>NC_141667.1:153257931-153972931 GCF_028749965.1 Puma concolor
GGTGGAGCCATCCTGCTTGATCAGGAGCACAGGGTAGAGGCGCGCATAGGCTTGCCGGCGCACGCGCGTGAGTGAGGCCCTGTTGCTGTCAGCGATCTGGGAGGACAGGTGCAGGTGGCGACACGCAGGGGCAGCCCCCATCAGCACGTGCTGCCGCAGTAGGCTATAGACACAGACGTGCATGTGCGTGGGTCAGTGGCTGGTGCGGGGACTGGAGTACCCACAGGGCCCAGCTGTCCAGCTCCCGAGGGTGCACACAGTGACCTGCACCAGAACAGGGCATGGTCATAGCAGCTGGGCAAGATCACGAGGCTTTCAGAGGTGTGAAGGCAGAGGTCGGCAGCGCAGACCCCAGTGGGCTTCAGGCACCATCCCTGGTGAGGGCTGGCTGTACAGTTCAGGCACTGGACGCCAGCATCGGGCAGGAACCAGACTTCCAGGGGAACAGAGACCTAGTGCTGTGGCCCGGACCTTCGTGTCTCCCCCGGATTCTGACACTGAAGCCCCGACTCCCATGATGTGCTGTTGGAAGTGGGGCCTCTCAGAGGTGGTTAGGGTGAGAGGAGGTCACAAGGGTCCTCACAGTGGGACCGGTGCCCCTAAAAGGCAAGAGACCGGAACACTGCTGTGAGGACTTGGAACCAGGAAGACAGGCCTCCACAGAACCCTGAGCTCAGACTTCCAGCTTCCCCACTCCCAGCCCCCGTGGCCTGCTGCTGGGGCAGCACAAGTGGACCGAGATACCCAGAGCCCACCTGGCTTCTGAGTGTGGCAGATACTCGGCCTCCCTCCGTACAGCAGGGCGTGTGCTCTCGAGTGACAGGACAAGGGAAGCCCCAGTCACCCCACTCTGCTGGGCCGCATGACCCCCAAGGTCTACTCCAGTCTACCCTTCCTGCAAACTCGGCTCTAGCCCGGGTCTGAGGATGAGGGCACCTGACCGACAGCAGAGTTCGAGAACTCCCTGAAATGTCTTGTATGCCAGAGGTGGCCCTGTCTGCCCAGTGTTCTTTCACACACCCATGGCAGGCAGGCATCCCAGTAGCTCCCCACCTGACTTTGCCAAGGCTCTCGCTGCATGAGCAGCCCCATCCAGCCCACACCTCCCACCTGGTCCCCACATCAGCTCCACAGAGACCCCGTACTCTGCAGGTGGGGGTGTCTTTCAGCTCTCAGGCCTGCCCCTTCCACAAGGCAGGCTGACCGCGTGTCCTGCAACCTCACAGCCTGGCACAGTGCCACCTGCCTTGTGTGGAGCTCCTACCACACCCAGCTTTCCCAGCAAGCCCTCGGGCCGAGGGTACATCTCCTCCCCAAGACTGCTGTTATCAGGGCAAGAACCACACTGCATCTGCCGTTAAGTCACTGGGCACTCAGTATGGCAACAGAAAGCCAGTCCCTGCCATCAGTCATGCAGATGGTAGACAGGACACAGTCACCTCGGAGGACCCTGGGTTGGTGGACTGGGGAGGCTTCCAGAAGGGCTGGAAGGGATGTTGGGTGTTCCCTCACGGTAACAGCGTTTCTAACATGAACTTTCTTGGGAACGCTGCACTGGAGTCCCTTACCTAGCTTCACACTACCCGCAGCTTCCGGTGCCCCATCCCTCTCCCTAGATGCCACAGAACCGACTAGGACCCTGCTCTCCTTTAGCTCTGTGGCAACACTGTGATCACACCATACTTCTCATCAGGGAGAGGACACGACATCAGGGGAAGGGCAGATGAGGACACAGTTCCAGTGGGAGCAGTGGGAAGGACCCAGAGTCAGGCTGGGCTGTGCGATCTGAATAGGAAAGTCACCACCACCACCATGTGTTTGCTGCTAAGTGCTCACAAGTCGCTTCTGTTCTGCCCTTGACACCTACCATATCATCTGTATGTACTTGTACATACTCTTCAGATAAACACGCTGGCTAGGCGGCCCCATGACAGCAGTCCCTAGGGGCCTGGAAGTCCCTGCTTACCCAAGCAGACTGCCCATGGTGGCCATTCTTCCCGGGGGGCCCCTGTGGTACATGGAGGCTCAGGATCAGCCACTGGCCTGGTGTGCAACCTGCTGGACAAGAAGAAAAAACACTGATTGACTAGTTATTTATGTCTTAGGTTTTTATTTCAGAGAGAGATAGGGGAAAGGAGCAGAGAGAGAGAACCTTAAACAGAGAGAGAATAGACACAGAGCTCAAACCCACAACCCTAGGATCATGACTTGAGCTGAAATCAAGACTCAGATGGTCAACTGACTGAGCCACCCAGGCGCCCCTTGAGAGTTTTTTAAAAGACAAGGTTTCCCACCTAACCATCAAATCCCAGCCAGGAAGAAACCACAGACCTAAGGACGTCTACAACAGGGAAGTTATCACCGGGTTTCTGCCAGTCCCTCCCAGTAAACCGTCAGGCTCTCAGCCCTGACTTACCATTAGCATCATCCGTGGGGGTGGGGGTGGGGGGTGGGGTTCCTGAACCCCGGATGCCCAGGTCCTACCTCCCAAGCCTGAGTCCGTAAGTCTACGGCAGGGCCCAGACTCTCGGTAGTGGGTTACAGACGCAGGGAAGCCATTCTGAGGATGCACCTTGGGGGTTTCCCTGGTTCCCAAGGTCACCTACTTCTCACGACACCCCGCGATGTCGGGATTATAAAAGGAGAGCCGAGACCTGGAACTACTGTCCCTGAGCCCTGACCCCCAGGAAACCGTCGGTGCAGAGATCCGTGCACGACAAGCCAGGAATTTGACAGCCCAACCCCTGCCTGGGATGTCGGACACTCAGATCCCTGGCAGAGAGACCTCCCGGCCGAGATGCGCAGCTCTGCTGTGGGGTCCCCTACCTGATGGGCAAGGGTATCTGCAGGCCTCCCACCGCCTCAGGAAGCCACTTCGCGGGAAAACGAACTATCCAAGCGGATGCCCCCCCATGCTCTGTCGCCCTCGAGGGCCGGAGGCGGGGCTCGGACCCTCCCTCGGGGAAAGTCCTTGCCACCCCGCGACGCCCGCGCCTTTCCGGCACCACCCTGCCCTGCTCACCGGAGCAACCTCGACTCCCAGCGTCCGGGCTTCCGCCGGCCACTGGGGAACGAAGGCGACCGCAGGTACAGCGCACACACTCTGGGATAACCCAACGCGCCGTCCTGCGCAGGCGTCGCGTCTCGCGGCGCTGACGACACGTACGAGGGGCGGGGCGAAGCCGGCGCCGTACTATTACGTACTGACACGGCCCGGCGATGCTCAGTGACGTTGACCTCCGCGGGCGCCAGCGGGCCGGCTCGGCGCCGTGACGTAGGTCGCTACGGACGAAGGCGGGCCGGCGCGGTGCTGACGTAGCCCCGCAGGCGGGCGGTGGAGGCGGCCCCTCATGCTGCGACGCCCGCTGGCCGGGCTGGCGGCGGCCGCCTTGGGCCGGGTCCCCTCGGACGGTGAGCAGCGGGCGGGCGAACGTCGGGGCGCGCGCAGGCCGCGGGGCTGGATCGGGGGCCGTTCGCGGTCAGCCCTCCCGTCGCACTGGTGACGCCGCTGTCGCGGAGACTCGGGGGTTGAGCACGCGGGGTCGTGCCCTGGGGCCCCTGCGGGCCGCCCCAGGGCTGGCCGGCCGCGGTCCCCGCGAGCAGAGCAGGGCAGTGTGCTTGTCCATGAATGTAGTTCGGCCCCTGTCACGGGCCGCCCTTCTCGCGTACGCGCGCGCGTTTCCGCGCAGCGCAGGTGCTTCTGGCAGCTGCTGCTCTTGTGTAGAGGAATTAAAAGCTGGTTCCCTGTGTTAGTTCTCAAAATGTAGGAGGGGATTCTCCTGGCTCGTGAAGCTCCAGACAGCTTGTAAATCCCCCGCGGCCTGAGGACCTCACGCTGGATGCCGTTGTGGACCCTGCTGCATGCGGAGGGGCAGAGAGGGGGAGCAGCCTGACACCCCTCCCCAAGGTGGGCCGCACAGCACAGCCGGAGACTCTGGGAGAAGAGGGTTCTGAAGGCCCGTCTGTGGCCGCCACGCAAAGCCCCCACAGTCTTCCCTGGGCTCAAGAAGGGAAACTCTCCTGGTAGTTTGGCTCTTTGTGCTTCAGCTCCCTCCTCCGAGGGCAAACCCAGAGGGGTCCTGGACAGATGGAGCTGGCCCCTCGGAGGTCTCCCGCACCTCCCCCCCGCCCCCCGGGATTGCTGCGGGTTCCTGACCTGCCCCCAGGGTCCAGCGCCCCGAGGCTGTGCGGAGCAGGGAGTTGGTGGCAAACCTTTGTGGCTTATGGGCGTCCTAGGTGGAGCTCAGCTTCCGTCAGTACCCGACGCTTTAGTCTGGGCTGCTGGAAACTGCGCGTGTGGTGTGATTAGATGCTACTTTGGGAACAGGAGAGGGAGTGAGCCTAGGTCATTGGGGGTGCTGGTTTGGGGAGGAGCAGGGAGGCAAGCCACGTCATTGTTCCACGGGAAGGAAGGGCAGCTGGGAGCTGAGGTGTTAGTGGCCAGTGTGGGGTAGGGCCCACAGGGTAGGGCCCATGGGGCGGGGAGGACACAGGCCAAGATGTAGCTGTGTGAGTCCCCTACAAGGCTCCTGGGCAGCACACCTCCCAAGCACGGACTTGTGGACACTCTTCTGTCAGTCTTACATATCCTGGACCATGGGCTGGTCGTGAGGGACCCCGGGGGTGGGGGTAGGGGGGACCCTGGCCTTCATCCCCAGGAGGGGCCTGGGATGCATGTGCTTTCCTATCACCACCGATGGCTGAGTGTGCCCCGTGCTGCCCCCTTGTGGGAACCTCCCACGTCAGCTGCACACAGCAGGCCCGCTCACAGCCCAGGTGGGGCTTTCTTCAGTCCTGGGAACACATTGTATGGGTGCTTCATCTTTGGCTGGAGCCAGTGGGGCAGCAGTTAAGAGGTGTCAGGTTCTGGCAGTTCTGAAGGTTAAGACTCTCCATAGGTTTCTTTTTTGGCCACGCCCATTTTCCTTTTTTTTTTTTTTTTTAAAGAAGTGAACAGTTGGCTTCTGCTTTTTGCTGAGTGTTGTGTTGCCAAGAAAGAAGATCCAGACTATGGAAAGAGGAGCAGGAAGGAAGGGGGCGTCCTGATAACGATTAGGAGTGCAAGGACAAGACCCCAGTCTCTAGGAGAAGGATGGTCCCTCCCCTTGGAGGGCCTGGGCTCCTTCCTGCTCTCTAGTTTTTATGCCCCAGGCCCTGGCCAGGTGCCAGAGTCCTGCACAGTGTCAGACAGCCCAGCTTCCTCTCAAGGAGGGAGTAGTCCTACCCCACTGGGGACTGGAAGTGGGGAAGAAGACATCAGCCACTTTGTGGGTATCCTGAGAGCTATGCGGTTTCTCAGGGCCTCTTGGCTTGGTTGTACCCCACACACAGCCCTGCCCATGCAGCCTTTTTGGGGACAGGTATGACCAGCCCTTTTGGTCCAGATCCACTTGGGCAACCTCCTTCACAAGAGGACACACTTGAATGTAGCTGGGGCCTTGGGGCCTCCAGTCCCATCCCAGCTGGGTGTGCTCCTGTCAAAGGTGGCTTCTGTCAGGACTGTGCCACCATGGCCACTGGACATGGGGCCCAGGTAGTGGCCTGTGTTGGGGTGAGGGAGCTCAGCTCCGTGGGCCCCACGTCAGGAAGGACTTAGTGCTCTTGGCTGGCCAGACCCCACTCCTGCAGCATGGCCATGGCTGGCCAGACGGTGTTCCCACCCCACACTGTCAGGGTTTTAGCCCTTGAGGGAGGGCAACAGGGAGGTCTGGAGCCTGGGCTTGAGGGTCAGGTGGGGCCCAGGAGGATGCCCCTGCCGGGAGAGGCTGGCAGGGCGTGGCATTGCTTCAGAGCCAGGCAGGCCGCTCTTGCCTTCAGCCCACCCTGAGTGTGCATCTGCTGCCCATGGCATGGCGGCCAGTTCCGGCCGACGGGGAGGAGGCCTGGAGGGTGGGGCTCTGGGACACACACGCCTGGGACAGGGTGGAGGGTGGGGTGGTGAGTAAGACCGTGTGGCACTTCCATGTGTGCAGTCTGGCCCTCACTGAAGACGTGTCTCTCCTGGTGCGTTTGCAGTCCTGGGATGTCGGAGGTGCAGGGCTGGCACCACCGGGGAGTTTACCGCTGGGGGCTGCAGGGTGCTTGCAGGTGTGTGGGGGAGGGGGCATCCTGGGGCAGAGGCACCTGCCTCATGAGGTCCGTGGTGGAGAATCCCTAGGGGGATCACTCCGAGATGGGTCCACAGGTTCCCCATACATGTGCTGCTGTGAGCAGGATCTGGGCATCCTCCTGCACAGCTCCCTGACCACCACCCTGTGTCCCCTCTGGGCCGCCCTGCCCAGAGGAACTCGTGTTCCCAAGGCACCAACACACCACAGGCTCCCAGGAAGACCTAGGTGGAGGGCCAGGGCGAGGTGTGGGACGGACAGACCCCTCCCTCCACTCCCATCCCCAGACACACCCAGGGCTGTCCTGCCAAGGAGAGGGCAGCTGCAGTGGGCCTGGGCCTGTGGGCAGGAAGGCAGGACCACCAGAGTTCACTTGGGGGTCCAGTGGGATCCTTGCTGGGAAGGACACCTGGAAGAGGCGTCACCTGAAGGCGATGCTCATCAGTGTGTTGACGGCTTCTTCCAGGTCCCTGCCTGTTGTGTCTCCAGCAGAGGGTCCCTTTCCCCCCCATCCTCCTCAGGGCTTGTCCATAAGGTGAGGTGGTCTCAGAATAGCGGTGCTTTAGCCAGATTACTGTGTTGGCCTACATCGAGGATTAGGAGATCGGGGCCCGCCCAGGGACCTGCGGACAGGCCGCCCTGGCTGGGATACAGGGCAGCCAAGGGGAGTCTGCCAGCCACCTTGGGGGTCCCCAGATGGAGCCCTGCAGGGGCTGGCAGAGGAGGGAGCTGCACCAGCCCAGCACAAGTCCCCCTGCGTGCCCCTGTGCGCCAGGGGTGCCCCAGCCCCCAAGTCTGCACCTGGCCCTGCTCACGTGTCCTGAGCACGAGGTGTCTGGGTGGGTGAGTTGAGGAGTGGCCTTTTCCTGTGCTCAGTGGGCGGGGCTGGCTGCCTTGGGAGGGATTTAGTGCTCAGAGAGTGGGGAGCGAGCAGGGATTACCACCCCCTGCGGGCTCTTCTGGAACCACCCCAGGCTGGTCCCTGAGTCTGCATCCCACCAGGAGGTGGGTCCTGCTGGGCATGCTGGGGGTGGTCGGGTGGGCGCAGAGCTGGGCGGCTGTCATCTGGAGCTCCCCCCCCCCCCCCCACCGCTCCCTGTCTTGAGCCAAGTGCTAGGGGTGGTCCACCTGCCCAAGCATCGGAGGGGTGAGGAAGCTGTGGTCCCTTGGGTTCCCACGTCCCACTGGAAGCTTCCAGAACAGGGCTCAGGTGCTGCTTACTGACCGAGGCTGTCTTGGGTGTGGTGCCTGGAGACACAGGGATGGGGACCCTCCCAGGCTCCAAAGTCCAGGACTGCATGGCCAGGGAACTCACATCTGTGGCTAATGTGTGTGACACCAGCTAGCCCCGGGTGAGGCACAGCTAGGTTGGCGCTGGGTTCCAAGTCCAGCTCCGTCCCAGTCCCTGGCTGACTTCACACAGGGTAGCGGGGGCACCAGCCACCCCACCCACTTCCAGTTCTGGGTACATCCCTCAGGCCTCGCTGATCCCCTTTCCCTCACCCACAGGAATGTCAGGACCAAGGCCTGTCGTCCTGAGTGGACCATCGGGGGCGGGGAAGAGCACCCTGCTGAAGAGACTCCTGCAGGAACACGGCAGCATCTTCGGCTTCAGCGTGTCCCGTGAGGCCTGGGTTGCAGGGGCAGGGGGCAGGAGGGTTTCAGGGATGCTGGGGGTAGGACCAGGCCACCTCCTGACCCACCTGTGGGGGAGCCCCACACTGCACTCCCTGACCTGGGGCCCCCACACCCACCTGTGGGGGAGCCCCACACCACCCAGAGCCCCACACTGTACCCCCTTACCTGGGGCCCCCACACCCACTCGTGGGCTGAGCCAGGCCCTGCAGAGAAGGCCATGCATGGGTGTAGGGGCACCAGGTTCCCAGATTGGTCATAGGTGTTTGTTCCTAGACACCACGAGGGACCCACGGCCTGGAGAAGAGAATGGGAAAGGTGAGCTCACCCCTCGGCGTCTGTCTCATCTGAGAAATGGACCCCCACACAGGGTGGGCAGGCAGCATGCTGGCACCCAGGAAGAGACGGGGTGGGGGCCCCAATCTCTGCATAAGGTCCCTGAAGGCACCAGTCTTGACACACATGCCACTCCACACATGGTCCTCTGATTGATGTAGACATCACAGTTGTGTACCATCAGGGTCCCTCTGATACTGCGGGTATCTTCTGTGTCTTAGTAGGATCATGGGAGTCCCCTGAACCTCCCCTGTCCAGGCCGGTAGTGTCCAGGATCCCCTGTCCAGGTCAGCAGTGTCCAGGCCCCCCTGCCCAGGCCGGCAGTGTCTAGGCCCCCCTGCCCGGGCTGGCAGTGTCCAGGCCCCCCTGCTCAGGTCAGCAGTGTCCAGGCCCCCCTGCTCAGGTTGGCAGTGTCCAGGCCCCCTGCCCAGGCCGGCAGTGTCCGGGCCCTTCCCGAGGCTGGCAGTGTCCAGGCCCCCCTTCTGAGGCCAGCAGTGTCCAGGCTCCCTCTAGCCTTCCTTTGGAAGCCAGTGGTTTCCAGGCTCTCCTCGGTGTCATGTGTGTGTTCTGCTCAGCGCCTAGAACAGCCCCTCCGTGTGGGGCGGACGGGTGCACCGGAGATGCTGGTCCTGGCCACACTTGGTGCCCAAGCCCCTGGTGGTCTGGCCATAGGCAAGGCTCAGATAGCCCCTCCTTGCAGATTACTATTTTGTGACCAGGGAGATGATGCAGCGGGACATTGCGGCTGGTGACTTCATTGAGCACGCGGAGTTCTCGGGGAACCTGTACGGGACCAGGTGGGCCACACTTGGCACCTCCACACCCTCCCAGGGGCTCTGCCTTCAGCTGGATAGGACCTCTGAGGGTCGTTTGGGCAGTTGGGAGTCAGGTCCCCAGCCCAGCCAGGGGTCGAGCTCTGCAGGCCCCTCCTCCCAGCCACCTCTGTCCACCTGGCCAAGCCATGGTGAGGTCCGCGGGCCCCTCTAGGGACTGGCGCTCAATGAGGACTCCAGCAATCTGGGTCTTCTAGGACCACAGGCTGTACTCAGCTTGCTCTCTCAGCAGTGGGCTGGCATGGGGGTGCCCCCCAGTCCCCAATACTTCTCTGCCAGCTCTTCCCACCTGGCTGAGAGGCCTACGTCAGCCTGTGTGCACATCCTGTTCGTGAGCCGCTGGCAAGGGTGAGCCAGAGACCCTATGAGACCCATCTTGCTCCATCCTAGGCTCTAGGTACAGCTGGACAGGACAGTGGGGCTGTGTTGGGTGGGTGCCTGGTGCCCTGGGGCTGTGCAGTGAGCCCTCCTGCCACTTCCCACAGCCACCCTCAGCCCAGCAGAGGGCCCAGCACACGTGTACTTCCATAAAGGTGGAGGAGGTGCAGGGGTCCTGGTAGGTTTCTGCACTCATGTCCGGCCAGGCCCATGCCCTGCTGAGGCTCCTTGAGGCCATGAGGGGCTGCTGAGCCCCAGAAGCCCCACTGAACATTTGCCGCCCCTCTGTCCTCCCCACTCTGTCCTCCAGCAAAGCAGCGGTGCGGGCCGTGCAGGCCATGAACCGCATCTGCGTGCTGGACGTGGACCTGCAAGGCGTGCGTAACATCAAGAAGACCGATCTGCGGCCCATCTACATCTTTGTGCAGCCGCCCTCGCTGGACGTCCTGGTGGGGGGTGGGCCTGGGCTGGGGTGGGGGGGGCGGGGCTGGGGGCAGGGCCCGCCCAGACACCCTACCCTCCCCTGTGCCTCAGGAGCAGCGGCTGCGGCAGCGGAACACAGAGACTGAGGAGAGCCTGGCTAAGCGGCTGGCTGCTGCTCGTGTTGACATGGAGAGCTGTGAGTGTGGGCACTGGCCACCTGCCGTCCCCCCAGGCTCCTCACCCACCAGGGAGACCCCCAGGGTCCCTGGTCACCAGAGATGACCCTGCCCTCCCTCTTCCCCCCTCCCCAGGCAAGGAGCAGGGCCTGTTCGACCTGATCATCATCAATGACAACCTGGACAAGGCCTATCAGGCCCTGGAGGAGGCACTGTCCGAGGTGGGCTCTGCAGGGTCAGGACTTCTCTGTAGTGCACGCAGGGAGAGGGGCTGGGACAGACGATGTGGCCTGTCCCCTGGGCCCTCCTGATGCCCTTCTCTCCCTGTGGCAGGAAATCAAGAAGGCCCAAAGGACCAGCCACTCCTGAGAGGGACTGCCAGTTGTGTCCTCCCCAATGGGGACTCCGCTCACATCAGCCAGCACCTCCTCCCCCCAGACTGCTGTGTCTGGGGGACCCTGGCCTCCCCTTTCCCCCTCCTATGGGAGCCAGGCCCATGTCCTAATAAAAACTGCTGTGTAACCGTGTCCCTGAGCCTGTGGGTTGCCATCTTCAAGCCAGGGTGTTGGGGACTGGACCATGCTGTCCATCACAGACCCCGACTCCTGGCTGCCCCCTCAGTGCAAGAGGCTAGTGGTTCAGTTCTTTCTGGTGTCTGCTGCTCTGGGCAGCCCACCCCCAGCTTCCCTGTGCACTGCCTCCCTGGGGCTTCCTTTGCCCCTCCCCTAGGTCAGGGAGGTCAGTCTTGGGCGCTGGGTGGGGCCCTCATGGAGTAGATAAGGCCACTGGAGAGCATTGCCTGGTGGAGGTGCCCTGAGGCTGTGGGCAGTAGGACCTGGGGCTCTTCCTGCCTGAGCCCCTCCTGTCCTGGTCCCTGAGCTGGGCTGCAGTGGTGGCCCAGGATCTGATGCAGGAGGGAGCTAGAACCCTGCATCCTGGGGGCCTGTTTGGGCCTAGGGCTCCCCTCCACCTCGTGCGTGGTCCGCTGGGCCCAGAAAGGCCAGCACAGGGAGGACCCCTGGGGGCTCCTGTTGGGGTTCCCAGATTCCCGGAGTCTCACAAGACACCTGTAGAAGCCACCCTTCTCGAGTCAGGGCTGCTGTGGCTTTGCCGTGCTCTTTGCCTGGCTCTTTGCCAGCTCACCAGCAGGAGAGCTGCTGTCCCCTAGCCCTTGTCCGTGCCTATGCCACGCTTCTGTGGTGGGACCCAGACAATGGACACAGACTTGAGGTGGCAGGGAGTGGACAGGGAGGCTGGACTCTGTCCCAAAGCCCAGGTGCAGAGAGAAGGGCAGGTGGGAGCCTGGCCTGAATCTGAGGGCTACTGGACACCCCCACCCCAGGCCTGAAGGCAGGTGAGGCGGGGCCAGGCTGATGTGCAGAGGAAGGGGGGGCAAGTAGGGGAGGCCCCTTCCCTTTCTGGGCCCTGTCCAGCCCCAGGGACAATCGGGGATTCAGACCCCAGGCCTTGGGGGGAACAATGGAGCCCTTGAAGGCCCTCCCCCCACATTGTGCTTGGTGGTGAGAGGTGGCTCTGGGTCGGGCCCACGACTCGTCCAGGCACATGCCCTGGGAGGGCCAGTGTCCGGCCGGCTGGCAGGTGGAAGAGCTCAGGGACTCACATTTCCTGGCCTGGAAAAGGTAGGGCACTGCCCAGGGGCCCAGGTGTGGGCAGCCCTCTGGTGCAAAGCGTCAGGCACCCTGTCTGTGGGCCCAGGCTCGCTTCTCCCAACAGGGCCCGCCCTCCGTTGTGGTGGGGGAACCTGAAGCCCCAGGGGCTGTGCAGGCCAGCTGCTGAGCAGGAAGGGAAGGGGTGCTCTTCGGACATTCCCCAGCAGCTGGGGCTCCTCAGGGCGCTGGTCCCACTGGCCCACGCCAGCCAGGCAGCTGCAGTGTGTCCAGAGGCTGGGCCTTGGGCCTCAGTCTGCTCAGGAAGGCTGGGGAGGCAGACACACCCGGGTGGGTATACCTGTCCACCCAGCACACCGTTCCTGACCTGGCCTGGGGCCTCTTTCCCACAAGTCCTCACGGGTGCCTGCTAGGCGTCAGGGGCCCCAGGGGTCACCGAGGGCAGACCAGACCCCTGTTCTCCAGAAGCGGCCCCCAGTGTGCCAGAGATGTCGTGAGTGAGTCGTCTGGGCAGCCCAGGGGAGAATGGGGGAGAGGGCGGGTGGCCTGGGCAGGATGCCAGGCCAGGAGTGGCCCAGGCCTGTGGCAAGCTTATCCGGAGAGGGCAGGTGGGTGCAGCGATGGTGTAGGGCATGGGGTCTGTACAGGAGGGTCTGCAGGGGGTGTCCAGGACCTGGGAAGGGTGGCAGGAGCTGGGAAGAGGGGGGAAGGGAGTGGAGGTACCCACCTGGCTGTAGAGGGAGCGCGGCCTCCTGCCCTTGTCGGCGGTGCCTGGGAAGGTCTGGAGGGTCCCAGAGTGGGGTGCCCTTGAGGTCCTGGCCGGCTCCCCATGCCCAGGGCTCTCTCCGGGCCTCTCCGCAGTGGTGGCCCCAGAATCACCATGACTCACTCCCCAGACACAGCCCCTGTGGGACGAGGACCCCTCCCTTCCTGGGTTGCAGAGGAAACCAATCAGAGGGGCCCTGGGTCCTGAGCGGGGAGTGTGGTGGGGGGGGGGGGTGAGGGGAGGCACTGTGGCCGCAGAGGAGGGCTGTCCTCAGCCTGGCCAAGCTCCCCCAGTGCATCCTGCCTCTGCTGAGCACCCATGTGGTGGGTCTGCAGGAGGGGCTTGTGTGTGTGAGCAGAGGGTGAGGTGGGTGAGTGTGCTAACGCTTGTGTGTGCACCTGTGAACACGTGTGGACATCTGCATGTGGGCTAGCACTGAGTTGGATAGGAGGGCATCAGGAAGGCCCTAGGACCCTGTGAGGGTGGGGGCTTCATTCTGAGTGCACAGGGCTCCCTGGGACCCAGTCCTGTGGGCCTGTGACCCCAAGGGTGGGCTGTGGGGGTGGAACCTATAGGTGGAGTGAGGAACAGGAGGGGGCATGAAGGTAGCACCTCTGGGGGCTGGAGAGGGGAGGGAGAGGGGAATGGGAACCTAGGGGATGGCAAGGAAGGGAGACAGGAGGCATCTGGGTGAGGGGCTGGGGAGGGGAGACAGAGGTGGGGAGCCTGGGGAAGGGCCTGGTGAGGGGAGACAGAGAGGAGCCTGGGGGCTGACCAGTGTCCACACTGACAGGGAGGCTGTGGTACCCTTGGGAGCTGCAGGGGGCAGATGAATGTGGCAGAGGGTCACAGGTTTGGGGACTCGGCAGCCTAGGGGTATGCAGTTTCCTCTGGGCCAGGTGGTCCAGGTGGAACCTGACTGGGGCATCGAGGACACTGGTCCAGGGGCCCAGGGAGGGACATGCAGGACAGAACCCCGTGGAACAACCACAGAGCAGACAAGGGGAGACCTTGGGTGAGTCCCACGGCTGGGTGAGGCCCTGGGCTCTGAGCTAACGCATTCAGGGCCGTGCAGGTGGTCACATGAACAAGGGGCCACCCAGGGCTGGGCATGCTTAGGAAGGGGCTAGGCTCTGGAGCCCCAAGGTCCCCAGGGAAGAGTCCCACTGCATATTCAGTGATTCTCAGCTGAGCATTCCAGCGGGGGGGGGGGGGGTGCTGGCAGCCCCACCTCAGTGGGAGGAAGCCCCGCCTGCCCTGAGAGGGGCTCCTGGGAGGAAGCTGGGTCAGGGATGGGAAGGAAATGGCTGGGCAGGCCCTGGCCCTCAGCCCCTTGCACACCCCCTCCACTCCCAGGACCTTTGTCCAGACCCAGGGGTGACAGGAGCTTGAAGTGCAGAGCCCACCAGCCTCCTTCCGAAGTCCTCCCTTCCCCCAGCCCCACTGCTGTCCCCTCCCAGATCCTGACACCCAGCCCGAACACTTGCTGATGGATCCCGCTGAGTGCGATCCCACCCACACCTGCTCTGAGGCATCTAATCTGAGCAAAGGCCCCTGCAAACCAGCACCCCTACACCCCCCAGGTGGTCACCCCTCCTTAGGGTCAGGGTCCTCTCTGGGCCTGCAGCCCTAGGAAGCCATCAGCCAAGGTCCTGTTCCCTGCCTGCAGCCTTCAGAGACATACCTGCCAGAGGTGGGGCGGGGGGCACACCAGGAAAGGGGGCTCCCACTGATGGGGCAGGAAGGTACTGCAGTGTGGTTATTTTACAGCCTCTCATCAGTGCACCGGTGTCACTACCACTGTCACTACCCTGTCATGAACATAAGTCCACGTTCTTTCTCTGTGTCCTTCTTCTGCCCTGGAGTCCACCAGGGGCACCAGAGCATTTGCCCTCCAGCTCCTCCAGTCCCCCAGGGACATGTGATTGTTTCTCAAGGGTCCCCCCAGGGTTTCGGGAGGTATGTGGTCGTCTCCCAAGCATCCCCGCAGGGTCTCAGGAAGCATCTGGTCATCTCCCAAGGGTCCTCCCAGGGTCTCAGGAGGTATGTGGTCATCTCCCAAGCGTCCCCGCAGGGTCTCAGGAGGCATCCTGAGTCTCCCAAAGGTCCCCCCAGGGTCTCAGGAGGCATGTGGTCGTCTCCCAAGGGTCCCTCCAGGGTCTCGAGAGGTATGTGGTCGTCTCCCAAGCATCCCCACAGGGTCTCAGGAAGCATCTGGTCATCTCCCAAGGGTCCCCCCAGGGTCTTAGGAGCATCTGGTCATCTCCCAAGGGTCCTCCCAGGGTCTCAGGAGGTATATGGTCATCTCCCAAGCATCCCCGCAGGGTCTCAAGAGTCATCTGGTCATCTCCCAAAGGTCCACCCCCAGGGTCTCAGGAGGCATCTGGTCGTCTCCCAAGGGTCCCCCCCAGGGTTTCGGGAGGTATGTGGTCGTCTCCCAAAGGTCCACCGGCGGGGTCTCAGGAGGCATCTGGTCATCTCCCAAAGGTCCCCTCAGGGTCTTGGGAGGTATGTGGTCATCTCCCAAGCGTCCCCGCAGGGTCTCAGGAGGCATCTGGTCGTCTCCCAAGGGTCCCCCCAGGGTTTCGGGAGGTATGTGGTCGTCTCCCAAAGGTCCACCGGCGGGGTCTCAGGAGGCATCTGGTCATCTCCCAAAGGTCCCCTCAGGGTCTCGGGAGGTATGTGGTCATCTCCCAAGCGTCCCCGCAGGGTCTCAGGAGGCATCTGGTCATCTCCCAAAGGTCCCCTCAGGGTCTCGGGAGGTATGTGGTCGTCTCCCAAGCATCCCCGCAGGGTCTCAGGAGGCATCCTGTAGTCTCCCAAAGGTCCCTCCAGGGTCTTAGGAGGCATCTGGTCGTCTCCCAAAGGTCCTTGCAGGGTCTCAGGAGGTATCTGGTCGTCTCCCAAGGGTCCCCATCCTGGGTCTCGGGAGGTATTTGGTCGACTCCCAAGCGTCCCCACAGGGTCTCAGGAGGCATCTGGTCGTCTCCCAAAGGTCCCCCCCTGGGTCTCAGGAGGCATCTGGTCATCTCCCAAGGGCCCTCTCCCAGGGTCTCAGGCATGTGGTCGTCTCCCGAGGGTCCCCCCGCTCAGGGTCTCAGGAGGCATGTGATCGTCTCCTGAGCTCCAACCCCCCCCCCCCCAGAGTCTCAGGCATGTGGTCATCTCCCAAAGGTCCACCCCAGGGTCTCAGGCACGTGGTTGATATCTGGTCATCTCCTGAGGGTCTCAGGCACGTGGTTGTCTCCTGAGGGTCACCCCCATGGTCCCTCCTGGCATGTACTTTTCTGCAGGGTCTCATGTGACATTTAGTCATCTCTTAGGGTCTCCTTAAGGTCTCGGGTGATATTTGTCTCCTGAGCGTGCCCCCAGGGTCTCAGTGGCTCGTGGCCATCAGGTCTCCTTGTCCACGCTGCCGGGTCCAGCCCTCAGTTCCCTTGTGATCACACCCCTGACTGTGTTGATGTCAGGTATCTGTAGCCGCCTCTACAACTGTTTCCTGTTGTCTCTCCATTACCTGGGTGCTTTCTGCGGAACACCAGGGCATCTACACGTGTGCTACAAACCGGCCTCTCACTGGGGTGGGGACTTGGGCCAGCGTCCACTGTCCGTCCCTTCTTGCGGTGCCGGCTCTCTGGAAGGGCCCTGCCGAGGAGTGGGGAGCCGTGTGGCATGGGTTGTATAAACTGTGTAGAACTCCCTTCTCTTCCACTTTAATTCGTTTAGTCGTTTATATCAGTACGGACTCACACTTACTTTATAGTCTAGTTTAGACGCTAGAGTCCAATCTGTAATACTGCCTTATTCCGCTATCACCCAGATAGGTGCAGCTTCCGACACACGGCGCTCCTGCGACGTGCTGCCGGCTCCCTCACTGTGTACGTGTGCGCGTGTGTGTGCATGGCTGTGAACTCATGTGTGGGCGCGTACGTGAGCATGTGCGTGCTTGTGGGCATGAGTGTGCGCGCAGGCATGCTCACGTGCGTGCTTTGTGCGTCGGTGTGCGCGTGTCGGTGCGTGGGCTCCCGCTTGTGGGCACCGGGGCGCACGCGTGTGCGTGCTTTGCGCATCAGTGCGCGCGTGGGCGTGCGCACGTACATGTTTGTGGGCATCGGTGCGTGGGCGTGGTCACATGCATACTTTGTGCGTCAGTGTGCGCGTGTCATTGCGTGGGCTTGTGCTTGTGGGCATGGGGCGTGCGCGTGTGTGCGTGCTTTGCGAGTCAGTGCGTGCGTGGGCGTGCGCACCCCAACTCATCGGCTCTTTGCTCTCCCGCCCAAGCACGTGCCCTGGCACCTTTCTTGTCCCCAACCTGGCACTGGTCGCTTCTCCAGGAGCACAGCGTCTTTTATGGAGAGTGGGACCGTGGTGCGTGTGTTTGCTGCTATGGATGTTTGCGCATCTCCACCCTGTCAGTTGATAGGCAAGGGAATACGCGTGTGTACAAACCCTGTGCACACTCGTGCCGGTGACATTCTCTAGGGAGCCATCTGTGTCATGTTCAGCTAACACGGGTTCACAACCAGGTCTCCCACGCTAACCCACGACCACATGGGACATTCCAGCACCCCCCCTCCGCCAGTCTACAACCCCCAAGCAGTGAGAACCCTAAATCTGATGGGTGCTGCCTGTGACCCATCAGAGGGTGATCTCTGCCACCCTCCCAAAAGCAGCCTGCCTCCCCCAGTGCGCAGGGGATGGAGGAGAGGAGCCTTGCTCCCTACAGCTCCTGCTGGCCCGATTCTCTCCTGAGCTGAGGGTCTGGAGGGCCTGCTCTGATGTGCCCTCTCTCCAGGGCAAATCTCATCTCTGGGGCTCTGACCCTGTGGGCTTGCCCCCCAGGGCATTGCGCCGTTCCTCACACCTCCCGCAGGGTCTGCCCCAGTGCAGAGTTAGAGCTAGTCCAAGAGTCCCCCATGCAGGCCCCTCCGCTCGGTCATGGGCGTGGTGGGCACACATACACCCGGGAATTGGCACACCCTACAGTGAGGTTCCCCCACACGCCTAGAGCTGGTTGTTAAATACCACACACCAAGGGCTCTTCCTCTTTCCACTTCTGGGGCACCCTCCTGGCAGGAAGAGAAGAGGTGGAGGCCCCTCTGCCACCCCTTTCCTGGGTTCTTGCGGGGTGGGGCTGTGGGTGTCAGCCTCCGGTGATGTGGTTCGGGGCAGGGACATATACTGGAAGAGTTGAGGTTAGAACGAACTGGGGGGTGGGGGTGGGGGGGAAGAGTCACTGCCTTAGATGGGGGTTGGACAAGGCAGCCTCGGAGGGCTGGGTGTGCATGTCTGTGTACCTGAGAGTGTGTGTGCATGTGCACCAGTGTGTTTGTTTATAATTGTGTGCAGATGTGAATGTGCATGCCTAGTGCTTGTACAAATATCTGAGTGAACCTCTGTACATTTGGGTTTTAAGTTTATTTCTTTTGAGAGAGAAGGGGAGGAGCAGAGAGAGAGGGAGACAGAGGAGAGAGAGAGAGAGAGAGAGAGAGAGAGAGAGAGAGAGAGGAGAGAGAGCATTCAAAGCAGGCTCCATGCTGTCATGGCAGAACAGGGCTCAAACTCACGAACTGTGAGATCATGAACTGAGCGGAAATCAAGAGATGCTCTACTGACTCAGCCACCCAGGTGCCCCAAACCTTTGTGCATTTGCTTATAAGTATGTGCACACACGAGCATGCACGTGTGTCTGTGGGTCCATGTGCCCTGCTGTATGCACATGTGTGTCCGAGTGCATGTGTGGCTGTGCATTTGAGAAGCGCGTGTGCCTGTGTGGCTCTGAGGGGCGCTGCGCACAGATGTGAGGAAAGAGGGTCACTTCCCCAGGAACCCAGGCTGCCCCCTCTTCCTGCCCCCACCCACGGGGAGAGGCCCCAGCTGCATAAAGTGGAGCTTCCCCGGAGCCCCTGCCCGCCTGCCTCTGCTGCGCCATCCCACACCTGCCCACGCTGCCTCCCGTGCCCATTCCAGAGGGAGGAGACCAGAAGCATTAGGCACCCTGGGGTCTCCTGTCCCCAAACTACTCAGCAGCAGGTACTGGCCTTGGTAGTGAAGGAGGTAGGGTGGGCGGTGGGAGGCTGTAGCCCCTCCCCCCTTCCTGGAGGCGCAGGGAGGTGAACTCAGTGGCCTTCTCTTCCCCGGCAGGGGCCCACCCAGGGATCAGCTGATCTGCAAGGGGGCACTGGTCTGGGACAGTGGTGAGTGGCCCCGCGGCTGTCTCCAAGTGTCACAGATGCCCTGGTGTCTGTGTGCCTCACGGACCAGTCGGTCCTGGACAGATGCCTGGCCTCACTTGTCTTCCCCGAGGGGATGTCTGGGCCAGGAGACAGCAGAGGGCAGGGTAGTGTCGGGACTAGAGAGAAAAACAGCCCAGAGGGCTGGGCAGCAGCCTGGGGCCAGCAGGTCCTTTGGGGGGGCATGAAGTGTATGGGGGTCCCCTGTACAGACAGAGGAAGCAGGGTGTGGAGGAGGGAGGGGGGAGGGGTGCACTGTTGGGGGAGACGGGGACAGATGGTTCTGGGCGGCCATGGGGCTCCAGGGGGTGGGTCTGGGGGATGAGGGCCAGTGGGGAGGGGGGAGGGAGCTGAGGAGCCCAGATCCTGGAGGCCTCCGGAATGCTGGGAACAGGACTCCATGAGACCCTCTCCAATGACCTGCGCGCTGCCTGGGTGCGGTGAGGGCCATGGATCTGAGCTGACCCTGAGTGGGGCGGCCCTTGGTTTCCCTTTTGGCCCCATGGCCCTGTGGCTCTCAGGGCCTGGGGTGGGTGGGGTCCCCAGAACTGGGGGACGGGCGCGGCTTATAAGGCGCTGGGCTATCTTGGGCGCTGGTGCTGCTGCAGGCTGGCTGGTGCCCAGTTCTGCTCACGGAGGCCCTGGCTTCTCCCGGTATCCATTCCCAGGATGTGGCCAGGACGGGGGGGGGGGGGGGGGGGGGGCGGGGGTGGTGGGCACGGCGCTCCTGGAAGGGCTAGGCAGAGTCCCAGCTCCGGGCGCCCGAGGTCCGCCCCCTCCCTATCCTCCCGCGACGCCCCCCCCCCCCCACCCTGCGTGCGCCCCTCCTGGTCGACGGTCCGTCTCCCCCTGAGGTTGAGCTCTGCTCCCGCTCCGCAGGTCCCACCCCCCGCCCCTATGACCAACATGAGCTGGAGTTTCCTGACGCGACTGCTGGAGGAGATCCACAACCACTCCACGTTCGTGGGCAAAGTGTGGCTCACGGTGCTGGTGGTCTTCCGCATCGTGCTCACGGCCGTGGGCGGCGAGTCCATCTACTCGGACGAGCAGACCAAGTTCACGTGCAACACGCGCCAGCCGGGCTGCGACAACGTGTGCTACGACGCATTCGCGCCCCTGTCCCACGTGCGCTTCTGGGTCTTCCAGATCGTCGTCATCTCCACGCCCTCCGTCATGTACCTGGGGTACGCCGTGCACCGCCTGGCCCGCGCCTCCGAGGAGGAACGCCGCCGCGCGCCCCGCCGCCGTCCGACCCGCGCGCCCCTGCCGCTGCCCCTGCCGCCCCACCCCGGCTGGCCCGACTCCGCCGGCCTGGGCGAGGAGGAGCCCATGCTGGGGGGCCTGGGCGAGGAGGACGAGGAGTCGGGGGCGCCCGAAGGCCTGGGCGAGGAGGCCGAGGCCGAGGACGCGGGCGCGGCCAAGGGCGCAGGCGGAGACGCCAAGGCGGCGGGGTCCCCGGGTCCCGCCCGGCAACACGACGGGCGGCGGCGCATCCAGCGCGAGGGCCTGATGCGCGTGTATGTGGCCCAGCTGGTGGCGCGGGCTGCCTTCGAGGTGGCCTTCCTGGTGGGCCAGTACCTGTTGTACGGCTTCGAGGTGCGGCCTTTCTTCCCGTGCAGCCGCCAGCCCTGCCCGCACGTGGTGGACTGCTTCGTGTCTCGGCCCACCGAGAAGACCATCTTCCTGCTGGTCATGTACGTGGTCAGCTGCCTCTGCCTGCTGCTCAACCTGTGCGAGATGGCGCACCTCGGCCTGGGCAGCGCGCAGGACGCGGTGCGCGGCCGCCGGCCCCCGCCCGGCGCCCCCGGCCCCGCGCCGCGCCCGCCGCCCTGCGCGCTGCCCGCCGCGCCCACCGGCCTGGCTTGCCCGCCCGACTACAGCCTGGTGGTGCGCGCGGCCGAGCGCGCGCGCTCCCACGACCGTGACCTGGCGAGCCTGGCGCTGCAGGCGCTGCGGGATGGGCACGCGTTGGAGGACCGCGAGAGCCCGCCGTGCTCCGGCCTCCCCGCGGCCGCCCGGGGGCCCCAGCGGTCCGGCGCCCCCGCCTCCGGGTCGGGCAGCGCCACGTCGGGGGGAACGGGCCAGGGCAGGCCGGGCACCAAGCCCAGGGCGGGCTCAGAGAAGGGCAGTGCCAGCAGCAGGGAGGGGAAGACCACCGTGTGGATCTGACGGCCCGCCCCTGAAGTGGCCCGATCCCCTGCAGGCCACGGCTGGGGTGGGGGGCTGGGGCTCTGGGGGAAGGCCAGGGTGCAGGGCGAGGAGAACCACCTGCCCTCTCTTTCTCCTCCGCCTGCTCCGGGCCACCCGGGAGGGGCACCAGGTTGAAGGCATCACCCGCTCAGCGTCACTGCCCCTCCCTGCCTGAGGTCTCCCCTCTGTCCAGGGGAGAAGGAGGAGGAGGGACCTGCGAAGGGTCCCCAGCTCTGATCCCTAAACCCGAAAGGGTTTATGGGACTGTGGCTGCGGGGGTGGGGGCAGTCTGAGCCTCACCTGTGTGTGTGTGTGTGGGGGGGGTGTGTCTTGGCCCTCTCCTCCCCCACCCTGCTCCCCTGATCAGCCCATGTGTGTCATGGCAGGCCCGGCGCTCGTCCATACAGCCTGCAGCAGCAAATGGGGTTCCCTCCCAAACCCCCCACCTCCATCCCCAATCCACTTCCTGTTTCCTACAGAGCTGAGAGCACTCCTAGGTCTTTCTGGTACAGAAGGGGAAACCAAGGTCTGGACGGGAAGGGAGGGACAGAAGGGGAGTGCCGCATCGTCCTGTGGGAGGGCCCCCCCCATCGTCCTATGGGAGGCCCCCCCCCCCCCCCCGTTCCCTCCTGTGCTGAGGCCCTGGGGTGGGTGGAAGGGACTGCATTCTCTGGAGCTTCTGTACCTCTGTGGTTCGGCCCCTCCCCCTGGGACAGACGTGTGGTTCTGCAAAGAGGCCGATAGCCTGTTGCCAGGGAGTGCTGGGACTCCCGTTTGGGCCATTCTGGGGGATGGGGATCCTGGCTCCCATCTACCCCTTCTCTGCCTTCCGTCCCCCTCCCTAATTCAGACACAGCCGCCAAAGCAAAGGAAACAAAATAAAACTAACTTTTGTTTACAACTGCCTGTTGTGTGTGCATGTGGGGCATGCGCACACGTAGGTTGTGGGTGCACACATGTATGTCTACCCTGGCACGCGCACGTGTGTGAGTGTGCCCGGGTGTGGTGTGTGTACATGTATGTGTGCGCACACGCGTGTGAGTGTGCATGTTTATGTGTATGGCCTTGGCCCTACTGGGACACCTGACTCAGCTCCAGTCTGGCTGGAAGAAGCAAGGCCCAGGCCAGTTGGGTGCCTTTCAGTGTTGGGTAGTGGGCGGGGCGGGGCTGGATGGGGGGCACAGCTGAACACACAGATGGTGACAACAAAGAACACAGCCTGGCACACATACCCAGAGCCTAAGATCAGCCTACAGTCACAGGCACGAAAGGCAGAGTACAGTGGATGTCATTATGTGGACGCTGGTCACAGCTTGTAGCGTGAAGGGCGGAGGTGGGCACATAGGTGGGGAACCCCATCGCTCTTGACCCCAGTGGTCCCCCAGTCCCCTTCAGGCCCAGAGCACCCCTCCTGGCCTGCAAACCCTCTTTGGTGTCCCCAGACCAAACCCCGATCCCAATGTCAGCCTGCCTCTGATGCCAAGAACACGCTGGGTCCCCTGGGGGAGCCCTGTCCCAGGGAGTCCCATAGAGCTATGCCAATCCAGATTCAGAGCAGAGACACACCTTGCATCTCCAAGACAGAAAGGGTCACGTGACCGGCAGTGTTGTCCTGGGGGAGTCAGAGTCTCTGTGTGTGGCTCAGACCTCCTCACAGCACAGTGACTCAAGAGTACCTGGCAAAGGCCAATCACTCTTATCGGCAGCCCCCAAGTGACACCATTTCCACTGCAGCCACAGGCCTGTGGGATCCAAGAGCAACCAGGATCCTTCTGGGACCACCAGGGTTACATTTTAAGAGGTACATGTGTGATAGGATCTCTGTGGCCTCATGGAGAATGCCATCAGCCGCATGGACCCTGCAAGGCTTAATCAGCTATGCCCCCCCTCCGCCATAGGTGAAGCCCCCTGACCCCACGCCGGGGACTGCTTTTGGGAATTTGCGGCCACTGACCCTTCTTAAACCACAACACTACCATCCTCCTATAAATCCCCTCAAGGGTATAGCCTGTACGATTTCTATATCTCAGCCCCCCTCCCCCACCCACTCTCAATTGGTCTAGATACAACGTGAGGCAGTTTGGGTCATCAGGAGGAGGACTCTCTCCCAGGGCTGCTGGGGAAACTGGTTTGCTGTGGGTCAGGCTGAGTATCTGTGCCCAGTGGTTCCTGCCAACACCAGTCTAGATGTCACGGTGAAGGTGTGTTTTTAGATGAGATTAACACTGGCAATGAGCATTCTTTGGTAAGGCAGATCGCCATCCCCAGGGTGGGTGGGCCTCATCCAATCAGGTGACGGCCATAAGAGCAAAGACTGAGGTTCCTGAAGAAGAAGCCATTTATGTCCAAAGTGCTGCTGTTGGTAATACTTGTGTCATCCTGATTGGGCCCTAGGATTCCCAGAGTGAGCATAATTCTGGGGGTGTCTTTGAGGTGATTCTGCATGATATTCACACTGAATCTTTAGACTGAGTGAAGTCCCTAGTGTGGCTGGGCCTGACCCAATCAGGTGAAGGCCTGAGTAGTGAAAGGGAACTCATTTTGCCTGAGTGGGCTGGGACATTGGTCTCCAACCTGCAGACTCACTCAGGCTGGGCCAACAACCCAGCCCTCAGGCCTCCAGCCTACCCTGCAGATTTCAGACTTGCCGGCCCCATAATGACATGAGCTGGTTCCTTGGAGAACCCCAGCTAATACACATCCTATCGGCCAGAGTGTGTTAACAGGGCATCCCGTTTCAAGGCTTGGGGCCTGCGGATACCACTGGGGGCCTTCAGTTTTGTGAATTTTCCATGGCCATGGTTTAGGTTCCCACTGATGCCATGCCTCACTGACGTCACGCCCTCTCCACTGATGTCACTGGCTGTCCCCAGCCTCAGCGGACCTGTGCATCACCCAGGGTCCTGCCTCTGACACCCTGTCATTGCAGACACAGCCCCAATGCTACGCCTGAACCAATCCTCTGAAGGACGCAGCATATAAGCTGCTTGGGGCTGGGAACTCCCAGAGGCGGTGCTTTATGCTCACTGTGCTACTTGGACAGACCCCTCTCAGTGTGTGCCTTGGTTTCCCCATGCACCTGGCATGGCATGAGGATGAAGGGCTGAACCCAAGGCACAGAGCCCAGGCCTCCCCGCCTCACCTCACTGCGTGGTGGTGGTGGTGGGGGGTGGTCCCTGAGCTGGGCTGGGGGGGTGGCCAGAACAGGAGCAGACGGGATGGCCTTCTTGTCTCACTGTCATCCGTTTCCACGGCTGGAGCCAAATGGCCGGCTGTTCGGGGAGAGCAGAGGGCCGTGGGGGGGGGGGGAGGGGGCGGCTGCTTGTGAGCTCCCAGAATGGAGGCAGCTTCCTCTCTGCCTTTGGGAAGGGAGGAGACCGTGAGGGGAGAATAACAGGAAGCCACCCCTGGCCCAGTGGCAGCTGGGAAGTAGGGTCCAGGACCCCCACGCCTGCTGGGTTCCCAGCTCTCCACCCCTCCAGGGCTCATGGCCTCAGAAGAAGCAATGGCACACAACCCAGGTCCACCAGTGCGGTTCCCTGAGAGGCTCTGCGGCCAGGCATTCCCCCCCTCCCCCGCAGCCAGGCAGACCCCAGCCACTGTCCCCAACAAATGCGGAGCTGAAGGTGCAAGGCAGGGGGCACCTGAGAAGGGGCAGCCCATGTGCAAGGATCCCCATTGCCAGGCTGGCCCAGAGATCTGGGAGGGCTTCCCGGAGTAGAGGGCTTGGAGAAGTGCTAGCTGGCAGGTGCAGGCAGCCACTGGCCACGTGTGGTTCTGGGCACTTCAGTGTGGCTCTTGTGAGAAGCTGAAAGTTTCATTTAACTTGGTCTGAGTTGCTGTGCACTTGACCAGCCCTAGTGTGGGTAGTTGCTGTGCTGGACAGCGCCGAGTGGACTGCGCCAGGAAGGTCGGGACGGTTCCCGGTGGCGCCGGGCGGCAGTGCTGGTGGGAAGCAGACTCCTCTGCTGGCCAAGGGGCCGGCTGACGTGAGGCTGGAGGAACGCGCCCCCCCCCACCCCCCACCCCGTGTTGTCCTGGCCGCTTCCTCTCCATCCTCCCCAAGCTGGCAGCGACGTGCCGGGTCACCTGTGGAATGCCAGGCCAGGCAGAGGAAGACCTTCTCCATGAAGGGCAAGCAGCCAGTGGCCAGCGGCCAGGGGAGCCACATACCAGGAATGGCAGGTCACAGCCAGGATGCCAGCCAGGAGGGGGACCGAGGGCCTGGGAGACACTAGGGGGCTCAGGGGGCCATCCGCATCCCTCACCATGCTGTCACCAGGCTTGCCAGGCCCGGCTGGGAGAGACCCAGTACCTCACAGGTTTGGGCAGCATGGTCTTGGGTAGGGCTGGACAGGACAAGGGGGAATTGGGCAAGTAGGGGGGCTGAGCAGCCTGAGGCTCAGGGATGGGCGGGCACCCGGCATTGGCGCTCCAACCGTGTGCTGATGGGCTGTTCACGCTGAGATGGCCCATGTTACCCGTGCCCTGGGGATGCAGCAGGGAGCCACATAGGCACTCAGATCAGGTGAATCAGCAGAGTATCCAGGGCCTTAGGAGGAGGCCAGGGTGAGGGGCCAGTGCTAAGACCTGGGGTGGAAGGCCGTGGGGTCACTAACCATGGAGCCGCAACCCCTTTATAGTGGGGTGCGCTTTAGCATTCACAGTTGTTCTCACGTGGTCCTCTCAGCATCCAGTCCTGAGAAGACCACCTGATCAATCCCAGGGGGATGCGCTGTGGGAGTGAGGTGTCACACAGCCACCCCACTTCCTGGATGCAGGTGTGTGGAGGGGAGGTGTCAGATATGGAGCTCTAGGGCCCTAGAGGGTGTGCAGGTCATGTTTGTGCAAACATGCTTATGTTTCAGGAACAGGACACTCAAGGGGAAATGCCCGGCAGGCTGTGGGTCTGGACTTTTGGGGAAATGCCCTGTGTGTGGACACAGACTTGGAGTGTGGTTGGGGGAATTGGTGACGTGGTGGGGACGCATGGAGCTGGGCCCAAGGATGGCCCTGGAGCCCCACACCGGGGGCTGGCTCGGCCTCGCCTCCAGCCCCGTTTGCACACAGCATTGGGACTAGAGCTCAGAGAGCTCGATCAGGACAGGAGGGGCAGTGGGCAGTAGAGCCCAGACCACACAGATCCAGGGTGGGGGCAGGAAGCCAGCTTCCATCTCCCACCTTGGCTGGGGCTCTGGGGAGTGCAGGAGAATTAAGAGGCAGTTCTTATGCAGCACACAGTCTCTCAGTTTCCCCCAAAGGGGAGCAAAAACAGGACAATAGCTGATGGGGGAAACAGGGCTCAAAAGCTATGCCCCCCAAATACCCACATGCGAAGCTCTGGTCCCCCGTGTGACTGTGTCTGGAGATAGGCCCTCCGGAAGTAATTAGGGATCCCCGAGCCCTGGCCCTGCAGGCCTGGTGTCTTCTCAGAAGAGACACCAAAGGTGACAAGGCACCATGTGCACGCCACGGAGAGAGGCCTCAGCAGACACCGGCCCTGTTCCTGGACCTCCAGCCTTCAGAGCTTTGAGAAACAGGTGTGTGTTGTATAAGCCACCCAGTGTGTGGCATCTGTTGCACAACTGATTCACACACCTAGGAAAACAGTATGGAGGTTCCTTGAAAAATTAGACACAGGGGCGCCTGGGTGGCGCAGTCGGTTAAGCGTCCGACTTCAGCCAGGTCACGATCTCGCGGTCCGGGAGTTCGAGCCCCGCGTCAGGCTCTGGGCTGATGGCTCAGAGCCTGGAGCCTGTTTCCGATTCTGTGTCTCCCTCTCTCTCTGCCCCTCCCCCGTTCATGCTCTGTCTCTCTCTGTCCCCCCAAAAATAAATAAAACGTTGAAAAAAAAAATTAAAAAAAAAAAAAAAAAAAGAAAAAAAAAAAGAAAAATTAGACACAGAATTACTGTATGAACCGGCAATTGCCCTCAGGGTACATTCCTGTGATAGTGTGATTTATAGTAAGAAATACGGACTTGGCCCTTGTCACTCTTTCCTGGCTCAGAGCTCCTAAAGCCCTTGGGTTTCCCAACTGAAGACAGCAATGAAGGTGTCATGGTGTTCATAACAAGCCCGAGTTCATGTTGTTGCGGTGACTTTGGAAAGTCCCTAGGGGGGGCACCTGGGTGGCTCAGTCGGTTGGGCATCCGACTTCAGCTCAGGTCACGATCTCGCGGTCTGTGAGTTCGAGCCCCGCGTCGGGCTCTGGGCTGATGGCTCAGAGCCTGGAGCCTGGAGCCTGCTTCTGATTCTGTGTCTCCCTCTCTCTCTGCCCCTCCCCCATTCATGCTCTGTCTCTCTCTGTCTCAAAAATAAATAAACGTTAAAAAAAAAAAAAAAAAGAAAGAAAGCCCCTAGGGATGGCGGCTGGTGGCTTATGGACCCCACCGTGGGACCAGAGGGTTGGAGGCTTCAGTCCTGCCCCTGACCTCTGGGGAGGGGAGATGGAATCAATCACCAACGGGCAATGGATTAATCAATCACGTCTATACAATGAAACTGAGAGGGACGGTCTTGGGGTTGGGGGGGGGGCTTCCAGGCTGGGGAGCACGTGGAGATGTGGGGAGAGTGACATGCCTGGAGAGGCATGGAAGCTTCCCACCCCTTCCCCAGTGCCTCACCCTGGGCGTCTCTTCCATCAGGCTGTCCCTGAGTCATATCCTTTTGTAATAAACCACTAATCTAGAAAGTGAAACATTTCCCTGAGTTCTCTGAGCCCCTCCAGAACATTCATCAAACCTGAGGAAGGGCCGTGGGAACCTCTGATCTGTTGCCTGTGGCTCAGAGCACAGGTGTCATCTGGACTTGGGGTTGGCACCTGAAGTGGGGGTGGTCTTGTGGGGCTGAGCCTGTGGGGTCTGACGCTGACTCCATGTGGACAGGGTCAGACTGGTGTGGCAGTCTGGTGTGGCAGACTTCCAGCTGGTGTCGCAGACTTCCCCTCAAGCACAGGGGGTGATCCTAAGTGTCAGAGAGAAGGGCAGAGTGTGAGCAGAGGACACACAGGAGCATGGTTGTACACACAACACCCAAAGGAACTGAGAGCAGGGTCTCCGAGAGATGTGCATACATATGGCAGCAACATCTACAACACCGAAGGGGTGGAAGTAACACAGACGTCCGCAACCTGTGGGACATCCATACAACAAAATCTCACCCATCCTTCAAGAGGAAGATCGGACACCTGCTACCGAACAGACGAACCTGGAGGACGTTATATGGCATCAGCCAGTCACAGCACGACACACACTGTGCGATCCTACTCATGGGAGTCAGGTTCCCGGAGACAGAGGGGACTGGGGGCCCCACGGGCTGGGGGCCGGGTGAAGGGGATTAGTGGTCGGCAGGAAGATGGCAAGTTCTGGATAGAAGTGGGGGACGGCTGTACACGATAAGCGCGCGCTGGCTGGGGCTGAACTGTGCGCTTGAGATTTCAGCGATGGAGACCCTCATCTTACATGCACATCACCATAGTAAAGCAAGAGGAAACCTCTTGGAGACCAGGAGCAGGGCAGGTGCGTCCTACGGAGGTGCCCAGCCAGGACAGTCAGGGGGCGGGCGGGAGGCTGACGGATAGCGCCTGGCCCCGCCCCTCAGGCACA
Source organism: Puma concolor (assembly GCF_028749965.1). Taxonomy (NCBI): domain Eukaryota; kingdom Metazoa; phylum Chordata; class Mammalia; order Carnivora; family Felidae; genus Puma; species Puma concolor. The sequence continues at coordinate 153,286,243 of NC_141667.1, forward strand.
AGCCCCACCTCATAGCTCCGTCCCCGCCCCTCGCCGGCACAAGTCCCGCCCAGCACACTTCGTTCCCGCCCCTCTCGAAGCTCCGTCTCGCGCGCAGGCCTGCCCTTCTCCGCACAAGTCCCGCCCCGCATGTCTCGTCCCCGCGCACGCCCCGCCCCCACGTGCAGCCCCGCCCGCCGGCAGAGGCCGCTGTGGCGTCCACCCAGTTGCCAGCGCCACCGCCCAGCCCGCCCCTTCGAGCCGCCTTACTCCTCCCTAAGATGGCGGCCGCGGCGCTGCTCCGGGGCGCGGCTCAGGGGCGCGGCAGCCGGGCCTGGCGCTGGCGGCTGCGTGCGACCCCGAAGCGCCGCCTCGCCCACGGTTCGAGCCGTCACGGCGGCGACCCCGCGGACGGAGCGACCTGGGCCTGCTTCCCGCTGGGCGAGCGCACCCTGGTGCGCGTGCGCGGGCCAGACTCCGCGCCGTTCCTCCTGGGGCTGCTGACCAATGAGCTGCCGCTTCCGGGTCCTGCGGACGGCGCTACCCTACCCCCGGCGCGGGCGGGCTACGCCCACTTTCTCAACATTCAGGGCCGCACGCTATACGACGTCATTGTCTACCGGTGAGAGCGGGCGTCTGCAGTACCTAAAGGGAGGGGGAAGGCGGAGGGGCGGGAGCCGGGGCGGGAACCGGGGCGGCAGCCGGGGTGGAAGCCGGGGCGGGCGGGGCCGCACGGAGGAGGGAGGAGGGAGGAGGGAGGAGGGGCGGGGACACCCAGGGGGAAAGAGGAGGGGCAGGCCGCCGGGGGAGGGAGGAGAGTCGGCCGCACCAGGCGGAGGGAGGAGGGGCAGGCCTCGGGGAGGGAGGAGAGGCGGCCGCACCCGGAGGGAGGGAGGAGGGGCAGGAGCCGGGGCGGGGCCACCCAGAGGGGCGGGGGAGGGGCGGGGCCACTCAGGGGGAGGGAGGATGGGCGGGATCCGGAGCGGGGCACCCAGGGGGAGGGAGGGAGGGGCGGGAGCCGGGCCGGGGACACACAGAGGAGAGGAGAAGAGGCGGGGACACCCGGGGGCCGGGGGGGGGAAGAGAGGAGGGGCAGGCCGCCGGGGCGGGAGGAGGGCGGGGACACACCGAGGAAAGGAGAAGAGGCGGCCGCACCCAACGGGAGGGAGGAGGGACGGGAGCCCGGGCGGGGCCGAGTCACTTAGGTGGAGAGAGAAGGGGCTGGGCTACCTAGGTGGAGGGAGGAGAGGCGGCCGCAGCCAGGGGGAAGGTCGAGGGGCAGGGGCACCCAGGGGGAGGGAAGAGGGACGGGAGCCGCGGAGTGGCAGGCCGCCTGACGGGTAGGGTGCGGATTGCTAGGGGTCACCCGGAGCCCGGGCATCTGGCGTGAACTCTCAGAGGCTGCGAAAGGATCTTCAGGGCGGGTCACTTGGGGAAGGACATGGGGGGCCTGGGCATCGAGGGGAGGACACCTGACCTGCGGCTGACTGGGCTGCTCTGGAGAGAGGGCCACCCTCCTGGGAGCCCAGCGCTGTCCAGCTTTCTGTCCCTGCCTGGTGCTCTCTGGAGTTTCTCCTTTTGGTTCATCTACTTCCTGCCTCATGGCCCCCTGTTCTGGTTTCCCAGGCGTAACACCTTGTTCTAGGGGTAGCTTGGGATTTTTGCTTTGAAAGTGGACTTTAGTTTTTGCAGCCCATTTAAGTTCACAGCATGACCGCGGGGAAGGCACAGACTCCCTCACGGCAGCGTCCTCACCTGGGGGACCCGCATTGATGCTGCAGCACCCAGGGCCCATCCTTTCGTGGGGAGGACAAGTATGGGATGACATGGACCCATCACGTGATGGCTGTCACCACCCTGACAGCCCAGCCTCCCTGTGCCCAGAGTTATCCCTCCCTTCCCTAATCCCCGAAGCCACTGGGGGGGGGGGGGATCCTTTTCCTGTCTTCGTGGTTTTCCTTTTCCAGAGCGCTGGGCACTTGGAGTCCCACAGTGCGCAGCCATCTAGGATTGGCTGCTTCCACTTAGTGATATGTGGTTAAGCCATTTCTCTTTAGCGCTGAGTGATGTCGCTTGGCCTGGATGGACTGCAGTCTCTTCACCCGTCACCTCGTGGAGGACGTCTTGGTTCTTCCAAGTTTGGGTGGTTGTGGGTAAGCTGCCGTAAACATCTGCGTCCAGGATTTTGTGTTAAGGCCCAGAAGGTCGACTGCTGGGTCGCACCGTGCAACAATGTTTGGTTTTTTGAGAAACCACCAAACACTTCCATGATGGCTGTGCGGTTTCGGGTCCCCACCAGCAAGCAATGGCTTGTTTGCAACGTGCATACTCTTTGTGGGGAGGTGCCTGTTAAGGTCTCTGGCCCATTTCTAATCGGGTTGTCTGTTTCTTGACCCTTGAACTTTTCAGTGTTCTTGTGTGTTCTGAGTGATGGCCCCTGGTCACATGTGATGTTTCAGGTCTCCTCCCCCTGCTGTCCTCGTTCCCTCTGGTGACGCTGTGTGTGTTCCTGTCCCAGCCACACGTGTGCTGTCTGGGGAGCCTTCTTCAGGCACTGGCTGCATACAAGGTGCTCTGGGTTCCGCTACGGACGGTATCGCTGGCTCTTGTGGGAAGCTCCCCAGTCTGTGTCTGCTGCTCTGCGGATCGGGTCGGTCCCCTGCTCCCTTGTTTCCAGCAGGACATGCACCTCGCCTTCCCACCTCTTTCCCTTCGTGTGGATCTCAGCAGTTCCTGGGTGGTGCAGTCTGGCCTGTGTGTGCTCAGTGGAATGTGGGGCCAGGGACACCTACTTCCAGGAACCTCCCATGTGGCTCCCATGTGGCCTCCGCTCAGTCCCCCTGCCGTGGTCTCACTCCTTGGGGCACCTCTTGGGGACCTTGGAGGGCACTATGTCCTCAGTCCTCCATGGGCACCTGGTAGGCCACTCCCCCAAGTGCCTTGGAGCACACCAGTCAGCCTGACTCAGTTCTCCAGGTACAATCCTGTTCCTGCTGGCCTCCTTGTGTCCCATACCTGCCCACACCTCACACCCTGACATCTGCCATGTCCTCGAGGGACCGTATTTGTGTGATCATAGGGTAGACACCCTGTGTTTATGGGGGTCGCAGATGACAGGGTGGTGGGTGCTGTGCAGAGAGGACATCAGACTCTTGGGGGAGGGCTTTCCTTGTGCTCTGGGCATGGGGTTAGGCGGGCCCAGGCCTCCCTTTCTGGTGTTCACACAGCCTGTGCCCTGACAGCCAGGCCAGCTGGTGAGGCCGCAGCTGTCCCCCAGCCTCCCTCTTCCTGCAGCTGCACTTGTGACCCTAGGAGGGGCAGCCATGCTTAGCAACAAGAGTGCAGGGCATGATAGACAGCGGGTGACTTTTAGAGTAAGGACGTTCTTTGCAGTGTTTGGAAGGTGCTTTTTGCTAAAGACATCGTTCACTGTTTATCTGATAAATTTACCTGGCAACACTGGCCCAGAGGCAGTGCCACCAGGCATCTGGGGACATTTGTGCTTGTGACTCAGGGCTGGGGGTGTTGGTGGTCCTGACATCGAATGGGTCAGGCCTGGCAAGCAACCCTGGGCACAGGTGCACCTCCTCCCCACCACCCCCGTTCCTCAGCTGTAGCAAGTGCAGCAGACAGTCTGATTTGGGGGCACAGGGGGGCCGGGGTGCACTCTAGCTTTGTTGGCCCCCAGGGTCTGCCTGGCGCACAGTCATGGGCACAGGTGGCCAGGGAAGTGCCTGAGCCCAGAATGGGGACCTGCTTGCCTTGACCTGCCTCAGCACCCCTGGGAACCTGGCTCCCTGACCAGGACCCTCAGAGGCTGGTGCTCCCCCACGACCTCACATTGTGCCCAGCCCTGCCTTATTCCTCCCCTGCCATCTTTCATGTTGTCTCTGAGGGTGGTTTTTACCCGAGACTTAAAATGAAAACACAGGTGCATGTGGCAGAGAACCCTAACAGTGCGGGGCGGTTTACGGTGGGAGATACCCCTTTGCTGCTTCCTCCCAACCTGCATAGACATCCGGAGCCCCGTCCTCTGAGACAGCTTTTTTTCCTTTATGACTCTTTTGAAATAATGGTGGATTCACAGGGAGCACGGGAAGGAGCAGGGAGGCCTGTGCACTCTTGCCCCAGTCCCACAGGGCGGTGTCTTGCCTCCTGGAGTCTGGGGTCACGATCAGGGGTGGGACACGGGCCACTAACAGAGCTCATGCAGGATCCCCGCAGACTTGATGCGCCAGCACGTGTGAACACACTTGCTGGTGTCTGTGCCTTGGTCACATGTGTGGCCCCTGTGACCTCGATGAGGACAGCTGTTCCATCACCACCACTGGGTCCCCTGTCCCCTGTGCAGCACACCTGCCCTTCTCACCCCAGCTCCTCTCCTGGCTTTTTACCATTTGTCTGACCCGTAGGTCACCTCGAAGTCTGACAAGTGGAACTGCTTGGGATTGGACTCACACACCTTGATACCCTGTGGTTCTGCCCACTTGTATCAGTGTGACCCATGGCTGCTGTTTGTGGTGGGAGTGGGGGTGGGGAATGTGGACACGATAGAGTGTGCACTGTAGGGTGAGCCCCCAGAGGTGGGACCCCAAGCAAGTCCTTGCTTTTCTTTCCTGTGGGGGTAACTGGTTTCTCCACGGCAGCACTTAATCCTGTACTGTCTGGGGGCACCAGCTGATGGGCTCTGAGGGAGGGGCCATGGACATCAGCTGGTGGGCTCTGTGGGAGGGGTGGGGAGCACCAGCTGGTGGGCTCTGCAGGGAGGGGTGGGTGGCACCAGCTGGTGGGCTCTGGGGGAGGGGTCAGGGGCACCAGCTAATGAGGTAAAGGGTAGAGGTCAGGGTCGCCTGCTGATGGGGCTGTGGGGGCGTGGTCAGGGGCACCAGCTGATGGATTTGAGAGGAAGGTTCTGGGGCACCAGCTAATGGGGTCAAGGGTACATGTAAGGGACACCAAGTGATGGGGTGGGATTGGGGTCACAGTAGGTGGGCTCTGGGGAAGGGGTCAGGGGCACCAACTGGTGGGCTCTGAGGGGAGAGGTGGGCGAGCACCAGTTGTTGACTCTGGGGGAGGGGTTGGGGCATCATCTAATGGGGTCAAGGGTAGAGGTCAAAAGCACCAGCTGGTGGGCTCTGGGGGAGGGGTTGGCACCAGCTGGTGGGTTCTGGGGGAGTGGTCGGGGGGCACCAGATGATGGGATCAAGGGTAGAGGTCAGCGACATCAGCTGGTTCCATGAACCCTCCCCCAAAAGTATACCAGCTGATGAGCTAGTCCAATCAGAACCAGGTGGCCTCTGGGGGAGAGGTTGGGGGCATCAGCTGGTAGGCTCTGGGGGAGCGGTTGGGGGCACCAGCTCGTGGGCTCTGGGGGAGGAGGGGTCTGGGACATCAGATAATAGGCTCTGGGGGAGGGGTTGGGGGCACCAATTGGTGGGCCCTGGGGAGGGGTCTGGGATACCAGATGTTGGGCCCTGAGGAGGGGTCTGGGACACCAGATGATGGGCCCTGGGGGAGGGGGAGGGGGTACTAGCTGGTAGTTTCTCAGGCACTCTCATGGAAGGTGTTATCCGTTCCCTTTCTGTTTCCACTGGGCTGGGGATCCTAGTCCTGTCCACATCTACGACCAGGATCTTGGTTATATACTCTTGTGGGTCCTGAACGTCTCCCCTGAGGTCCCTGTACCAGTCTCTTCTCTGTGCTGCGTGTCCCATGTGGTTAGCACACCAGGTTCCAGGGTTGCTGCTGTGGCAGTGGGGGTCCAGAGTGCAGTCAGGGTGGTTGTGGGGCCCTGACAGGGTTCCAGGGCTCTCCTTGGGAAGTGGGAGGTGGCTCTGGGCAGACTGTATGTGGCCTCACAGCACATCCCCTCGGCTCTGTCCGCTGCTTGGTGTCCCACCTACCCCCCAGCCTGCCCCCCATCGTGAGTGCTGAGGGCACCCACCTCAGACCCTTGGCTTCTATGGGCCAGAGGAGGCAGGTCCTGGTCCTGTGAGGCTGCCTGCAGCTCTCCCCCTCACGTGGAGGACCAGACCAACAGCACTGTGGTCCCCGGACCTGGGTCCCACCTGCCCAGCCACGGCCTGTCTTCCACCAAGTGGACCGCTCCCTGTGGTTCGCACCCCGGGTAGGGAGGGTCCCGCAGCAGACCTGGGGTCTGGAGCACGGTGGGTGGAGAGCGGTGGCCCCAGGCCAACCCTCAGGAGCCCCTGCCCCTACCTGCAGGCTCCCAGAGCATGAGCTCGCTGAACAGGCGCCCGCTTTCCTCCTGGAGTGTGACAGCGCGGTGCTGGGCGCCCTGGAGACACACCTGGCACTGTACAGGATCCGGCGGAAGGTCGTGGTGGAGCCGTGCCCCGAGCTGCGTGTGTGGGCTCTGCTGCCTGACTGCCCCGAGGAGGTCTGTGGGGCCGCGCCGTTGCGGGAGCGGACTGACAGAACCAGCGTCCTCACCCCCGACCCCCGGACCGCCCGCATGGGCTGGCGGCTTCTCATCCGGGATGAGGGCCTGGTGCCGGTGCCCAGAGGCCGGCTCGGAGACCCCCGGGATTATCACAGACACCGGTACCAGCAAGGTAGGGACGGGGTGGGGCTGTGCTGGTGGGGGCGGGGGGAGGGCTCAGGCGCTGTGTCCAGTGTTGGCCCTTCTCCACGAGCCCACCATCCCCCAGCCCCCGAGGAGGCTTTAGCCTTCAGAGAGCTTCTTCTCTCCCACCCCACAGGCGTTCCTGAGGGGGTCCGGGACCTGCCCCCAGGAGTGGCCCTGCCCCTGGAGTCCAACCTGGCTTTCATGAATGGTGTCAGCTTCAGTAAGGGCTGCTACATAGGCCAGGAGCTGACCGCCCGCACCCACCACATGGGCGTCATCCGCAAACGCCTGTTCCCAGTGCAGCTGTTGGGGCCTGTCCCTGAGGATGGCATCGCTCTGGGCGCCCCAGTGCTCACCGAGTCGGGTCAGGCCGCCGGCAAGTACAGGGCTGGCCAGGGGGATGTGGGCCTCGCCTTGCTGCGGGCAGAGAAGATTAAGGGCCCTCTCCACATCAGGACCTCCAACAGCGGCCAGGTGGCCCTGACTGTGTCTGTACCGGACTGGTGGCCCACAGTCGCCAAGTAGCCAGGAAGGACGTCCCTCTGCTCCTGCAGCCCTGGGGCTGCCAGGGTGCCCTGGAGGGCTCTGTCCATCTGCTGCACTCTGCAGGCTGGCCTCCTAGCTCCCAGGGCTGCAGGTGTGGTTGGCTTGTGTTTCCCGCCCACCGTGCTTCCCAAAGAGGGTCCCACGGGCAGCTGTGGCTGTCATCCCTTGCTGCTCTGTGGCTGTGAGCTGCAGGAGTCCTCCTGGGGACCCAGGAGGAGGAGCCAGCCCTTCACGTGCCCCTGTGCCAAGGTGAGCTGCAGTTTCCCTCCGATGGGGAAGGACAGGGTCCCAGCTGTGTGGGTTTGGAGGTGGTTCATCTATTGGCTGAGGACAGGACGGTCCAGAGCCTTGTCCCCAGGCTGCCTGCATTCCTCTCCATCTGGGGTTGGCTGAAAGGGCAGGTGGGCCCTGGGAACTGGTGTGCCATGTGCTGGCTGTGGGACACCCTGTGAATTTCACATGGGGGCCCCACTTGTGCACCAAGGTTTCTGCTGCGCCCCTCCCCCTCCACCCCAGGAGCTGCCCTGGGGTGGGACAGCAGGGCTCTGACAAGGAAGAGCTTCTGCTTGGTTTACTTGCTGCTTTTCTGAGGCGTGGCTATGTTTTCACAGTAAGAGGTTGACTTTCTTCTCTTCTTGAAACCACTGACTTGCACTGTCCCATGCAATGTGAATCTCATGGTTAGGGGTGTCCCGCGTGATGCCCTGGAGTGGCTATTAAAGTGTGACGCACAAGCAGCATGTGTGGAGCTCTGGTTTCATTTTGGGTGGAAGGTGCTGGGACTCCGTTTTGGGTAGAGCAGATACACCGAGAGCACTCCAGGTGAAGTACGCCAGCAGAGTCCCAGGAAGAGGCCTTGTTCTGGGACAGCAAGGGAGCTCCAAGTCTGCGGTGGATGGCGTGGCTTGCCTTCGTATCCACGGAGGGGAGAGGCTAACAGGAAACCGAGTTAGTGCCAGCATCTGGGCCCTCACGGGGCGATTCACTGGCAAGTATGCACTGCCCTCCCTCAGCCCCCACTGGCGGGTCTCCAGGCCAACACTCAGACCTCACATCAGGACTTTGTCTCCTGTCCAGCTGCAGACTGTGCAGCGCCCCTCTGCATGTGACCTGGGGCCTGGGAGCCAGCCTTGCACAGTGGGTGTGTGCCTGTGCCCAGCACCTGTGCTGTGCTGGACGTGCTTGGGCTCCTCACAGTCCGTGGACCCACCCGCCGAGTGGGTACCTGGAGTCCCATGCCGGGAGCCGAGAGAGTAACCGGGAGGGAGGCTGGCCACTGTGGCGGAAAGCTCCAGCAGCTGCCCAGTGAGATGCTGCCTTCCAGATCGTGTGTCCCCTACTGTCCTTAGGCATCCAGGTCATTGGGACCTGAGACACTCTGTTCAGTCTGAGTTCTACCTCAGGGATCATAACCGAAAGCTGCTGTCCAAAACAAGTGTTCCTTTGCTGGACAGACCTTGTCACTCCTCACAGAATCACCAGGGCTTCCAAGAGTCTGCGGCTTTCAGAGGCTGTAAGGTGCGCTGCCCAGTGTACATGCCAGGGGACCAAGGGGTCCCATTGAGGTTTGATGCTTACATCTGCTTGTCTCCATGTTCATCAATGTCGAGCTCCAGGAGGACAGTGCAGGCACTTGGGAAGCCCCTTGCTGGTTCTTGGGTCCGCCTCAGTTTGTTTGTAAGAAGTACGGAATTCCAGGAAGCAAGTGGTCTTATGCTCTGCCCCAATGCCCTGAGAGTGTGGCCAGTGGGCAGATGGCAGAGGGCACTGGGTTCTGGAGACCTGGCCCTCCTGGGGGAGCCCCCTGCCCCCACTGTGAAGCTGGTTAAGACATGCTTCCCCCAACGTTTCATCATGAGCACCCCACACGGAACGTGAGAGTTTGCTGTGAGCACTGGTGCACGTGCCCGATGACACCCCACTTGCCAGACCCCATCACCTGGCCCCCCCTCAGCCTTGGTTGTGTTTTGCTGCATTTCCAACAAACTGGCAGACCTCACACCCTCCTATTGCCTTCCTCATCATCAACGTCTTTTGTTCCCTGGGAGGTAAAATTTGGCTACCATGAAATGCACCAATCTTGCTATTTCCTGGATTGTGTGGAGTGCATATGGCTGTGCACCCAAGACTGGAGGAAGGTCTGGAACATTCTGTCCCCGGGCAGCACTCACCAGCCTGTCCCGGCCAGTCCCTGTGCCCCAGCTGCCACAGATGTGCAGAGCCTGGGGCTTCAGGTGGGGTGCTGCCTGGCGGGTGGCTGGACCATGGTGAGCATCTCTGAGTCCTCCTGTGGGAGCGAGCCCTTTGTGGACACATGCCTCATCTGGGGTGGGATCACAGAGCTGCGGGTAGGGGGAGGTCCCCAGTAAGGAGCTGTCTGTGTTCTCTGGGTGACCTGGCGACTGTTCCGTTTCCTGCTTCAGCCAGCAGCATGGCCTTGCCACCATGTGGTGTGGTCAGCCTTCGTAATTTCCACGTGGAGACTTGGTGTTTAGATTTCAGTCATCGTGGGTGGATGCCTGCCTGTGTCTCAGGGACGGTGGGGAGCCCCATCCACTCTCTATGGTCTGGGCACCCGGACAGTTCAGGGTCCCTGGCTCCACTTTCTTCCCAGAGGATGTTGATCTAGTGTGGTCACGTTCGTGTTTGCGGGAAAAATGAGTGATTTCCAAAGGTTTTGTTTTGTGTCAGCCCTCAAAGGGAGGAGATGGTCAGGGAAGGTCAGCAGCCAGCCAGCAGGGACCCTGTTGATTAACAGAATGTTCTGGAGACTGCTGAGTCCTGGGCTACCTTTCACTCTCTCATCTGTTCACTCAGAGGCTTACTAAGCGCCCACCAGCCATGAACTAAAGCACAAAGTATGCTGGGTTGTGTTAGCTTTTCTGTGATTAAGCTGGGAACAGGGCAGGCTGTGTGTGGAGGTGGGGTGCATTAGGGGGATGGGTGTGTGTGGGGTCAGAGCACATTGGGAGACTGGGTGCACTGAGAGGATAGGCTGTGTGCAGAGTCGGGGAGCACTGGGGCCCTGGGCTCATGTGCAGTGGGGTACATTGGGAAGATAGGCTGTGTGCAGGGTTGGGGCACATTGGGTGGCTGGGCTCATGGGCATTGGGACACCTTGGGAGCTTGGACTGTGTGCAGGGTCGGTGGCACTGGGTGGCTGGGTACATTCAGCATGGGGTCAAGCATTTGTGGTGGCTGTGTCCAGACAGAGGGCCCACCGTGGGGGAAAGATCCTGACCAATACCGCACCTCGCATGCCCTTCAAAGAGCTGAGGCCAGTGTGGCTAGGGGCAGGGCTCTTGGGAAGGGGTGTGGGCAAAGGGCAGGATCCTGAGTCCTCAAGGGGCAGAGGTAGAGTAGGGCAGAGTTTAGGGGCAGTGTGGGAGAGCGGCTGTTGCCATGCAGGGCAGGAGCTGCGGGAGGGTTTGTGGTGAGTGGGGGCATGGGGACAGGGTTCCCTGGTGAGGAGTCAGGGGCTTAGACCTTATCTAAAGCATGGGGTTTGGAGGAATGGGGGACGCTGCCTAGGGCTGCCCCCTGGGTGGAGGGCAGTAGGGTGTCAGGTGGCCTGGAAGTTCTGAGCACAGGAGGTGTGGCAGGATGAAGACCAGTGGGGGCCATGGGACTCACAGGTCCTCTCTGGACCTGCCTCAGGTCCCCCCACACCTTGTGTGGACCTCTGGCTTAATGGGAACTGTTAACGAGGTCATCGCCACCACCAGGTCCCACTTCCCTGTTCCCCAGCACCCCTCCCACGGGGACTGCACATCCCCCAGCCACCCCCTCCCGTGGAGACTGTTTGCAAGTACCCCAGCCCCGCCCCCAGCCCCTGGTGTGGGGACTGTTTGCAGGATCCCCCCCCCCAGTACCCCCCATGGGGACTGTTTGCAGGTCCCCCAGCCACTCCCCTTCCGTGGGGATGTTTGCAGGTCCTCCAGCACCCCTCCTCCCTGGGACTGTTTGTAGGTCCCCCAGCCTCCCCCCACCCCCTGGGTACTGTCTGCAGGGTCCCCCCCCAGCACCCCCCTGCCCTTTGGGGACTATTTACAGGGTACTCCCCCAGCCCCGCAGTGGGGACTGTTTGCAGGTCCCCCAGCCTCCCCCCACCCCGCGGGGACTGTTTGCAGGGTACTCCCCCAGCCCCGCAGTGGGAACTGTTTGCAGGCTCCCTCCCCAGCTCCCCACTTCTGCCCCCCGTGGGAACTGTTTGCACCCAGACCCCCGTTGGGGACTGTTTGCAGGGTACACCCTCAGCCTTCCCCCCGCCGTGGGGACTGTTTGCAGGGTCCCCCCCAAGCCTCGCGGTGGGGACTGTTTGCAGAACCCCCGCGGTATCACACAGGACCCGCTGGCCTCATGCAGCCCCTCTTGCACGCGCGGTCCGCGCGCCCATGAGTTGTTAGTCTTATCACCAGGGGGCGCTGCTGTGTCTCGTGAGGTTGCTTTGTGTCCTTATCTCCTCGCGCAGCTTGGTGTAGTGGTCTGTCACGCTCTGTTCCAGCCCCGCGGGGGCGGGGACGTTTGGGTGGTGCATGTTCACTCCGGGCTGTGTGCGCACGGTTTCCGTGTCCCTGGGATGCGGGCCCGGGAGAGGCCAGGCTGCCTCACGTGGTGGTGGCGGCAAGCTTATTGTCCCAGGAGTTGCACGTTTTCCCAGCACTGCTGCACCGCAGTGCGCTCCGGGGGGAGGGGGGGGACCCCGTTTCCTGCCTCCTGCCCAGCATCCGGGGGCGGGGAGTGTTCTAGCTGCCCCCATAGGTGTGTGGTGCTGGTTTTGGTCTGAACTTCCCCCGCGGCTCCTGGGTGCATTCACTGGTGGAACGCCTCCTCGGCACTGGGGTACAGGCCCTCCTCCCTTGTCCGAGGCCAAGGGTACTCACGACCTGCGGCAGGTGCCGCAGATACTGCCACCTTGCTTCTGGGGGACCATGGCCCATCAGTAGGCAACTTGGCATGCTGTGCGCTTGGTTCACGGACGCCTGATGTCAGGCACAACACTACCCGACCCGCAGTCAGCGGATGAGGCCCAGGGTGGCCTTCTTGCACTGAGGACCACCAGATGGCTCTGCATCCTCCGCGCTCCTGGGCAGTGTGAGTAGGGAAACCACCAGCAAAGGTCCAGAAGTGCAGGCGGCATGGCCCTGAGCCAACCACCTTAGAAGGGGAAGAGGACACTGGTTTCAGTGTGGAACAAAGCACCCGCCCCAGCTCGGTCTCACCGCTCTGAGCCTATAAGCAAGGACGACTGATAAGGGGTCACAGACACACCGGACCAGCGGGCCAACTTGCACCTACAGAGGCCAGAGGAATGAGGGTCGGCTGTGGTTTGCAGATACTTTCTCCCTGGATAGCTAGACCTGCCATCCTTGCACACAACAGAAGCTTTAGGTTTTGACCTGGTGCAATTATCAGTGCTTCCTTTTTTATTTCCTTGTTTTTTGGCATCTCTGTTGTGGAGACAATAGTAGTTTATAGTTTCATTTTATTTTTTAAATTTACTTTGAGAGAGAGAAAGAGTGCGCACGTGCACGAGCGGGGGAGGGCCGGAGAGAGAGAATGCCATGCTGTCAGCACAGAGCCCGACATGGGGCCGGAACCCACGAACTGTGAGATCATGACCTGAGCCGCAGTCAGACGCTTAAGCGACCGAGCCACCCAGGCGCCCCTGGTTTATAGTTTCTGTTGCTTTTGGCCTTAGGGCAATGCTGGCCTCACAGATGAGGTAGGAGGTGTCTTCGTGCTCTGCCTCCTGACAGGCTGCGGAGGTGGTGTTGTTTCTCCCCGAGATGTGTGGTGGAATTCACCCATGAACCCCACTGGGCCTGGTGCTTTCTGTCGTGGAAGGTTGTTAGCTACCAGTAGATAGAGGCCCATTTGTGCTATTTGTCCTTCAGAGGGTGTTGGCAGGTGGCAAGTCAGGCAATTGGCCTGTTATACTTGGGTTATCAGCTTTGGGGCACAGGGTTGTGCACCATATTCTTGTTATCCTCTAACGTCCGTGGGGCCCATAGTAATGCCCCTTCTCTCCCTCGCCTCTCATGTATTTGTTGATTCATTTGTTTAGCATATTTATTTTTCACCAAAGTGTAGTTGCCACTTAGCGTTACATTGGCCTCAGCTGTGTGCCACACTGATCCAGCTCCTCTGCCCCTTACACTGTGTTCCCCACCCCACCCACACTACCACAGAGCCACTGACTATTCTCTGTGCTGTGCCTTTCATCCCTGTGACTTCCTCGTGCCATACAGGAAGCCTGGATCTCCCACTTCCCTTCACCCATTTTCCCCTCCCCTCTGGCAGCTGTCTGTGTGTTCTCTGTATTTGTGGTTCTGTTTCTGCTTTTTGTTTGTTTCTCAAATTCTATGTAGGCATGAAGTCATATGGTATTTGTCTGTCTCTGTCTGACTTATTTCACTTAACATATTACACTCTGGCTCCATCCGTGTCCTTGCAGATGGCGAGATCTCATCCTTTTTTGTGGCTGCATACTATTGCACTGTCTCATGTATCCATCCCTCTGTGGATAGACCCTTGGGCTGCCTCCACATCTTGTCTGTCATAAACACTACTGCACAAGACACAGGGGTGCATTTGTCTTTTCTGATCAGTGTTTCACCCTCTGTGGGTAAACGCCCCATCGTGGTATATTGATGTCCACTCTACCTTTTACGTATGACACTTCTGGGGTCAGGTGCAGGAGCTCTTTGCCGAGGCCCTAGATTCTGAAGGTTTTCTCCAAGATCTTTACAGTTTCTGTTGTGTGTTTAGGTCCATGGTTTGAACCAGTTTGGTGAACATGAGGTGTGGGATTTGGGGGAAGGTGCCCAGCACCATCTGTTGAAAAGGCTCCTCCCTTGGGTTGTGTTTGCACCACTGACAGGGGCCAGGAGGGCATGTCTGCGTGGATCCCCATGTGGGCCCCCGTGTGTGCCCCATCCCACTCATCTGTGTGGCTCTCTGCCACACCACGCCTCTTGATTCCTGTGGCTGCACGTGTGCTGGACGTCAGGCACAACGGTTCTTCTACCTTCTTTTTCAAGATGTTTAGGCCTTCTAGGGCCTGCGCCTTTCCATATGAATTTTGGATTAAGTGTGTGCCTACAAGAAGCCTTGTGGTGGTTTCCCTTCTCCCCTTCCTTTCCCTTCCCTTCCCTTCCCTTCCCTTCCCTTCCCTTCCCTTCCCTTCCCTTCCCTTCCCTCCCCTCCCCTCCCCTCCCCTCCCCTCCCCTCTCCCTTCCCTTCCCTTCCCTTCCCTTCCCTTCCCTTCCCTTCCCTTCCCTTCCCTTCCGTCTCCTCCCCTCCTATTCCCTCTTCTCCCCTCCCCTTCCCTCTCCTTTCCTTTCCTTTCCCTTCCCTCCTTCCCTTCCCTCCCGTCCCCTTCCCTCTCCTTCCCTTCCCTTCCCTTCCCTTCCCTTCCCTATCCTCTCCTTCTCCTTCCCTCCTTCCCTCCCCTCCCCTCCCCTCCCCTCCCCTCCCCTCCCCTCCCCCTCTCCTCTCCTCTCCTTTCCTTCCCTCCTCCCTCCCTCCTTGCTGTTCCCTTCCCTACCCTTCCCTCCTTCCTCCTGCCTCCTTCTTCCCTCCCTTCCTTTCTCCTTCCTCCCTCATCCCTCCTCCTTTCTTCTCCCTCCCTCCCTTCCTTCCCTACCCTTCCCTCCTCTTTCCTCCCTCCCTCCTTCCTCTTCCCTCCCCTTCCCTTCCCTCCCCTCCCCTTCCTTCCTCCTTCCTCCTCCCTCCCTCCCCTTCCCCTTTTTCTCTCCCTCCCTCCCTCCCTTCCTTCTTTCTTGTCTTGAAGCATGGTGATTACTGTGTAAAAGAGGACTATGAATTTCTCTACCTACACTAACGAATAAATTCTCTTCAAGGCAGTTTTACTTTGGCGTAGAATTCAGGTATGCACACTAGCTCATCTAAGTACCTTTGCAAACACATGGAAGAACTTCTGAGTGCAGGCCTTGTGCTGGGTGCTGGAAATCTAGCGGTGGACAGTTGGCACACACGGCGTTTTCAGCCCATGCCACTTGTTGTGAATGGACTCTTTGTATTGGTAGACTCTCTGTACAGCTGATCAGTTTGGCGCTACCTTATTTTGTAGTAGTTGAATATTGGAAATTAAGAGGCTTGTCCTGTATCAGTAAAAATTTGTGTTGGGGGCACCTGGGGGGCTCAGTTGGTTAAGCGTCTCACTCTTGATGTTGGCTCAGGTCATGATCTCATGGTTCATAAGTTTTAGCCCCAAGTTGGGCTCTGTGCTGACAGTGCAGAGCCCGCTGGGGAGTCTCTCCCTCTCTCTGCCCCTCCCCTCTCACTCTCTGTGTCTCTCTCTAAAATAAATAAATAAACATTAAAAAAATTTGTGTTGGAATGCATCACCTCCATGCAGGGTCTGATGTTATCACCTGAAGCACTGAAGATGTCAAGCACAAGACAGAGTGACTGAAGGTCTGAAAGACTCGAGTGATGATTTAGGAAAATCTCTGACCCACAAGGCATAATTGTAAACAGTATTTTCCAATATATAATGGGGAAGACTGTGAACTAAGTTTTTCAGCTTAGACTTTTCTGCTAAGGAACCTATCTATAGTATTCATGTAGTTATGTTATGTTATGTTATTAGGTAGGCTTCCCACCCAACGTAGAGCCCAATGCAGGCTTGAACTCATGGCCCTGAGATCAAGACCTGAGCTGAGATCGAGTCCGATGCTTGACCAACTGAGACTCCCAGGCACCCCTACCATATTTATTGTAAATGTAACTCATAGTAAAATTGTGATTCCTTCTCCAGAAATTTACTTTATGGCTAGAGGTAAGACAGGGGGTGGACAGTCCGTAGAGAGGAGTCCCCGATGGGGGGGAGGGGACACAAGGGAGATGGTGACTTGGCCTGTAAGTTGGGTCCTCACGGGTAGGTTTTGTCCTAAAGGGAAGGGGACAGACGGTGTGGATGATGGGCTGCAGCAAACCTTGAAGCTCTGCCAGGCTCTCAGAGGCGGAGAACCAGCAACAAAAATTCAGACCTAGAGCCATCCACTGAAACTTCACCCTCCTGGGGAGAATGGAGTCAGATGCCAAAGCTGAATTCTATAAATGACATACAGTGCCATGTAGGGTGAGAGAGGGGGAGGGGGAGGGGGGTAGATCAAGCAGGGGTCAGGAGAGAGGAGGAGGGAGGGGAGGTGGATCAAGCAGATGGCAGGAGAGGGGTAGGGGCGGGGAGCTGGATCAAGCAGGTGGCAGGAGGGGGGTGTGGGGGCAAGGAGGTAGATCAAGCAGGTGTCAGGAGAGGGGGAGGGAGGAGGGGAGGTGGATCATGCAGGTGGCAGGAGGTGGGGGCAGGGTGGTAGATCAAGCAGCTGGTAGGAGGGTCGTGGGGACAGAGAGGTGGACAGGCACCTGGCAATAGCCTCCTGGAGAGTGCGTGCACCTGTGTGTTATGAGCAGGGGCACAGAGGCAGGGCTAAGATGTGTAGGAATTCAGACTCACAGAGCATCAGTGTCAGGCTGCGATGGGTTAAGAAGCCTGCGGATCTGCAGGGGTTGTGCGATCTGGGACTTCTACAGTCTTCAGTTAGCTCTACCCACTTTAAGACCATGGCTGATCTTTCTTCCGCTGCATTGACTGACTGGTTTGGAGAGCATTGCCCTGTTCTGTGAAGCTAGGTGATGGCTGTGGCCCCAGGGCTCACAGACAAGGAAAGGCAAGGGCTGGAAAAGATACTCTGTGGGAATGGGAAACGAAAGGGAGCCTGGGACAAAGCAGACTCAGGAGACCCAGAAGGCCACCGCGTGTCCTGTCAGGGGGCCATGGCACTGTTGAGTGTGTATGCACCCAGCACTGGAGCACAGAACAAGCACTAGAAGGTTCCCAGGGAGGGACACAGTAAACACCAGTGGGGGCCTCATCTCCAAGCTCCACAGTGGACAGATGGTCCACACAGCAGCTGGCCTGCAAACAGTGCGCCTGACCTGTTCCCCAGGCCACATGGATCCAGCACACAGATTCTCTCTCCATGGTGCCGTCTTGGGACATGCATGTTTTACTGGGGCACAGTTAACTTTTATCAGCATCTTTAAGGTGTGTGCATTTACCATGCTTAAAAAATCTGCACCACCCTAAAGGTCATGACGCTGTGACCCTACTACATTGGTTTCTTCTTTCTTTCTTTCTTTCTTTCTTTCTTTCTTTCTTTCTTTCTTTCTTTCTTTCTTTCTTTCTTTCTTTTAAAAGATATAGAAGATTTTATTTTTTATTTATTTTTATATTAAATATAATTTATTGTCAAATTGGTTTCCATACAACACCCAGTGCTCATCCCAACAGGTGCCCTCCTCCCTCCCCATCAGCCACTTTCCCCTCTCCCCCACCCCCAATCTGCCCTTAGTATGTTCTCAGTCCTTAAGAGTCTCTTATGGTTTGCCTCCTTCCCTCTCTATAACTTTACTTTTTCCCCCTTCCCCTCTCCCATGGTCTTCTGTTAAGTTTCTCAAGATCCACATATGAGTGAAAACATAGTGTATTTGTCTTTCTCTGCCTGACTTATTTCACTTAGCATAAGACCCTCCGGTTCCATCCACGTTGCTGCAAATGGCCAGATTTCACTCTTTTTACATTGGTTTCTGATACTTCTGCAGTTGTTCTTGCCATACTGACATTGTGGTTTTGGGGTTTTTTGTTTTTGTTTTAAAAATTTTTTTAATGTTTATTTTTGAGAGAGAGAGAGGGCAAGGGAGGGGAAGAGAGAGAGGAGACACAGAATCTGAAGTAGGCTCCATGCTCCTAACTGTCAGCACAGAGCCTGATGTGGGGCTTGAACCCACGAACTAGGAGATCATGACCTAAGCCAACTAAGCCACCCAGGTGCCCCAGGATTTTTTTTTTTAAGTGTATTTATTTATTTTGAGAGGGAGAGAGCATGGAAGGGACAGAGAGGGAGACAGAGAATCCCAAGCAGGCTCTGAACTGTCAGCACAGAGCCAGATGCAGGGCTCAGACCATGAATTGGCAGAAGTCGGATGCTCAGCCAACTGAGCCACCTGGGTGCCCCCCACACTGAGGCTTTGAGGCTTTAATCCTCCTCAGACAGATGTGAGTGAGTGGTGTGAGGTAGGGGTCAGCTTTAACACAGACTTCCACATTATCCCTTGTGGATGGCCACTTGTCCCAGTGCTGCCCACCGAACCATCCTTCTTTCCCTTGTCCCTGTGTCTGTCCGAACCTGGGCTGGTACCATGTCATCTTAATTTCTGCATCTTGGCGATTGTTCTTGGGAACTGGTGTGGCCCTAGAGCAAGCCAAGATG
This sequence comes from Puma concolor, assembly GCF_028749965.1. NCBI lineage: Eukaryota > Metazoa > Chordata > Mammalia > Carnivora > Felidae > Puma > Puma concolor. The sequence goes on from NC_141667.1 coordinate 153,304,657, forward strand.
TTGAGAGAGCACCCAGGCCATTCTTTTCTAGAATCAAAGTATAACTGACATACAAGATGACATGAGTTCCAGGCGTACAACATGATGGTTTGATATTTGTAGGTACTGTGAAGTGATCGCCACGGGACGTCTAGGTGACATCATCACCACAGTTACTTACAGGGCTTTTTTCCTTGTGAGTAGAACTTTGAAGAACTACTCTCTTAGCAGTATTCAAATGTGCACTACAGTGTTCCTCCCTAGGGTCACCATGCTATACGTTATGTCCCCAGGACTGGTTCATTTCATGACTGGAAGTTTGTGCCTTTTGTCCACCTTCACCCATTTCATTCCCCTCCCCACTTTTGTCAACTACCCGTCTGTTATCTGTTCTCTGTATCTATGCGTTTCTTTGTTTTTCTTTGCTTAAGGTTTTTTTTTTTTTTTTTTTTTTAAGATTCCACCTATAAGTAAAGTCCTGTAATTGAGAACTAAATGTCTGTGTTAGACTTATATCACTTAGCATAATGCCCTTGAGGTTCATTCATGTTGTTGGAGGTGAAAAGTTTCCATTCTTTTTATAAATGAGTACTATTCCCTTGTATATATACACCACATCTTCTTTATCCATTCATCAGTCTATGGACACTTGGGCTGTTTCCCTGTCTTGGTTGTTGTCAATAACGTGATATAAACATTGGGGTGCAGATATCTTCTCAATGTAGTGCTTTAATTTCCTTTACATAAATACCCAGAAATGGATACTAGGTCATATGGCATTTCTAGTTTTAATTGAGGACCCTCTATGCTGCTTTCCACAGTGGCTGCACCAGTTTTCATTCTTACCACTGGTGTGGAAGGATTCCTTTTTCTCCACATCCTCACCAATGCTTGGCATTTCTCATCTTTTTGGTAATAGCCACTCTAACAGGTGTGAGGTGATATCTCATTGTGGTTTTGATTTGTATTTCCCTGATGATTCATGGTGTTGGGCATCTTTTCATGTGCTGTTAGCCATCTGGATGTCTCCTTTGGAAAAGTGTCTATTCAGATCCTCTGCTCACTTTTTAATCATACTGTCTTTTTGTTTGTTTGCTATTGAGTTATATTTATTTTTTATTTTTTTAAATGTTTATTTTTGAGAGAGAGTGTGCACATACGTGAGGGCAGGGGAGGGGCAGAGAGGGAGGGAGAGAGAGAGAGAATCCCAGGCAGGCTCCACGCTGTCAGCATAGAGCCCGACATGGGACTCAATCCCATGAGAACCATGAGATCATGACCTGAGCTGACATCAAGAGTTGGATGCTCAACCAACTGAGCCACCCAGGTGTCCCAAGTTATATTCATTGTTTTATATATTTTGGATATTAACTCGTTATCAGATATATGAGTTGCAAATAGCTTCTCCCCTATCATAGGCTCCCTTTTCATTTTGTTGATGGTTTCCTTTGCTGTGCAGAAGCCTTTTAGTTTGATGTAGTCTATTCCCTTGATATGTGTCTACTTTCATGCCAGTACCATACTGTTTTGACTACTGTAGCTTTTTAATACAGTTTGAAATCAGGAAGTCCAATGACTCCAGCTTTGTTATTTTTCTCAAAATTGCTTTGGCTATTTATGGTCTTTCATGCTTCCATACAAATTTTAGGATTGCTCTTTTTCTGTGAAAAGCACCTTTGGATTTTTAATAGAGATTGCATAGAATCTGTAGATTGCTTTTGGTAGTATGCAGATTTTAATGATATTAATTCTTCCAATCCATGAGCATGGTATCCATTTCCATTTATTTGTGACTTCAGTTTTTCTTTTCTTTTTTTTAAATGTTCTTAGTCTTTATGTTTGAGAGAGAGAGAGAGAGAGAGCAAGCAGGGGAGGAACAGAGAGAGAGGAGACACAGAATCCAAAGCAGTCTCCAGGCTCCGAGCTGTCAGCACAGAGCCCGATGCAGGGCTCGAACCCACAAACCGTGAGTTCATGACCTGAGCTGAAGTCAGATGCTCAACCCACTGAGCCACCCAGGCGCCCCTCATTTTTTCTTTTTTAATCAATGACTTACAGTTTTCAGTGTACACATCTTTCACCCTCCTTGGTTAAATTTATTCCTGGGTATTTTATTCTTTTTTGATTCAATTGAAATTAGATTGTCTTATTACTTTCCCTTTATGATAGTTTGTAATTAGTGTATAGAAATGAACAGATTTCTGTGTATTGGTTTTGTGTCCTGTGACTTCACGAATATCTTGGCTCTTGGTGCTTTGCTGCTCCATGTGAATTTGAGTCAGACTGACTGCTGTCTGTTCTCACACATACTCTTACACACACACGATAGCATTTGACCAGCATTGCATTAAATTTGTCAAGTTGAGAAACTGTTATCCTAGTGCTACTGAATTTTCAAGCCCATGGACATCTTCACATATGTCTTCATGTATTTAAGTCAACTTTAATGTCTTTCACAACAGTTGTATCATTTTCCTAAAGTTCTTACATATTTGTTTTATTTATCCACGTACTCTTAAAAATGACTGCATTACTGGGGCGCCTGGGTGGCTCAGTTGGTTAAGTGTCCGACTTCGGCTCAGGTCACGATCTCACGGTTCGTGATTTCGAACCCCACGTCCGGCTCTGTGCTGACAGCTCAGAGCCTGGAGCCTGCTTTGGATTGTGTGTGTGTCTCCCCTGCTCATGCTCTGTCTCTCTCTCTCTCGTTGCAGGGAGTATGGCTGGAGTCACAAAAGATGAGTGCAAACAAAGTGCAGTTAAGTGAAGGTCCTCATACTTGAGTCTCGAGTCTTGTCTAGTCATCTGGGAATGATGCTCCGACTCCAGAATAAAGCTTCTTTTTATTAGGATAATTACTAAAGACTACATGCATAAAGTTAGCTAAGCAAGTGTGTTAATCAATTTAATGGTTTAGCTTTTCAAGGTTGAATTCCGAGTTAATTGGTTTCTATAACACTAGGAAGGGTCAGGTGTGGAGGAGGATCTGGCCCTGGACAATGTTAATGGCTCTAGACGTTCCTTATGAGCCACAGCCACGCTCAGCTATGTAAACATGTCCTAAGGCCTTGCACCTTCTCCAGCCCTTCCCTTTTGAAGTCTTTTCCTTTGATGCTTCTCTCCTGCATCTCCCACACTCTCTCAAAAATAAACATTAAAAATTTTTTAAAAATGACTGTATTACTGCCACAAATGGCAGCTTTGTGAAACTGCATTTATGTTTTTGTTCGTTCATGACTGTGTCAAAATAGATTTGCAAAACTGTAACTGATTCTTCATGACTCTTTTTTTTTTCTGTACGTGGTCCAGGGCTTTTACTGTAGACAGTCCTATAATCTGAGATGAGCGACTGTTTTGTTTCTGGCAACCCTCATGCATTTACCGCCTCCCTGCCTTCCTGCGGTGTGTTGAGTTAAACAGGGATGAATGAGGTGCCCCCCCACCCGCCATTCTTGTTCCTCAGTGAGATGCTATTGCTATTTTTTTGGTGGATATCCTTTTTCAGGCTGAGAAAGTTTCCATAACTGGAAGTCTAAGTGTGTTAAGGTTTTTTTTTCCTTTAAAGTCATGAATGGTTGTTGGAGTTTATTGATTTTTGTGGGCACATGTTGAAATAAATGATGCTTGTCCTTTCTGAAAACTTGTCTGTATCATCACATTTTCAGATTTGTTGTGAAAAACGTTGTTCGTAGTATCATTAAGAACATAAGCTATATTGGGGTGTAGCTGGTGTGCAGTAAACTGCATCCATTTAAAGCATACAATCCAGTGAGTTTTGGCCAGTGTCAGTTACTGTCTTCTGTTTCTTTAACCATGCTGCACATTAGATCCTTGGGACTTTCCATCTCAGAAGGGACAGTTTGTGTCCTTGGCTGACAGCGCCCCTCTCCTCGTCCCCCAGCCCCTGGAAGCCACAATTTTACTCTCTGTTACTGTGAATTCGACCTTTGTTTCTTCCCCAGTGGGGCTGTATGAGTTCATTTTGGATGCTACCCCCTTGCCAGCGACATGGTTTACAAATGTTTCCCCCGTTCTTTGGGCTGTCTTTCCCCACTTATGGATGGTTTCATTGCTGTGCAGAAGCTTTTTCTTCCATGTAACCCTCCCTCCCTGTTAATTTTTGCTTTTGTTGGTGGTGCTTGGGTGTTATGTCTAAAAGATCATCGCCAAGACTGGTGAATAAAATCTTTTCAAATGACTTCTAAACTTTAGTTATTATTTTCCTACAAAGCCAGTTTAGTTTACTGGTAATACAGTTGCATCAGCTTTCTCTTGGTTGACATTGCCTTTTCTTTATTTTCCTTTTCTTTGTCTTTGAACTTTTTTATATGCTTATATTTCCAATGGTTCTCCAATTAAAAAAAAACAATAACATCATTTCAAGTTTTCTTTTTGTTATGCATGCCCCAGATCTTTTCTTGTTTAGCTGAAATGCATGTCTATGTGTGTACATGTAAAACCACACATGTGTATGTGACTCTGGGTATATTCCTGCCTCTGGCACCAGCAGCTGCTCCTTGAAATCTGTTGCTCTTGTTTAATGCTGTTGCCTTAGGCTAATGTCCTGTGCAAGTCAGGGGTCCCTTGGAGCCTTGTGGCCTCAGAATTATGTCACTTCTTAACACTTTCACAGATGCCAACGAGCTTTAGTCCCTGTAGGATAAGTCTACTGATATCAAAACAGAAAAACTGTGAATGTTTATTAATTAATCTAATAATAATAAATAATCTAATAATAAGTAATAATAAGTAATCTAATAATAAGTAATCTAATAATAAGTAATCTAATAATAAGGAGATGTTAATGTAAGAGACATATTTTTAATGAGAAAAGAATCATGTTTTCCAACAACAACAATGCACAAGTGGCATTTGTCACAGCGTGCAGATCTCTCTAACAGCCAGCTTCACACACAATGCTGGGTTCTCTGTTCCAGAGCCCCACAGCCTCGGATGATGCCACAAATGTGGGAACATGTGTAAAATGCAGATGACATTTTCCATGGGGACTGTCCTGACTGCCAGGTCTCTTGCAGGGCCTCAGAGACCCATGAGGTATGGGGACCCCACAGTGAGAGCCACTACCAGCTTCTTATGTTGAGCTCTGATTAAGATTTCATTGAAAGAAATGCTCTGAAGGCAGGTTGGAAAGTGCTTAGTGAAGGGGATACCTGACCCCAGGCTGGGCCTCACAGCTGCAGTGAGGCCACTCCTGCCCTAGCCCAGCTGGGCCTGCCTCGTAGCCTTTACTGAGGTCTTCCCTTTTGCCCTCACTTGGTCCTCACCATGGTCTTCCCCATGGGTCTCCCCATGGCTTTCTCAATGGCCCTCCCTTTGGCCCTCACCATTACCCTCACCATCGTCCTCCCCCTGGTCCTCCCCATGGGTCTCCCCATGGCTCTCTCCATGGCCCTCACCATGACCCTTACCATGGCCTTCATCATGACTCTAACCATGGCCCTCACCCTGGTCCTCACCTTGGTCCTCATCTTGATCCTTCCCTTAGTCCTCACCATGACCCTCACCATGGCTCTCACCATGATCCTCACCATGACCCTCCCCACAGACCTCATTTTGATCCTCCCCTTGGTCCTCACCATGGCCCTCACCATGGTCTTCCCATGGCCCTCACCATGTTCCTTACCTTGGTCCTCATCTTGATCCTTCCCTTTGTCCTCACCATGGCCCTCACCATGACTCTCACCATGACCCTCCCCTTGGCCTTCACCATGACCCTAACCACGGCCCTCACCATGGTCCTCCCATAGCTCTTGCCATGGTCCTCACCTTGGTCCTCATCTTGATCCTTCCCTTGGTCCTCACCATGGCCCTCACCTTGGCCTTCACCATGACCCTAACCATGGCCCTTACCATGGTCCTCACCTTGGTCCTCATCTTCATCCTTCCCTTAGTCCTCACCATGACCCTCACCATGACCCTCCCCTGGCACCATGGCCCTCATGTTGATGCTTCTCTTAGTTCTCACCATGGCCCTCACCATGGCCCTCACCTTGATCCTTCCCTTGGCCTTCACCATGACCCTAACCATGGCCCTCACCATGGTCTTCCCATGGCCCTCACCATGACTCTTACCATGACCCTCCCCTTGGCCCTCACCATAGCTCTCACCGTGGCTCTCATCATGGCCCTCATATTGATCCTTCCCTTGGCCCTCACCATGGTCCTCATGTTGATCCTCACTTTGATCTTAAATTTGGTTCTCACCTTGGCTCTTACCCTGGTCTCATCATGGCCCTCTTTGTGGCCTTCATCTTGGTCCTCACCATGACCCTCATCATGGCCCTCCCCCAGGGCCTTCTGTCCTTGGACTTGGACTGGAACATTGGCTCTCCTGGGTCTCCAGCTTGCTGATCCAGATGTATGTATATGTATGGGCACCCCATTGGTTCCGTCTCTATAGAGAACCCTAACACCAGTGTCTTCCCATGTGAGTGGGTGAGAACCTGCCACATTGCCTCTGTGGTGGTCCCCTGATTTATTGGATTCTCCTCAGGTGGTTGAGACATTGCTGCTGTGGTGGTGCCCTGATTTATTGGATTCTTCCCTGGTGGTTGAGCTTGTTGACAATGTTTTCCCATTGTGTGCCACCTTGAACATCTCTGTATTGTAGTGCACACGTGTTAGAAATCCCAAAAGCCTTGAGCGTGGCAGGTGTCATTTCCAGTCTGTTTTTGGTGTCTTTTGTCAGGCAGCCATTCAAATTAGTTTTATCTCTTTTAGGATGGCTGCTGTTTTGTGTCTTGCATGAGAAATGTTTGCATATAAAACATTAAAAAATAAAAAATCTCTGCATACACATGTTCTTGATTTTCTTCTAAAAGTTTTTTGTTTTGATATTAGAGAGCACGAGGGAGGGGAGAGAGAGAGAGAGAGAGAGAGAGAGAGAGAGAGAGAGAGAGAGAGAGAAAATCTTAAGCAGGCTCCATGCTCAGCATGGATCCCATGACCCTGGGATCATGATCTGAGCTGAAATCAAGAGTAGGATGCTCAATTGGCTGAGCCACCCAGGCACCCCTTGTTTTGATTAAAAAAAATTTTTTAATGTTTATTCATTTTTGAGAGACAGAGAGAGAGTGTGAATGGGGGAAGGGCAGAGAGAGAGGGAGACACAGAATCTGAAGCGGGATCCAGGCTCTGAGCTGTCAGCACAGAGTCTGACGTAGGGCTCGAATTTGCCAACCATGAGATCATGACTTGAGCCGATGTCAGATGCTTAACTGACTGAGCCACCCAGGCGCCCCTTGATTTTGTAAGTTAGGTTTTATTTTTTTTATTTTTTTATTTTATTTTATTTTTTTAAATTTTTTTTTTCAACGTTTATTTATTTTTGGGACAGAGAGAGACAGAGCATGAACGGGGGAGGGGCAGAGAGAGAGGGAGACACAGCATCGGAAACAGGCTCCAGGCTCCGAGCCATCAGCCCAGAGCCTGACGCGGGGCTCGAACTCACGGACCGCGAGATCGTGACCTGGCTGAAGTCGGACGCTTAACCGACTGCGCCACCCAGGCGCCCCATAAGTTAGGTTTTAAAATTCAGCTCAGCTTGATTATTTTTTTTAATTTTTTTTTTTTTTTTTTTAACATTTATTTATTTTTGGGATAGAGAGAGACAGAGCATGAACGGGGCAGGGGCAGAGAGAGAGGGAGACACAGAATTGGAAACAGGCTCCAGGCTCTGAGCCATCAGCCCAGAGCCCGACGCGGGGCTCGAACTCACGGACCGCGAGATCGTGACCTGGCTGAAGTCGGATGCCTAACCGACTGCGCCACCCAGGCGCCCCAGCTTGATTATTTTTTTGAAGTAAGATTCATATAACATAAAGTTAGCCATTTTATTTTTATTTTTAATTTTTTCATTGAGATATAAGTGACATATGATATTATAATGATATCAGGTGCACACAGTGACTGGAAAATTAGCCATTTTTTTTTTTTTTATTTATATATGAAATTTATTGTCAAATTGGTTTCCATACAACACCCAGTGCTCATCCCAAAAGGTGCCCTCCTCAGTACCCATCACCCACCCTCTCCTCCCTCCCACCCCCCATCAACCCTTAGTTTGTTCTCAGTTCTCAACAGTCTCTTAGAAAATTAGCCATTTTAAAGTGTACAACTTTGTGGCTTTATTACATTCACTATTGTGAAACCATTACCTGTATGTAGCTTCAAAACATTTTTGTCTCCCCAGAATCAGGCAGTCATATCCTGCCCCCTCATCCCCACCCCACCCCCTCCCCCGACCTTGGTAACCGAGAACCCACCTTCTGTCCCTGGATCTGCCTGTTCTTGGACATTCACATGTGGCCTTTTGTGTCTGGCTTCTCTCACCAAGCATCTTGTGTTCAAGGTCCAGCCATGTTGCACCAGGTGAGTGTGCTTCTCTCCTTTTGTAAGGAGAGACCACACTGTTTATCCATTCATCAGCTGAGGGGGACGTCTATGAATAGTGCTGCTGTGAGCATTTGTGTACAAGTTTTTGTGTGGACAGGTACACATCCAGGATTGATGGGTCATGTGGTAATTCCTGGGATAAAAGTCATCTTGAATTTTGTATGTGGCATTGTATTCACTCCCTAGGGCTTCTGTAATAAACTGGCACAAGTTGTGTGGCTCTAATCAGCAGAAATGTATTGTCCCATCACCAAGGTAGGGGCAGGGCCACACTCCCTCCAGAGGTTCTGGGTAGGGGCAGGGGGCTTTCTTGCTTCTTCCAGATCCTGGTGCCCCAGATGGTCTCTCCCTCTGTCTTTACATGACCACTTTCTGCCTGTGTGTATCTGGGTCACCTTCCCTCTCTGTGCACCTAAGTTTCCCTGGATGCCATTTCTTGGGTTGGGGCCAATCCTGATGACCACATCCTAACTTGATTGCATTTGCAAAGACCCTACCTCTGTATAAGGTCCCATACATATTCTGGTGGTAAGGACTTTGACATATCTTTTTCTGGAGTCACCATTCATTCCATGCAGGTGCAAAGTAGTGACCTGATGTTTGTGTCTTCCAAGGAGAACTGATGGTTCTTGTTCCCAGGCTCTCTGTTCGTTCTATTTTCCATTCCATTCTATTCTACTTTATTATTCTATTCTGTTCTGTTCTATTCTATTCTATTCTACTTTATTATTCTCTTATATTCTGTTCTATTCTACTTTATTATTCCATTATATTGTATTCTACTTTATTTTTCTATTCTATTCTGTTCTATTCTATTCTACTTTATTACTCCATTCCATTCCATTCCATTCCATTCCATTCCATTCCATTCATTTGCCCACCCCTGAGCCACTATCTTCATTACTGAGCTTTCTGATAAGGTGTTAGCACATCTGAAAGTCAGTGTTTAGAAAGTAGGGTGTGTTTCTTGCATGGACAGTAACAACTTTGTTGAGAGCATCTCTCGGTACAGCCCTTGTGTAAAAGACAAGGGTAGGCTTTTGAATGAGCTGACTCTCAGATTGTGATGCTCAGGGGATAATGAATGGGGGTCTTGAAGTTCTTTGGGAAGGCCAAACAAGGCAGTGACTGATCGGAAATGATGGAGTCAGTTAGTAGCAAAGCTCTGGCCGTGAGAAGAGCCACTTTCTGATTATGACAGAAGGGGCAGGATTGCCAAATTAAGTCACCCGGTTAAATGTGGCCCTTAATTTCTACTCTAGGAATTTGTGCAGCCCTAATCTTAGCCCTTCCAGGGAGGGAAGGCAGCTGTTGGAAGGGCGGGTGGCTCCATGCTCCGTGGCAACTCCCAGACCCTGTGGGCTCTAATTTTAAACCATGACAATGGTGGGGGGGGGGGCACACAACTGTGCTGCTGACACCAGTACCAGGGTGCCCGGGGGCTCGTTTTCTTTGGGCACATCAACAAGGTTTTCCAAGAGCCTTTTCAAAGGTTTGGCAAATACTCTGGGCCAGAAAAATTTCCACATACATTCTCTGGCATTTGTTTTAGCAGACACAGTTTAGATCCTCAGAATCCTTGCATTTACTTTGTTAAAAGTCTTGCCTGGTGTTTGCTCCTGAAACTCTCTGTCAGATTATGGACTCACTTTTGGGTTTTCGCCCAAGTTAGTCGCTGCAGGTGAATTCCTCCTGAATGCTGTTCAGAGCATCTCTCTGCTCTGAAACTTTCAGGGTTGATGAGAATGTCTGCACTGTACCCAGCAGCACTGCAGCCCCCCTCCTCCTGCAGGTGGGCTACCCGTCTCCTGCCATCCTCTGCAGGTGGCCTACCTCCCCCCACCACCCGGAGGCAGGCTATCCCCCTCCAGCACCCCCCACCCGCAGGTGGGCTACCTCCCCGGCCCCCCCCCCCACAGGTGGGCTATCCTCTCCCCCCCACCCCCACAGGTGGACTAGCCTCTCTCACCCCCCCACACAAGTGGGCTATCCTTTCCCCCACTGGTGGGCTATCCTCTTCCCACCCCCTCACAGGTGGGCTATCCTCTACCCCCGCCCCCCCACAGGTGGGCTATCCTCTCCCCCCTGGTGGGCTATCCTCTTCCCACCCCCTCACAGGTGGGCTATCCTCTCTCCGCCCCCCCACAGGTGGGCTATCCCTTCTCCCACACACACAGATGGGCTCTCCCCCCCCACCGGGTGGGCTGTCTGCTTCCCGCCCCCCCATAGGTGGGCTATCTGTCCCTTGTCCCCCCCACTGGTAGGCTACCCCCTCCCACCCCCACCCGCAGGTGGGCTACCCCCTCTCCTGCTGCCCCCCCTTCAGGTGGGCTACCCCCCTCCCACCACCACCCCACAGGTGGGCTAAAGCATGTAAAGCAGCCTCCCCCCCCCCATAGGAAGCCTGTGTTGAGAACAGTTACTACCCTGAACAATAATAACAATTGAAAGCACATTGCATTTATTTTCGTGTTCTGACTCTACACTTTTTAGGATACCATTTGGCTGAGCTGCTGTTTCGTGTTTCACTGTTTGGGGGAGAGAATGAGTGGTTTTCCCAGGAGCTGTGCCCTTTGCTGTGTACCTGGCCAGTGCCTGTCTCTGACCTTGTGGGTGGTCTTCTGCCCTTGTCCACTGGGTGCTGTTTTTACCATGTGTGTATTGGTGTGCTTGTTGGGTACCGTCCCGCATTTCCCCAGGACTCTCCGTTTCCCCTTATCCTTTATTCTCTCTGTCGTTTGTACTGCACGACCTGTTGCAATCTATCTTCAAGCTCACAGGTGCTGTCTTCTGCCACTGAGCCGCTCTCGCGAATGCTGACTTTTATAACTCCTCTGTCTTCGTTGGTGTTCCCTATTTGATGATGCACAGCATCACGGCCGCAGTCTCTTGGTGCTCTCAGAGCAGTAGAAATAGCAGCGATTGTTTCTGTGGTCTGCCTTCCCCTCCTGTGTTGGGGCCAGGCTTTCCTGTTCTTGGCATGTCTCCTGTTTGTGGTTGAAAACTGGATACTTCAGGTGATACGTTGTACAACAAGTCTGGACACACTCCAGTCCTGCTTGTGTGGGCTTGTTTTGTTTTCGTGGTTGCAGGTGGGTGTGTGTGCTTGGACTGTATCAGTGGGGTCTCTGTGCCCTACAGGGTGAAGCTGCTGGTGTCGGTGCCGAGTTAGCATGCAGCTTGAGTGTGAGCACCGCCACCGCCACCGGGTGCAGGGATTTCCGGGGACTCTCTGCCCATCGCTTTTCCAGTCCCTCCGTTCGGAGGCCTGTCTCAGCTGATGTCTCAGTCAGCCTCGGGGCCCCTTGATTGCTGGCTGACTGATCTCTGTTTTCAGCAATGCTCAGCCTCGGGCAAGCAGCGCTTCTCAAGGCCAGTGGGTAGGTTCTGCCCAACCCCAGGAGGTTCTCTTGAGCCAAGTCTTTCCGAGGTTCAGCTTGTTGCTCTTAATTAAGACAAGCTAATGTTTTCAAGGGTAGCCTACAGCCTGAACTTTCCTGCGCTCTGTGTCAAAGGAGGTCAGTTCCTTTGGAGAGCCCCTTGACTGGCCTCTCCTCCCTGAGGCGGGGTCTCAGCAGGCCCTGGGCAGCGGTCCTAACCTTCCCCGTCTGCTCTCCTGGGGCAAACCCTGTGCTCCGCTAGTGCGCTGGACTGGGGGCAGCCAGGTCCCAGATAAGCTCAATCTGCCACGCCTCCATGCATGGGGTACAGCCTCCAAATGGAAGACTCTGGGCCACAGTGCTGCAGGGTTTAGCCCCCTTGACTTGGATGGGGAGATGAGGAATGTTGCTCTGATACCACACCTGATCAGGAGCCCTGTATTGGCCACACCGACCACGAGTGGCACTGTGTCCCGCTTGAGCTGGAGGCAGAAGCTCATGGTTCTTATCAGGTTTTAGCAGATGTTCCTGAAGCGTTGGCTGGATGCACTGAGGACAACTCCGGAGATTAGAAACGTTTTCTCTAATAGGCTCTCATCACTTACACCTGGTTTGCTGCAGCGCTGTCCCCGGAAGTGGGCCTCTGCACCTGCTGTTTGCACTAAGGTTGATGCCCATGGTTCTGGGACAAGGCCTAGGACCCCTGCTGCCTGGACTCCGCACCCCAGGTGTTGCGATCTGGTTGTCCCGGGCTGTGGCCTGCTGTAGGGACCATAATGTGCACCCAGGGCTACTACACCCAGGGTGTTCAGCACTACATGAGCCACGCGGGGTATGTGGGATCTGGTTGTCCCGGGCTGTGGCCTTCTCTAGGGACCGTAATGTGTGCCCAGGGCTGACTGCACCCAGGGTGTTCAGCACTGTGTGAACCACACGGGGTTGGAGATGGCAACTGATGGGGGAGCTTCTCCATTGGTCTCTGGACACACCAGCCTCATCCCAGCGCCGATTGACCACATTCAGCCTGAGGACACAATGCACCTTTCAACATTCTTTACAATATGTGTGACCTCCCCTTAATCTTGGTTATAAAGTATTTTCAAAGGCCACAGGAGTTTTTCCAGTGACATGAGGCACAGTCTCTTAGCACCAGGTAATTTCTGCAAGTGGCTGATGCTTTGGAAAGCAAAAAAGCTGATCCATTAAAGTGCTCAGCATTTACAGGGGCACCTGGCTGGCTTGGTCAGTAGCACATACAGCTCTTGGTCTCAGAGTCTCGAGTTCAAGCCCCATGATGGGTGTGGAGCCTGCTTAAAAGAATGTTTGGCACTGACAACATCCATGCTACAGTAGTGGTTTCTCAGGATGCCAACAGGGTGAAGATGTGAAATTTGGTGTTTTTTAGTGGCTGTAAGGAGTGCCCGTGGGTGTGCAGGCGACAAGATCTGTTAGCTTATCTTCGCGGTTTTATTTTCCACAAGAGTCACACGTGTCCTCAGGGAAATTTTCTGTTACAATTGCAGTGCCCCTTGAGGTTTTACAACAGATGGGTGTGTTTGGTGTTTTCCGACAACATCAACCAGTTCTCTGATTCTCCACGGATGCCAGCTGGGGGTCCAGCAGTTTAATTCAGCTCTGGCCCCATCTCTGTGGGACCCACAGGCTCGGGGATCCATCCCACAAGACCACCCCCACTTCAGACGCCAACCCCAAGTCAGACATCACCTGTGCTCTGACCCATGGGTGACAGATGAGAGGTTCCCACGGCCCCTCCTCGGGTTTGATGAATGTGCTGGAAGGACTCACAGATCCTAGGGAAACGCATATGGAAAACTTAGCGGTTTCTTACATAGGAAAGGATGTGATAAAGGGCACAGATGAACAGCCAGATGAAGAGGCACACGGGTGAGGTCCGGGAGGGTCCTGAGCCCAGTGGAGGCGTGCCCCAACCCAGAAGCTCCCTGAACCCCCCACTACTGGGATCTTTGGGGTCTTTGCCACATAGGCACAAGGGATTGTGATAGCTCCCTAGGGGACGGGGGTAGGACTGAACGTTCCAGGCTTCCAGTCAGGTCTCCATCTTTCTGGGGACCTGCCCCCACCCAGGAAGGAACCAGCCAGAAGTCGCCTGGTTAGATCAAGAGATGCTCTGTCACCCGGAAATCCCAAGGTGGGAAGGAGCTTGGTGTCAGGACCAGGATGGAGACTAGATGTGCCACCCTCCTTATGCCACAGGTCCTGAGCTGGGCAGTAGCCCACGCGCCGAGCACCTGACCGTGTGCACACCTGCTTTTCCGGAGGACTCAGTGATTGCCTCTGAGTAAACCCAGCAGGGGTTGTCTAACCCTTTAGAACCCTTTCACTGAATGCTTCACTGTGAGGATGTGAGAGTCATGGTTTCAAGCATGCAGGCGTGGCCTTTCCAATGCCAGGTCAGCCAGGGTGCTGTGCCCGGACACCACAGACCAAGGGTTGTGAACACACTTCTTTCTCAGGGCTCTGGAGGCTGGAGGTCTGAGACATGGTGTCTGGTGAGGCTGATTCCTGGTTCACGGACGGCATCTTCTGGCGGTGTCCTGTGGTGGAAGGGGCAAGGGTGACCCCTTCCTAAGGGCACTGATCCCATCATTGGGGCTCCACCCTCAGCACCTCATCACCCACCAAAGGCCCTGCCTCCAAGACTGAGGCCCTGGCAGTATGAATTCGGGGTGGGGGGACCAAGGTATCCAGGCTGTGGAAGCCGGCTCAGGTCCCAGGGTGGTGCTGGCTGCCTGCTAACTGGCCGCTTAGTCTTAAGCCCACATGCCAGTCCCTTCGGTCTGTGCTGTGGCCGGGAAGGCTCAGGTTCCTTCTGGGATAAAGGGTCTCTAGGTTCTGCTCACACTTGGGTTGTCCCTGAAGAAAGGGTGGCTTGCCCCAAATGTAGATTCATTCACACTCTGTCTGGATGGGAGAGGGCACAGCCGACCCCCAGCCCCGCCCTCCCCCAGGAAGGTCAGCAGGGAAGCGGAGGCTTGGCCTGCCTCTGTGTTCGGCTCAGTGAGCGTTTTCCAGATGATAATGTTTGCTGCACACTTGTTACTCGCTGGACATAACCATATGAGGCCACACTCAAAACCTAGCAGGTGGATTCAAAGGGCCCGTGTCCTCAGCTAGGACCCCACGTAGCCGGCACTACTTAGAAACGCGTATGTATTGCCCAGGGGAGCAAGTCTTCGCAGAGGCCAAACCCACTTCCTTAGGAAGGGTGTGCCCCAACGCATGTCGCGGATAAGCTTTGCAGACCCCTGCACACAGACTCAGCTCCGCAGACAGGAGGCTGTGCTGTTTGGGGTGTGGCTGGAAGAGCCCAGGGGCTTGAGTGAGCCCTGCACGCACCTGCAGAAGCTCGGGTCATTTCGGTCGTGCCGCTGTGCTCCCTTCTCTCCGGGCCTCGCTGCCGGCAGCAAGGGCAGTAACTTAGAAGATTTGGGGGCCTGCACCCTTGCTCTTGCTATAGAAACTAAAATGAAGTATCTTTGGGAGGAAAGGAGGGGGATGGGAGCCGGTATCCTCCACAGTCAGGGTTTCTCCTGTTGGACGATGCGCGGAGCCAGAGAAGCACACCGGCGGGAGAAGGAACGGGTTCAACGGCATCCATCAGGGGCTACCCAGAGGCATGCTGACAATGCGGGGTGGGGGGGAGTAGGAGCGGATGGGTGGGTGGGGGGGCTCTGCTGTTCCCACCTGAGTCGGGCTGTTTGCATGGGCTGGTGTCCCCGCCCCCTTCCCCGGTGCAGCCTCAGCGCCCTGGGTGGGGGTACAGCCTCAGCGCCCTGGGTTGGGGTACAGCCTCAGCACCCTGCGGTTGGGGTCGAGCTCATTTGCTCCAGTAGATCTTACCTTGTTCCTGAAATACTCCTGGGGAAAGTACACTTGAACCTGACTGGAATGAGTGGGGGGGGGGGGTCCCTGGAAGCCAGCAGCGTGGCCCACTGGCGTTCACAGAAGCCTTGTGGAGAACTGCGTTCCTCGCCCCCACCGGCCACCAGCAGGACAGGAGGGGGGGGACCCCCCATACCCAGGTGACTCGCATCATCACCTGTTTTTCCAAGAATGAATTTTTGTCTCTCACTTCTTTCCTTGCAAAGAAATACATGCTCGGGGTCTGGAGTCAGGTTAACACGTGGGCATGTTGGGTTACAGCACAAGGGTACTGGTGCTGGCCACCATGGCCTACTGACGGCTTTCAGCTTCCCGGCCTTCTGGCCTTTTTCCCAGTCCTGTGGCTTCTGGCGGAGGGTCGGAGGCAGTGTGGGCTGTTGGGCTCCCTTCCTGCCCCAGTGGTGTGCCCCCATGACTCTTGAGGCCATTCCTCCCGAGGCCATTCCTCCTAGGCCTGGGAGGGTTGGGACACAGCCTTCTGCAGCTGAGGAAATCACACGCTTCGTCAGGAATCAGACCAGCTGGAAGCCTCCCCTGGGGCCGAGTCTGGCCCCCCATTTCTTGCACACAGTGTAATTGTGTGACAACTTAGTTTTGTAGCCCTTGGGACCTCTCAGGCTTGCAGCTGCCCTGAGCTCCACTGCGGCAGCTCCCCTGCCCTTGGTGGCAGGGCCCAGGCCTGGAGGTCAGCCGTGCATGTCCTGAAACACGCTCCAGGTGTGGCTGTGGGCATGGGTGGGGCCACATAGCAGTGTGTGCAGGTGCAGAAGGAGACAGGCCCCCACAGGGGTGTGCCCAGGGTCACACAGCAGTGCTGGCAAGTGCAAGAGATGGCCCCGATGGCTTTCCAGGGGAATTCTACCAGACATTTAAGGAAGAGTTAACACCTATTCTCTTGAAACTGTTCCAAAAAATAGAAATGGAAGGAAAACTTCCAAACTCTTTCTATGAAGAGTTACCTTGATTGCAAAACTAGACAAAGACCCCACTGAAAAGGAGAACTATAGACCAATTTCCCTGATGAACATGGATGCAAAAATCCTCAACAAGGTATTAGCCAACCAGATTCAACAATACATTAAAAAAATTATTCACCACAACCAAGTGGGATTTACACCTGGGATGCAGGGCTGGTTCAATATCTGCAAAACAATTAATGTGATTCATCACATTAATAAAAGAAAGGACAAGAACCATATGATCCTTTCAATAGATGCAGAGAAAGCATTTGACAAAATACAGCATCCTTTCTTGATAAAAACCCTTAAGAAAGTAGGGATAGAACGAGCATACCTCGAGATCGTAAAAGCCATATATGAATGTTCCAAGGCTAATATCATCCTCAATAGGGAAAAACAGAGCTTTCCCCATAAGGCCAGGAATGAGACAGGGATGTTCACTCTCGCCACTGTTATTCAACATAGTACTGGAAGTCTTAGCCTCTGCAATCAGACAACACAAAGAAATAAAAGGCATCCAAATCGGCCAGGAGGAGGTCAAACTTTCACTCTTCGCAGATGACATGATACTCTATATGGAAAATCCAAAAGATTCCACCAAAAAACTGCTAGAATTGATTCATCAATTCAGCAAAGTTGCAGGATATAAAGTCAATGCACAGAAATCGGTTGCCTTCCCATACACCAACAATGAAGTGACAGAAGAGAAATCAAGGAATTGATCCCATTTACAGTTGCACAAAAAAACATAAAATACCTAGGAATAAATCTAATCAAAGAAGGGAAAAGTCTGTACACTGAAAACTATAGAAAGCTTATGAAAGAAATTGACAAGACACAAAAAAAAATGGAAAAAGGTTCCATGCTTCTGGATAGGAAGAACAAATATTGTTAAAATGTCGATACTACTCAAGCAATCTACATATTCAATGCAATCTCTATCAAAGTAACACCAGCATTCTTCACAGAGCTAGAACAAATAATCCTAAAATTTGTGTGGAACCAGAAAAGACCCCGAATAGCCAAAGCAATCTTGAAAAAGAAAACCAAAGCAGGAGGCATCACAATCCCAGACTTCAAGCTATACTACAAAGACAGTATGGTACTGACACAAGAACAGACACTCAGATCAATGGAACAGAATAGAGAACCCAGAAATGGACCCACAAACGTATGGGTAGCTAATCTTTGACAAAGCAGGAAAGAATATCCAATGGAATAAAGACAGTCTCTTCAGCAAGTGGTGCTGGGAAAACTGGACAGCAACATGCAGAAGAATGAACCTGGACCACTTTCTTACACCATACACAAAAATAAACTCAAAATGGATGAAAGACCTCAATGTAAGACAGGAAGCCACCAAAATCCTTGAGGAGAAAGCAGGCAAAAACCTCTTTGATCTTGGCTGCAGCAACTTCTTACTCAACACATCTCTGGAGGCAAGGGCAACAAAAGCAAAAGTGAACTACTGGGACCTCATCAAAATAAAAAGCTTCTGCACAGCAAAGGAAACAATCAGCAAAACTAAAAGGCAATGGACAGAATGGGAGAAGATATTTGCAAATGACATATCAGATGAAGGGTTAGTATCCAAAATCTATAAAGAAGTTGTCAAACTCAACACCCAAAAAACAAATAATCCAGTGAAGAAATGGGGAAAAGACATGACTAGACACTTCTCCAAAGAAGACATCCAGATGGCCAACCGACACGTGAAAAAAATGCTCAACATCACTCATCATCAGGGAAATACATATCAAAGCCACAATAAGATAACACCTTACACCTGTCAGAATGGCTAACATTAACAACTCAGGCAACAACAGAAGTTGGCGAGGATGCGGAGAAAGAGGATCTCTTCTGCATTGTTGGTGGCAATGCAAGCTGATGCAGCCACTCTGGAAAACAGTATGGAGGTTCCTCAAAAAACTAAAAATAGAACTACTGTACGACCCAGCAATTGCACTACTAGACATTTATCCAAGGGATACAGGTATGTTGTTTCAAAGGGACACATGCACCCCCATGTTTATAGCAGCACTATCAACAATAGCCAAAGTATGGAAAGAGCCCAAATGTCCATCAATGGAGAAATGGATAAAGAAGTTGTGATATATATATATATATATATAATGGAGTATTACTTGGCAATGAAAAAGAATGAAATCTTGCCATTTGCAACTACGTGGATGGAACTGGAGGGTATTATGCTAAGTGAAATTAGTCAGAGAAAGGCAACAATCATATGAATTCACTCATATGAGGACTTTAAGAGACAAAACAGATGAACATAAGGGAAGGGAAACAAAAATAATATAAAAACAGGGAGGGGGACAAAACAAAAGAGACTCATAAATATGGAGAACAAACTGAAGGTTGCTGGAGAGGTTGTGGGAGGGGGGATGGGCTAAATGGGTAAGGGGCATTAAGGAATCTACTGAAATCATTGCTTCACTATATACTAACTAATTTAGATGTAAATTTAAAAAAAATAAAAAATAAAAAAAACAGGGAGGGGGACAAAACAGAAGAGACTCATAAATATGGAGAACAAACAGAGGGTTACTGGAGGGGTTGTGGGAGGGGGATGGGCTAAATGGGTAAGGGGCAGTATGGAATCTACTCCTGAAATCATTGTTGCACTATATGCTAAACTAATTTGGATGTAAATTAAAAAAAAATACAAAATAAAACAAGATAAAAAAAATTAAAAAAAAAAAAGAAGGAAAAGTCCCCGCAAGGGTGTGCCCAGGGCCACACGGCCATGCGGGCAGCTCCAGAAGGAGACGGGCCCTGCAGGGGTGTGCCCGGGGCCACACAGCAGTGCAAGCATGGCCCCCTCCCCTTGGTGCCTCCCAGATGGGCCTGTCCCCTCAGATGGACCACTCACAGCTCAGCCAGGCCCATTGCTCCTGTCAGAGCCATGAGGAGGATGGGACAGTCCCATGGCATGCAGCCAGCATGTGGATGGTCTGGCACACCACATGAGCAGAGTGTAGATGCAGGGAGCACCAAGGAGGCCAAATGTCCCACAAGAGCCCAGTGATGTATGGGCAGGGGCTGCAGCTGGTGGCCTGGGGTCTGTCCACAGGCAGCAGATGGGCTGGTGCCAGGGGTGCATGGCCAGGGGGATCCTGACCTGCAGGTGCCACTTCCTAGAGCCAAACTTGCCTGTCTTTGACAGGGCATAGGGACAAGGGACTCAGAGAGACTTATGAGTGTGAGCTATGGGGGGTTACAGGTCAGAGAGGAGGATGAGCATGGGGGTGAGCTATGGAGGATCACAGGTCATGAGGAGGACAGAGGAGGAGGGTAAAGTATGGAGGGTCACAGGTCAGGGAGGAGGATGGAGGAGGGTCTCCAGACCCCTCTATGGAGGGTCACAGGTCAGGGAGGAGGACTGGAAGAGGAGGATCCCAGGACTACAGGAAGTCAGAGGTGGGGGGGTAACTGCTAATATGCTGGTGTCAGGGGATCATCAAAGTTGAGATCATTCCCGGTCCCCCTGTGGCATCAGTGTTCACAGAAGAGGAAGGACCCTGGAGGGCTTGCCTTCTGTTGGCTACAGCGTGACTAGCTATCTGTGTCTGTACCACCTCGGTGTCCAGGATCTTCAGGCACCTTCTAAGAATGTAGCTTCCCAAACCCCGAGAAATGAATGTCTGTTGAAGCCTTCTATTCTGTGGTTTTATCATGGTGACTGAGCTCAGATTTTGGGCACTCTGGGTGCATCTGGTCTGTGCTCAGATCCTCAGTTTCCCCAGCAGACACAGGGGTGCTGGCTGAGGGCAGGGGTGAAGCAGAGTGTGCATAGAACTCCCATCTTGCTGGCTATGGTGGGTCTGCTTCCTCCCTACCTTCCTTCCCACCTCCCTGGGTGCTCTGGACTCCTGGCCCTTACACCTGGCCGTGGTGAGAGTCAACTGGTGGACACACCTGCAGGAAAAGTCCTCAGATCAAGCAGGTGCAAGGGGCATGCCTGCGTGTCTTCCCCTGGTCCCTACCCTCATCTGGGGTTCCTGAAGGGGGTTTCTCAGACCTGGGCTGCTGGAGGCGGGGAATCAACCACTTCCCAGCAGGTGGGCCCTCTGGGTCCTGGTTAAGCCCCACGAGACAAAGGCTACCTTTCACCCAGGCAGGGCTGGCCTTTTGTCCCTGCTTGTCCCTGCATCAGGGTGATAGCCATGGAGTTGGGAACAGTCTTCCTGGGTCATTTGCAGCACACACATTGTCCTGCCGGCCCACCCTGGGGCCTGGGGCCCTCCCTTGTCCATGGCCAGCAAAGGCCCCTAGCTGGGTTCTCAGGGGTTCCCATTTAAAGGTGCCATGGACACAACAGCTAGGCCAGGTGCTGCCGGAAGCACCAAGGATACAATACCTGCCCTAGGCCTGTGTGTAGCTTCTGGCTGCCCACCTATACCCAGAGTCTGCAGGACCTTCAGACGGCCAGTGCACTTGGCATGTTCCTGGGACCCCTGTCCCCTCTGGGCAGTCCTGGGTGCCCTCTGTGTGGTTTCTGGTCCCCCTCTCCCCTCTGGCTGGTTCTAGTCCCCTCTGGGCAGTCTTGGATCCCCTCTGGCTGGCTCTGGGTCCCCTCTGACTGGTTCTGGATCCCTTTCTAGGGGAGGGGTCCCAGGTCCCTTCAAGGTGATCTTGGATATCCTCTGGGGGTCTCAGGTCCCCCTCTCTCCTCTGGGTGGTTCTGGGTCCCCTAGGCTCCCTCCTTCCCTGCACCCCGGGATATTAGTCTGAACAGGGTTCCCCACAAGATGGGGTCCCTGCCCCACCCACATCCCTGCTGTCCCCCACCAAACACCTGGCCATGCAGAGTCTGTGCCCTTTGCTTCCGTGGGGCTGGGGGTGAAACCAAATCCGGGGCAGTGACACCCGGGCTATTTTGGAGTTGGGCTGGGTTGGGCTGGCTGGTGGTGGGGGCGGGCCCAGCCTTCTCCAGCTGACAGCGTCCGCCTGTCCTTTCGTCCCTGTCCAGTCTGAGGACCGGCCAGAGAGTGGGCTGCTGGGTGGGAGCCGTGTCGGTCCTGGGCCCGTGGAGGGAGGTGAGACCCAGCAGCCCCTGCCCTGCCGTCTGAGCCCCCCGCCTGGGTGCTGCTCCCAGCCTCCCGTAGAGACAGGTGAGGAGGCAGGACAGACAGGGGTGGGGGCCATCCTGGGCCTAGCCCCTCTCCTCCAGGACTGCTCTGTTGAAGGTCAGGGCTGTGGGGTACAGTGGCCCTGGGAGGGGGCTGGTCTAGCCAGGCTGTGCCGCTCCTCTGAGGGTTGGAGCCCTGGAATCCAGTCCCTGCAGTGACCTGAGCCCTCATTTGGGGAGGGAGCAGCTGGGGTGTGAGGTCAGGGGGCCATGGGGTGCATCCACCTCCTCCTTCGCTGGGGGCTCCCTGCTGTGAGGCAGGCCTAGAGGTCTGGCCGGCCCTGCCCCCAGCTCTGCTGAGATGGATGTCCGCTGACAGCTGGGGCTATTTTAGGCCTGTTGGCTCAGCAGAGGGGACAGCCAAAGGGGCACTGACACCTGACTCCAGGAAAGAATTTCCCCAGGAGTTCGGGAAGCCGCCAGCCCAGGGGTCTAGGGGGAGGCACAGACTCCAGGAGCTGCCCTTGGAAGTCTTTTCTGGAAGGGTGGGGGCAGGGGCAGCAGGGATTCCCAGGAAGGGACCAGACTCTGCAGTCAGGCTGCAAGTCACTTCCCACCCTTGGTGCATCTGAGAAATGGCCCAGGGGCCCCTGGAAGAGGACCTGAGATTGGCCAAGTTCTAGAAGAGCCAGGATGGAGGGTGTGGGCAGGGTTCAGGTCAGCCCCGGGGACTCCTGGGCTCTAGAGAAATGACCCCAGGTGGGGGTGGGGGAGTCATGGTCTCCATGTGGAGGGAGGCTCCTGCCAGTGCCAAGCTAGGTCCTCCAAGAAATCAGGAGTCTGAGTGGGGTCTACAGGGAGCTGCCTTCCCAGGCGGGCATCTGAGGAAGGAAGGGGCTTTTCCTGGGAGGCTGGGGCTGTGTCCCCTCCTGAGTCTCCTGTCTCTGAGCTCACTGCTGCATGTATGTGCCCAATGGGAGTTCTGGGGGCCCCCAGAGGGTGTTCCCAACTTGGCCTGAAGGACGGTGGGTGGCTCTGGAGTCCTCGGGCAAGCATTTCTGGAGCTAGGGTTCTACTGACCAGTGGGGATGCCTGCCTGGCAGGGTAGACTCGGAGGCAGCTGTATCTGTGGGAGCCCCCAACCCTGGCTTCATGGTGTCTGCTGCATTGAGGTGGGAAATACAGGCTGTTAAATGAGGAGACAGGCATCAGCACTGTCCCTGGGGGCCTCAGAGGATCTTGGAGGTCTCTGCCCACCCCTGCCAGGCCAGGGGTCAGCCTGTGCACCTGCCAAGGTCCTGGGCTGGCTCCCCCTAAGCACATGTGGTGATGGGAGCTCCCTGTCCTGTCCCTGTTGCTGTCCCTACCCCCCAGAGGCCACTAGCTGTGGGGTGGCCCCTGCCCATGCCCACTCATGAGCTCAGAGGACCTATCTCCCATAGCTGCACCTGGTGTGTTGGAGGGAGGATTCAGTGTCCTGCTTTGGGGGACCCACCGACTGTGATTCAGGAGGGGGGCCCTGGGAGCTTAGATCTCAGGGGAGATCTGAGTAAGCCTTCTCCAGAGGGACATCAAGGCCCAAGAGGGCGTCCCCAGGGGCGGGGCTCTGGTGGCCACCCGCCCAGGTCCTCCCAGCTCCAGAACATGGCCAGGCCGTGGGGGGCAGGGGCCAGAGGTGCTGACCACACAGTGAGTCAGCAGGCTGGAGCGGTCTTACCTCCTAGAGGGGGATTAAGGGGGATTAGGCCCTGAATCACAGGACATCACCCCACTTGTCCCCCAGTGGGCAGCCCACGCTAGAAGCCCAGCTGTGGATTGGGGAAGGAGTAAAGGTGCTTGAGGCCAGCCCTGAGCCCAGTGCGCTGCTGTTCTTACATAAAGAAGCCGGGGGGGGGGGGGGGGGGTAAGGCCCAGGCTCACCATACCCACCTGTGCTGAAGGCCAGCTGGGGCCTGAGGGGGAGGGGAGGCTTAGGCAGAGGCCTGTCCCCTGAGGCTTTCGGGTGGTGCCCACCCCATCCCCACAGGGTGCCTGGCCAGTGGAGCCACAAAGTCTGTAGAGTGACAGGGCTCCTGCCAGTCAACCTGGCCAGGCCCTTCCCAGGGGACTCTCTGCCTGTCCTCCCTGGGCTCACTGCTGACTGTGTGCCCTCCAGATCCTCCTGTGGCTGTTCACAGCGAGGGGGTGTGGGCAGCTCAGCCAGTTAGGAGGAAGTCACCTGGCAACAGGGTCTCTAATCCTTCCCTGCTCATCAGGGTTTTTTGGCAGGGGAGGGGAGGAGGCATCGCAGGACAGGTGCAGGCAGCTACAGGTGGGAAAGGCCTCTGTCGTGGGCACTTCCTGGGGCGAGGAGGGTTGAGCTGCACCCGGCAGGATGTGTGGCCCAACAGCTTTGGAAGATGAGTCACCT
Source organism: Puma concolor (assembly GCF_028749965.1). Taxonomy (NCBI): domain Eukaryota; kingdom Metazoa; phylum Chordata; class Mammalia; order Carnivora; family Felidae; genus Puma; species Puma concolor. The sequence goes on from NC_141667.1 coordinate 153,328,813, forward strand.
GGAGGAGGAAGTGGGGGGACAAAAGGGGACACGCAGGGCCAAGGGCTCAGAGGAGAGCCTGCTGGGAGATGGGTCACCTTGGGTGCACTCCCGCCAGAGGCCAGGCCCCGTCCAGGTGTGGAGAGCTGAGTGGCAGTGATATAAGCAGACTGGAGTTTCAGACTCCAGGAAGCAGAGGTGTGTGGGGGACGGGAACTGGTCACCAGGAAGCAGCTGGAGTGGGCAGGGGGGAACAGGCAGGTCTGTGTGGAGAGGTACAGCATGGCCCCCAGCGTAGGGAGGACCCTGGTGCACAGAGAGGAGGGCCAGCCTGGCTGCTGGTGTGCTGTTTTGGGACAGGTTCTCAACTGGACCTGAGTTGGGGCGTAGGGCTAGAGCTGGGGGGACAGGAAGGAGATATGCTCACCCATTAGAAAAGCCCGTCGTGGGGCGCCTGGGTGGCGCAGTTGGTTAAGCGTCCGACTTCAGCCAGGTCACGATCTCACAGTCCGTGAGTTCGAGCCCCGCGTCGGGCTCTGGGCTGATGGCTCAGAGCCTGGAGCCTGTTTCCGATTCTGTGTCTCCCTCTCTCTCTGCCCCTCCCCCGTTCATGCTGTGTCTCTGTCTGTCCCATAAATAAATAAAAATGTTGAAAAAAAAAAATTAAAAAAAAAAAAAAAAAAAAAAAAAAAAAAAAAAAAAAAAGAAAAGCCCGTCGAGGGGTGCACCAGACTCCAGGTGCCCAGAAAGGGGTAAATCTGATTTTCTGCACCACTGTGCCTTCTGGTAGTTCTACCTGCGCGTGGAGGTGGGGGGTGGAGATAAGGCCGGGAGGTGTCCACCCTGGGTTAGACTGGGTTCTTCAGGGACACTGGTTGGGAAGCCGCGGAGGACTCGGACAGCACCTGCGGCTCATCCCCACTATGACCTTCCCCCAACCTGCTCTCAGGTCCGTCCCGTCGCCCCCGCCCCCCACCATGGATCACTCATTCAGCGGGGCGCCCCGATTCCTGACCCGGCCCAAGGCCTTTGTGGTGTCGGTGGGGAAGGACGCCACGCTGAGCTGCCAGATCGTGGGCAACCCTACGCCGCAGGTGAGCTGGGAGAAGGACCAGCAGCCGGTGGAGGCGGGCTCTCGCTTCCGGCTGGCCCAGGACGGCGACCTGTACCGCCTCACCATCCTGGACCTGGCCCTGGGCGACAGCGGGCAGTACGTGTGCCGCGCGCGCAATGCCATCGGCGAGGCCTTCGCGGCCGTGGGCCTGCAGGTGGACGCCGAGGCCACTTACGCCGAGCAGGCGCCCCACTTCCTGCTGCGGCCCACGTCCATCCGCGTGCGCGAGGGCGCGGAGGCCACCTTCCGCTGCCGCGTGCGCGGCTCGCCGCCCATGGCCGTGAGCTGGGCCAAGGACGGCCGGCGCCTGGGCGCGCCCGACGCCCCCCGGGTGCGCGTGGAGGCCAGCGGCGAGGCCAGCGCGCTGCGCATCCAGTCCGCGCGGCCGCGCGACGAGGGCACATACACGGTGCGCGCCGAGAACCCGCTGGGCGTCGCCAGTGCCGACGCCGCGCTCACGGTAGACGCGGACCCAGACGCCGCCCCGCCGGGAGCCTCCACTGCCGGGCTTCTGGCGCACCTGCAGCGGCGTCGGGAGGCGATGCGCGCCGAGGGCATCCCTGCCTCGCCACCTGGCTCTGGCACGCGCACCTGCACCGTGACTGAAGGCAAGCACGCGCGCCTCAGTTGCTACGTGACGGGCGAGCCTAAGCCAGAGACGGTGTGGAAGAAGGATGGCCAGCTGGTGGTGGAGGGCCGGCGACACCTGGTGTACGAGGACGCTCAGGAGAACTTCGTGCTCAAGATCCTCTTCTGCAAGCAGTCGGACCGGGGCCTCTACACCTGCACGGCGTCCAACCTGGTGGGCCAAACCTACAGCTCCGTGCTAGTCGTCGTAAGAGGTGAGCGCCTTGCCCGCGGGGCCGGGAGTGCACGGTCCCCGCCCAGGTCGCTGCCCGCAGAGCGCAGAAGCAGGCGCCTCCCCAGTCCCGCCCCCACCCGGAATGGAAACCTTGGTGGAATCCTGAGGCAGAGCTGTTGGCGGCTCTAGCCTCTTCTGGCCCAGGAAATGAGGGCGACACGGATGGCCCTCGACCTGTCCTATTGTCTTTGTGAGAGTCACATGAGTGAACAAAGCGCTTTGTCCTAAGCAACCCCTCCTCCTGAGACACTGTCGGGGTGAACCAGGCCCTCCACCCCAGTGACAGGTTGCCAAAGGGGTCTCCCAGGCAGAGTCCGGGAGAAAGGCAAGGGCTGGGGCGGGGGCCGAGCCGGGTTGAGCCAGTTCACAGGCTCCCGTTGAGGATCCCTGGAGGGGTCCGGGGCTCCCTCCGGGTTCTGGAGGGAAGGAAGCCCTGGCAGGCGACGTGATCAGGTCCGGCGGGCAAGTTGGCGAGGCTCCTAAGAGCAGAGACTGACCTCCACTTCTAACCCGCTGTAGGATCTCAGGGTGCTCCGACCTTCAGTGCGCCCCCAGGCCATGGCCCACGCGGAGGAAACAGCCCGGTTCCTTGGGGAGGGGGGCTGCACAGGGGGAAATGCGCAGGGCAGCGGGGCCTGGCCCACAGCCGGTGATCAGAGACTGCAGTGATCTGGAGCTGGCCCCGCAGCCTGGCTGCTGCGTGGGCGTGGGTGTGGGCGTGAGTCCCCCGAGCTTTGCGCTGGGCTGCTGCCTGCGGGCCTCGGTTCTCCTTTTTGTCTTCAGGACATCTCCTGTTTAAGGGAAAGGGGCTCTTCAGGTTCTGTGCCCTCGCCCGCCCCTGTCCCGCCTCCATCCCCCTACCTCCCTACACGCTTCCCTGCTGCTCGCCTGCCTCTCCACTCCCCCCTGCCCCGTAGCCCCCTCAACCCTGCCCTGGTTCCCCGCCCCCACGCTCCAGCCTCCCACTCCGAGCCCCTTAACCTGCCCCCCTTCCTGCCCTCCCGCGCAGCTCACCGCGGCTCCATCCCCACGCTCTGCCCCCTCCCCCCTCCTCTGTCTCCTCGAGCTCTCTTCCCTGCCTCGCCGCTGCAAGCATCCTGCCGCCCCAGCACCTCTCACGCGCCTCCTCCCCGCAGAGCCCGCCGTGCCCTTCAAGAGGCGACTTCAGGACCTGGAGGTGCGGGAGAAGGAGTCGGCCACGTTCCAGTGCGAGGTGCAGCTGCCGTCCACGGAGGCCGCGTGGTACAAGGAGGACACGCGTCTGTGGGCCAGCGCCAAGTACGGCATCGAGGAGGCGGGCACTGAGCGCAGGCTCACGGTGCGCAATGTCTCGGCCGACGACGACGCCGTCTACATCTGCGAGACCACGGAGGGCAGCCGCACGGTGGCAGAGCTCGCGGTGCAAGGTGGGAGGGGTCGGGCGGGAAAGGGGTAGGGCCCTACGGGGGGGGGCAGGGGTCATGTGGGGGTGAGAGCAGGGGTCCTGCGGGTGGCAGCATGGGTTGGGGGGGTAGGGGTCCTGCGGGTGGCAGCGCCGTGCTGGTGGTGAGGCCTTGCAGGAGGTGGGCAGCGATCAGAAGGGGCTGGGCAGGGGTCCTGCGGGATGCGGACAGGGGTCCTGTGGGGGGGGGGGTGCAGGGGCCGGAAGGGGCAGGGAAGGGGTCCTGGGGGGGGCAGGGGTCATGCGGGATGGGGCAGGGGCCCTGCGGTGGTGGGGGTAGGGTCCTATGGGGGGAGCAGGGGCCATGTGAGGGTGAGGGCAGGGGTCCTATGGGAGGTCAGGGGTCGCGTGGGGGGAGGGCAAGGGTCCTGCAGCTGGTGGGGCCATGCAGGTGGAGGGGTCATGTGGAGGGTGGGGCCTTGCAAGGAGTGGGCAGGGATGGGAAGGGGCAGGGCAGGGGTCCTGGGGGATGGGGACAGGGGTCCTGGGGGGGCAGGTGTCTTGCAGGAGCACTGGGGGCATCATGCAGGGGGCGTGGGGCCATGTGGGGGGTGGGGGGATGGTGTCTTGCGGGGGTGGACAGGGGCCCAGAAGGTGTGCTGGAAGGAGGCTGGGGCAGGGGTCCTATCTGACCAGCCTCTCACCCTGACCACCACAGGAAACCTCATTCGGAAGCTCCCGAGGAAGACCGCGGTGCGCGTGGGTGACACGGCCATGTTTTGTGTGGAGCTGGCCAGGCCCGAGGGCCCTGTCCACTGGCTGAGGAACCAGGAGGAGATGGTGGCCGGGGGCCGCGTGGCCATCACCACAGAAGGCATGTGCCACACGCTGGCCATCTCCCAGTGCAGCCTGGAAGACGTGGGCGAGGTGACCTTCACTGCTGGTGACTGCCGGACGTCCACCCAGTTCTTCGTGTCTGGTAAGGGCCTGGGGAGTGCCCTTGAATGGACAGTGCCCTTTGCCTCCTTCGTCCATGGGGCCCTGCTGTGCTCTCCAGCCCGCTGCACGGAGGGCTTTGGGGGACTGAACCAATGGGTCATAGCTTCAGTTTCCTGGGGCCCTTGGTTTGTTTGCGCCCTTCTTCACCGTGATCACCCCAGGTGACTGTGAGGTAGCAGTCCTGGTGGCCTCCCCACTCTATGAACCAAATTAGAAGGTAGGGATTGTTGTGGGTGGCATGGGGTGGGTGTGGGATGTCAGGTGTAGGCGTGTCCTCTTTCTGTGACCTTTGGTATCCCATTTGTAGATTGGGTGGTAGGTCCCTCCCCCCACCCACACCCATTGGTCAGCCCTTGGTTGGGGTAGGAATGTGTCCCTGCACACAGGTCTGAGCACCCTCAGAGTGGTCACTGCACCTGCTTTGGTCCCTGGTTAGCCTAAGACCTGCAGAAACGGATAAGCCTGGTCCCCAGGCCACGTGCACAGTTTGAGTGGCCTGAAGCCGGAGCACTCTTCCCACTGCAACCAAAGAAATGGCCACAGGGCTGGGACAGGGGTGGCAGGCCCACGCCCTCCCTGGGCCCAGCGTCCCCTTGTGCCATGGCCATTCCCAGATCATGAAAGTAGCTCCCCCAGCAGGGTGGAGTTCTGTGACACCTTGAAGGGCTGAGCTTGGACCCAGGGCTTTGGGAGGGAACTGCCAGTCAGTGATATTGACTGTGCTCTCTCCAGCCCCTAGGAGGCCGCCCCTGCATGCCCCTGAGGCCCCTGTGGTAAAGGGAAGGACAGAGTGTTCCGTCACCCTTGCCTGGTCCCCACCACCCCATGGGGACCACCCTGTCCCCATCGACGGTTATCTGGTGGAAAAGAAGCGGCTTGGCGCCTACACCTGGAGCCGGTGCCACGAGGCGGAGTTGGTGGCTGAACGTGAGCTGACTGTGGCCAGCGTGGCTGAGGAGGGGGACTTCCAGTTCCGGGTATCAGCTGTGAACAGCTTTGGCCAGAGCCCCTACCTGGAGTTTCCAGGGACTGTCCACCTGGGTAAGTGAGGAAGGCTCCTGGAGCCTGTCCCGAGGGCTTCCTGGGGGAGGGGGAACTTGGGCTCTGGAGGGGGAGCAGAGGAGGGCAGAGGCCGGCCCCTTCCTAAGGCCCTCACTCTGCAGCCCCCCAGCTGGCTGTGAAGACTCCTCTGAAGGCGGTGGAGGCGGTGGAGGGTGGCGAGGTGACCTTCTCGGTGGACCTCACTCTGGCCTCTGCTGGAGAGTGGTTCCTGGATGGCCAGGCCCTAAAGGCCAGCAGTGTGTATGTGATCCGTCACGATGGCACGCAGCATGCCCTCACCATCCGCTCCGTGTCCGCCAGCCTGCATGGCGCTGAGCTCAAGTTCGTGGCCAACGGAATTGAGAACAGCATCCGTATGGAGGTCCGAGGTAGGGGGACCCCAGCTGTGACCCCCCAGGCCTCTTCCCTAGGGGCAGGGTGGGCTCCCAGGTGGTCTCCTGGATGTGGCAGGCAGGGGAGGGGCGTGTGGCTGTGACCCCCCCAGGCATCTTCCCTAGGGCCAGGTGGGCTCTGGGTGGTCTCCTGGATGTGGTGGGCAGGACAGAGGAGGGGGTGTGAGGCAGCTTGCCCAGGGCTGGGGGCGGCCTCGGCCTCAGCGTGAGTGGAGGAGGAGCTGCAGGACCTCACTTCTGCATCTGTCTGCTCCCCTCTCTCTCTGCAATCTTGTCTCTTCCTCTTTTTTTCTGTCTGTTCTCCCATACCCCACCCCCCACTGTGTCTACTCTTTACTGTCTCATTCTCTTGCCCATACATCCTCTCTGTCCGCTTTCTCTGTCCACTCTCCTCTGCCCCCTCCCCATCCCTGTCCATCTCCTCTGTCCCCCTCCTCTGTCCCCTCCCCCTCCATGTCCATTTCCTCTGTCCACTCTCCACTGTCCCCTCCCCCTCCCTGTCCCCGTCCATCCCCTCTGTCTGCCTCCTCTGTCCACCCCCTCCCTCTGCCCCCTCCCCTCTGCCCCCTCTCCCTCTGTCCACCTCCTCTGTCCCCTCCCCAATGTCCCCTCCCTTTGTCCATCCCCTATGTCCCCTCCCCATCTGTCCACCCCCTCCCTCTGCCCCCTCTCCCTCTGCTCCTTCCCCTTCTGCCCCCTTACCCTTTGCCCCCCCCGTCCACCCCTCTGTCTACGTCCCCTGTGTCCACCTCTGTGGCCCCACACAGCCCCAGGGCTGGCCGCCAAGCGTCCAGTGGCAGCTGTGAGGGAAGTGCTGGCCCGGCTGCATGAGGAGGCACAGCTCTTGGCAGAGCTCTCAGACCAGGCTGCGGCGGTGACATGGCTGAAGGACGGCCACGTGCTGCCCCTGGGCCCCAAATACGAGGTCCAGGCGAGTGCTGGACAGCGGGCACTGCTGGTGCGGGATGTGGTGCGAGACGATGCTGGCCTGTACGAGTGTGTCAGCCATGGGGGCCGCATTGCCTACCAGCTGTTGGTGCAAGGTGATGTCCTCTGTGTGTGTGTGTGTCCACGTCCTCGCCTGCCCACCATCACCATGGTCACGGCCACACGTTATGTTCCCAGCTCTGGGCAGGCTCTAGGGGGTCTGGGCAGTGGGAGTCCCTGTCCTCTGTCCTTGTGGGAGGGTGGGGGACTTAGCTGATCTTGGGGAGCGGGAGTCTGGGAAACTGGCTCCAGTGACGCTATGGTGTGAGAGGTGGACAGCCTGTGAGAGGGTGGGGAGGGTCTTCCTAAGAGCAGGTGGTGCGTGAGTGGTTAGAGGTCAGCATCCCAGGCCAGTCCTGCCTCTGAATGGGACCCTGGTCAGTGAGGCCCTGGAGCTCTGGGCATCTCCATCTGCTGTCTGAGTGGGTGGATGTGTGGCCAGGGCTCTGCCGGCCCCCTGACCTGCCCATGTGCCCTTGCAGGGCTCACTCCCTTTCTGCACAAGGACACAGCTGGTGGCTTGGTGGATGCCGTGGCTGGGGGCCCAGCCCACTTTGAATGTGAGACTTCTGAGGCCCAGGTTTGTGTGCGCTGGTACAAGGATGGCACGGAGCTCAGCCGCTCCAGCCAGCGCTTCCTGCAGGAGGATGTGGGAACGTGGCACCGGCTGGTGGCAGCCTCGGTCACCAAGCAGGATGAGGGCACCTACTCATGCCGTGTGGGCGAGGACTCCGTGGACTTCCAGCTGCGTGTCAGTGGTGAGCTGCAGCCTCCAGGACTTGGTGGGTAGGAAGCAGGTCCGGCTGCATCAAGCACTTGTGAGGCCAAGCTGCCCGGCCCTTCCTTTTTTCCAAGAATGCTTGTGGGGGTGCAGTTGCTTCTGGAATTGGGGAAAGAAAGTGCCCACAGAACTAACATTTAGATGAGAGAGGAGTGTGGGTATGGAGAATAAAAGATAAGAAATTTGCAGCCCTTTTTCTCTTTTCGAGGATGAAAAAGTGAGGCTGGCAAGACCCAAAAGGTGCCGGAAGCCACCTCGGCAGGTTAAATTGGGATCTTGATGAATGAGGCTCTGGCTCTTTCTAGAACCTATTGGTGCATCTTGGTGGATTCTCAGGATCTGGCTTTGCCTGAGTCCTGGCTCTTAGTAGGGTCTTGGCCACTGCCCCCCATGCCTCCCTCCTTCTGTCCCCAGGCACCAGCCAGGGTGCCCATCATGCTGCTTAGAGGGGTCAGGGCACAAGCCCCACCCTGTGCCTGAGGAGGGTCCCACTGGCAGCACCTGACATGAAGGATTCCCAAGGTGGCCTGGAGTCTACAGCGTGTCTGTGCCTTGGCTCCAGGTCTTGGGAAACCTCACCTAACTAGGACCTCTGACCACCTGTCCCTCCCTGTCCTTAGAGCCCTCGGCCGTGTTTGCCAAGGGGCAGCCGGCACGCAGTGAGGTGCAGGCCAAGGTGGGGGCCAGCGCCATGCTGAGCTGCGAGGTGGCCCAGGACAAGACGGAGGTGACGTGGTACAAGGGCGGGAAGAAGCTGAGTGCCAGCTCCAGAGTGCGCATGGAGGCCACGGGCTGCAGCAGGAGGCTGGTGGTGCAGCAGGTGGGGAAGGTGGACGCCGGGGAGTACAGCTGCGAGGCCAGGGGAGAGAAGGTCTCCTTCCGCCTGGACATGACAGGTCAGTTGATGAGGTAGATGTATGACCGTATCCTAGGAACAGGCCTGGAGGAAGTATATAGGTGGGGACTGGGGCAGTGATCTGCAGCTTGGTCAGGGCCTGTATCAGTCAGTTATCTGGTGCCATGTAAGAAGTACCCCCAAACTTTGGAGACGGTTGGTTCTGTGGTTAGGAACTCGGGCAGGGCTCAGTGAGACCGTTCATTTCTGCTGGGACAGGAAGATCCAGCCTGGCTTCATCCATGCATCTGAGGTCCTAGTAGGGGTGGTTTCAGTGGATGCATCTGTCTGGGACAGCAAGCCTCTCTCTCCTTGTGATGCTGGTGAGGCTCACTCCTGTGTCTGGGATCCCTTTCTTTCCTCATGATGCCTCACCCCAGGGCCCATTTCTCCCTGTGGAGAGCCGGCTCCTTCCCCTCAGGGCATAGCAGAGCTACAGGGCTCGTTAATGTCTGTGGTCAGAGTATGACCTCCATCACCTTGTATGGTGGAAAGACAGGCATAAGGCCAGTCTGGTTTCAAGGTGGGGGAGAAGTAGACCCCACCGTTGAGGGGTGTGGACGCAGGGAGGCTTGGCTTATCAGGGACCACTTCTAACAGTCTATCACAGGGACATCCCGGGGACACAGTTTCTGTCTGTCTCTAATTCTCTGCCTTCCTGAACACAAGATAAGGATCTTTCTAATGCTTGTTGCCTCATGGTCACAAGATGGCTTCCACAGCTCTGGCCATCACATTCAAGGTGGGAAGAACATGCAAGGGGTGTTTTTTTATTCCTTTTTTGTCTGCTGTACAATAAATTATCACAAACTCAGTGGTTTCAAACACTCTGATGGCCACACCCCCCTGCAGATAGCCTGGAAAAATGTGCCCCTGGCCCTACTGCCTCAGCAGTGGGACGTCGAGGGTGGAGGAGGTGGGCTAGTGGTTACATGGCTGGCCTGTGTGTGTGCTGGGACTGCCCTGTCCCACGGGGTGGCTGCACGCTGAGATTGGACACCCTATTCAAGGCAAGCAGTGCAGGGATCAGAGTGTAGATAGGGTCAGATCTAACCTCTGCTGGGTGACTGGGGCAACTTCTCAGTGTTGTGTGTCCCTGAAACTCACCTGTGCCCCCAGACCTCAGAACGTGGCCTAATGTGGACATGGGGTCTTTGCAGAGGTGATCAAGGTTGAGGTGGATCTCGAGGTGAGAGCATCCTGGATCAGGGTGGGTCCTTATGAGATGAGGGAGGGGGATTTGAGATGGCCACATGGAGACAGAGGCAGAGATTGGGGATATGGCCACAGCCATGAACCCAGAATGCCTGGGGCCCTGGCAGCTGGGAGAGGCAGGAGGGACCCTCCTGGAACCTTCCAAGGGAGCGCGGCCCTATGGCACCTTCACCTGTCTCCTGGCCTCCAGACCTGGAAAAGAACAAAGCCTGCTGTCCTAGGCCCCCCATTTGTGGTCATTTGATCCTGCCACCTGTGACTCAGTTTCATTTTCTGCGAAGTAGTAACAGAGCTTCTAAGACTTTGCTGAGAGACTCTGTCCATAAGACCGTCCCTGGTGCTCTGTGAGAAGCACAGGCCTCCTGTCCAGACACTGTGAAATCTGGCCTCTGAACCAAGGGTCTGGGGGCGAGGTAGGGAAGAGAGGGGACAACAGCTTGCTTGGTGGGGCTGAGGTCCAGGCAGGAGGGTCCTGACATCAGGTCCTGGAGGATGAGCCCAAGTGTATCAGGCGGGTGGCGCTCAGGGAGTGAGTGTACGTCAGGGTGCCCGGAAAGTTCTGGAAGGCAGCTGGTGGTGTGTTGAGGCTTGGGATAGGAGGCTGAACAGGAACTGGTGCCAGGTAATTGAGTAAAATGCCATAAAGTCTACCCTTGTACAGCATACAATTCTGTGGTTTTAGTACATTCACAAGGCTGTGTGATCGACCGCACCACCACTTAGTTCTAGAACATTGTCATAACGCCGTGACATGCTAAACCCACCATCACCCTGTGTTTACCCTCCCCCATGGGCTCACGAATCCATTTTCTGCCTCTGTGGGTTTGCCTGTTGTGGACACTTTATTTATTTATTTATTTAAAAAAAAAATTTTTTTTTTCAACGTTTGTTTATTTTTGGGACAGAGAGAGACGGAGCATGAATGGGGGAGGGGCAGAGAGAGAGGGAGACACAGAATCGGAAACAGGCTCCAGGCTCTGAGCCATCAGCCCAGAGCCCGACGCGGGGCTCGAACTCATGGACCGCGAGATCGTGACCTGGCTGAAGTCGGACGCTCAACCGACTGCGCCACCCAGGCGCCCCTGTGGACACTTTATTTAAATGGAGTAATACAGCATGTAGACTCTTAAGTCTGGCTCTTTCCATCGAGCACCATGTTTCCAAGGTCCATCCATGCTGTACCATCAGTGTTTAATTCTCTTATGGTCAGTAACATTTCCACCATGTGGATTGCGTCCCACATTTCGTCTATCTTTTTATCAGCTAATGCATATCATGGTTGATCCCAGTGTTTGGCTGTTACCAACAGTGCTGCTAGAACATTCTTACATGGGTGAACATATATTTTCAGTTCTCTTGGGGTTGCTTGGTCATAAGTAATTTTATGCTTAACTCCCTGGAGGACCATTCTCCACAGTGGCTGCCCCCTTTTACATTCCCACCAACAGTGTGCAAAGGTCTTTCTCCACATCCTTGCCAGTGCTCATTATTTTTGTTTTATCTATTTGTTTTTTGCTTCTAGCCACACTAGTGGGCATGAGGAGGTATCTCATTGTGGTCTTGTTTTGAATTTTCCAGATGATGCATGATGTTGAGCATCTTTTTATGTACATGTTGGTCATGTGCATGTCTTCTTTGGAGAAATGTCTATTCAGGTCTTCTGCCTTATTTTTAAATTCTGTTATCTTTTTATTGTTGCATTGTAAGAGTTCCTTACATATTCTGGATACTAGATCCTTATCAGATAAAACATTTTCAAATATTTTCTGCCATTCACTTTGTTGAGAGTGTCCTTTGATGCGCAAAAGTTTTTTAATTGTGATGAAATACAATGTACCCTCTTTTGTTGCTTGTATGTTTGGTGTCCTAAGAAACCAGTGCCTGATCCAAGGTCACACCAGTTGACACCTGTTTTCTTCTAAGAGTTGTCTAGTTTTTGCTCTTACATTTAGGTCTTTGGTTCATTTTGAGTTAGTTTTTCTATATGGTGTGATATAGGGATCCAGCTTCATTCTCTGCATGTGGGGATTCAGTTATTCCAGCACTGTATGTTGAACAGACGTTTCCCCCAATGAGTTTTCTTGGTACATTTGTCAAATATCAGTTGATATTGGGGCATCTGGGTGGCTCAGTTGGTTGAGCATTGGACTTGGGCTCAGGTCATGATCTCACAGCTCATGCATTTGAGCCCCGCATCAGGCTCTGTGCTGACAGTGTGGAGCCCACTTTAGATCCTCTGTCTCCCTCTCTTTGCCTTTCCTCCACTACGTGTGCATGCGTGCTCTCTCTTTCCCTCTTTCTCACAAAAATAAACACTAAAAAAATCATCTGACTGTCAATGTTGGGATTTACTTCTGGATTCTCAATTCTGTTCTATTGATACATAGAACTGTCTATGTCAGTACCACAGTTTAGATCACTGTAGCTTTGTGGTGGGTTTTGAAATTGGCAAGTGTGAGTCCTCCAACTTTGTTCGTTTTTCTTTTTTAAGATTTTTTTTGAGTATTTGAGGTCCCTGCATTTCCACTTGAATTTTAAGATCAGCTTTCAAATTTTGCAAAAATGGCAGCTGGTATTTTGATTATTATAGTACTGAATGTGTAGATCAATTTGAGTATTGCTGTTTTAACAACATTAATCTTCTGATCCATAAATACAGGCTACCTGTCTATTTTTCAAGCTTTTTAATTTTTTTCCCCAAAATTTTATAGTTTTCAGTGTAAAAGACTTGTGGAGTTTGTTGCCATGCATTCATTTTTCTTGATGCTTCTTTAAATGGAATTGTTTTCTTAATTTCACTTTCAGATGGTTTGTTGCTAATACACAGAAACAGGACGAACTTTTGTATATTGGCCTTGAGTCCTACAACCTTGCTGAACTGGTTTACTCACCTATTAATTCTTTCATGGATTCCCAAGGATATTTTAAAAAAATTTTTAATGTTTATTCATTTTTGAGAGACAGAGAGAGACAGAGAATGAGCAGGGAAGGGGCAGAGAGAGAAGGAGACACAGAATATGAAGCAGGCTCCAGGCTCTGAGTTGTCAGCACAGAGCCCAACATGGGGCTCGAACTCATGGACCATGAGATCATGACCTGAGCTGGAGTCAGACGCTCAACTGACTGAGCTACCCAGGCGCCCCTAAGGATATTTTTTTTTAGATACAAAAAGGTGTCACCTGCATGTACAGATAGTTTTACTTCTTTATTTACAGTCTAGATGCCTTTCATTTTGTTGTTGATTATTGATTGAACCTCTTTACTTTTGTAGGTCTGTTCAGGTTTTCTATTTCTTCTGGGGTCAGTTTTGATAATTTGTGTATTTCTGTGAGTTTGTCCATTTTGTCTGGGTTGTCCAATTTGTTGGCATACAATTGTTCATGGTATTCTCTTACCATGCTTTTAATTTCTCTAAGATCTGTACTGATGTCCCCACATTTATTTCTGTTTTAATAATTTGAGACTTCAAACTTTCCGGGTCAGTCTAACTAAAGGTTTGTCAATTTTGTGGATTTTTTAAAATGTCCTTTGTTCTTTCTATTGCTTATTTATTCTCTATTTCATTTGTCTCCACTCCAGTCTTTATTTCCTTCCTTCTTCTAACTTGGGGTTTTGCTTACTCTTTATAGGTTTGTTATAGTTTTATAGTTTTAAGCTTTATAGTTTTATGGTTTTTTAGAGAGAGAATGTGTGTGCATGTGAGGGGGCATGGGCAGAGGGAAAGAAAGAGAATCTTAAGCAGGTTCCACACTCAGTGTGGAGCTGGACGTGGGGCTCAATCCCATGTTCCTGAGATCATGACTAAAGCCGAAATCAAGAGTCAGACACTCAACCAACTGATCCACTCAGGTGCTCCATAGTTTCTTAAAGTGCGAAGTTAAGTTATTGATTTGTGCTCATCCGTTTTGACATAGACCTATAATATACAACTATCAGTACTACTTTCAGTGCACCTTAGTAGTCCTGAGGTGTTGTGTTTTCATTTCCATCTATCTCAAAATGTTTCCTAATTTTCCTTATAATTTTTTAAGAGTGCATTGTTTCATTTTGACAGGCTTGTGAATTTTCCAGTTTTCCTTCTATTATTGATTTCTAGCTTCACTCCACTGTGGTTGGAAAAGACTGTTTGTATTATTTCAATCTTTTTACATTTATTGAGACTTGTTTCCTGGCCTCTCCCATGCTCTGTGCTTTAGTGAAGTGTGTTTCCTGTTGTGGTTGGGTGAAGAGTTCTGTAGACTCAGCTGGGTCTGCTGGTGTGCACTGCTGTTTATTTAGTGAGCTCCTGTCTGGCTGTATGTCCATTACTGAAAGTGGGGCATTGAATTATCCAACTATTATTGTACGACTGTCTGTTTCTCTCTTTAATCAGTTGGTTTTCACTTCGTGTAGTTTGGTCTCTCCTGTGAGTTGTGCTTATGTTCATAGTTATCAGATCTTCTTGACGAGTTGACCCTTTTATCAACTTATGATGTCCTTAATCAATACATTATTCAACCAATATATAGTGTTTTGTAATGGTTTGCCTTAAAGTCTGTTCAGCCTGACAACATAAAAACCATCTTGTCTGGTTGCTCTTTGTAAGGAGCATATCTTTACTTTAAAATTATTTGTTTCAAAAAAACCCTATTTGTGTCTTTGGATCTAAAGTGAGTCTCTTGTAGACAGCATATATTTTTTTAATCTGTTTGCCAATCTCCACCTTTTAGTTGGAGAATTAAATCTATTAACAGTTAAATTAATATTTATAAGGAAGGCCTTCTACTATTTTTCTCTCTTTAAAATTTTTAAAAAATGTTTCTTTATTTTTGAGAGAGAGGGAGAGACAGAGGATGAACAGGAGGGGCAGAGAGAGAGGAGGACACAGAATTTGAAGCATACTCCAGGCTCTGAGCTGTCAGCACAGAGCTTGATGCAGGGCTTTAACTCATGCGCCATGAGATCATGACCTGAGCCAAAGCTGGACGCTCAACCGACTGAGCCACCCAAGCACCCTGTATTTTTCTCTTTTAATATGTCATATCTTTTTTGCTCCTTATTTTCTCTATTACCGGTTTTTACATTTAACTTATTTTTTTCTATTTTCATTTCCTTCTCACTTCTTTTTCTGTACTCAGAACTAAATATATATATTTACTATATTTAATTTAACATGACTTTATATATATTATATATATTTATGTACAATATTTACTCTTTTGTCTGTCTATATACCTTCCTACCTACCTACCTACCTACCTGTCTAGTTTTTTCTTAGTGTCTACTGTCTACTCTTAGTGGTTTTGACAGTTAACATCTTAACTTTATAATAATCAAGTTTAAAATTATACCATCTTAGTTTAAATAAGAAATTGCTTCTTTACAGCTCTGTGTGCACACACAAAGGACAGCTTTATGTTGTTATCATCATAAATTATGTCTTCATATACCAAATTTAGTCAGTTAACTTTATGGTTTTATAATTATTGCTCATGCATTTGCATTTTAAGTCATCTGGGAAAAAAGAATAGTTAAAAACTAAAAATACTGGCTTTTATATTTACCAGTGTCCTTTACTGGTAAATATATTTACTCTTGTCCTTTATTTTTACATATGATTTTAAGTTACTGTCAGTGTTTTTTCA
Source organism: Puma concolor (assembly GCF_028749965.1). Lineage (NCBI taxonomy): Eukaryota > Metazoa > Chordata > Mammalia > Carnivora > Felidae > Puma > Puma concolor. The sequence continues at coordinate 153,344,104 of NC_141667.1, forward strand.
TCTAAACCTGAAATGCCTATTTACCATTTCTTGCAGGGTAGTTATAATGCAACAAAATCCTGTGTTTGTTTGACTGGGAATGTATTAATTTCTCCTTCACTCTTAGGGATGGTTTTGTCAGAGATTAAGTTCTTGGTTGATAGTTTTTTTTTTTCACTGAGAAGTTTAAACACATCACCCATTACCTTCTGACCTCTATGGTTTCTGAAGGGAAATACGCTGTCACTCTTAGTAGGAGTCCTTGTATGTGACAACTGGCTTTTCTCTTTCTGCTTTCAAGATTCTTTTTGTTTTTGGCTCTTGACAATTTTGATATAATCTCTCCGTGTGGCTCTCCATTAGTTTGTCTTGCTTGGAGTTTGTTGAACTTCTTGGATGTTAATTTTAGAGATTTTTGATCATTTTTTTCTTAAACATCTCGGTGCCTCTTCCTCTTGCCCTCTCCCTATAAATATCCCCCATGTGCATATATTGCCCAATGGGCATCTAAGGCTCTGTTCATTTTTCTTCATTCTTATTTCTTTCTGCTCCTCATACTGTATAATTTCAAGAGACCTATGTTCAAATGTGCTAATTCTTCCTTCTGTGTGCTCAAAGCAGATGCTGAATCCCTCTAGTGACTTTCCATTTCAGTTATACTTTTCAAATATAGAATTTCTATTTAGTTTTAGAAATCTATCTTGTTATTGATATTCTCTACTTGGTGAGACATTTTCCTCAAACATTACTTTATTCTATGAGAAATGATTTCCTTCGGTTCTCTGAACATATTTTAAATAGATGACATAATGACTTTGACTGGTGAGATAGTATCTGGGTGTTCTCAGGGACAGTTCCTGTTGACTGCTTCCCTTCCTGTAACAGGCCATGCTTCTTTGCATGCCATGTCATTCTTTGTTGATAAGTGGAATGTTAAATAATATAACATGGGAACTTGAGTTCAGATTCTCCAACCCCTCCCCCAGGTTGTTGTTGTTGCTTTTTGTTATTGTTGCTGTTGTTTGTGTGTCCAGTGACTTTTCTGAACGACTTCTGTGAAGTATGCATTTTTGTGCTGTGTGAACCACTGAAGTCTCTGATTGGTTAGTTTATTGGTCAGCTAATGGTTTTGTAGTGATTTCCTTAGATGCCAGTAACCAAGAGGTCTCCCAGTTCTTGCCAAGGGCCATTGTGTTGTTACATGCATATGCCACTCAGCAAGGCAGTTTCTGAATTTACACTTGTCTTTACTTTATGCTTTACAGCCTCAAGGTTAGCCTGATGTGTGACTTTAGGGCCTACTCAAGTGTTTCCTGAGTATACATATATATATGTGGACTTCTAGATGCCCAGGGATGTGCCAGAGCTTTCCAAAGCCCTCTATGGACATCTCATTCTTCAGCTTTTCCTTGTAAGCTGATTAGTTAGCCTCTTCTCTGCCTGACTGTGACCCCACTTCGAGCAGCCATGATCATTAGTGCATGTGATTGTTTTCAACAAATGCCAATGGGGAAAAGGCTGTTTGCATGGGATGGCCTTCTGTTTAGGTTTGAATAATAAGGAAAGAAGGAATGAAGACAGACAGATAGACAGACAGACAGACAGGCTTGTGAGTGGAGTTTTCCAGTGAACCACCAATAGGTCAAATAATGATAATTCCCTGGGAATGGGCTGTGAAAGAGCTCTTGTCTCATTCTACTCCCTCATGTGGGTTCCAAGTGCCAGTGTTCCCTGTGATTGTGGACTATTGGTTTTCCAGGCTACCTCAGAGTTAGGGAGGAGAGTATGAGGATTGGGTATGTTAAAACACCACAAATCTTGATGTTCTTACTGAGATTCAGCTGTTTTCCTTGAGTACATGCCTCCTAGATTGCTGCAAGCCTTCCGTTAATTTCCAGAACACTAAAAAAGTTGACTGCAACAATTTTGCAAGGTTTATGCAATTTTTAAAAAGTTATTTTGCCATTTTTGCTGACATCTCTTTGAGTGATTTTAAAATATTTAACCAGCATTGTAATCCTGGGATTAAGGCTACTTGATTGTGGTTTGTTATTCTTTTTACCTGTTTCTGATTCAATGTGATGCTGTTTGGTTGAGTATTTTTATATTTATTTTCTTAAGGAATTCTGGCTTGTAGTATTCTTATACTGTCTTTGTCTGGTTTTGTCACCAGAGTAATGCTGGCCTCACAAAATAGGTTGGAAAGAGTTATCTTCTCATCTGTTTTCTGTGAGAGATTGTGTAGAATCAATGTGATTTCTCTTCCTTCTTTTTTTAATTTTTAATTTTTTTTTATTTTGAGAGAGAAAGAGAGAGAAAGAGAGAGAGAGAAAGGCCAAGTGGGGGAGGGACAGAGAGAGAGGGAGACACAGAATACGAAGCAGGCTCCGAACTGTCAGCACAGAGCCCGACACGGGGCTTGAACCCACAAACTGCGAGATCATGACCTGAGCCGAAGTCAGATGCTTAACCAACTGAGCCACACAGGCGCCCCTTCTCTTCCTTCTTTATTTTTGTTTTTTTAGTTATTTCCCTGATAAAGTCAGTGAAGTCTTCCTAACCTAGAAATTTGTTTCTTTAGAAGATTTAAATTTTGAAAACATTTTATTTATAGTGATGAAACTGTTCAAGTTACCTATTTCCTCTTGGGCAAGTTTTAGTAGTTTGTGGTTTTTGAGGAATTGTTTTGTCTCATCAAATTTGTTTAATTTATGTGCATAGAGTTGCTTATAATGTTTTCTTATTATACTTTTAATGCCAGCAGGGTCTGGGAGATGTTCTGTTCCATTCCTGACATTGTTAGTTTAGGTCTTTTCTCTTTTTTCTTTACTAGTCTTGTTAGAGATTTATCAATTTTACTGATCTTTTCAAAGAACCAGATATGGTTTTCATTGATTTTCTCTATTTTTTTCAATCTAACTGATTTCTGTTCTTATCTTTATTACTTTTCTTTCCACTTGCTCTTGGTTTATTTGCTTCTAATTTCTTAAGGTGGAAGTATAGATTACTGATTGAATTTTTTCTTTTCTATTAAAAATATTTAATAGTGTTAAAATTTCACTAAGCATTGCTTTAAATTTATCCTACAAATTTTGATATGTTGATTTTCATTGTTGTTCACTTTAAAATATTTACTAATTTCCTTTGAGACTTCTTTGACTTCTATATTTTTCAGAAGCATGCTCTTATCTTTCTGTTATTGACTTCCAGTCTAATTCCATTTTGGTCATACATACATACATACATACATACATACTTTGTATTACTTCAATTTAAAAAATGTTTTAGAAATTTCTTTTCTGAACTACTATGGCCTATGTTGGTAAATGTTCCATGTATAGTTGAAGGGAAGGTATATTCTGTTGCTGTTGGGTGGAATGCCTTACAAATATGAGTTAGGTCATGCTGGTTGATGGTTTGATTCTTCTATACCCCTGATGATCTTCTGTCTACTAGTTCAATCAATTGTTGTGTGAAGAGTGTTGAAAACTTCAGCTATACATGTGGGCTATTTTACTTTCAGTTCTGTCAGTTTTTACTTTGCATGTGTTGAAGCTCTGTTGTCAGGGGCTTACTCATTTAGTATTGTTATGCATTCTTTGTAAATGTAACTCTTTTGGGGCGCCTGGGTGGTGCAGTCGGTTAAGCGTCCGACTTCAGCCAGGTCACGATCTCGCGGTCTGGGAGTTCGAGCCCCGCGTCGGGCTCTGGGCTGATGGCTCAGAGCCTGGAGCCTGTTTCCGATTCTGTGTCTCCCTCTCTCTCTGCCCTTCCCCCGTTCATGCTCTGTCTCTCTCTGTCCCAAAAATAAATAAACGTTGAAAAAAAAAAATTAAAAAAAAAATGTAACTCTTTTATCTTTATAATATCTCTGGTAATTTTCTTGGCTCAAAGGTTTACTTTATTTTAATTTTAATATAATAATATTAATATAAATTAATTTTAATATGATATTAATATAAATATTCCAGTTTTGTTTTGATTACTGCTTGCACTGTGTATATTTTTAAAATTCTTTTATTTTTACCTACACATATTTGAAGTGGGTTTCTTGTAGCTAACATAAAGTTGGTACATTTTAAAAAATCAATTCTGACAATTTCTATCTTGTAATCAGTGTGTTTACACTATATCCATTTAATGAAATAATTGGTATGTTTCGGCCTACTATTTTATTATTTGCTTCTATTTTTTCTCTTTTTCCCTTTTTTTCACATTTCCTGCATTTTTGGGTCATTTGGCATGTTTTTAGTATTCCATTTTAATTTGTCTGTTGTGGTTCTATGTATATTTTTGTGTGGTCACCCTAGGGATTGTGTTAAATATATTCAACTCCTTAGAATCATTATTTTACTACTTCAATTGGGATGTAGAACTTTTTTTTAAATTTTTTTCTTTTTTTTAAATTTTTTTTTTCAACGTTTCTTTATTTTTGGGACAGAGAAAGACAGAGAATGAACGGGGGAGGGGCAGAGAGAGAGGGAGACACAGAATCGGAAACAGGCTCCAGGCTCTGAGCCATCAGCCCAGAGCCTGATGCGGGGCTCGAACTCCCGGACCGCGAGATCGTGATCTGGCTGAAGTCGGACGCTTAACCGACTGCGCCACCCAGGCGCCCCTGGGATGTAGAACTTTTATCAGTTTGTAGGTCCTTTTACTCTCCCACCATTATGTTATTAGTTGTTTTATGCACTATGTCTACCATTGAAAACCTCATCAGACAATGTGGTAATTCTTGATTTCAATGATCAAATATATTCCAAAGATTTCAATGGAAGAAGAATAGTCTATTTTGTTTCACCAGTGTATTAGTCAACTCAGGCTTCCATAACAAAAGGCCACAGGGAAAGCCTGGGTGGTTCAGTCGCTTAAGGGTCTGGTTCTTGATATCAGGGTCATGAGTTCAAGTCCTGCATTGGGCTCTGTGCTGGGCTTGAAGCCTACTTAAAAATACACACACACACACACACACACACACACACACACACACACACATACACACACGCACACACACCACAGATTGTGTGGTGTATACAACATAAATTTATTTTCTCATAGTTCTGGAAGCTAGAAGCCCAAGATCAAGGTGCCAGCTTGGCCATGTACTGGTGAGGCCTCCTTTTCTGGCCTGGTTTCTGTGGGTTTATGGAGGGCAAGAGAGATCTCTGGTATCTCTCTCTTATAAAGGTGCCAGTCCTATTGTTTTAGGGTCTCACCCTTATGAACTCTTTTAACCATAATTAACTCCTTAAGGGTCCTAATGCCAAAATTGGGGGTTAGGACTTCAACAAATGGATCATGGGAGGGAAGACAGTTCATAGTCCATAACACCCAAATATTTACCATGTGTGTTGGTCTTCCTTAATTCCTGATGCTCTGAATCTTCCTACAATGTCATTTCCCTTAGTGATTCTTGTAGAGGCGATTGGCTGACAGTGAGTTTTCTTAACTTCCCTTCATACAGAATGTCTTTATTTTATCCTCATTCCTGAAGGATATTTTTGCTAGATACAGAATTCTGGGCTGATGGTTCTTTCTTTCAGCACTAATTTTCGATGAGAAAAATTCATGGTCACTCAAGCTGTTCCCCTACAAATCATGGGTTTGTATTCTCTGCCTGCTTTCAAGAGTCTTTGTCTTTTAATTTTCAGTGGCTCTGAAATGGTGTGTCTAGGTGTGGATTTCTTTGGATTTATTCTGTCTGAGATTTACTGGGCTCTCATAATCTGGTTAATGTCTTTTACCAAATTTGAAAAGGTTTGAACTACTGTTTCTTGAAAATATTTTTCTGACCTTTACTCCTCTCTTTCCAGGACTGATGAGATGAATTTCAGTCCTTTTGGTTTCATCCCATAGATCCCTGAGGCTCTATCTAAAAACTCCCTTTCTTGCTCTTGTTTAGATGGAATAATTTCCATTGATTTATCTTCAAGTTCAGTAAGTCTTCTGTTGTCTGGATTCTGCTACTGAGCCCATTCAGTGAGTTATTTCAATTATTTTATTTCCCCACTTGTAAAAGGTCCATTTGGGTTTTTATATCTTGTTTTTCTTTGTTGAGAGTTTCTGTCTTTCCATTTCTTTCAAGAGTATTTGCTTTCATTTGTTGGAGCATTTTTGTAATAGTTGCTTGAAAATCTTTGTCAGATATTTCCAGCATCTGTGTCATTTTGACATTGGTATCTGTTAATAGTCTTCTCCTATGCATGTGAACTGAGAGCTTCCTGGTTTTTCAGGGGGCTGTTTTGGATGGCATCCCGTATATACTGAATGGTATGTTTTGAAACCCTGAGTCTTACATTTAATGAGGGATGTTGATCTTAGTAAAGCTGGAAATAGGCCTTGTTGAGTTCAGGCTATGGGTTCCTGCCAACTCCCCGTAGATTGTTTTCTTTACAGAGACTTTGCAGTGCCATTTGAATCTGTCCTGAATGTGCCCACCTAGTGGTAGGTGTGGCTCTGGACAGTGGCCTCTGCACAGTTCAGAGTTCAAAATTTTTGGTTTGGTTTTTGGGGTCATATTCACTCAAATGTGACTCAATGTTGATCCCTGGCATTTCTGGACAACCACCTGTTCCAGATCTTCTGTCTTCTTTTTCAGGTCTTTAGTTGGGAAGCTGGAGCTCTAGGCATGTTATTGTGATACTTGCTTTTAATGGTCCCACCTGCACCGGTGTCCAGTGGCAGAATGATAGAAAAGAGAAATATCAGTGTCCTCCTTCAGTTGCATAGGAATACTATATTCTATACCCTCAGTGTTCTAGGGGTCTCTAATCTTCATGGGCTGGAGCATGAGAGCATGGAGAAAAAATGGGGTATCTTCCATTCTCTCTCAGCACTTGGGGTTCTCTTCCCTAAGTTTTGGGAGAGGGATGGGGACCTGCTTCTGGATGTTGAGCTGCCTTGAGTGCAGGCAAGGGGGGAAAGGTAGACTCACTTCTGGTTTGGTGGACTTTGAATTCTGTTTTTTCTCCCCAATCTGCCTGCTGCTGCTTACTTTGAGAATCTTCAGATGGCTGCTCCATGGCCCTGTGACTGCATTTGGTGACTGAAACAGGGTGGCGTGTTTATGCCCAGAACTGGAACCAAGTGCAGGTGTTTTTGTAAAAATATGGGTTTTAATTTTCTGTAACTATGTAGATGGACCCAAACTTTGGCATTTCTAGTGTGGGACAAATCCTAAGCATCCTTTCAGGGATATTTATAACTCATTCAGGTGAATTTTGAAGGCAAAACACTGTAGCTGGGGGCCTCATGGTGTGGGCTCAGCTGTGGGGTCAGAGTAATCATGGAGGGCTCCCACATGTGCTTCTTCCTGGGCACAGATAGTGGCAGGCCATCTCAAACACACACACATACACATGCATGCACATTTAAACACATACATGCTCATCCATACACACATGCATAGACATACATATACCCATGTACATAAACACATATACATGCTCACAACACACATACACACATGCATAGACATATATTCATGTAAATTTCAATGCACATACACACTCACAAACATATATACACACAAACATACATACATGACACATATACATATACATACATGCATATTTTTAAAGTTCGTTTATTTTTGAGAGAGAGAGAGACAAAGTGGGGAAAGTGCAGAGAGAGAGGGAGACACAGAGTCCAAAAGCAGGCTCCAGGCTCTGAGCTGTCAGCACAGAGCCTGATGTGGGACTTGAACCCACAAACCATGAGATCATGACCTGAGCCGAGGTCAGATGCTTAACCAACTGAGCCACCCAGGCGTCCTCATACATGCACATTTAAACACATACAACAACATACACACGTTTAAACACATGTACAAAGACATGCACAAACATATATGTGCACATACAACCGTACATGCATACCCCCACATATATACACATAGACACACACACACACACACACACACACACACACACACACACACAGTGTGATCAGGAATGATTTCATGACATGCATATCAAAGAGACACAGTTTTCTTTAAGATTAGTCTGTGAGGACTCCTATGAAGTGAATGTCAGAAATAACAGAGACCTGGTGCAACCCCACCTTGGGGATGCAGCTGAGTCTGGGGCCACAAAATGAACAGGAGGTGCCTCACTGTACAGTATGAAAGTTGTGTGTTCAGCTGGTTATGGATAAAGGTGACAGTTGGCTGTGTGGTTAGGTGTTCTCTGCTTTCACATGGTAGTGTTTGTGAGGACTCATCTGGTGGTAGCCTCACGGGTGGAGAAATGATAGAGAGACCATGATTCCAAAAGCAAAGCTGTTGGCTGGAGGGCAGATGTGGCAGAAGCTCAGGTGGGCATGGCATCCACAAGAAGCATGCAGACTCCACTTAACCCATCTGGTCCCCAAGGACATCTTACTGCAGAGGTTTTGCTTCTGGAGATGTCCAAGTCAAACAGAGGCTGTGGTTGAGGGGACAGAGAGGGATGATGAGTGCATGAATTCGTGCTCATGTGGGTGTGGGCTGAGAAGCAGGAGACATAGATGAATCTTAAACCCATGTGTGAATACATAGATCTAGGGGTCACCATATGAGACATGGCAGGTAGACAGGAGCATATTTGCTGGAAGAAGCAGGTGACATGCTAGCCTGGGATGTCCAGGGGTGGTCAGCTATCTGGGCATGGTACTCAGTTGACACTGGTCTGGGGTTGGAGATTCAGGATTTGTTGTCATGTTTGTGGTGGGAGGGACTGGGGGAAGAAGTGGCGTGGAAGGAGTGGATGATGATGGGACCTCCCCCTGGGACACTGGGGGACATGAGACCATGTAGGGAGGGGCTTGGGGTGGGAGGAGAACCAAAGAATATTGAGGCTGACCACAGCCCCTGCCAGTCACTGCATAGATTTTTGGATCATCATCACTGCCTTCCATCCAGACACCTGTCCTAGGTGGTATCAGGTCACCAAGGACAGGTAGGTGAAATTCAGCCACCTGGATGCCTTATCTTTTTCTCCATGAAAAATATATTTAAGGCATAAAAATAGAACCATTTTTACTTTGGCTATTTGAATTTTAAAAAAATATTATAAATCCAATTAAAAATCTTGTAACTCAAGGATAGTGCCCATTCTTGGTGATAGCATGTAAAGAATTCTCCCTGAAAATACCAATGCTTTGATGTGCAGGCCAAAAACCAAGAGTTCCACTGACTTCTGTTGAGAAAATAGGCATTCCTGAAGCAGAAAGTCCCTAGTGCATGAAATTAAATAATCTCATGTGGAAAGGTAGACTTATAAACACCCCATCTGGATTTGGGGTTCCAGCAGTACTGTGGACTTCTGTAATGTGAAAACTCTCCCATCATAGACATCTTAAAATGTGGGACAGAATGTAATAAAGTCAAGTTAAGTTAACATCTGGACTGGCAAGACGAAAAAGGAACATTTCTAGGTGCTAGGAAGGAAGAGGCACTAAGAAACTAAAGCAATGGGTGATGAGTTGGTGCACAATTGCTGTGGGGGACTTTGGGTCCCAGGGATCTGCATCTGACTTACACCACCAGCTTGCAAATAGGCTGTGGGAGCAAAAAGGAAGTGGAACAGAAAACAGCATACAAGGATGGAAACATTGTAAAACCACATCATTAAAGAAAAGATGGACCAATAAAGCAATATGCCTTGAGCTCAGGGAGATTATAGGGCATTTGTCTTTCTGCCTTGGCCCAGATGGGTGGGTTACCTCACCACCGAGGCCACACTTAATACCACTGGCTAAGGAAACCATGCTAGATGCACTCACAATAAAATTCATCTAAGCACCGGAGGAATAATCCTACATAGAAGAGAGTTGGAAGTCACAGTAATGATCAGGATTAGACCACCCGGGGACCTCAGATAATAAAACAACTATCTGAAAGAGTATTGAAATAAGCATACTTAAAATGAGTTATATGGGAGACTTGAAAATGTAAGAAAAAAGTAAAATAGTAAGAAAAAGAATAGGCAGATTCAAAAAAGAACCAAATGAATGGGAAGCACATTTGGAAAGCTTCTTGAATGGGAAACACATTTATGATAAACAATTTAGTGGAGCGATAAGTAGCAAATTAGACATAGCTGAAGAAAAATCACTGAATTGGAAGATAGATTTGGGGAAGTTACTCAGAATGAAGCAGAGATTTAAAAAAATGAGATAATGACAGATGTGGGGAAGAGAAGCAGAAGGCCACACATGTGTCTAAAAGGACTTTTAGGAGAGACTGAGGAAGAAGAAATAATGAAAGAAATCACGTAGGTAATTTTTAGCACTGATTGAAGATGTGAATCCTAAGCTTCAGGATTTACAAGTGATCATGAGGAATGTAGGGAACATAAGTCCACAGATAGACACATCACAGTGAACCACAGAAAAATAAAGATTAATGGGAGGGCAGTTATCCTTCCTGCAGATTTGTCAACAGCAATGAAGAGCACAAAGAAGGCATCACCTTCAATGTACTGGGGAAGATACTGTCAACTGGAATTCTGTATCCAGCCAAACTATCATTCAAAATTCAGAATGAAATAGAAATGTTTTCAGGAAGCAAATGGAGAGAATTTACCATCACAAAACCTTTCTGGAAAAAAATGCTGATGGATATACGTCAAAAGGAAGAAAATTTAGTCTAGAGTGAACAAGTGGGTCCTAGAAGTAATGTGATGTGAAGCAAAAGAAGTAAGTTAATAAAAACCACATCCAGTCTCAAGGACAGGGGTTTGATTATAGGAATGGTGATTGGCTTGCTAGAAGTTACAGATTGCGTTAGAAATCATTGTGTGTGTGTTCTTGTGCCTTGGGCATCACCCACTCTTGGTGACAGTGCACAAGAAATTCTCCCTGAAAATACCTGTGCTTTGATGTACAAGTGACAAGATATGCCTCCATTTGTTAGGATAATTATGGTATCACAAATGGTAAATGCCTAATCCTGTAACACGACACATACTGACCTGGAAATTATTTGACCTGGAGCCTTCAGATTCTGAGAAACAACCTGTTCTTTGCTTTATGCATCTCCTGAGTATGGAATTCTCTGTGTGGAGGGATCCAAGCAAGGCAGGCTTGTGCCCAAGGAATCCTGGTTTTGAGACCCAGAAGGTGGGCCCTTATTCAGTTCTAGACATTTAATTGTCCATTCCTATCCCCAGAACCTGTATTGGTGTTTGCCAAGGGACAGACAACACACAGTGAGGTACAGACCAAGGCGGGGGCCAGTGCCACACTGAGCTGTGAGGTGGCCCAGGACAAGACGGAGGTGACGTGGTACAAGGACGGGAAGAAGCTGAGTGCAAGCTCCAGAGTGCGTGTGGAGGCCAAGGGCTGCAGCAGGAGGCTGGTGGTGCAGCAGACGGCAAAGGCGGATGCGGGGGAGTACAGCTGTGAGGCTGCGGGGGAGAAGGTCTCCTTCCACCTGGATGTCATTGGTGAGTTCCTTGACGTCTGTCTTATGCTCCTTAAGCTAGTTGTTAAGGATTGGGGTGTGCACAGGTGACATCTAATGGTCTATTTTGTCATCATGCTTTCATATAGCTAGCAGTTATTAATTATATACCCATGGCAGCATTTTACGAATGCTTCTTGTCTTTTCACTTGTGCAAACATTACAACAACCTCAGAGGAGGAATTCTGAATATTCTCATTGTAATATGAACTAAGAAAATTCTATAACTTGCTGATATTCACACAGCCAGAAAACCTAAGAGCCAGGGTTTGGGCCCAATATTCTGAGATTATTTATTTACTTTTTCTGCTTGAAAAACTTTTATCATGCATATTTATTTTGGTAGGTATTCTGGCACTTTAATTTCTTTTTTTGCTTATTTGAAAAAGTATTTATTTTGTCTTCAATTCTGAGGCCTATTTTCTCTGGGTATCAAGTTACATATGTAAATACAGTGGACTCTTGATCAGCATGGGTTTACACTCCACAGGTCCACTTATATGCGGATTTTTTCTATAAATACAGTACAGTATGTAAATGTGTTTTCTCTTCTTAATAACATTTCTCTGTAGCTTATTTCATTGTTAGAGTGTAGTCTATAATACACATATGATACAAAGTGTGTGTTAATTGACTATATCATCCGTGAGGCTTCCAGTCAACAGTAGGCTACTAGTAGTTACATTTTAGGGAAGTAAAAGTTATACATGAATTTTTTTTTTACTGCATGGTGGGTTGGCACCCTTAACCCTTGTGTTGTTAAGAGTCAATTTTATATATTTTCACATTTTAAAGATATCATTCCATTGTCTTCTAGGTTCCATATTTTCTCTTAGAACATCAACTGTCAGATCTGTTATATTCTCTCAAGGGTTTTCTTTTCTTTTCTTTCTTTTCTCCTGTTGCTTTTAAGATATTGTTTTTGGCCTTCAGAAGTTTTACTTTGATGAACCTGGATGTGGTTTTCTTTGTATTCGTACCGATTGAGGCTGTAGATCACCTTGAGTGTGTGGGTTTATGTCCTCATCAACCATAGGCTATCCTTGGCCTTTCTCTGTTCTGTCCTATCTCTCTCCTTTGTCAGAACTCTTGTTATATTTTATTTGACCTGTTTATGTTTCCCCACATATCTTGTTGCATCTTTCTCTCTGCCTCCTAATTATTTTTCTCTCTCTGCTTTATTCTGGGTATGTTGTTTACCTGCCTTCCAATTTTCTAATATTGTATTCTGCTATATCTAATGTGCTGTCCAACTCACTTATAGTGTGTTTACTATTTTCAAGTGATATAACTTCCATTTTTTGATTTCTTATAGATTCCAGACTCTGTAGTAAATTTTTCATGTTTGACCTTTTTTTTTTTTAAATTTCATTTTAAAACTGTATTAATCATGGCTGTATCCCAGTCTGAAAAAACAAAATAATCAATCATCTGATATTGTACTTTTTTCTTGTTTAGTTTTCTATTTACTCCTGTCTGTGGCACATCAGCAATGCTTCGATTGACTGTCAGATATTGCATGAGAAAACTTGTTATATGGATGATGCTATCTTATTCCAGAAAGAGGGTTGCTCTTTCCTGTGATAGGCAGGGAGAGGACAATCAAACTTTGGCTCATTCCAGGACCATGTTGACTTGGGACCACCTTGTAGTTTTGTTCAGGGTAGTCTGACTCTGGTGGGCTCAGAGCATGGAATCCCTGAGATCCTTCCTGCATGTACATACTTGAGTTTAATGGGATATACACAATTTTTTAAAAAACGATGATCTCAAGTGTTGGTAAGGATGTGGAGAATCTGAATTATCACACACTGTCAGTGGTAGAGTAAGTTGTCACAATCATTATTGAACACTCTTTGGAAATATCTATTAAAGCCAAATTTAGCCATATGTATGTACTAGCAGTTCTGTTTGTCCCCAAAGAGACATACAAGACTGTTCAAGGCAGCTTTTACTCATCATATCCCCAAATGGGAAATAGCCCAGATGAATCACAAGAGGTAAAGCAAACACAAGCTGAGGTGTTCATACAGTAGAAAACTATCCATGCATGCAGCAGCATGGGTAGATCTCACATTCTGTCAAGGGGAGGAAGACAGACCCAAAGAACACCCAATGGATCATGCATTCATGTGAAATCAAAGTCCAGGCAAAAGTAATTGATGGTGGCGGAGGTCAAGATAATGGTTACTTTTGGGCATGGTTAGTAGTGAGTGGGGAGATAGATGTTTTCTGTTTGTTGTTGTTTTGGTTCTGTGGGGACAGTCACACCAAACTCCACTGGGCTGTGCAAATGAATTAGTGCATTAATATGGGAGTTACACTGTGGTAAGGTAGTCTGTGGTGGACACACCATGTGCTGGGGATATAGGAGTGAACAACCCCACCTGCCCACAAGGGGTGGCTGTCACCTGGGAAGGACCATGAACTAGCAGAGACAGGTGATGGAACAGCCTCTGCCACCTTGCACCAGCCTTAGAAATTGCTCTTGAGTCAGGACACATCCAAATGTACACTTGGGGTGTAGGACAGGAGGCTTATGTTTACAAACACACTCCAGCAGTCTTCTGGGCATGTGATGGCATTTGCTCCAAGTAGAAAATTTACTGAACCCTGAGGCTTTCATTCCTGTGACCTAGGCTGGTGACAGATCTGTGTCTCTGAACCTGTGCATGCCTCTTTTTTCCCAGAGCGCTCGGCCATGTTTGCTAAGGGGCAGCCAGCATGCAGTAAGGTGCAGGCCAAGGCAGGGGCCAGTGCCACGCTGAGCTGCGAGGTGGCTCAGGACAAGACGGAGGTGACATGGTACAAGGATGGGAAGAAACTGAGTGCCAGCTCCAGAGTGCACATGGAGGCCAAAGGCTGCAGCAGGAAGCTGGTGGTGCAGCAGGCGGGGAAGGTGGATGCTGGGGAGTACAGCTGTGAGGCCGGGGGCCAGAAGGTGTCTTTCCACCTGGATGTCAAAGGTCAGTTCTTATGGGACTGTCATAGCCTGTGTGGAGGTGATGGGATTGGCTTACATCCCCAGCCAACCATGGTGCTCTTCCCACCAGACCTCATGTGTTCACATGGCCCATTCTCCCAATGCCCTTACCCATGGCTGGGCCAAGGGAGGTTGGGTGGGAAGGGTATGAACAGAAGGGAGATTGTGCTCCCAGAAACCCCAAGTGCTGTTTCCACACAGTAATGGCAGTTGTAAGTTCCCTGTATCTGCTCAGAAATTCCTGGGTGTTCTTTGGTACCTGGACCTCTGGCTGTTCCCTGCACTTGGAGTCTGAAGTAGACCAGGCATTTCTCACCCATGATACATGCATTTTCCTCTGCTTAATGTCCTGGCAGCTCCCAGGTGCCCTCATCTAGCCACATGTTGTTTCACCCTAGGGAGAGATGTTTGAATTTCATTAAACCAGGATAAGGAGTAATTTATTCCAGCCAATCATAATTGGATGTATCTCAGACAGAACTATGGACTATCAAAGTTTTAGGCATTCTGGGACACCCTTTCCTCCTTGCACATGGACACGGAAGTTATCTTGCACATGGACACGGATCTAGCAAAGTCTAGATCCCTGTTCTCTGCAATGTCTGCACAAAGCAAACTGAGAGCAGAGGGCTGACAGATATGTGATAGACACATGTGAAGTCTGGATTCTCTTTTTGAAGCAAATCTTGCTTCCCCTCTCTTAGAACATTCTGTGTCAGAATTCCCCTTGGGGTATGATTCATCGATTTAGAAATGGAAAAGAATAAGTGGCTTATCTTACACAAGCACACTTTGTTAAAGACGAGGTCTTTAACAGCTGCTGTCTGGTAAAGCAGCATTTCATACCATTTTCTAGAGACTTGTGTGTCTGTCCATTTCTGGCTGGTTCACAGAAAAGGGTCTGAACTAAATGTATTTTCCTTTCCTTATGAGTCTTTTTAAAAATTTTTAAAATGTTTTTATTTATTTTTTTGAGAGAGAGAGAGAGAGATCAGGGAAGGGGCAGAGAGAGAGGGAGACACAGAATCTGAAGCAGGCTCCAGGCTCTGAGCTGTCAGCACAGAGCCCGACACGGGGCTCAAACTCATGAACCATGGGATCATGACCTGAGCCAAAGTCAGATGTTTAACCAACTGAGCCACACAGGCACCACTCCTTATGAGTCTTAATGGCAAATAAAAATGGGCTGCAGTCCTATGTTGGCTTCTAGGTGCCACTACCTGACTGTTTGGTATTGTATCCGCAGAAAATTATTTGTTGGTGTATGCAGATACCAAAAAAATCTACCATGTGTCTTTTTTTAGTGTTATTTTCAGATGATATAACAAATTATTTTATGGTGATACATATGAAAAGGTTTGACAAATTGGCCAAATTCTTAGAAAACCAGATAAAAGTGACACAAGAAGATTTCAACACCTCAAATAGTCCTAGAATGTTTTAAACAAATAGAGATGTAGTAAATAATCTCACACCATGTGCACTTTCTCACTGGTAGATTATGTGAAATGTTCTGGAAAGAAGTTAGTGCCTATTCCTGGAGATTTTTCTAGAAAAGAGAAGAGGAAGCTATTTCTGATTTACTTCACAGAGACAGTATAATGTTGATAACCAAACTCTGAAAAGCAAAGGATGAAAAATTCAAATTACAGGTCAGTCTGTTATGGATTTTCAAGGTCAAAATCTTAAACAAAACATTAGGAAAATAAATTAGCAAAGTATTTAACAGATAATACACCATGATGAAGGTCATAGTCTAGGAGTTCAAGGCTTTTTAAACTGGAAATATTAGCAGATCAGTATAATGCATGGCATTAACAGACTGAATGAAAAAGAATGAAGTGATTACTCCATAAATGCAGAATATAGTAGCTGATAAAATTTAACATCATAAATCCAGAAGAAGTGTATGATAAAGTTCACATCAATTCATGACATAGAATTCTTAGGCAATTATAAATAGAATGGTTCTTTTTTCAGTTTATAAATGATGCTGCAGAAAAACCAGCTAATCACACAGAGTGATCTGTGAGACAGGGAACTACCCAAGGAAGCTAACCGCTATCACTTTTATCCAATGCTATGCAGCATAGTTAGGGGGCAAATAAAGTCAACGGAAGTTTGAAAAAAAAAAAACAAAAATAGAATTTATGGATAATATGATATATCCAAAAGATAAATTATTTGACCTAGAAAGTTGATAAATATTACTGTGTAAAAAGTCAATATTGAGAAAACTCTTGTATCTGTGCCGCCAAGAGACACTTTGAAAATGAAAATTTAAGAGTTATAAGAGCATCAAGACTATCATGTTTCTAATTCCTAGTTTGATAAAGAGATGCTGGGTGGCTCTGTGAGGGTAAATTATTACATGTTATTGAGAGACAGTCAATAGATGGAAATAAATGGATAGAAAACCATGGAAGAAACAGGCATACCTGATACTAATAAACATCCGAGCAAATGGTCATTTTTGGTGGTGGTAGTGGTGGGGACTTTGAAAATTGACAAACAGATCATCAAGGCCACACACAGACAATATACCTCTTGAAGGAGAGCAAAGGGTGAGCATTTGCTGGACCAGGTATCAGAACTATTACAGATAGAGTGATTGAGAATGGTGTCTTGATGCCAGGAAAGATACACTGACCAAAGAACCAGAATAGTGATCTCAGAGACGGACCCATGCAGGAACTGATGACGCCATCCCCTCCCCCTCTGTGTGTGTGTGTTTAATGTGGAACTGTGTACGAAGTAGACACAGCATGGTTTTAAACAAATGGTGCTAGGACCATTTAACCATATGGAAAAGGATTGGACTAGTAACTCATACCACTCACAGTCAACCCCTGGTGTTCTCCTCAGAGCAGAAGTGAAACCATATACTCTCAGGTGGTAATGTAGATGTTTTTAATTGCTTCAAGCTTAGGAATGATTGCTTAGAACAGAACACAAGTGCACTAACCACAATGAAACAAATATGAAATATATGAGGACATTAACCTAAAAATGTTGAATCATCAGAAGACAGCACAGAAAAGACAAGCCACACAGATGTGGAGGATATTTACAGCACACGTAATCACCAAAGATATGCCTTCATATATATAAAAAGATCCTAAAAACAAGCATAGAAAGGACAGACAATGCTATTGAAAATTGGGCAAAAGCCTTTAGCAAAAGAGCAAACACTAATAACCAAAAACACTGGAAAAGGTAATTCACTTTGTGAATCATCAGGACCAGGTAAGAGACAGCCCTGGGAGGTAGAGCTCCACTGCCCACAGTTGCTAAGAGTTGACAACACAGAGTAGGTGACAGTGTGGAGGTTCAGGGACTGTCTTGCACTGTGGGTGACATGCTCTTTGCACATTCATGTGCAAGACTCTGTATCATCTGGGAAAGTTGAAGTGTGCACACATCATGACCCAACATCTCCTCACCCAGAAAAGCGTGTACATAGGAAAGTCTCTCAGAGTCCTCGCATGGAACAGGGATAGAATATATGGTCCCCACCTGGAATAGCCCAGGAGGAGCAGTGATGGAATGTATGGTCCCCACCTGGAACAGCCCACATGGAGCAGTGGTGGAATGTATAAATAAATTGTGTTAGTTGTTGCTGAGAATGTGGTGAGGCTTCTCCAGGCCACACAGCTGGTGCAGAGCCTGGATAAGATTCTACCACCTCCCCATTTAGTTCTTCTTTCCCGTGTGCTACATCTTGAATTACTTTTTGACTTTGTGTGTCCTTCCCTGTCCCCAGAGCCCTCAGCTGTGTTTGCCAAGGAGCAGCCAGCATGCAGTGAGGTGCAGGCCAAGGCGGGGACCAGTGCCACACTGAGCTGCGAGGTGGCCCAGGACAAGACAGAGGTGACGTGGTACAAGGACGGGAAGAAGCTGAGTGCCAGCTCCAAAGTGTGCATGGAGGCCAAGGGCTGCAGCAGGCGGCTGGTGGTGCAGCAGGCAGGGAAGGCAGATGCCGGGGAGTACAGCTGTGAGGCCGGGGGCCAGAAGGTGTCCTTCCACCTGGATGTCACAGGTCAGTAATCTTTAGGGTAGTGAATTAGCCTTGTTTGAGAGAATGGGACTGACTTTGAGCGCAGATCATCCCTAGTGTTCTCACCATCAGTGATCTTCCATCTCACATCCTCCTACCTTCCTGTTTTTCCTCCCATGGTAGGGTCAAGGGTGGCTGGGTTGGACAGGTGTGTAAGAATGAAGGGGACCTCTTGTGTCCATCTTCAGTGGTGTTTAGAACACTGATGCTTAGTTATATATTCCTAGAACCTACCCAATTTCTTTGTGTCCTGGAGCTCTGAATCTACTTAGCATTTGGGTCTGAATTAGACCAAGTGCCTCTTGTAAATTTCCTCCTATTGGATGTTCTGCCAGCTATCAGGTTTGTTCACTCAGAATCACAGGCAGGTTATCACAAGCCAGATGTTTGGATCTCACTGACCAAGGATAGAAGGATATTTCAACTACCCATCCATACTTGTAAATACCTCAGACTGACTGTGGATTATCAAAGTTTAGATGTTCTGTGAATCTCTTCCCTCCTTGCACATGTGTAGAAAAGCTCTTTCTGCGGGGCGCCTGGGTGGCGCAGTCGGTTAAGCGTCCGACTTCAGCCAGGTCACGATCTCGCGGTCCGTGAGTTCGAGCCCCGCGTCGGGCTCTGGGCTGATGGCTCAGAGCCTGGAGCCTGTTTCCGATTCTGTGTCTCCCTCTTTCTCTGCCCCTCCCCCGTTCATGCTCTGTCTCTCTCTGTCCCAAAAATAAATAAAAAACGTTGAAAAAAAAATTTAAAAAAAAGAAAAGCTCTTTCTGCACCTGTGTGCTGTAGCATCTAGATCCATTCCATGTTGCAATGTCTGTGCAAAGTATACAAAAGCAGAGATCGGTAGATATGTGCCTGTGATATGTACCTCTGATGTACAGGATATTCCTTTTAAAGCATATCTTTTGTGTTCAGTTAAAACATTCTTTGTCAGAATTCCTCTTGGAGTCTGATGTATAAATTTGGAAATAGGAATAAATAGCTTAAGCTGTATCAGCACATCTTGTTAAAGACAAGTGACTGTAATGGCAGACTGACTGGTGGACCAGTATTTATTTTGTTGCATTATGTAGTGATTAGTGTGTATTTGTGCTTTCTTGGCTGGTTCGTAGAGAAGGTTGAGAAATGTATTCATTTTATTTTGTTAAGAGGGTCTTTTGTTTTGTTTTTGTTAGGAGAGTCTTTTTTTTTTTTTTTTTTTTGAAATTGTTTATTTTTATTTC
Organism: Puma concolor; assembly: GCF_028749965.1. Classification (NCBI taxonomy): domain Eukaryota; kingdom Metazoa; phylum Chordata; class Mammalia; order Carnivora; family Felidae; genus Puma; species Puma concolor. Next base: position 153,363,792 of record NC_141667.1, read on the forward strand.
ATTTATTTATTTATTTATTTAAATGTTTATTTAGTTTTTTTTTTTTTTTTTTTTTTTATTCATGTATGAAATTTATTGTCAAATTGGTTTCCATACAACACCCAGTGCTCATCCCAAAACGTGCCCTCCTCAGTACCCATCACCCATCCTCTTGTTAGGAGAGTCTTAATGTTCAGTAAAGGTCTGACATTTGACTTCTAGGTGCCACCACAAAACAGTGTGGTATTGTATTTGTATTCAGTGGTTTGTGTGTGTATATAGATACAGAGAAACATGCTAGTTATCTTTGTGAAACGTTATTTGAAGAGGACTTGAAAACTTACTTCATACTAAACATTTTAAAAGTTTTAAAATTTGATAGAAAACTACATCAAAAATGACATGAGGAGAAATAGAAAACTGAAACAGTCCTATAACTTTTAAAGAAATGGATCCAGAAATATAAAAAAAAATATTTCAAAGAAAGAGTCTATGTTCAGTGGATCTACTGATTAGTTATACCAAATATTCTGGAAATACATTATTACATTTTCATAGAGATTCTTCTAGACAACAGAAAAAGGGTGTATACTCTCCAACTCATCTTATGTAGATGTAGATAAATAATATTGATGTTGAAATCTTACAAGGAAAACATGTAGAGTTAAAATTACAGGCCAATGCTTGGGATTCTGTGTCTCCCTCTCTGTCTGCCCATCTTCTCTCTCTCTCTCTCTCTCTCTCTCTCTCTCTCTCTCTCTCTCAAATAAATAAACATTTAAAAAATTAAAGGGAGACCTGGGTGGCTCAGTCGGTTAAATGTCCGACTTCAGCTCAGGTCATGATCTTACGGTTTGTGGGTTTGAGCCCAGCATTGTGCTCTGTGCTGACAGCTCAGAGCCTGGAGCCTGCTTCAGATTCTGTGTCTCCCTCTCTCTGCCCCTCCCCTGCTCATACTCTGTCTCTCTCTCTCAAAATAAACAAACATTAAAATATTACAGGCCAGTATCTTATGAATATCAAAGCTAAAATCTTAAACAAGACATTAGTCAACCAAGTAATCCGACACATGAGGCAGGCAATACACTATGATGGAAGTCATAGTTCAAGAATGTCTGGTTGCTTTAACATTAGAAACATTAAAAAAGCAAAACAGTGCATGATATTAACAGATTGAAAGAGAAAAATGTGGTTATCTCGATAAATGCTGAATAAAAATGTTTGATAAAATTTAACATAATCTCATAATATAAAATTATTAACTGACTATAGGTAAAGGGTTTCTTCCTTAATTTGGAAAACAGTACTACAGGAAATACCAGCTAGAATCACCCTTAAAATGAAAGAGACCTGACTTTGTGATTGGAAACAAGGTAAGGAGGCTTTCTGTCCAACAATGGGCAATACAATAAGGAGGAAAATAAGACAAAGGTATAAAATATGGGGACAAACGTGGAATTTACAGATAATATCAATTTCAGAAAATCCAAAAGATTAATGATTAGACTTTAATAAGAGACTTGGAAAAATTAAAACTTAAAAAAAAAAAGCAATATACAGAACAGACCACACACACACACACACACACACACACACACACACACACATCAACTCCAGGTGGGTAGAGACCTGAGTGTAAAAGGTAAAACAATTAGCTCTTAGCAGGTAATGCAAACTATTTAGTGACATAAATGTAACAAAAGACTTAATAAATGGGTTAATCACAAAGGACAAGTTGGTATGTTTGTCTGTATTAAGAACTTTGATCAGAAGACACCATGAAGAAGGGAAAATGCAAGACACACAGATGGAGAGAATTTTAATAAGACATTTAATGACCAAACCCTTTAGCATTTAAAGTAACAAAGAGCTTGGGGTGCCTGGGTGGCTCAGTCAGTTGACAGTCTGACTTTGGCTCAGGTCATGATCTCACAGTTCTATGAGTTCGAGCCCCACATCGAGCTCTGTGCTGACAACTTGGGGCCTGGAGCCTGCTTCGGATTCTGTGTCTCCCTCTCTGCTCCTCCCCTGCTCACACTCCATCTCTTTCTCTCAAAAATAAATAAATATTAAAAAAAATTTAATTAACAAAGAGCTCCTGAAAATGAATATAAGAGAAACATACAGTGGTATTGAAAATGGGGCAAATCTTGAACAGTGACATCATAAAGAGGAAATGCTAATGGCCAAAAACATCAGAAAATGTGCATCACTTTATCAGTAATGGGACCACAGGCAGGGACAACTTCAGTCCCACCAAGTTGCCAACAGTTGACAACACAAGGGAGGCAAGAGTGGGAACTCCCTCCCTGACAGTCCTGTGGAAAGACTCTGCATCATCTGAGAAGGCTGGGGTGTGCATGTATCACAACACCACAGATCCTTTCCTAGAGGAGCTTGTGCAGAGGGATGTCTCCAGTGTCCACACCTGCAGCAGCAACATGGAACAGTGATAGAATGTATAGATAGATTGTGGTTACCCATTTCTAGGAAAGGCAGGGGGCTTCTCCAGGCCTTACAGCTGGTGCAGAACCTGGAGAAGTTTCTGACCCCCTAGCTCACCATTCGGGCTCCTCTTACCAGAGCTGCCTTCCTGACTTGCAAGGTGACTCTGTCCCCAGAGCTTGCAGCTGTGTTTGCCAAGGAGCAGCCGGCATGCAGTGAGGTTCAGGCCAAGGCAGGGGCCAGTGCCACATTGAGCTGCGAGGTGGCCCAGGACAAGACGGAGGTGATGTGGTACAAGGATGGGAAGAAGCTGAGTGCAAGCTCCAGAGTGCGTGTGGAGGCCAAGGGTTGCAGCAGGAAGCTGGTGGTGCAGCAAGCGGGGAGAGCAGATGCCGGGGAGTACAGCTGCGAGGCCAGGGGAGAGAAGGTGTCCTTCCACCTGGATGTTACAGGTCAGTACTTGGGGGTAATACTCTAGCCTTGATGGAAGGTGATGATGGGACCATCCAGGATTACACCCGGATGGACTTTTGTGTCCTTTTCCTTTAGACCTAATCTCTTCATGTCTACCATTTGTCCATATGCTGTTTTCATCTCCTTTTTTCACATCAGTTTTGGGTCAAGGGAGGCCTCATGGGAAGGGTATGCATGGAAAGGAAAGGGGCCGTTTCTGTAATCTGGAATGGCAATTTGGTGCAACAATGCTCAGTCACATTCCTAGCACCTGCCCTGCTCTTTCTGGTGTTCCTTGGTGTCTAGGATTCTAGTTCCATCTTGTGCTTGGGCTCGAGGTCAACCAGGTATCTCTCACCCTTGGATATGGCACATTTTCTCCATTATATATTTTGACAACTACCCATGCCACCCATCAGTAGCTCTGACCAGTTTTTGTCAGTGAGAGGTGTTTCAGTTCACTTGGGCCTAGATTAGGGGAGATTCTGGCCACACAATCATACTTGGAATTGAGATATCAAGAGTGAACCTTAGATTATCACACTTGAGGTGTCTGGGACACTCTTCCTTCTTTTTCACTGATAGAGAAGCTCGCTGTTACCTGTGTGTGACAAAATGTAGGTGCATGTTTTGTGACAGTGTCTGCTGTGCAAAGGGAAGGAAGAATGGGTGATTTGTAGATACTCACCTGTGACATTTAGGATTATTGTTTTCAAGCAAACCTCACTTTGCCCTTCTCTCCAGGTTGGAGATACACTCTCAGTGTCCGATTTACCCTTCTGGTTGCATTTGTAAACTTAGAAATGGGAATGAGCAGGTAACTCCTGGCACTCAGTGTGCTTTGTCACTGAGGTGTTCCCACAGTAGCAGCCTGACCAGGAAAGCAGCATTTATTTTGTAGCATTTTCCTAATGTTTTGTGTGTATCTGCATCTGCTGGACTGGTACATAAAGCGTAAAAAATCAAAATTTTTTTCCTTTGTTAAGAGAACCTTAGGGCGCTTGGATGGCTCAGTGGGTTAAGCGTCCAACTTTGGCTCAGGTCATGATCTCGCAGTTCCTGAGTTCCAGCCCATTGTCGGGCTCTGCGCTGATAGCTCGGAGCCTGAGGCTGGCCCAGATTCTGTGTCTCCCTCTCAATCTGCCCCTCCCTGTTCACACTCTGTCTCTCTCTGTCTCTGTCTCTCTCTCAAAAATAAATAAACATTAAAAAAGGAGAGAATCTTGATACCAAATAGGGGTGGGCTCCATCCTACTCTGACTCCTAGTTGCCAGAACATAACAGTTCGGAATTTTATCAGCATATAATGATCCATGGGTGGGGGTAGGCACCCCAAATCCCATTTAGGTGTCTGTGAAATCTTATTTTAAGACAATATGACAAAAATATTTTATGGTAATAAATTTGAAAAGTTGTGACAATTTGGCTAATTCCTAGTAAATTGTGAGAATGGACACAAAAAGATACAGAAATCTCAAATAGTTTTATGACTTTTAAATAAGTGGAACCAATAATACAAAATCTTTGAAGTCAAGTAGTTCTCTGGTAAACTATGTTCAATATTCTTTAAAATGGTTATTCTATGCTTGAGGAAATAATTGTTCTGGGGAATATAAAAACAAGATATATTTCATAACTCATTTTAGGTAGTGTGAGAAATAAGCCCACCAACTCAATCAAAGGAGGGGCACAGAGACTTGGAGCACAGTGAAACAAGGCTTTGAGCGATGTTCTTGCAAGAGCAGTGTCTGATGGATAGGCACACTCAGGGCAGTTACAGCAGACAATTTACCTCCTAGCACGCAAGTCCCTCCTGTGTTTCCTCATTGGCTGAGCACTGCGGGGATTACAGTCTTACCCAGACATTGCTTGTGCCAATGGAAGGCAAAAAGTAGTCTGATTGGAACAACTGTACATTCCCTAAGGTGACGCAGAGACTTTCAGCCCCTCCTCCCTTTGTTCTTTGGCACGTGTTCATTGCAAAGCCTACCAAACGGAGAGGGGAAGAAGAGCCAGGAAGTGAAGAGTCTAAGGGTTTGGGACTCCACTGTGTGTGTGGGGTACATACATATTTCCAATAAGTTGTAAATCTATTGTTAACTAGACACAATGGCTTTTATTTGGTATTCAAAAATGAATCATCTCCCTTACTTCTCACAATCCCACCTCTTCTTTTCTAAGTTGATTCCATTTTCATTTATATTTCCTTCATTTTTGAGATCTTACTCAAACATGTTTAGTAGGTGTTGGCTCTCCTCCTCATAGTAAGGTTTATTTTTCAATAATAATAGGTCATTTTGGGCATAAGCACAAACATTTGTTCATTAATAGCAATGAGTCTTTGGACTCATTGTCCAAAGAGTTTAGAATCAAAGCAACCATTCCTTTCCATTTACTAAAGCATACTTCTAACCAGTCACTAAACAAGTCACTACTCCCTGAGTTTTATGCTAGTGCATTGGCTAGAGTTGGTAGTTCCTGCAAAGCTTTGGTGATAGTGCCGTCTGCAGCAATGTTGGGGAGAAAGGTACAGCACTGGTCTCCTAACATAACACAAAAGAAAGACTCCCTCTTTCTCTGCTAGCATCATGTCTAAGGCTATCCTATTTTCCCATGCCGTTCGAGTGGTAGCATCTAACTTACTGGCTACTCCTTGGAGTGCAGCCCTAGTGAAATTGATAGACCTTTGCTGATTTTAGCAGATGTGATTAATCCAGTCCACATTCTTATCAATGGTAAACCACCAGAAAAGTGAGGACTGAAATCCAGCAGCTATCTGATTCCTGTCCTTAAGTTCATTGGAGACACCCCTGTAGGACTCCTATTGCACCAATGTACACATTGGAATAAAAATATCACTGTAAAGCCCTCTGGTTTCTGTGGTGAATGTCACTGTCTTTATCGGTTTGATGGAATGCCAAAGTGAGTGAAATGGCCATTTGGACTAATGCACAAGTTCCACTCCAATTGGACAGAAACTGGTTAAGTAGGCTCCTCTTCCCAAAGTATCACCAAACATCTGCTCGTGGGATGTTCAAGTTAGAATAGTTGTGGCTCTGTTCACCAGTGGCATTTAGGATGTGCATGTGGGTCAGCCAATATCCCACAGGTTTGTTGAATTGTTTCCCTACTCTTGAGAGACAGGAGGAGTGATTCCTTGTCCCTATGAAGGAAGAGGGGATGGCCCTTGGGTCTGACATTTGTAGTGCATGAAAGAGCAATGACAGGATCTTGCAGGTCTCATTTCCCCAAACATCCATGACTGATGGAGAGCTATCATGCAACTCATTCCTGCAGGGTCTGTATCCCATCCAGAGGGAAATGGAACAATTTGCCCCTGTGGCCTTTCTGCACCACAAACATAACAATTGCTTTTGTTAAACATCCGCAAAGAGAAGTAAACACATTACACCCACGCATTAACATCTCTGTATCCAGTCTAGATCTTAAGGGTTTGTGTCAGGTCTTTGATTTCAACTTTGCTTATCTTCTTTGGATCATTAGTGGGAGAAATTAAATACCCCCTTGGATCTGTGGTTGGTTGAGGCATACTACAGATGAGGTTATCAACTGACTTAAGGGACAGTAGTCCCTTAAGTTCTTAAATTCTTGTAACATCTACTCTTAATCCATATGTTCCAGGTGCTGCCCTTGGGTCCTGATCTGCAGTGAGGGGGCTGTTAATGGTTAGAAGCATGGGGTCACACTTTAAGTTCGGGCAATTTTTCAGTGGGATACCCTTAGATGGATGTATTTTAACTGTTAAAGTGTCCATGGGTTTGGCCGTCCATTCCTGAATCTGAGTAGTCTACGATGCCAAGTCCCAACTCCCAAACAAGGTTTGAGGTCCAGATGACTGTAAAGATCAAAGGTATCAATACAAAGATATTTATCTGCCTGTAATAGCCACCTCTGTTTTTCTAAATTCCCACATGATAGGATGAGGCAGGCATCAAATTTCAAAGTTCGAGGGGATTCAGTTCTAGTTATATTAATTAGTAAGCTAATGGGATAGGCTTGAGGCACTTCCTTTTTGGAATTTTCTCATCCTCTGGTGGTTGCCTACCCAAGCCATAGTATATTCCCCAGTTGCAAGGCCAGACTCTAACCTTTATTGTACACTCTGAACTTCCTTTCTTAAGGGTAACTTTAAGGGGTCCTTGGTTGTCTTATATACCTCCCATCGTCCCTTCACCTTACTGTCTAGAGTCCGCGTTACCGGCCCCTTGACCTGAGTGTAATGAGTCCGTCCCCTTTCAGCAGTTTCAGTGGTTACAAGGACTTCATAGGGGCCGTGCCAGCTAGGTTGGAGTATTTTCCTCTTTCCAACATTTGATTAATGCCTGATCCCCCAGTTGAAAGTGATGGGCTGTGAAGTGGCAGGGTCTGTGTGAGAGCCCTTTTACCCTAAGGGAAGATAGAACAGAGGATGTGGCCAGTACATATCTCTGAGGAACTGACCTTTAGTTTACAGGGTGGGTAAGTCCAAGTCCAATGCCCTCCCTAAATAAAGTAGCCTATCAAGAAGCTCATAGGCAGACAACCCTGCTAGGAAGTTAAGCAAACCTATTGTGGCCTTGGAAACTTGGGCTCACTTTCCCTTGAAATCAGGAATTCATCTACATATTGAAAGAGTTGAGTGTCTGGCGGGGGGGGGGGGGGGAGCATTTTTATTATAGATTCCATACTTGACTAAACAAATTGGAGGCCTCAGTAAAGCCCTGTGGCAATACTGTCCAGTGGTATTGTTGCTTTCTCCTGCTTACAGGATTCTCCCATTAAAAGCAAAGAGATCTCTGCTCTCTGGGTCTAGTGGACATGCCCAAAAGTCATCCTTCAAATCTACTACACTAAACCATTTATGCCCATAAGGAATTTTACTGAGGGGGGTATAGGGATTAGGGACTGTAGGGTGTTGGGTCCAAACTATCTGGTTTACTGCTCCCAGGTCTTGCACCAACTGGTAGGACCCATCTGGATTTCATACTGGGAGTTCCAGAGTATTGTATGGGTAAATACAGGGTTCTAGCAACCCATCCTTGATAAGACCCGTGGTCACTGGCTGGAGTCTTTTTGTTCCTTCTATTGGAATAAGAGACTGCTTCCTGCACACTGTTTCACCTGGTTGTTTTAAGCAAATCTTCACTGGGAGAATTTGAAGCCCTCCTCTGTTTCTCTCTTTGACCCATATCTCTGGATGTATCTTACTTTCTTCTTCCTCTATGAGGTAAGCTATGAGAACTTTAATTTGGCTCCTCTCTATCCCTATATCCAAACCCAGCTGTATAGTGAGGTCTCTGCCTAGGGGGTCGACTCCTGCTTCAGGAATGAACAGGAAAGACACCTCTGTTTCCTCAGTCTCAGTTCTTACAGTCATGGTTTCATATATACAAACCTGAAATTTTTCTCCTTTTATTCCTGAAACCAAAAGTTTTTGTGGTGAGAATTTTGTCCCCTGTGGCTTAAATGTTAGGGAGGAATGGGCAGCTTCGGTGTCAAACAAGAAGATTGTATCTTCTCCCTTGGGCCCCACCTTTGAATGTATCAAGGACTGCTGCTGGAGTCTAGCAAAGGGGAACCCCTGACCCCCTTTATCTTCTTCTTCCAGAGCCATAAGGGGGTCAGTTCCTCTTCCTTCTTCCATAGAGGACACTCCCTTTTAAAGTGGCCAGGCGGTCTGCATTTATAACATTTCCTTTCTTCTCCTTCTCGCATTCCTCTCGTTTTACTTTGTTCCCTATGATCCCTCATTTCCCCCCTGGGGGATCTCTATTTCCTCCTTCCCTTTCAACCATCTTCTCCACAGTAGTCACCATAATTTTTGCTTTCTGTTGTTGCTTCTTTTCATCCCTCTTTACAAATACCTTTTGTGCCTCCCTGCGCAATTCCTCTATCCACCTTCTATAACTTTCTGGCAATATCAGGCCAACTTCTGGAGACAAAATTAACCTTCAGGAAACCTTGCCCCACTGGGTACTCCGGATCAAGGCCTGAATATTTCCTCATTTGATCCTTAAGCCTCTGTAAGCAAGCAGTTGGGGTTTCCTCCTTCTCTTTCTGTATCTCAAAAGCCTTAAGGGGCACCTGGGTGGCTCAGTTGGTTAAGCATCTGACTTCAGCTCAGGTCACAATCTCATGGTTTCTGGGTTTGAGCTCTGCATTGGGCTCTGTGCTGACAGCTCAGAGCCTGGAGCCTGCTTCGGATTCTGTGTCTCCCTCTCTCTCTGACGCTCCCAGCTTGCACTCTGTCTGTCTTTCTCTCAAAAATAAATAAAACATATATATATATTTACAATTCCTTGATGATACTCTGAGATCTTAGAGCTGATCCCCTGATCCCTCTGATGATTGGTTTTCTTAATTTCTGCTTCCTCCTAACTCTGTGCCCAAGATCATCATTGTCCCAACCAGGATCTAGGTTAGGAAACTTCTGTTCCGCTGGCTGAACTCCTGGCCAGATGGGTGCTCTCTCCACCAAACAGACATTGCACCTCTTCTGATTATTCCTCTTTGCTCTCCAGTAAATAGGATATTCATGATAGACATCAGCCTAGCCCAGGAATAAATATTAGGTGCACAAAACTAATCAACCTGATCTACCAAACCTAGTGGATCTTCCAACAGTGGTTTCATTTCCTTCTTGAAATTCCTCACCTCAGTACTGGTGGTGGTGGGCATTGACAAAACCAATCTCTCCTTGTCCCCTTTATTTTTTTTAAACATTTTTTTTTCAACGTTTATTTTTGGGACAGAGAGAGACAGAGCATGAACGGGGGAGGGGCAGAGAGAGAGGGAGACACAGAATCGGAAACAGGCTCCAGGCTCCGAGCCATCAGCCCAGAGCCCGACGCGGGGCTCGAACTCACGGACCGCGAGATCGTGACCTGGCTGAAGTCGGACGCTTAACCGACTGTGCCACCCAGGCGCCCCTCCTTGTCCCCTTTAAAAGGACCTTCCTTAATGGAAATAACTTAGGGCTCCAGCAATCTATCCTTGATAAGATCTGCGATCACTGGCTGGAGACTTTTTTTTTTTTTCCTTCTATTGGAATAGGAAACTGCTTCCTGCAAACTATTTCACCCAGTTGTTTTAAGGAAATCTTTTTTGGGGGAATGAAGAGCTCCCAGAGGGAAGAAGGAAGTTCTCTATGTGCTTTTTACATTTTTTCAGTTCCCTCCTGAGGTTTGTATACAAACCAGTAAGGCATAAGGTTCCTCCTGTCCACCCAAATTCTCTGTTTTGTTCCCTCCTACCCCCTCCTGTGGGTTGACCTGGGGATTATAAAGAGGAGGAGTACAAGAGAGGGCGTCCCAAGGCTTCTCCTTTAGAGATTCCTAGTACTTTCCTTTTTTGTGTTAAGAGGAAACATAGAAGAGTTCTTGGTAGACAGCAGAGAGCATATTCCTTCACCTACAGTGTACTGGAACTTTGTCATTCACATAAAGGACTAGAGCCTGGCAGACCCAGTCTTTCTCTGAGACAAACTGAGGCCAAAAAACAGAGGGCCCTTTAACTGGGTCTCTTGTCCAAACAAAGGAGCAGAATTTGATCATTTTATGTTTGTCCTTGTTCCCTGTATAAGGAGCATCCTCCCAGTACTGTAACATTCGCCCCAGTGGACTATCTGGGGGAAGCTGAAGAGACCCCACCTATTTCTGGGTCTCTTTCCTTACCCCTAGGCCTAGAATTTTTGTTCCCCATCCTTGAAAAGGCTGGTTCCTGCTCCTGAGCTTCCCTGGGGTGCTCAATCCCCCCATTAATGGAGGTTTCCTGCACTCTCCAGAACCCACTTTGTCTCCAGCCATTTCCCTCATAGGAGAATGAGACTGCAGATCTAGACTCTGCATTGTCTTCATATCTAGGGTATGTCTCAGTCATACACACTCAGCTTCTAAGGATTTCCTGTCCCAAGGCAGTAGTTGTAGTCAAATTTTCCTACCTTGGTCTGGGTGATGAGGTTTTGGGATGATGGTAAGGGTTCATGGGGTCTGGAGCTGAAGACCAAGAAAGAATTCTTGAATACGTCTTTGGTGCAAAAAGTTGATTTTATTAAAGTATGGGGACAGGACCCACGGGCAGGAAGAACTGCACCGGGGTCATGACGGGGTAACTCATTCTATACCCTCAGGCTGGGAAGGGGTCAGGGATAGAGTAAGTCTCTAAGGAATTTTGGAGGCAAGGTTTCCAGGACCTTGAAAGGCTAGCTGTTGTTAGGAAAATGCCATTTATTACCATTTAGTAAAACCTCAGCATGAGACCCTTCAGATGTACATTGGGGGCCATAAGCTTGGAGCATGATTGCCAGCATGTATCTTGGGGCATTTGAGATAAAGGAAATAGACTTACAGGATCCTTGAGGTTGGGGATAATGTTCAGCCAAGATTCTCTTTTGCCCCCAACAAAGTGTCATCATTGAGGCAGCTGAGCTCCTAGAGGAAGGTCACTTTGCCTGTGTCAAGGACTTGTCAACGGGCTGTAGGCAGGAAGGGAATTTCATTTTTCATTTGCTGTAGTTTCCCCACATCATGGGGGCCAGCACTTAAACCCCTTTCCTTTGTTCTTGGGCAGCCAAGAGTGTCCGAGCAATATCACACATTCCACCTGGGGGTGGGTGGGTGCTAGCTTATACTTTGCCGTTAGCCTGCTTTATGCTCCCTCATCACATGCACAGAGTTATGGGTCACCGCGGTGCTGTATTTTACCCTTTCCCCAGCATCACTTCTTTCTCCAAAGATAAAAAGTCTTCAGCTCCACAGATACCACAGAGGCCAGGAGCCCTCCCATGGAAAGGCCACCCTAACTGGGATGAGCCAGTTAAGTCCTCACCTACAGGAGGACTTGGACCCTGCAGGTTGAGGTGAATCCTGGGACCTCTCACATTTGTTCACCTTCTCTCTTTGTTCTTTGGTGCAAGCTCATTGCAAATCCCATGAAAATAAGTCCCTGAAACAGAGACAGGAAGAAGAACCAGGAAGTAAAGTTTGGGACTCCATTGTTGGGAGGGGGTCGAACATATTTTCTCTAGATTGTAAACCTAATGTCAAATGGACAGCACAGCTTTTATTTGAATCATCATGATGAAAACGAATCATCTCCCTTACTTCTCACAATAGCAAATGTAACAGTGGTACCAAAATCTTACAAGAATAGTAGGAAGAATTAAGTTACAGACCAACCTATTGGGGATATCAAAAACCAAAATCATAAATGAAATATTAGCAAAATTAATTCAACAATATAGCAAGAGAGTACCACACGGTGATGGAAGTCATTGTCCAGGATTGCAAATTTGGTTGAATGTTAGATCAATGTAAAGCCTGACATTAAGAAACTAAGTGAAAAACGGTGTGATTATCTCAACACAGAATAAAAGTGTTTGGTTAAATTTTTATGTCATAAATTCAGAAAATGTGTTTGATAAAATTCAGCATCAGTCATGCCATAAAATTCTTAACACGCTGTATGACAGTGCTCTTTCTTGGTTCAGAAAGTGAAGTTACAGAACACATGAGGAATTTATAGGAGACACTGAAAGCTTCGATTTGGGGACCATACAAGCAGGCCACTGTAATTACTGAGCAGTGTAAGGAGGAAAATAAAATAGATTCCATAAAGATGGAAGATACAGTGATAGAATGTACACTGATGATGTGATTTCCAATTCAAAAAATCCTAAATATAAATTACTAGGCCAAATAAGATTCTTGAGGAAGATTACCATGTAAAAAAACATGCAGATTACCATGTAAAAGAATATTATATGTGCTAGCAAGAAACACTTTGAAATCAAAACCTTACAGTTATAATAACATAAAAAATGTTGTGTTTCTAATTCCAACTCTGATAAAAGGTTCTAGGAGGCTCTGTGGGGGGAAATTATTAAACATTTTTGAGACAGCCAAGAGATATAAATAGATGGGTAGAAATCCGGGAAAAATAAAATATTTTCATTAATCAAAATCTAAACAAAAATTGAGGGGAGGGTTGAAAAATAATAAGTGGATTCCAAAGGCAAAGTATAGCTGATACACTTTTCTCTTGAAGAGAATCCAAGTGTGAGCATTTGCTATACCAGATGTCGAGAATTATCATAAAGCGATAGTATGTAAGACAACGGGATCTCAATGCAGGAATAGTTGCCAGATCAAGGAACAAAATAATAAAACACAAACATATTCTTGCATAAATGGACTCCTGTCACCCCCAGTTTTGGTTCTACTGCGATGTATAGCTACCCTATGACCCAGCAATAGCACTGCTAGGAATTTACCCAAAGGATACAGGAGTGCTGATGCATAGGGGCACTTGCACCCCAATGTTTATAGCAGCACTTTCAACAATAGCCAAATTATGGAAAGAGCCTAAATGTCCATCAACTGATGAATGGATAAAGAAATTGTGGTTTATATACACAATGGAATACTACGTGGCAATGAGAAAGAATGAAATGTGGCCTTTTGTAGCAACGTGGATCAAACTGGAGAGTGTTACGCTAAGTGAAATAAGTCATACAGAGAAAGACAGATACCATATGTTTTCACTCTTAGGTGGATCCTGAGAAACTTAACAGAACCGTGGGGGAGGGGAAGGAAAAAAAAAAGTTAGAGAGGGAGGGAGCCAAACCATAAGAGACTCTTAAAAACTGAGAATAAACTGAGGGTTGATGTGGGGTGGGAGGGAGGAGAGGGTGGGTGATGGGTATTGAGGAGGGCACCTGTTGGGATGAGCACTGGGTGTTGTATGGAAACCAATTTGACAATAAATTTCATATTAAAAAAAGAGAAAAAAATGAAAAGAAAAAAAGAAATAAAAAGAAGTAGAGAAGTTTGTTGTTTTCATAAACGGCATTTGAATCATTTAATGCATGGAAAAAATTAAATTCTGGGAATTTACACAACACACAAAAGTCAACTACTGGTGGGTTAGAGACCTCAGTATAAAAGCTAAAACCATAAAACCCATAGAGGACAACACCCTTGTTTAAAGATTTAGGTAAGGAAAGTTTCTTCAACAGAATGCAGATGCCCCAAATGCAGTGGGACAAAATAGACATATTTGCCTACATTAAAACTAAAAATTTCACTCATCAGAAGACTCCATGAGAGAGTGAAAAGTAGTCACAGCATTCGGAAAACACCTATAAAATACATAGTTGTCATTCTCTAACATTTAAATATGTAAGGAGTGCTTTACAACGATAGAAGAATATACTGTTGGTATATGAGCAATGACTTGAACAGAGTCACCACACAGGAGCAAATAGTAATGGTCAGACCAGTAATCTTGGGGAAGGTACTCAGCCTCACTGGTCTTCAGACAATGGCAAAGACAATCATGAGGAAGTACAAGGACTCCCACCAGAGAGCCAGTAGTCAACAATACTAAGGAATGAGCACTGAGTCTCAGCAACTTTGAAGATGACAGGTGAAAGCATTCCCTTCAAACCATAAGGAAAAAGCTGATGTCTTCTAGGAAGGTTGAGGGACACATCTCTTATGGCCCCACAGAGTCCATGTGCATGGGTTGATTTCCCACAGTCCTCACCTGGGAAGGCCATGTGGAGAAGTGACAGGATGTATGATGGAATGTATGGTCCCACCTGGAGCATCCCAGGAGGGGCACAGATAGAATGTATGGTCCCACCTGGAACAGACGAGGTGGAACAGGGATAGAATGTATGGTCCCACCTGGAACAGCCCAGGAGGAGCAGGGATAGAATGTATGATCCCACCTGTAACAGCCCAGGAGGAGCAGTTATAGAATGTGTGGTTCCACCTGGAACAGCCCAGGAGGAACAAGGATAGAATGTATGGTCCCACCTGGAACAGCCCAGGAGGAGCAGGGATAGAATGTATGGTTCCCACCTGGAACTACCCAGCTGGAGCAGTGATAGAATGTATGGTCCTACCTGGAGCAGTTCAGGAGAGCAAGGATGGAATGTATGCTCCCCACCTGGAACAGCCCAGGAGAGCAGGGATAGAATGTATGGTCCCCACTTAGGACAGACAGGGTGGAGCAGGGATAGAATATATGGTCCCCAACTGGAACAACCAGGAAAGTGGTAGAGTGTGTAAATAAATTGTGTTAGTTGTTGCTGAAAAGGTGCTGAGGCTTCTTGGCCCACACCTGATGCACGGATTGGAGAGAATTCCAGTCCCCCTGCCTCTCTGTTTAGACCTTCTTTCCCAGACCTGCATTCTTCACATGGATTGTATCTTTGACCCCATGCATCCCTCCCTCTCTCCAGAGCCTGCAGCTGTGTTTGCCAAGGAGCAGCCAGCACACAGTGAGGTGCAGGCCAAGGCAGGGGCCAGCGCCATGCTAAGCTGCGAGGTGGCCCAGGCCCAGACAGAGGTGACGTGGTACAAGGACGGGAAGAAGCTGAGTGCGAGCTCCAGAATGCACGTGGAGGCCAAGGGCTGCAGCAGGCGGCTGGTGGTGCAGCAGGCGGGGAAGGCGGATGCCGGGGAGTACAGCTGTGAGGCCGGGGGCCAGAAGGTGTCCTTCCACCTGGACATCACAGGTCAGTTCTTTCAGAGTACAAAATTAGCCTCTTTTATGAGGTGATCTTGGAACAGATTTATACCCAAGACAGACTCTCGTGCTCTTTCAGTTAGACTTTTCCATTGACATCACCCATTCACCACCTCCATTTCCACATCTCAGGTGGGACCATGGGAGGATGGCTGGAGGGAGTGCACAGGAAGGAGACAGGTCATTCTCATACACCATGGGTTGTGTTTCCACGTAATAGTGCTGGTCACATGTTCCCAGCACCTGCTCAGAACCCACTGGTGGACCTTGGTATCCAGAAGTCTGAATTTCCCTGATACATGGGATTGAGGTAGACCAGATATGTCTCCACTGGAGTTGTTCTGAACATCACAAATGTCGTCCTCCAACACACATGAGAGTTTCTGGTGGTGCAGATGTTTGATTTCACTGAACCAGGATAATGGTAAATTTGGGGCACACAATCATCCTTGGAGTTTTCCCAGGACTGTGCTTTGAGTGTCCACAGCTATAGGTGTTTTGGGAGACTTCCCTGTTTTCACAGGGATCTACGAGTTCTCTCTGCACCCATATGTAGCCAAATCTGTATCTGTATTTTATTGTAATGGCCGTGAAGCTTTCAAAGAGAGCAATTACAAATCAATCAATTCCTAAGGAATTATATTGAAACTGGCACAAGAAAAAATGGACAACTTGTACAATCCTAGCACTTAAAATAAATGGATGATTATATAATTTTCTCACAGAATAATGTCTAAGACCAGTGGCTCTACTGTCAAATTCTACCAAATATTCTGGAGAGAAATTACTCCATATTCATAGGATTCTTAGAGTGTTGAAAAGAGATGTAGTCATCAACTCCTTTTACATAGGTAGCATATCAATACCAAAATGTGACAAGGTAAATATGAAGAATTTTCACAGGCCACCCCTCATTGATGTGAAAGTAATATCTTCCATAAAATATTATCCAACTGAATTCTGCATTTTATCAAGGGGACAATACACTAGGACAATAGTCATATTCTGGGAATACAAGGCTGGTTCAACACCAGAAACATTAGAAAATCAACACAAAGCTTGATATTAACAAAATCAAAGAAACAATGATGTGATTTCCCCAATAAATGAAGAGTAAAAGCTCTGGATAAAATAAAGCATCAGAAACACAGGCAGAATATTCCATAATATTTGGCATCAATTCCTGCCACAAAATTCCTCATAAGCTTTAAATAGAAGGTTTTGTCCTTAATGTAATAACTGGTGGTATTGAAAAGGCTAGCTGACATCACACTTCACATCAAACTTTGAAAGCTTTGCCTTTGAGATGGGACCAAGACAGGGAAGCTGAATGTCCTCACTTTTATGCAACGTTCACAGCACACCATGGAGGAAAATAAAAGTAAAGATATGAAAGTTGGAAAAATGAAAACTGAAACTAACAGAAGATATGATTATCAATGTGGAAAATCCCAAACAGTTTCTATTTTTTAAGTTAAATTAAAACAAGTATTATTGTAACCCTACAGGGTATTTAAGAATACATATCAAAATAAAAAAGAAATCAAAGCATCGCTAAGTTTGAGTAGTTTGGGTATAAAGTAACAAATTTAGGGGCACCTGGGTGACTCAGTCTGTTGAGTGGCCAACTTCAGCTTAGGCCATGATCTCATGGTTTGGGAGTTTGAGTACCACATCGGGCTCGCTGCTATCAGCATAGAGCCTGCTTCGGATTCTCTGTCCCCCTCTCTCTTTGCCCTTCACCCACTCATGCCCCCCCCCTCTCTCCACAATAATAATAATAATAAAGTAAAAAATTTAGTAAACATTGTAATTATAGTTATTGTGTCTACTTTTCAAGGTATTTATATTGTTCAAAAGTTTTAGTCACATTAAAATTTTAATTGTAATTTGCACTTTCTATGAGATTTTAACTAATTGCATTTGTAATAAATTGTATTTTATTTATTTTTATTTTTTTTTGCCTATTCTGGAAATTTCATATGTAGCGTTTTACTTTTTTTAAAATATGAAATTTATTGTCAAATTGGTTTCCATACAACACCCAGTGCTCACCCCAAAAGGTGCCCTCCTCAATGCCCATCACCCACCCACTTTCCCCTCCTTCCCACCCCCCATCAACCCTGTTTATTCTCAGTTTTTTTTTAATTTTTTTTTAACATTTATTTATTTTTGAGACAGAGAGAGACAGAGCATGAATGGGGGAGGGTCAGAGAGAGAGGGAGACACAGAATCCGAAACAGGCTCCAGGCTCTGAGCGGTCAGCACAGAGCCCGACGCGGGGCTTGAACTCACGGACCACGAGATCATGACCTGAGCTGAAGTCAGACGCTTAACCGACTGAGCCACCCAGGCGCCCCTATTCTCAGTTTTTAAGAGTCTTAAAAACCATTACTTTTTGGACACCAAAGAGCGTGAAGAGAGATTAGGACATACAAAAATCAATATATAGGAAACATTTATCTATCTATACACCAGACACCAAAAGCTGGAAGGTGACATTTTAAAGGGGTTACAACAGCACCAGAAAAATCCTGTTATCAATTTCAGGTCTAAGAAAGGATTTTCAGATGCTTTGTGGGAAAAAAAGTATTCAACTTTATTGAGAGACAGAAAAAGATCTAAATCATGGATGGAAATTGATGAAAGACCCAGAGGCAGTCAGTCCTCATCAAAACCCAAATAATAGCGCTTATGTGAGTGAGAGTATTGACAAGTGAGTTGTAAAGCCAGAGAGAGGAAATCCACTTTTGACAAAAACCAGCAAAACCAAAACCAAAAGAAATCCCCAAAGCAATGACGTTGACTTGGCTTTTGATAAAACGACAGCAATTCAAACAATCGGGGCTTTAAATAGAGACTGAGAAACTTCTCAGGGAAACAGGAAGTGAGTCCAGAAACAGCTTTGTGTAAAACCCAAGTCCCTTCTCTCTCTCTCTTTTTTAAATCACTCTAGAGCTCTCAGTGTGACTGTAGTAAAGGGTTGGTCTTTCACAAATGGTGCTAAGATCATTAAACGTATGGAAAACTGAAATGAAGTTGGATGTCTATTTCTTGCCATGCAAGAAACTGAGCTGCATGTGAGTTAGAGACCTCGGTGAGAAATGTGGTTCAAGCTCTTACCAACAATGTCAGTCATTCATGACCTCAGCATAAGGAAAGCTTCCTGAGACTGAATGAAATGCACAAAACATAAAGGAGAAAGTAATATATCTGCCTATAACAAAACTCTTGCTTAACATTTTTTTTTCACAAAACAGTATGAAGGGGTGGAAATGCCAGTCACAAGATGGGAGGGTATATAAATACACATAACAACAAACACTGACATTTACTTAAACAAAGAGCTCCCAAATGAATATGAGTAAGAGACAGTGCTGTTGTAAATGGGGCAAAACACTTGAGCAATGACACTACAGAAGATCAAATTATAACTACCAAAAACTTCAGAAAGGGTGCTGTACTTTGCGAGTCATCAAGTCAATGCAAAAGACAGCCACAGGAAAACACAGATGGAGCAGTGATAGAAAGTATACTCCCACCTGAACAGCCAGAAAAGTGGTAGAGTAAATATTTGTGTTAGTTTTTGCTGAGAGGGTGGTGGGGCTTCTTGGCCACATACCTGATGCAGAGATCAGAGTGAGTTCCATTCCCCATGCATCCCTGTTTAGACCTTCTTTCCCAGACCTGCATTCTTCACATGGATGGTATCTTTGACACCATGCATCCCTCCCTGTCCCCAGAGCCTGCAGTCATGTTTGCCAAGGAGCAGCCAGCACACAGTGAGGTGCAGGCCAAGGCGGGGACCAGTGCCACACTGAGCTGCGAGGTGGCCCAGGCCCAGACAGAGGTAACGTGGTACAAGGACGGGAAGAAGCAGAGTGCCAGCTCCAGAATGCGTGTGGAGGCCAAGGGCTGCAGCAGGCGGCTGGTGGTGCAGCAGGCAGGGAAGGCGGATTCTGGGGAGTACCTCTGTGAGGCCGGGGGCCAGAAGGTGTCCTTCCGCCTGGATGTCACAGGTCAGTTCTTAGTGCAAAATTAGCCTTTTCGTGAGGTGAAGGTGGAACAGGTTTATCCCCAAGACAGACTCTCGTGCTCTTTCAGTTAGACGTTTTCCCTTGACATCACCCATTCACCACCTCCATTTCCACATCCCAGGTGGGACCATGGGAGCATGGCTGGAAGGAGTGCACAGGAGGGAGATAGGTCATTCTCATACACCAGAGGTTGTATTCCCACATTGTTCCCAGCACCTGCTCAGAACCCATTGGTGGACCTTGGGGTCCAGGACTCTGGATCTCCCTGATGCCTGGGACTGATGTAGACCAGATGTCTCTCCCCTGGGGTTATTCTGGGAGGTCGCAAATTTCTTCCTCCCAACCCATATGAGGGTTCCTGGTGGTGGAGATGTTTCATTTCACTGTATAGGGGAAAGGGAAATTGGGGCCACAGAGTCATACTTGGAGAGTTCTCAGGACTGTGCTTTGAGTCACAGTTTTTGGCATTTTGGGGCAAACTTTCCTGTTTTCACAGGGATATAGAAGTTTTCTCTGCACCCATATGTAGCCAAATCTAGATCTGTATTATACTGCAATGTCTGTGCACTTTACAAAGACAGCAATTAAAAATCAATCAATTCTTAGGGAATTATATTGAAACTCATACAAGAAAAATTGTACAACTTGTACAATCCTAGCATTTAAGATAAATGATGATCATAAATAATTTTCTCACAGAATAATGTCTAAGCCCAGTGACTCTACTGTCAAATTCTACCAAATATTCTGAAGAGAAATTATTCCATGTTCGTTGGATTCTTATAGAGTATTGAAAGAGATGCAGTCATCAATTCCTTTTACATAGGTAGCATATCGATACCAAAATGTGACAAGGTAAATATGAAGAATTTTCACAGGCCACCCCTCATTGATGTGAAAGTAATATCTTCCATAAAATATTATCCAACTGAATTCTGCATTTTATCAAGGGGACAATACACTAGGACAATAGTCATATTCTGGGAATGCAAGGCTGGTTCAACACCAGAAACATTAGAAAATCAACACAAAGCTTGATATTAACAAAATCAAAGAAACAATGGTGTGATTTCCCCAATAAATGAAGAGTAAAACTCTGGATAAAATAAAGCATCAGAAACACAGACAGAATATTCCATAATATTTGGCATCAATTCCTGCCACAAAATTCTCATAAGCTTTAAATAGAAGGTTTTGTCCTTAATGTAATAACTGGTGGTATTGAAAAGGCTAGCTGACATCACACTTCACGTCAAACTTTGAAAGCTTTGCCTTTGAGATGGGACCAAAACACGGAAGCTGAATGTCCTCACTTTTATGCAACGTTCACAGCACACCCTGGAGGAAAATAAAAGTGAAGGTGAAAGTTGAAAAAATGAAAACTGAAACTAACAGAAGATATGATTATCAATGTGGAAAATCCCAAAGTTACTTTTTGGATGGCAAAGAGAGTGAGGAGAGAATAGGACATACAAAAATCAATATATAGGAAGCATTCTGTATCTAGACATCAGACAGCAGAAGCTGGAAAGTGACATTTTGAAGGGGTTATAACAGCATGAGAAAAATCCTGTTACCAATTCCAGGTATAAGAAAGGATCTTCAGATGCTTTGTGGGAAAAAAGTATTCAACTTTATTGAGAGACAGAAAGAGATCTAAATCATGGATGGAAATTGATGAAAGACCCAGAGGTAGTCAGTCCTCATTAAATCCCAAATAATAGCTCTTATGTGAGTGAGAGTATTGACAAGTGAGTTGTAAAGCCAGAGAGAGGAAATCCACTTTTGACAAAAACAAAGCAAAACAAAACTGAACAAAAACCAAAAGAAATCCCCAATGCAATGGCATTAACTTTACCTGATATCAAGACTTCTGATAAAAATACAGCAATGCAAAAAATTGGGTGTCTATGTAGGGCCCCAATGAAGGGGTAGAAATGCCAGTCACTAGATGGGGAGGGTATATAAACACACATAAACACAACAGTCTGACATTTACTTATATAAAGAGCTCTTAAATAAATACGAGTAAGAGATAGTGCTCTTGTAAGTGGGGCACATCTCTTGAGCAATGACACCACAGTAGAGCAAATTATAACTACCAAAAACTTCAGAAAGGGTGTTGTACTTTGTGAGTCATCAAGACTATGGAGGATACAGCCACAGGAAGGCAGGCAGATCAGTGATAGAATGTACGCCCCCCCCCCCACCCCAGAACAGCCAGGAAAATGGCAGTCTGTAAATAAATTGTGTTAGTTGTTACCGAGAAGGTTGTGGGGCTTCTTGTCCACCCACTTGGCACAGAGATTGGAGAGAGTTGCAGTCCCCCTGCCTCCTTGTTTATACCTTTTTTCCCTGACTTGCATTCTTCACATGGATGGTGTCTTTGAATCCATGCATCCCTCCCTGTCCCCAGAGCCTTCAGCTGTATTTGTCAAGGAGCAGCCAGCATGCAGTGAGGTGCAGGCCAAGGCGGGGGCCAGTGCCACACTGAGCTGTGAGGTGGCCCAGGCCCAGACAGAGGTGACATGGTACAAGGACGGGAAGAAGCTGAGTGCGAGCTCCAAAGTGCACGTGGAGGCCAAGGGCTGCAGCAGGCGGCTGGTGGTGCAGCAGGCAGGGAAGGCCGACGCCGGGGAGTACAGCTGTGAGGCTGGGGGCCAGAAGGTGTCCTTCCATCTGGACATCACAGGTCAGTTCTTTCAGAGTACAAAATTAGCCTTTTTTATGAGGTGAGCTTGGAACAGATTTATTCCCAAGACAGACTCTTGTGCTCTTTCAGTTAGACTTTTCCATTGACATCACCCATTCACCACCTCCATTTTCACATCCCAGGTGGGACAATGGGAGGATGGCTGGAGGGAATGCACAGGAAGGAGACAGGTCATTCTCATACACCATGGGTTGTGTTTCCACGTAATAGTGCTGGTCACATGTTCCCAGCACCTGCTCAGAACCTACTGGTGGACATTGGAATTCAGGAATCTGGATCTCCCTGATGCATGGGGCTGATGTAGACCAGATGTCTTTCCAGGAGAGTCGTTCTGAAGGTCACAAATATCTTCCTCCAAATCACATGAGTGTTCTTGATGGTGGAAATGTTTGATTTCATGGAACCAGGGGAAGGGAAAATTGGGGCCACCGTCATATTTGGAGTTTTCCCAGGACTGTGCTTTGAGTCACAGTTTTTGGCGTTTTGGGACACACTTCCCTGTTTTCACAGGGATGTAGAAGTTTTCTCTGCACCTATATGTAGCCAAATCTAGATCTGTGTTGTATTGCAGTGTCTGTGCAGTTTACAAAGAGAGCAGACACTTACAAATCAATCATTTCCTAGGGAATTATATTGAAACTTACACAAGAAAAATTGGACAAGTTGCACAGTCCTAAGACTTAAGATAAATGGAGAATCATAAGTAATCTTAGAGAATAATGTCTAAGCCCAGTGCCTCTTAAATTGTATAAAATGTTCTGGAAAGAAATTATCTCATGTTTATAGGATTCTTATAGAGTTTTGAAAAGAGACACACATCAATTTATTTTACATATATAGCATATCAATATCAAAATATGACAAGATAAATATGAAGAATTTTCACAGGCCACCTCTTGTTGATGTCAAGGCAGTACCTTCAAGAAAATATTATCCAGCTGAATTCTGCAATTTATCAACAGAACAACACACTAGGACAACAGTCATATTCCAGGAATGCAAGTCTGGTTCAACACCAGAAACATTAGAAAATCAACAAGTAGCAATCATTAAGAATGAAATCTTGCCATTTGCAACAATGTGGATGGAACTAGAGAATATTATGCTAAGTGAAATTAGTCAGAGAAAGACAAATATCGTGACTCACTCATATGTGGAATTTAAGATACAAAACTGATGAACATAAGGGAAGGGAAACAAAAACAATATAAAAACAAGAAGGAAGGCAAACCATAAGAGACTCTTAAATACAGAGAACAAACTGAGGGTTGCTAGAAGGGTGTTAGGTGGGGGAATGAGCTAAAGGCAAGGGCTTTAAGGAGGACACGTGTTTGGATAAGCACTGAGGGTTATATATAGGGGATGAATAACTGGATTCCATTCCTGAAATCATTATTGCACTATATGTTAGCTAACTTGGATGTAAATTTAAAAAAATAATTAATAAAAAAACTAACAGAAAAATCAACAATAGCTTGATATTAACAAAATAAAAGTAAAAGCAATGTGATTTCCCCAATAAATGATAAATAAAAGCACTAGATAAAATATAACATCAGAAATCCAGGGAGAATATTCCATAATATTTGGCATCAATTACTACCAAAAAATTCTTCACAAACTTTAAGTAGAACATTTTGCCTTTAATGTAATAATTGGTGGTATTGAATACCTGACATCAAATTTCACATGAAAACTTGAAAACTTTGCCTTTGAGATGGGACCAAGACAGGGAAACTGAGTGGCCTTACTTTTATGCAATATTCACAGCACACCATGAAGGAAAATAAAAGTAAAGACATGAAAGCTGGAAAAGTGAAAACTGAAACTAACAGAAGATATGGTTATCAATGTGGAAAATCCCAAACAGTTACATTTTGGATGGGAAAGAGAGTAAGATTAGGACATACAAAAATCACTACAGGAAACACTCTGTATCTATACACCAGACACCAGAAGCTGGAAAGTGACATTTTAAAGGGGTTAACATAGCATCAGAAAAATCCTGTTACCAACTCCGAGTCTAAGAAAGGATCTTGAGGTGCTTTGTGGGCAAAAACTATTCAACTTTATTGAGAGACAGAATAAGATCTAAATCATGGATGGAAATTGATGGAACACCCCGAAGTGTTCAATCCTCTTCAACACCCAAATAATAGCTCTTCTGTGAGTAAGAGTATTGACAAGTATATTGCAAAGTCAGAGAGAGGAAGGCCACTTTGAAAAATACAAAACAAAACAAAACAAAACAAAACAAAAAACAAAAAAATCCTCCAAAACAATGATATTTAGTTTACTTGATATCAAGACTTTTGATAAAACTACAGCAATTCAGGCAATTGGGTCTTTATGTAGGGACTGAGAAACAGCCCAAGAGAACAGAAAAGTGAATCCAGAAACAGGTCTGTATAAAACCTGAGTCCCTTCTGCTTTTTGTTTTTTAGTTTGGTTTTCACCGTGGTGCTAAGTGTAACTGTAGTGGAGGGTCAGTCTTTCACAAATGGTACTAAGACTATTAACCATATGGAAAACGGAATTGAAGATGGATGTCTATTTCTTCCCATGCAAAATCTCAGCTCAATGTGGGTTAGAGACCTCAGTGAGAAATGTGGTTCAAGCTCTTATCAAACAATGTGAGTCATTAATGACTTCAGCATGAAGTTGTCCTTAAAAAGAACAAAGTGCACAAAATAAAAAGGACAAAATAATATATCTGTCCATAAGAAAGCTCTTAACATTTTGTCACTAGAAACATGAAGGTGTGGAAAGGCAAATCACAAGATGGGGAGGGTATATAAACACACATAACCACAAACACTCTGACTTTTACTTAAATAAAGAGCTCCCAAGTGAATATATGAGTAAGAGACAGTGCTGTTGAAAATAGGGCAAAACACTTGAGCAATGACACCACAGAAGAGCAAATATTAAGGTCCAAAAACTTCAGAAAATTTACTGCGCTTTGTGATTCATCAAGTCAATGAACGAGAGAGCCACAGGAAGGCACAGGTGGAACAATGATAGAATGTATGGTCTCTACCTGGAAGAGCCCGCAGAGAACAGTGATAGAATGTATGGTCCTCACCCAGAACATCGCTGATGAGCAGTGATAGAATTTTTGGTTTCCACTGGGGACAGCCCAGGCAGAGCAGTGATAGAATGTATTGTCCCCAGTTGGAACAACTAGGAAAGCAGTAGAGTGTGTAAATAAATTTTGTTAGTTGTTGCTGAGAAGGTGGTGGGGCTTCTTGGCCACACACCTGATCCAGGGATTGGAGAGAGTTCCAGTCCCCCTGCCTCCCTGTTTAGACCTTCTTTTCCAGACCTGCATTCTTCACATGGATGGTATCTTTGACTCCAAACATCCCTCCCTGTCCTCAGAACCTACAGTAGTGTTTGCCAAGGAGCAGCCTGCACGCAGTGAGGTGCAGGCCAAGGCAGGGGCCAGCGCCACACTGAGCTGTGAGGTGGCCCAGGACAAGACAGAGGTGACATGGTACAAGGACGGGAAGAAGCTGAGTGCGAGCTCCAAAGTGCACATGGAGGCCAAGGGCTGCAGCAGGCGGCTGGTGGTGCAGCAGGCGGGGAAGGCGGATGCTGGGGAGTACCTCTGTGAGGCCGGGGGCCAGAAGGTGTCCTTCTGCCTGGATGTCACAGGTCAGTTCTTAGAGAATGCAAAATTAGCCTTTTCGTGAGGTGAAGGTGGAACAGGTTTATCCCCAAGACAGACTCTCGTGCTCTTTCAGTTAGACTTTTCCCTTGACATCACCCATTCACCACCTCCATTTCCATATCCCAGGTGGGGCCATGGGAACATGGCTGGAAGGAGTGCACAGGAGGGAGACAGGTCATTCTCATACGCCAGAGATTGTGTTTCCACGTAATAGTGCTGGTCACATGTTCCCAGTACCTGCTCAGAACCCATTGGTGGACGTTGGAGTCCAGGACTCTGGATCTCCCTGATGCTTGGGGCTGAAGTAAACCAGATGTCTCTCCCCTGGAGTCATTCTGAGAGGTCATTGTATCTTCACCAAACACACCTATGGATTCCTGCTAGCAAGAGATATTGGCTTCACTGAGTCAGGGGAAGGGGAAATGTGGGCCACACAGTCATACTTGGAATTATCTTGAGACTGTGCCTTGGGTTTTCAAAGTCTTATGTGTTCTGGGATACTTCCCTCCTTTCACAGAGGTGTAGGAGTTCTCTCTGCACCCATACGTAGCCAAATCTAGATCCATATTTTGTTGCCACGTCTGTGTTGATTACACAGAGAGCAGAGGACTGGTGTGTATGTGCCCCAACAAACACCTGTGATGCTTGGAATTTCCTATCAAAGCATATCTTATTTTCACTTTGTCATAAGTTGGTGTTTTGCCTCTGAATTCTGTTTGTAGTTAGACCTATACATTTGCCAATGGAATGCTGAGTAGCATATTGTCTACCAGCATGCCCTGCTAAGAATGAGGTCACAGAAGCAGCCACTGAAAGTAATTTAGCATTTATTTCACAGCATTTCCTAATGATTAGTGTGCATCTGTGCTTCCCTGGCTAATCAATAGAGATGTCTGAGGACTGACTTTATTTTCCTTTCATATAATTCAGATATGTACAGTTACATGTGGCTCCTGGATGCCAGCACATAACATGTTGGTATTACATTGGGGTTTAATGGTTTGTGAGTGTTTACAAATGTTTAAAACCCTATGTGTGTATTTGTGATGTGATTATCTGAGAATATGATATAACATTATGCAAGTAAATTTGGAAAGTTTTGACCAATTGATCAAGAAAGCTATATCAAAATTCATGGAAGAACACATAGACAATTTGAGTAATCCTATAACCTTATAAATTATTGGAACCATAATAAACAATCTTGTCACACAATACTGGATAACCCTAGTGGCTCTACTATCAAATTGTACCAAATATTCTGGCTGTAGGAACATTCCTGCACTGCAGGGAAGATGTTCTTAGGCAGTCATGTGGTAAAGTCATGTGGTTTGCATCATCTATAAATGTTGAGGTGTGCAGGCATAATGACCCCACAGATCCCACATGCACAAGAGTCTCTTACAGAATTCCCCCCCACCCCCACCACAATACCTCAAGCAGAGTGGTGGTAGAATGTAGTCCCCACCTGGAACAGCCCACATGGAGAAGTGGGGTAGAATGTACAGATAAATAGTGTTACTTGTCCTTAGGAAGGCAGTGGGGCTTCTCCAAGTCACACAGTTGTTGCAGAGCTAAAAATTGTGGTTTATATACACAATGGAGTACTACATGGCAATGAGAAAGAATGAAATATGGCCCTTTGTAGCAACATGGATGGAACTGGAGAGTGTTATGCTAAGTGAAATAAGCCATACAGAGAAAGACAGATACCATATGGTTTCACTCTTATGTGGAGCCTAGAGACTTTCAATTCTCCTGCCTCTCCATTCAGTCTTTTCTCAGTGCTGCCTTCCTGATTTGGACAGTATCTTTGACCCTGTGCATCCCTCCCTGTCCTCAGAACCTACAGTGGTGTTTGCCAAGGAGCAGCCTGCACGCAGTGAGGTGCAGGCCAAGGCAGAGGCCAGTGCCACACTGAGCTGCGAGGTGGCCCAGGACAAGACAGAGGTGACATGGTACAAGGACGGGAAGAAGCTGAGTGCGAGCTCCAAAGTGCACGTGGAGGCCAAGGGCTGTAGCAGGAGGCTGGTGGTGCAACAGGCGGGGAAGGTGGATGCTGGGGAGTACAGCTGTGAGGCCGGGGGCCAGAAGGTGTCCTTCCGCCTGGATGTCACAGGTCAGTTCCTTTTGATACTAACAGTCTTGTTTGGACATAATGGAGGAATTGCATTACAGATCCCACAGGCTCTGATGTTCCTTCCCTTACTCTTCATCTTTTCCCCTCTGCCATCCTGTTGCCTCCTATTTTCATAGCCAAGGTTAGACTGACAGAAATTTAATGAGAAGGGTGCTCAGGGAGTGAGAGGGGCCATTTTTGTGTCTTTGAGCAGTTCTCTCAGTCATGCATCTGAGCACCTGCACAGGGCCCTCCTGGAGTTCCTCAGTGCCCAGGACTATGGCTGTTCTTCATGTTTGGGTTCTGAAGTAGACTAGGCATCTCACACCTTGGTTATGTGCCTGTGCTTTCCTGGGCTCCCTAGATGCCCCCTTCAGTGCTGTAAGGAGTTCTTACTAGTGAGAGACATTTCAGTTCCTTTAAACCAGAGTAGGGGAAATTTTGATGATATAATCATACTTGGAATGATCTTAACTAAACTTTGGATTATTAATGTTTTGTTTGTTTTAATGTATTATTTTGCACATGAATATATGTTATCTGTGCACCTGTATGTAGCAAAATCTAGACCGCTGTTTTCTTGTAGTGCCTGTGCAAAGTAAACAGAACTAGAGGGTTGATAGATTTGTGCCTGAGACATGCACATGTAAGTTCTGGAGTTCTTTTTCTAAAGCACATCTTGTTTCCTTGTGTCTTCAGTAAGGCCATTCTGTGTCATAATTCCTCTTGGAGTCTGATTTATAGATTTAGAAATGGGAAGGAGTAAGTATCACCATGCTCTGCTATAGATGAATCCTTGTGGTGGCAATCACTGGCTGATATAGCAGTATGTCATAGGATTTCCTAGTGGGTATTGTGTGTTTGTGCCTCCTGGCTGCTTCATGGGGAGGTCTAAGGACTAAATTTATTTTGCTTTTGTTAAATTTGTCTTAACATCAGAGGAGGGTGGGCCATAGCACCACATTAATCCTAGCTGCCAGCCCATAATAGTTGTGATGGTATATCAGTATATAATATTTTTGGGTGTGTACAGATACCAGAAATCCTACATTTTTCCAAAATGTTTTTTTGAGAGCATATGGCATATTATTTTATGGTATCAATTTGAAAAGTTTTGATAAATTGACCAAATTCTTAGAAAACCATCTGAAAAAGTGACACAAGAAGAAATAGATAACTCAGGTAGTCCCATAAGTTTAAATAAATGGAAACAGTAATAAAACTTTTTTTCATAGAGAATGATCTAAGCCTAGTAGCTCTGCTGAAAAATTATGGAAAGTATTCATGGAGATTATCCTAGAGAATAAAATAAAGATGTACATTCTTTTTTGATTCATGGAACTAACATAACATCAACACCAAAATCTGACAAGGAAAGAAGGAAGGATTAAAATTATAGGCCAATCTCTTATGGATATCAATATCCAATATCTTCAACAAAACATTGGCAAAGTCATCTAAGCAAGATGTCAAAAAATATGCTTTGATGAAGTCATAGTCCAGGAATGCAAAGTTGGTTTAATATTCAAAACAGTAGAAAATCACCACAGTTGATCTCAGTGATGTAGGGATTAGGGGTGGTAGTGCCCAATGCAGTAAAAAATCCACTTATAACTTTTGACTCCCCCAGAACTTAACTGTTAATAGCGCACTGTTGACTGAGAGTCTTGCCAATAACTTAAATAGTTGATTTTGCATGTTATATGTATTATACTCTGTATTCTTACAATAATGTAAGATAGAGGAAAGAAATGATATTAAGAAAAGAACAAGAAAGATAAAATACATTTATAGTACTGTACTGTATTCATTTTAAAAACACCTGATGCGGGGATTGGAGAGAGTTCCAGTCCCCCTGCCTCCCTGTTTAGATCTTCTTTCCCAGACCTGCATTCTTCACATGGATTGTATCTTTGACCCCATGCATCCCTCCCTCTCTCCAGAGCCTGCAGCTGTGTTTGCCAAGGAGCAGCCGGCACGCAGTGAGGTGCAGGCCAAGGCAGGGGCCAGCGCCACGCTGAGCTGCGAGGTGGCCCAGGCCCAGACGGAGGTGACATGGTACAAGGATGGGAAGAAACTGAGTGCGAGCTCCAGAGTGCGCGTGGAGACCAAGGGCTGCAGCAGGCGGCTGGTGGTGCAGCAGGCGGGGAAGGCGGATGCCGGGGAGTACAGCTGTGAGGCCGGGGGCCAGAAGGTGTCCTTCCTCCTGGATGTCACAGGTCAGTACTTGGGTGGTGGTGGCGTGCCATGTTAGCCCTGTTTCAGCATGATGTGTTGACTGACTGACAGCTATGAAGAAACTGTGGTCTCTCCAGTAGATCTCCTGTCCTCACATCTCCCATATCCCATCTTCATGCCTGTGGCCAAGCCCTGGGAGAGTGGATGGGAAGATCTGTGTATAGCACACCACCCCTGTTGTGCACCCTGCATGATGTTTCCATGGAGTAATGCTCCTGGAGTTCCTGTGTCCAGTACTCTCGCTCCATCTGGCTTCACTGCCTAAAGTAGAGCCAATGTCTCTCACCCCAGGGCATGCGAATTACTTCTAGAAGCTCCCAGATGACCTCACCCAGCACCACATGAGGGCTGAATATCTTTGAACCTGATACAGGTGCATTTCAGATACCCAACCTAGTCATCTTAGAGTTGTCTTGAGACTGAACTTGGCATTACCAAAATTTCAGTCATTTTGGGACACTCTTCCTGCCTCACATGTGGACATGGAAGTTACCTGTGCACCTATGTGTACCCAAATCTCGATCCCTGTTCTGTCGCAATGTCCGCACATAGTAAACCAGGAGCAGAGGGCTGGGAGATATGCAACTTGGATGTGTACCTGGCATGTGGGACATTATTTACTTACTTATTGATAATTTTTAAATGTTTATTTATTTATTTATTTTGAGGGGGGGGGGAAGAGAGAGAGAGAGAGAGAGAGAGAGAGAGAGAGAGAGAGAGAGCATGAGCAAGGGAGGGGCACAGAGAGAGGGAGAGAGAGAATCCCAATCAGGCTCTGTGTTGACATTACCCAAAGCAGGGCTTAATCTCAGGAACTGTGGGCTCATGACCTGAGCTGAACTTAAGACTGAGATGCTTAACCAACTGAGTCACCCAGGAGCCCCTGGAACATTCTTTTGAAAGAAAATTTCAGTTTCCTTTTGTCTCTGTGAGAATGTTCTGTGTCAGTATTGTGCTTGGAGTTTGATTCATATATTTTGAAGCTGGGAAGAATGAGTAGCTTCTCTGAAATCAGCACACTTTGGGACAGATAAGTTACTATAGTGGCAGCCACTGACTGGTGAAGCAGTATTTATGTATTTATTTCATAGCATTTGCTAGTGGTGTGTGGGGGTGGGGGGCGTGCACGCGTATGCCCATCCCTGGCTGGTTCACAGAGATGTCTGCAAACTTACTTTAAGAGAGGTTAAGCTCAAATAGGTGGTCTGTGGCCCCACATTGACTCCTAATAGCAATGTGTGATTCTTCAGTAGTGTATCATTACATGATTTGTAGATGTGTATAGATAGTAAGAAACTTACTAGGAACACTTTTGACCCCGTCATTTCAGTAGAACGTGATATTATTTTACTCAAGTAGAATTGAAAAGTTTTGGCAAATTGTCCAATTCCTCGAAAACTGTATCAAAACATCCACAAGAAGATATAAACAATGTGAACAATCTTATAACTTTTTTAAAAAATGAAACCATCCCAAAAAACCTTTTCATTAGACAAGATTAAATTCAGTGGTTCTGCTGGTAAGTTACAATTTACAAATTATAGATTACAAATTACAAATTCTGGAAAGAAATTGTCCCATGATCATGGAGGATTCTTTAAGAGGACAGAAAAGGGATGTACACTCTTAACCCATTTTACGCTGCATTGATACCCAAATTGGACAAGTGTGAAGAATTGCAATTGGAGGCCAGTCTCGGATGCATGTCAATACCAAATTTTACACAAAATATTGTCCAAGTAACAGTGCAATACTCAAAGTGCAGACACACTGTCTGAGCTCATCTCCTAAGAACACAGGATTGGCCAACACCAGAACATTAGAATATCAGTATAATCTGTCATATTTAGAACTTAAAAGGGAAAACACATTTTTTGTTTTGTTTTATTCTCACATGACTGCTTGATAAAATTTTTACATTATATGCAGAAGAAGAATTTCATAAAATGTAGCATACATTCAAGGTAGTCAAGTCCTTGATTAACTATAAGAGGATTGTTCCTTAATTTGACACAGGATACAGAAAACTATAGCACATCACATTCACAGGGTGTCTCCTTCTAACTGGAGCTCGTACATGGCTCCACTGGTACAATTGTGTGCAACACTGTACAGTGAATCAGGAGAAATATAAAATGAAGTAATATAACTGATAAAGCTGTAGTAGGAAGACATCAGGTTGCAACTTGGGGATAGGTGCATAGCACAAAGGGACAAGTGGTAAGGTTCAAATAGACCGTGCTGTGACCAGCTTCACCCACCCATCCTTTTCCAGTTTTTAAAAGGAGATTTTTTAATGTTTATTTATTTATTTTCAGAGAGAGAGAGAGGGAGCTAGAGCAGGGGAGGGGCAGAGAGAGAGCCCAGGTGGAGCAGTGACAGAATGCATGGTCTCTGTGCTGCTACTGCAGAGCCTGGTATGGGGCTCACACCCATAAGCCGTGACATCATGACCTGAGCTGAAACCAAGAGTTGGACACTTAACTGACTAAACCACCCAGGCACCCCCCCACCTTTTCCATTATTTTTATTCTGTAATTCTGGCACATGGTATAGAGGTAGATTGTCTTTTCATAAATGGTGCTCAGACTATGTAACTTTGTATCTATCTATCTATCTATCTATCTATCTATCTATCTATCTATCTATTCTATCTATCTGTATATCATCTATCTGTGTCTTACATCTCTCCATCTTTCCATCATCTATGTGGATTTTGTCTCTCTCTCTCTGTCTCTCTCTCTCTTTCTCTCCATCTTTCTGTCATCTATCTGGATCATCTATCTATCTATCTATCTATCTATCTATCTATCTATCTATAATCTACTATATCATCTATCTGTATCTATCTATCTATCTATCTATCTATCTATCTATCTATCTATCTATCTATCTATAATCTACTATATCATCTATCTGTATCTATCTATCTATCTATCTATCTATCTATCTATCTATCTATCATCTATCTGTATCATCCATTACTCCATCTTTCCATCATCTATCTGGATCATCTATCTACCTACCTACCTACCTACCTACCTACCTATCTACCTACCTACCTATGTGTGTATCTACACATATATGTATCATCTATCTATATCTATCCATCATCTACCTGTATTATCTATCTATCTATCTATCTATCTATCTATCTATCTATCTATCTTTTATGTCTCTCTCAAATGATCTATTTATCTATAATAAAAATGGGGGGCTCCCCCACATCACGCATAGGTACCAACTCCAGCCAAGCTAGGATTCCAGTGTGAAAGACAAAACACGCTCTTAGCAGAGAACACACAACATTTAATGGCCTCAGGGTAATGAAAGATTTCTGAAACAGAATATGAACACACCAACCACAAAGGACACATTGACATACCTGCCTAAATCACAACTGAGAACTTTACATCATCAGAGGACACAAAGGGATGAAAAGGCAAGTGACAATGATGGATAAATTATTCACAAAACCATGATTATCAAAGCTCTAATGCAAGTGCGAGAGCTCCTAAAAACGAATATGTAAAGGACAGGCCATAATTAGCAATAACTGATAACCAGACAGGGCATTGCAATGATACCACACTGCAGAAGAGAAGAGTCAGAGAAACCTGAACGGTGCTCCACTGTGTGAGTCATCAGGGACTTACGTGGAAAGACCACAGGAGGGACATGTCCCTCCCCGCAGGTGCCAGCAGTGGACATCACAGGGTAGGTGAGAGCAAGGAGCGGCAGCAGCTCCCTGCACAACCGTGAGGAAAGACTGCATCACCTGGGAAGGCTGCGGTGCGTGTGCATTGCAACACCCCTGCACCTCTCCCAGAGGTATGTGTGCACAGCGAAGTCTTTTCCAGCATCCCCATGTGGAACAGTGGTAGAGCCTATAGTGAACTTTGGGTACTTGTGCAGCCAGCACAGAGCCTGGAGGAGTTTCTGTGGCCCTGCACCCTCATCCAGGCCTGCTCTCCCAGTGCTGCGACCCTAATGGATATGGTGTGTTTGATGCTGTGTGTCCCTCCCTGTCCCCAGAGCCCTCGGTCATGTTTGCCAAGGAGCAGCCAGCACTCAGTGAGGTGCAGGCCAAGGCGGGGGCCAGTGCCACACTGAGCTGTGAGGTGGCCCAGGCCCAGACAGAGGTGACGTGGTACAAGGACGGGAAGAAGCTGAGTGCCAGCTCCAGAATGCATGTGGAGGCCAAGGGCTGCAGCAGGAAGCTGGTGATGCAGCAGGCAGGGAAGGCGGACGCCGGGGAGTACAGCTGTGAGGCCGGGGGAGAGAAGGTGTCCTTCCACCTGGATGTCACAGGTCAGTTCTGGAGCTAATACTTTATCCTTGATTGCTAGTGATGATGGCACTAGTGCGCAGCCCAGACAGACCCTGATGCTCTTCCCAGATCCCAGCCTTCTGCCTTCCATTTCACTCTGGTGGCTGAACCCACGGATGTGGGAAGGGAAGAGTGTCCAGACAAGAGAGAGCTCCTCTTGGGTACCCCATGGTGTGTCCACATGGCCATGCTCAGCCACTGTCCCCAGCACCCCTTCAGAACGTACTGTGGCTCCTTTGGCGTCCGGGATTCAGGCTCTATGTGCTGCACTGGGCTGAGATTGACCAGATGTACTCACCTGCAGATGCTCTAGTGGCTTCCATAGCCTCATTTAAAGGTTCTCACTATCAAGAGATGTTTGGGTTTCAGTAAGCCAGGATAAGAGGACGCTTCAGCCTTCTGATCATAGCTGGAACCATCTCGAGGCTGAACTTGCATTATTGAGGTTGTAGGTATTCTGGGCCATGCTCATGGGTGTGGAAGCTCCCTCAGTGCAAAACGCAGATAGATGTTTATTGCAGCATCTCGGCAAAATAAATAACGAGCGGCAAAGTGGTAGTAGCTGAACACCTGTGATGAGCACCTGTGTGGTTTGGAGCTGTTTTCAAAGCAAATCTTGTTTCTTTTTGTCTTCAGTTGGGATATCCTGTGTCAGAATTCCCCCTGGATGAGGTACAGGTTGAGGGAGGGAGAGGAGTAAGTGGCTTGTGGAACATGAGCACACTCAGTGGTAGCAGCCCCTGACTGATAAGGCAGTATCCATCCCACTGTGTTCCCAGGTGGTGCTCAGGGACACTGATGCCTCCTGACTGGTTCCAGACAAGTCTGTGACCTATCTTTATTTTCCTTCTTGTGGGAAAATTGAACTTCAGAGCAGCCCTGCCTGACTCCTGGGGGCCCCCATAGCAGTTTGCTGTTGTATCAGTACATCATGGTTTGTGGGTGTGTATGGACACTACAAAACCTGTTGTGTGTCTTTCTGACAAGTCACTTGAGAGAATCTGGCACTCTTTAATGCCAGAAAATCAGAACAGTGGTGAAGTATGGTCCTAGTGGTTGTAGAAAAGCAAATCTCAATGGACGTAAGAAGTGGACAATGCCCACAGCGTCATTGGAACAACAGAAGCAGGAACCAGAGTGTCTTCATGGAACAGTATGGAAGCCTGGTGACTTGCCTGGTAAATCCTTCCAGGCATTCTGGAAATTATATCCTGTTCACAGACATTCTTGTAGAGAAAAGGAGATACACTCTTATCCCATCTTACATGGCAGCGTAGCTTCTGTAGTACAACACGATGGGACAGGGGAAAGAGTGCAGGCCAGTGTGTCATGGCTTTCCAGGCCTATATTTAGACAGAATATCAGTGAACTGAAATCAGCAGTGTATCAACAGAATCATGCACTGATAGGAGGTACAGTTCCACTCTCCCTGCATTGCCAGCAGATGCTGACACAGAGTAGGTTGCAGCAGGGAGCTGCGGGGACTCCGTGCCCACATGGGAAGGACCCTGCAAGCCATGCACGTGCAGAGCCTGGAGACTATTCCAGCCATCCCGTTTACCTCTTCTTTCCCAGTGCTGCCTTCCTAACTTAGATGGTGTGTTTGTTCCTGTGTGTCCCTCTCTGTCCCCAGAGCCCTTGGCCATGTTTGCCAAGGAGCAGCTGGCATGCAGTGAGGTGCAGGCTGAGGCGGGGGCCAGCGTCACGCTGAGCTGCGAGGTGGCTCAGGACAAGACAGAGGTGACGTGGTACAAGGATGGGAAGAAGCTGAATGCAAGCTCCAAAGTGTGCATGGAGGCCACAGGCTGCAGCAGGAGGCTGGTGGTGCAGCAGGCGGGGAAGGCGGACACCGGGGAGTACAGCTGTGAGGCTGGGGGAGAGAAGGTGTCCTTCCACCTAAACATTACAGGTGGGGGCCAGCATTTGGAAGAGGGTATAAACTCCTGACAAATCAGGAAATGAGCCCTTCTCAGACAGGGCTGTGTGTTGTACCTGTGTTGGGGTCTCTGCTGACGGGCCTGGCCCAGGGCTCTGTCCACTGCCCAGGTCCTTGGATTGGAGACACTCCCTGTAGCCCCTGTTCTGGGACATTCCCGACATTTGCATCCCCCAGTTTCTGCCCCTCTCTGCCACATCCCCACCTTACCCCCACACAACCTGACCACCAAGGCCTGTGGTCTGTGGCCGTAGCCATTCTGTCTAGGGTTGGTAGGCAGACACGTTTCCCATTGCAAACGCACCATGCACAGTTTTGGAGCCCAGCGCTGTTCTGGGAGACTTACTTGAGGGGTTTGCCCTCAGCGGGGCTTGGCTCCCTGTCTCTTGCCTTGGGATCCCGAGTGTCCAGCTGATGTTCAGTCAGCCCTGCGGGCTTGCCCTGCTCTGATGCCCATCTTGGTCTGGGCCAAGCTGTCTTCTCCTGTCTCCTCTCCTGACCCTGCTCCAATGTCTTTCAGTAATGTGGGCCCAGGCCCCAGGCTGTGGTCTCTCTGACCTGCCTGCTGCCCACTGTCTACAGTGTCTGCTCATGAGGCCCCCTCTTCCCTGCTGGGCAGGGATGCTGGGCTCTCAGCTCTTGGCTCCCGGGCCCGTGACCCCAGGTGTCTCTTCCTGGCCACCCTGTCGCACCCCCGGGAGCCTGGATAGTGACCGTTAGGTGGCATGGAGCCTTGCTGGATTAACTCTCAGGCTTGTTCAGCAGAGTCTCAGCAGAGGAGGACTGGACGGGCCAGGCAGCGGCAGAGCAGTGGAAGTTTGGGTGGGGTGTGTGTGTCCCATTTCAGATCTCATCCCCCGGTGCAGCCCCTAGGTGGGATGAGTGAGGCCAGGAATGCAAGGGCCCTGCTCTCATGCTCATTGATCTCCCCACAGAGCTGGAGCCTGAGACCCCCACGGTGGAGAGACCTGGCCGCAGAGAGCCTGTGGTGGTCAGGGAGCACGAGGACATTGTCCTGACCGCCATGCTGGCTACGCCCTCCGTGGCCGCAGTGACGTGGCTCAAGGATGGCGTGGAGATCCGCCGCAGCAAGCGGCACGAAACGGCCAGCCTGGGGGACACCCACACCCTGACGATCCGCGGCGCGCAAACCCTGGACACCGCAGTGTACAGCTGCCGCGTGGGCGCAGATGGGCAGGACTTCCCAGTGCAGGTGGAAGGTCAGAGGGACTGGGGTGTCCTCTGGGAGCCCCGTGTGCACTGGGGCACCCGTGGGGCTGGAGGGTCTCCCATGAGGTTGCGTAGGCAGCATCCTGGCATGGAGCCGGAGTGGCACTCTGGGCGCATGACTGGTTGGCACAGAGTTTGTCCCCTGGCCCAAGCCCCGCGGCTGACACCCCCCTTCCATCCCGCAGAGGTGGTCGCTAAGTTCTGCCGGCCCCTGGAGCCTGTGAGCGGGGAGCTAGGTGGCACGGTGACGCTGGCCTGCGAGCTGAGCCCACCGCAGGCCGAGGTGGTGTGGCGCTGCGGGAGCACGCAGCTCCGGGCTGGCAAGCGCTTCCAGATGGAAGCCGCAGGGCCCCGGCGCTCACTCACCGTGTCCGGCCTGCGGCTGGAGGATGCGGGGCAGTATGTGTGTGAGACCCGGGATGACTGCACCAGCGCGCAGCTCTCCGTCAGCGGTAGGCAGGGGCGAGACGCATCTGGGGGCCTTCCTGGAGAAGGTGTGTGCTCTCTGTGTCTGCATGGGGCGGGGGGGTCTCTGCCTCTCCTACTCATCTCTCAAGCAAAACCCCTGTCTGCAGCCCCCCGCATGGTCAAGTTCATGTCTGGGTTGAGCGCCGTGGTGGCGGAAGAGGGCCAGGAGGCCACCTTCCAGTGCGTGGTGTCCCCCAGCGATGCAGCAGTCAGGTGGTTCCGGGACGGCGCGTTGCTGCAGCCCAGTGAGAAGTTCCTCATCTCACAGAGTGGCGCGAGCCACAGCCTGACCATCTTGGGCCTGACCCTGGACGACCCAGGCCAGATCACTGCAGAGGCCGAGGGGGTCTCCTCCGCTGCTGCCCTCCGGGTGCGAGGTACGTGGGAGGGCCTCCCAGGGGGACTGGTTCGAAGGCTGCTTTCTGATGCCAACCTGTGTCCAGCTGGTTCGGGTGACCTCGAGGGACACTGGGCTTTGTTGGCTAAGGAAAGGAGACTCAGGTGGGACCCAGGGGCCAGATACCTACTCTGAAGGGGACAAAGTAAACCTCTGTAAGGTGCGTCTGGTTGTGGGTGGGCAGAGGTTTAGGCCATCAAGGGAGACTGCCTGGAGGAGGCATCCCAAGCTGAGCCCCATGGTCGGCAAGGTGGGAGGGAGTGGAGTTAGCCAGTGCAAGCAGGGTTGGGGGCGGGGCGGGGGGCGGTGCTGGGACCTCACCTGGGGACCTGCTGCTGGTTCTGAGTGAGTTAGTAACATGGACACCTGGAAAGGTCATCCAGAGCCTGGGACTGGGAGGTGCACCTGACTGGCTCCTTTCACTCCTTCACGTAGAGTGTCCAGGGTCTCCTTGGGGCAGACTGGCTGGGGGCTCAGCGTCTGTGTTACCTGCCCCCCCCCAACCGTGCCCCATTGCTGCTGGTCATGGTGGGCTTGTCCTGAGTAGGAGGGTGGGAGGTGAGAGACAGGCTGAGGAAGAAGCAGCTCCCGGGGCCTCTGTTCCCTTCTCTACAGTTGTATCTGTACAGGTGTGCAGCTGGGCCTAGTGTGGAGTGAGAACATGAGGTCACGGTGGGGGCAGCTGTGCCGACTGTGGAGGTCAGGCCCCTCTGTGCCCTGGCTTTCCTGGGAGTGGCAGTGGCTGCGATGACCTCCCTTTCTCATGACCCCAGAGGCTCCAGTGCTGTTCAGAAAGAAGCTGGAGCCACAGACGGTGGAGGAGCGGAGCTCAGTGGCCATGGAGGTAGAGCTGACACGGCCATGGCCCGAGGTCAAGTGGACACGGAACGCAGTGGCCCTGGCGCCAGGCAAGAACGTGGAGATTCACGCCGAGAGCACCAGGCACCGCTTGGTTCTTCACTGCGTGGGTTTTGCCGACCGCGGCTTTTATGGCTGTGAGACTCCAGACGACAAGACACAGGCCAAGCTCACCGTGGAAAGTGAGTGGCAACAGCAGGCTGAGCGTGGGGGTCGGGCGTCAAGGAAGGAGGACGGAAGGGGGTGTCCCCCTGGAGGGACAGGCCCTGGGGGGTGGCGGGAGGCAGGGAGGATGGGAGAGAAGGAAGGGAAGGGCTGGGCCTTTCCCTCCAGGATGCCTGGCTGGCTCTGAGGCTCCTGGGGAGGTGAGTGGGGGCTGGCTGAAGGGCCTGGGTCTCACGGCGGTGCCTCATGCACCCCCATGTTTGTCCCGCAGTGCGCCAGGTCCGGCTTGTGCGGGGCCTGCAGGCGGTGGAGGTGTGGGAGCAGGGCACAGCCACCATGGATGTGGAGCTGTCACACGACAACGTGGAGGGCAGCTGGACGCGAGACAGCGTGCGGCTGCAGCCAGGGTCCACGTGCCAGCTGGCCGTGCAAGGCCCCATCCACACCCTCATCCTGTCGGGGCTGCGGCCACAGGATAGTGGCCTCATCGCCTTCAAAGCTGAGGGGGTGCACACGTCTGCACGGCTCACGGTCACTGGTGCGTGGGCACGGGGGGGGGGCACTCCTGAGTGCACCTGCCTCTGTCCCCAGTGAGGCCCGGGGAGCCAGGCAAGGGCAGGGTGGGGGGTGTCATTCCCAGAACTGGCTGTGTGAGACCACACATCTCAGGCCCCGCTTCTCACCTCCCCCTTCCTGCCAACCCAGAGCTGCCTGTGAGGTTCAGCCGCCCTCTGCAAGATGTGGTGGCCACAGAGAAGGACAGGGTGACCTTGGAGTGTGAGCTGTCTCGCCCCAACGTGGATGTGCGCTGGCTGAAGGTGGCTTGGGCTGCTCCCGCCTGTCACTGTGGGCTGGCAGGGGTGGGACTGCTCTGTTGGCCACCTCCAGTGCCTGACCCAACCTCGTTCCTCCTCAGGACGGCGTGGAGCTTAGGGTGGGCAAGACAGTGGGCATGGTGGCCCAGGGCGCCTGTCGGAGTCTCATCATTTTCCGCTGTGAGCTTGGTGACCAGGGCGTGTACGTGTGCGACGCTCGTGATGCTCAGAGCTCAGCCTCCCTGAAGGTGCAAGGTAGGCAGATTAAGGGTCAGGGTCTGCTGGGCCAGAGCCTCCTGGCCACCCTGCATCCCCCCAGCAAAGTGCTTAGCCCTCTGGCTCTGCCCCGCCCTGCACCCCTCAGCAATCTGGGTGGGAGGGGTAAGGGGGAGCTCTGGGCATCCACAAATGGCACGGCCTTCTTGCCACCCCAGGTCGTAACATCCAGATCGTGAGGCCCCTGGAGGATGTGGAGGTGATGGAAAAGGAGGGCGCCACCTTCTCTTGCAAGATCTCTCACGATGAGGTGCCAGCCCAGTGGTTCTGGGAGGGCAGTAAGCTTCGGCCCAGTGACAATGTGCGCATCCGCCAGGAAGGTGAGCTGTTGGGCAGGTGTCAGGAGGGCTCGTTCTCCATCCTGCCTCCAGGGCCTGTTCCCAGTACTGACTGGCCTGTGTTTCCAGGGAGGACATACACCCTCATCTACCGGAGGGTCCTGGCAGAAGATGCAGGAGAGATCAGATTTGTAGCCGAAAATGCAGAATCTCGAGCTGAGCTCCGAGTCAAAGGTGAGGGAGCCCAGGGGAGGGTTTTTGCTGGACAGTGTATGTGAATGCACAGTTTTGCAGCCTTACAGGGACTGACAGGGCAGCTGTCCCAGGACACCAATGACCCAGAAGGAGGAAAAGGAGGTATTGCCTCCTCACCAGGAAGACAGGGGTCTTGGAGAGGCAGCTCAGGAGGTCACAGTAAATCCTTCCTCCTGGGACTTAGCAATGGAGAGAAAGCACTGTGGGGTCCCGGCATGTGGTGAGCATGAGGCCTTAACAGATGGCCCTAGCCACAGTCAGGGCATAGAGGAGGGAGGGTCTGCCACAAGTTGGGGGGAAGGTATATGAGATTTGGAATTGCTTGATGCAGGATTGTGCAGGGCGAGGGGTGTGGATGTGAAGAGGCAGGGCAGGGGTGAGGCCAGGGTGCTCTGGATGAGCTTGTCAAGGGCGCACGGTGCAGTGGTGTGTGTGTGGGGGGGGAGTGGTGCGCCCACCCTTCACCTGGTCAGCTCTATGCAGTGGGTCCCAGAGAAGCCGAGGGTGACACCTGGCCTCGCCACCTGCTGGCCCTGGCAGAGAGGCTCCAGCCCTCTGGAGGCTGCAGAGGCAGAGCACCCAGACCCGGGTGGGTGGATGGGTGGGGGTTGAGGTGGGGTTTTGGGGGCACTGAGCATCCCTTATCCTGTCCCCTCACCCCTGGTCACACCTCAGAGCTGCCGGTGACCATCCTGCGCCCACTTCGGGACAAGATAGCCATGGAGAGGCACCGCGGTGTGCTGGAGTGCCAGATGTCCAGGGCCAGCGCCCAGGTGCAGTGGTTCAAGGGCAGCGTGGAGCTGCAGTCAGGACCCAAGTACGAGATGGTCAGCGACGGCCTCTACCGCAAGCTGATCATCAACGATGTGCAGCCGGAGGATGAGGACACCTACACGTGTGACGCTGGCAACGTGAAGACCAGTGCCCAGTTCTTTGTGGAAGGTGCGGGCGGGGCCACCCTGGCACCTCCCCACTGTGCCTGTGGCTGCTGGTGGTCCTCCCTGTGGGACTGCCCCAGTGACCAGCCCCTCACCCACAGAACAATCCATCACCATCGTGCGGGGCCTGCAGGACGTGACTGTGATGGAGCCCGCACCTGCCTGGTTCGAATGCGAGACCTCCATCCCCTCGGTGCGGCCGCCCAAGTGGCTCCTGGGAAAGACAGTGCTCCAGGCCGGGCCCACCGTGGGCATGGAGCAGGAGGGCACGGTGCACCGGCTGACGCTGCGACGAACCTGCTCCACCATGACTGGGCCGGTGCACTTCACCATCGGCAAGTCGCGCTCCACCGCACGCCTGGTGGTCTCTGGTGAGCGCGCCGCTGGGGCGAAGGGGCGCAGACCTGGCAGGTCTGGTGGCAGACCTGGCACAGGGTGGGTTCTGGGAACCTGCGGTCCCTCCGCTGACGCAGCGCTGCCCTCTCCCCTCCCGCGGCAGACATCCCCATGGTGCTCACACGGCCCCTGGAGCCCAAGGCGGGGCGCGAGCTGCAGTCGGTGGTCCTGTCCTGCGACTTCAAGCCGGCCCCCAAGGCCGTGCAGTGGTACAAGGAGGACACGCCCCTGGCGCCCTCCGACAAGTTCAAGATGAGGCTGGAGGGCCACATGGCAGAGCTGCGCGTCCTCCGGCTCACGCCCGCGGACGCCGGCGTCTACCGGTGCCAAGCCGGCAGTGCCCAGAGCAGCGCTGAGGTCACGGTGGAAGGTAGCCAGGGCGCACGGGGTCGCCCCGGGCCAGGGCGAGGGTCTCCGCCTGGGGGATGTGTTCCCGGGGTAGAGGGGGGAGGGGCGGGGAGAGGGTCCCCGGAGGGGAGAGTTTGGGGGGGAGGGTCCCCAAGGAGGAGGGTCGGGGATGTGGGGAGGGTCTTTGCCGTGGGGCGGGGGCTCCGGAGGGGGAGGGTGGGGGGGGGAGCATCCTCAGGGGGTAGGGTTTGGGGGGGAGGGTCCTCGCCGGGGAAGGGGAGGAGCGTCCCTAGTGGGGAGGGTCTGGGAGAGGAGGCGAGGAACCCCCTCTCCCCCCGGGGAAGGGTCTCCTGCGGCGGTGCTGAGTGGCTCTGTGCTCTGGCAGCGCGCGAGGTTACAGTGATGCAGCCGATGCAGGACGCAGAAGCCACGGAGGAGGGCCGCGCCTCCTTCTCGTGTGAGCTGTCCCATGAGGACGAGGAGATCGAGTGGTCGCTCAACGGCACACCTCTGTACAACGACAGCTTCCACGAGATCTCCCACGAAGGCCGTCGCCACACGCTGGTGCTGAAGCGGGTTCGGCGGGCCGACGCCGGCCTTGTGCGCGCCTGCTCCCCCAAGGTGTCGGTCACTGCCCGCCTGGAGGTCAAAGGTGAGGCGTCGCTGTGGGTCCTTGGGGTCCTCCCAGCGCGGGGCGCCGGGGTCCTTGAAGGCCGAAGGTGGAGCTCGCTCACCTGCCCACGACCTCCCCGCAGCAAAGCCGGTGGTGTTTCTGAAAGCGCTGGACGATGTGTCCGCGGAGGAGCGGGGCACGCTGGCCCTGCAGTGCGAGATCTCAGACCCCCAGGCCCGCGTGGTGTGGCGCAAGGACGGGGTGGAGGTGGTCCCTAGTGACAAGTACGACTTCCTGCACACGGCGGGCACGCGCGGGCTCGTGGTGCACGACCTGAGCTGGGAAGACACCGGCCTCTACACTTGCAGTGTGGGCTCCGAGGAGACCAGCTCCAGAGTCAGCGTGCACGGTGCGTGGCTATGCTGACTGGGTCCAAGGGGAGGGTCCCGGTCCTGGAGGCGGGGGCGGATGCAGGGGCGGGTCCGAGTCCAAGGGGCGGGTCCGGGTCCATGGGGCGGTCCGGGTCCAGGAAGCAGGGCCGGGTCATGGGGCGGGGCGGGTGCAGGGGTGGGGCTGGGTCCAGGGGGCGGGTCCGG
Organism: Puma concolor; assembly: GCF_028749965.1. Lineage (NCBI taxonomy): Eukaryota > Metazoa > Chordata > Mammalia > Carnivora > Felidae > Puma > Puma concolor. Next base: position 153,407,882 of record NC_141667.1, read on the forward strand.
GTCCAGGGGGCGGGTCCGGGTCCTTGGTGGGGAGGCGGTCCAAGGGATGGAGCGGGCACCAGGAGGCAGGGCGGGGTCCACGGGGCGGGTGCGGGTTCAGGGGCTGGTCTGGGTCCATTGGGCGGGTCCGGGTCCAAGGGGCGGGTCCGGGTCCAGGAGACAGGTCCGGGCCATGGGGCGGGGGCGGGTGCAGGGGCGGGGCTGGGTCTAAGGGGCGGGGCCAGGTCCTTGGGGCGGAGCCAGGTCCAAGGTGTGGAGCGGGCTCCAGGAGGCAGGGGGGGTCCATGGGGTGAGGGCGCGTGCAGGGCGAGTCCGGGTCCATGGGGCGGAGGCGGGTCCAAGGGATGGAGTAGGCACCAGGAGGCAGGGCCGGGTCCATGGGGCGGGGCCGGGTCCAGGGGAGAGTCTGGGTTCAAGGAATGCAGCCGGGTCCAGGGACGCGTACGGGTTCATGGGGCGGAGTTGTCGCCAGGGGCGAGGCCGTCTCTAGGGGCGGGTCCGGGTCCAAGGTAGGGCCAGAGTCCATGGGGTGGGGCCGGGTCCAAGGCATGGAGTAGGCTCCAGGAAAGCTGGGTCCATGGGCGAGGCCATCTCTAGGGGTGGGGCCATCTCAGGGGCAGGCTGGTTGCAGGAACAGGGCCGGGTCCAGGGGGCGGGTCTGCGTCCAGGGGCGTGTCTGGGTCCAGGGGGCAGACAGGGCTAGGTCTAGGGATGTATCTGAGTCCAGGGGCGGAACTGTTTCTAGGGGCGGGTCCAGGTCTAGGAGCGGGTCTGGGTCCAGGGGCAGAGCCCTGTCCACTGGTGGGTCTGGGTCCAGGGGGCAGGCGGGGTCGCGGCCAGGGGCGGGGCCGGGCCCAGGGGTGGGTCTGGGTCCAGGAGGCGGGTCCGGGTCCAGGGGGCAAGCGGGGCCTGCCACTGTGGTGCCCACCCGCTCAACCGTGCCAGGAGCTGCTTTGTAGAGCCCAGGAGGTCAGGGGCAGGCTCCTGGAAGACCAGGCTTGATGGTCCCTAAGAGGCCTAGGTTGCAGACAGTGGGGCGGGGATGTTGAAAAGAAGAGCTCTCGGGGACACTGGGCTGGCCATGAGTGATAGAGTCCCAAGATGCCAGGGATTCAGTGCAGGCTAGTGACATTCAATCTGCATTAGGGGATGTGTGTGGGCAGGTGTGGGAACCACAGAGGGAGCACAGTCAAGGTCACCTTTTGGGGGTGGCTAATGGCAGAGGCCCAGATGTCAGGCATAGGATGCTCTGGAAGGACTTCCAGGTCACAGGAATAGCCTGGTGAAGGTGGTTGTTGGCAGGCCACGTTTCTGGTTTATCAAGTTGCCTCAGAAAGGTTGAGCTGCACCATGGGTTACACAGCCAGCAAGGCAGCATTGCCCCCCCTTCCCCCTGGCTTGGAACACACGGTCCCTTCAGAAGTCACTGTCAGCCTAGGCCTGGCCTCCTGTGTGCACTGCTGTCCTGGCCCACTCCTCTGGTCCGATTCTCTCTCCTGCATGTGCATGGCAGGCTCGCTCTGCAGTCACCCTGGGACGTGTCCCTGGTGGGCTGGCCAGGGTTTGAGGTGAGACAGGGAATGGGGCAGGGCAGCATGGTGAGTTTGTTCTGGAGCTGGATGGCTCCTTCATTCGGGCCTGTCCTTCACCTCCTGGAGCTTTGAGCTGGCCACCACCATGGACAGTGAATGTTCTCTGCACAGTGAGTGTTCTGTAGCAGATAGGAGGGTGGTCACGCTGGTTTACACTCACAGCTCTCTGTGATCCATACAACAGGGTTCGGCCAGCTGGAGACATTTGCTTAGCGGGGAGTGGGACTGGGGAGGGAGGGAGTGAGGTCTTGCCCCTTGTGGGGTATGACCTGGGGCAGCAATGGGCTTGACAGTGCCAGTGTTAAGAGGCTGGTGTCCGAGGGCCTGGCCGGCATGACCACCATCTTCCGTGGCCCACAGACCTGCACGTGGGCATCACCAAGAGGCTGAAGTCGGTGGAGGTGCTGGAGGGCCAGAGCTGCACCTTCGAGTGTGTCCTGTCCCATGAGAACCCCAGCGATGTGGCCATATGGACAGTTGGCGGGAAGACAGTGGGTGGCTCTGGCCGCTTCCGGGCCACACGCCAGGGCCGCAAATACACCCTGGTTGTTCAAGATGTGGCTCCTGGAGATGCTGGGGAGGTGGTGTTCTCCGTGCGGGACCTCACCTCCAAGGCCTCCCTCATCATCAGAGGTGGGCACCGTGTGCAGGGATGGGGGCTTGTCTCCACTGGGGTGAGGGTGGAGTGGGGTCTCGGGCCAGAAACGGTGCTTCTGGGGACAGTCCCCCAGTCCCCGGGGAGCTCCCCTGTTGGAGGCCCAGAAGCACCTGCTGGGGTGCAAGGGGTGTCTGGTCATCTCAGAGAGCTCACTCTGTGGGGCGAGAGCCTCCAGTCTGTGGGCAGGAGCAGGGTTGGGGGTCTGACAGCATGGTGGCCCCTAGGGCTCACTGCTCACTGAGCTAGTGAAATCGCCATTGGCATTCCTAAGCTTGTGTACGTGGTATAAATACTGGTGCAGGTGGGTGATATTCAATTCACAGCTGGCAATGGCGGTGGCCACACTTTGAGTCTTGGGGCTCTGAGTGATACCAAGGTGTGAGGGTCTGTGGTCTCATATCTCCCCTCCCAGGCCCCTGCCTTGTGACTGTGGGGCCTCTTGCACTCCAGACCCTGAGGCCCCAGAAGGTCCTGTGGTCTCCACCTCTGTAGTGCTTGCCCTGCCCTCACTCTAAGCACGGCTGGGATGTGGCCATGCCTCACGGGGGCTGTTCTGCTCTCTGCTCTCTTCAGAGAGGCCGGCAGGTATCACGAAGCCTCTAGAAGACCAGCAGGCTGCTCCGGGTGAGGATGTGGTGATGAGCTGTGAGCTGTCTCGGGCCGGGACCCCCGTGCGCTGGCTAAAGGACGGGAAGGCCATTCGCAAGAGTCAGAAGTATGACCTGGTCACGGAAGGCACTTGGGCCACTCTGGTGGTCCGTGCGGTGTCGCTCAAGGATTCAGGAGAATACACGTGTGAGACAGAAGCTTCCAAGAGCACAGCGAGTCTCCGTGTGGAAGGTGACCCCACAGGAGACCCTGGGATGGGTCCCCTGGCCTCTGTCCCTCCCTCCCTGCCCATGGTGGGGGCTGTTCCCTGTCCGGAGGGGCTGGCATGGGGTCTGCACAGCCCTCAACCCCCACTTCTTCCCACTGCCTCCCAGAAAAGGCCAACTGGTTCACAGACGAGCTGACCGACCTGCATGTGGAAGAGAAGGGCACAGCTGTGTTCACGTGCAAGACAGAGCGTCCCGCAGCTGTGGTGATCTGGCGCAAGGGCCTCTCGGAGCTGCATGCCTCTGGGAAGCACGCACCCAGCCAGGAGGGCCTGACCCTGAGGCTCACCATCAGCGCCTTGGAGAAGGCGGACAGCGACACCTACACCTGTGACATCGGCCAGGCCTGTTCCCAGGCCCGGCTCCTGGTGCAAGGTGGGGCCTGGTGCCATGCTGGCCGGGGGTGTGGTTGGGAGTAAGCTTTGTTCAAAGTGGGCTTGGAGGCTGTCAGGGACCAGCCTCAGTTTCCCCATCCCTGGGAGCTTGGCCCTGGGTGGTCTCGTCTCTGAGGTCCTGCTAAAGGGACACAGTGTGAATGAGCACGTGTCCTCATGAATTCACGCAGTTGTTTGCTCGGAGCCTGTGTGCTGGAATGTGCCTGGCCCCCACACCGGGGCTCTGCAGGGAGTGTGGCCTGGGGATGCCTCCAGGTGTGAGGAGTAACAGTTGCACCTGCCAGGCGGCATGAATGCTATTCTCCCACCTCCCAGATGGGAAAGTGGGGGCCTGATGCAGTCTGTGGTTGGCCCAGAATCATAGGGCATATTGATGTCCAGGCAGGATGGTGCACTCCCCTCCCAACGCCAGGGTCCAGCATTCAGGGAGGTCAGGAGGAGGGCCCACCCGGGGGCGGGGGGCTCTGTCCGTGGGAAATAACAAAAGAACAACAAAGAAGCCTTGCTGTGGTTTTTTTCCTGTCCTCTTCTGTGAAATCCAGCAAGCCCACTGAGCTCACACCACATCCACTCTGTAAGCACAGTAGAATCCCTGGTTGGTCACAAAGCTCGTACTCATGCTGAATCCAGGAAACATCAGCTAAAGTGAGAAACACGCTGTCACACAGCATCCTCTTCAGAGACAATACACACTTGCCCATCTGGCTGTGCAGCCAGAGCCTTTTCTTTGCGCACCAGTCTGTGACTCAGTTTCCTTGTCTGCCCTGCACACGCCACCCACCAATGGGCCATCCACGAGTTCCTTTTGTGGTCCCATAGATGTAAGACACCTGCAGGTGCAGAAGAAGGCTGGAGACAGTCCCTCTCCATCATTAGGACTTCTCTCTGAGCCTTCCCCACACCTAGGTCAGCTGCAGAAGTGGGTTTTTTCACGTCGCCAACCTTCCAAAGCATTTAAGTTTTCACATGGCCACAACTGTTTTCACACTCCTACTTCTTTTTTTAAAAATATTTTTTAATGTTTATTCATTTTTGAGAGAGAGCGAGCGAGCATGAATGGGGTAGGGGCAGAGAGAGAGGGAGACACAGAATCCGAAACAGGCTACAGGCTCTGAGCTGTCAGCACAGACATGGGGTTTGAACCCAGGAGCTGTGAGATCATGTCCTGAGTCAAGGTTGGATGCTTAACTGACTGAGTCACCCAAGGGCCCTCCTATTTCTTCTTTTAATCCATGATTTAATTGCATTCTGTGACCTTAGGGATGGACGTAGGCAGGTGTGGAGAAGAGTTTGGGGAGAGGAGGGCTCACTCTGACCCACCCCATGTGCTCTGAGAAGGACCCCAGAAGTGGGCTTGGGGTTCATCAGTGGAGCCAAAACTCGCATGTGTGGACAGTTGAGCTCTGATACATTTGCTGTGCTCTGGGTTTCATCATTCTGAGCCTTACTCAGTCCAGCTGTGAGCCCACCCCAAGTCTTGGGGAGTGCCCCTTTCCCTTGGCAGCTGGCTGCAAGGGACCGTGACTTGCCGGTCTGTGCCTTGCAGGCCGGAAAGTTCTCATCACAGAGGATCTGGAGGACATGGAGGTGCGTGAGGGCTCTTCGGCCACCTTCTCTTGTCGCATCTCCCCTGCCGACTATGAGCCTGTCCACTGGTTCCTGGACAAGACGCCCCTGCACCCGAATGAGCTCAATGAGATTGAGGTTCAGCCAGGTGGCTACCACGTGCTCACCCTGCGGCAGCTGGCGCTCAAGGACTCAGGCACCATCCACTTTGAGGCAGGGGACCAGCGGACCTCAGCTGCCCTTCGGGTCACAGGTGGGCTGTGTGCCCAGTGCCGGCATGGGGCCTGGTCCATAAGGCTGAGGGTGCAGCCTTGTAGAAGGCAGATCTTGGCCATGTGCAGAGCATGGTCCTGGGGCTCACAGACAAGGTGCCCGGCCCACAGATCTCGGGGAGGTGGGGCTCTTTGAAGGTGATTGCGGCATGTGGTATGCAGAACTGATCCCTCAGTCTCCAAAGTGTGGGCTGGGCCATGCCAGGCATGCTCTGTATCCCCGGCAGCCCGTTTGTGACCCCAGCCTCATGGGGCAGGGGCCCACACCTCCTGAGCTTTCCTCTGCACCTCCAGAAAAGCCAAGTGTCTTCTCCCGGGAGCTCACGGATGCCACGGTCACAGAGGGGGAGGATCTGACCTTGGTCTGTGAGACTACCGCCCCAGACAGCCCCGTGTGCTGGACCAAGGATGGAAAGACCCTGCGGCCATCAGCCCGGTGCCAGCTGAGCCAGGAGGGCCACCGGGCCCAGCTGGTCATCAAGGGTACCACTGTGCAGGACGGTGGGCGCTACAAGTGTGAGGCCGGGGGCTCCTGGAGCAGCTCCATTGTCAGGGTCCATGGTGAGTTCCTGGGCTCATGTCCTACTCTCTGTGTGGGGGAGCCTGTGGCCCCCCTTGTGCATGTCCAGGTGTCTGCTGCTTTGGTAGAGTTGACCATCGTCCACCTGTGTCTCCTGACCAGCAGCGTCTGACTTGCTTCATTCCTATGTCTTGTTTTCTGACATCTCTGTGTCCCCTCCTCCTGGCTTGGTTCATCTCCAAGTGTCTCAGCATAGACCACATGACAAATACCATGGATCCACAGACCAGTTAAACCATGGGCATTTACTGTGTCCCAGTCCTGGAGGGGGAAGTCTGAGATCCAGGTGTGGGCGGGGCTGTTTCCCCACTGAGGCCTCTCTCCTTGGTTTGCACACACCGCCCCCTGCCTATGTTCTGGCTTTGTTCTCCGTCTGTGTCCTCAGCTCCTATGTGATCGCTCAGATACGTGGGATTCGGCCCATCCCAATGACCTCAGGTTACCAAAATCACCTCTGTAAAGACTCCATCTCCAAACACAGTCACATCCTGAGGTTCTGGGGGTTGGGGCTCCAGCATATGAATTAGGGTGGGGGACACAGTTCTCTTCCCAACCGTTTGCCCCCCCCGCCAGAGGACAGAGTTTTGGAGTTCGCTGCCCATAACCCCCAGTGTAGAAAGGGTGAGGTGGGCCTGCCTGAGCCCTCTGGCTGCTGTGTCCTCAGCTGTCCCCAACCCCAGCAGCCCTCAGCTGGGGTGCAGGATGGAGGGGTCAAGCCAAGCCCGTGCCTGCTTGCAGCACGGCCGGTGCGGTTCCGTGAGGGGCTGAAGGACCTGGAGGTGCCGGAGGGTGGAGCTGCCACACTGCGCTGTGTGCTGTCATCCATGGCCGCGCCTGTGGAGTGGCGCCGTGGAGATGAGGTTCTGCGGCCCGGAGGCAAGTACAGCCTGCGTCAGGAGGGCGCAGTGCTGGAGCTGGTGGTCCGGGACCTGCGGCCCCAGGACACCGGGCAGTACTCCTGCCACTTCGGGGACCAGATGACCTTGGCCATGCTCACAGTGAAGGGTAAGCATGCGTGCCTGCCTTGCCCACATGCTCCTTTCATTCCTGTGGGAGGTCAAAGGTGACATTCCCTGTTGGGCCCTGTTGTAGCCCTGCCTGCTGAGTTCATAGGGAGACTGAGAAGCAAGGAGGCCTCAGAAGGGGCCACAGCCACGCTGCGCTGTGAGCTGAGCAAGGAGGCTCCCGTGGAGTGGAGGAAGGGGTCTGAGACCCTCAGAGCCGGGGACAGAGTCAGCCTGAGGCAGGACGGGACCATGTGTGAGCTGGAGATCCGTGGCCTGGCCATGGCAGATGCTGGGGAGTACTCGTGTGTGTGTGGGCAGGAGAGGACTTCAGCCATGATGACCATCAGGGGTAAAGACCACGTGTGGCCAAGCAGTCGTGATTTGGTGTCCAGTTGACTTTGTGATGTCCATCTGCTCTCATTCCATGTTCATGTTCTTTCTCTCCCACATTCTCTGGTGTCACCCTCCACCTGTTACTCTGTGGAATCTCTCCCCTTCCTGGGCTGTTGTGTGAACTGTGAGAAGCCAGTATCCCAGCCACTTACCACTCCTTGGTCACTGCTGGTCCTGTTGTTCAGTAGAAGTCTGTCTTGTCATCTGTCCCGTCATGTACCACCACCCCCCAAAATCTCCAGAGAATCTGATCTTCTATGTCTGACTTCCCAGCCCTGCCTGCTGAGTTCATAGGGAGACTGAGAAGCAAGGATGCCACGGAAGGGGCCACAACCACTTTGCACTGTGAGCTGAGCAAGGAGGCCCCTGTGGAGTGGAGGAAAGGGTCTGAGACCCTCAGAGCTGGGGGCAGAGTCAGCCTGAGACAGGATGGGACCATGTGTGAGCTGGAGATCTGTGACCTGGCTGTGGTGGACGCTGGGGAATACTCATGTGTGTGCGGGCAGGAGAGGACGTCGGCCACACTGACTGTCAGGGGTAAGGATTTTGTGTGGTCATGTGGAGCAGTGTCTCCATGTCTCTGTGTCATGTCCTGTTGTTCTTCCCTGGTCACCATAGGGTCCTTCTGCCTCTCTGCCTCTGTCTCCTGCATCCTGCAGCATGAGTCTCTAGCATCTGCTTGTGTGAGGCTCATCCCAAATAAACTGCAGAGAATAAGGTTCTTTCTGCCCTCAGGGGGTTACATCTCAGGGAGAAATGGGGGGCATCCTACACTACAACTGAGGATTACAGACTTCATGAGTTCTCTGGAGGGAACGTGCCACGGAGGAGCTAGGAACTAGATCGAAACTTGGCCCTCAACGCAGCGATACTGAGAGGCTGACTGAGGAGGGGAGCCAGGAAACACATGCAGGGACATGGAAGAGATGTGGGGGTGAAGTGTGGATGTGGAGGGTGGATGGAGGCAAGGTCAAGGTGTGCAGAGTGAGGTGGGGTGAGGTGAGGTGAGTTGGGTTTGGAGGTAAGATGTGGTGAGGTAGACGTAGACTATGAGGTGAATCATGTGAGGTAGGTGTGGAAGGTGAATGAGGTGAGTTTATGTAGAAAGTGTGTGAGGTGAAGTGAGGTTAGATTGGGTGTGTAGCGTGAGTTGAGGGGAGGTCTGTGTGTGTGGGGGTGAGTTGAGTTGAGGTGACATGAAGTCTGGGTATAGATGCAGAGATGAAATGAGGTGATAGGTGTGGAAGTGAGATTAGATGGGTGTTGAGGTAAGATGGATGGATGGGTGTGAAGGTGAAGGGTGTTGAGGTGAGGTGAATGAGAAAAATGAGGTGAGGTGAGGTGATTGTGGAGGTGAGGCAGGTGTGGAGGTGAGGCGAGGTGGGTGTGGAGGTGAGGCGAGGTGGGTGTGGAGGTGAGGCGAGGTGGGTGTGCAGGTGAGGTGAGATGGGTGTGGAGAGAAGTGAGGTGGGTGTGGAGGGGAGGGGAGGTGATTGTGGAGGTGGGGGGTGTGGAGGTGAATTGAGGCAGGTCTGGAGATGAGGCAAGGTAGATGAGGTGAAGTGGGTGTAGTGGTGAGATGAGGAAGGTGAGGTGAAGTGGGTGTGGAGGTGAGATGAGGTGATTGTGGAGATGAGGCAGTTGTGGAGGTGTGGCAAGGCAGGTGTGGAGGTGTGGCAAGGCAGGTGTGGAGGTTATGTGGGTGTGGAAGTAAGGTGGGTGTGAAGGTGAGGTGAGGTGATTGTAGAAGTGAAGTGGTGTAGAGGTGAGGTGAGATGGATGAGGTGAGGTGATGTGAGGTAAGGTAGATCAAGAAGGTGAGGTAGGTGTGGACATGAGGTGAGGCAGGTATGGGGGTGAGGTGGGTGAGGAAGGTGAATTGAGGTGGATGAGGTCAGGTGAGGTGGATATGGAGGTGAGGTGGGTGAGTGTGGAAAGTGAGATGAGGTGGGTGAGGAAGGTGAGGTGGGTGTGGAGAGGTGAAGTGGATATGGAGGTGAGGTAAGGTGGGTGTGGAGATGAGGTGAGGTGGATGAGGTAAGGTGATGTGAGGTAAGGTGGTCAGGAAGGTGAGGTGGGTGTGGACATGAGGTGAGGCAGGTATGGAGGTGAGGTGAAGCAGGTGTGGAGGTGACAGTGGGTATGGATGGAATGTGGCGGGTGACGGAGGGGAAGGTCATGTGTGCCATGCCCAGGAAGGCAGGGGGACATCCATGTGGAGGTGGGGTCCAGGTCTGATGCTGACAGGTGGGTAGGTCTGCTCACAGCATTGGCAGGAAGTCTTTTGGGAGTGGGGCATCTCAGACATGGTGGGATTCAGGATGCAGGGCAGGACAGGAGGGCTGGTCCAGGGGTTAGGGATGACAGGCCCTGTGAGGGGCAGGTGGGAGTCCCTATGCAGTGGAGCTGCCTGCCATGGGTCATCCTGCCTGCTGTCCCCGAGGCCCTGCCTCCAAAAGGCAGCTGTGTTGCCAGGTTGATATCTGTGGCCATTTCTCATTTGCTCTCTGTGTGTGTGTCTGCTCCTCTCAGGCCTGACAACCCCTACACCAAGGTCCTGGGGCCTGAGCAGGCTCTGGGAGGAACTTGTGCAGTGGTGCGAGGGGCCCAAGACCCTTGGGAATGGGGGCTCAGAACAGGCCCTGCCATGGTGTGGCTGGTGGCTCCCTGATGGGGCCTGGGTCCTCAGGGGCCCTTATGGGGGCCTGGTCACTTCCTGCAGGGAAGCAGATGAGACAAGGTAGGATGAGGCCACCCCCCACATCCCGAGGGTATCCTAGGAGCACCCGGGCCCCTATGGTGCTTGAACTGTGTGGACGAACATAGCATCTTTGCCATAGGAGCACCGGGTGACCTCATGGAGCATGGGTGCCCTCTAGTCTGGGAGCAGCTGTCAGAGGCTGCGGCCATGATGTGTTCCAAGCAGGGCAGCCTGGGGTATGCGAGGTGGATGAGGGACCTGGGACCTTGAATCTAGCATAAGGTACAGTCTAAGACAGGATTGACCATGGAAGATGCTGGCAGATGTCCCCGTTGGCCACTATGTCTATCTGTTCTGTGGGCACTATGACCATTCCCATGCATGTGTCCATGTCCTGAGGTCCACTGTGGATGCCAGCTCCTCTGTCTCCCTGCTGCCCTGCCCCCACACACTGTGATCCACCCATGTGTCCATGTGTCCATTCTTTGATTTCCTATTTGCTCCAGGGTTCATTTCATTGTTGAGTGTCCACATCCTGACTTCTTAAGTTACTTGGTCTGATGCTCTCTGTGTCACCTTGTTCCTCCCCAGCCCTGCCCGCCAAGTTCACAAAGAGCCTGAGGAAGGAAGAGGCCACAGAAGGGGCCACAGCAAAGCTGCACTGTGAGTTAAGCAAGGTGGCCCCCGTGGAGTGGAAGAAGGGGTCTGAGACCCTCAGAGCTGGGGACAGAGTCAGCCTGAGGCAGGACAGGACTGTGTGTGAGCTGGAGATCCATGGCCTGGCTGTGGCAGATGCCGGGGAGTACTCGTGTGTGTGCGGGCAGGAGAAGACTTCGACCACGCTGACTGTCAGAGGTAAAGATTGAGTGTAGTCATGTGGCCCTGTGGCTTGGTGTCTGCACACTGTGACTATGTCACCATCTTCTCCCTGTCAGACTCCGTGGGCATCTGTGCCTCTCCAGCTGTGTCCTCCTGGGGACTCTAGCCTTCATCTCCCCATCCAGTATTTGTCCTGATGTTTGTGTCTGGGCTTGTGTCTGTCTTTCCTGGGCCATTTGCCTCCTATCCACCCTGTGCTCCATTCACTCATTCATGCTGTGGCCCTGGGAAGTTTGTGTGGTGCTTGTGGGTGTCTTGTCCTGGACATAGAGTCCCCGAGACAGTCTGGAGTCCTCCTGATCCTTGACTCTCTCCAGCCCTGCCCGCCAAGTTCACAAAGAGCCTGAGGAAGGAAGAGGCCACAGAAGGGGCCACGGCCACTCTGCACTGTGAGCTGAGCAAGGAGGCCCCCGTGGAATGGAGGAAGGGGTCTGACACTGTCAGAGCTGGGAACAGAGTCAACCTGAGGCAGGACAGGACTGTGTGTGAGCTGGAGATCTGTGGCCTGACCATGGAGGATGCTGGGGAGTACTCGTGTGTGTGTGGGCAGGAGAGGACATCAGCCACACTGACCGTCAGAGGTAAAGATTGTGTGTAGTCATGTGGCCCTGTGGCTTGGTGTCTGCACATTGTGACTATGTCACCATCTTCTCCCTGTCAGACTCCATGGGCATCTGTGTCTCTCCAGCTGTGTCCTCCTGGGGACTCTAGCCTTCATCTTCCCATCCAGTATTTGTCCTGATATATGTATCTGGGCTTGTGTCTGTCTCTCCTGGGCCATTTGCCTCCTACCCACCCTGTGCTCCGTTCACTCATTCATGCCGTGGCCCTAGGCACTTTGTGTTGTGCTTGTGGGTGTCTTGTCCTGGACATAGAGTCCCCGAGACAGTCTGGAGTCCTCCTGATCCTTGGCTCTCTCCAGCCCTGCCCGCCAAGTTCACAAAGAGCCTGAGGAAGGAAGAGGCCACAGAAGGGGCCACGGCCACTCTGCACTGTGAGCTGAGCAAGGAGGCCCCTGTGGAGTGGAGGAAGGGGCCCAAGACCCTCAGAGCTGGGGACAGAGTCAGCTTGAGGCAGGACGGGACCATGTGTGAGCTGGAGATCCGTGGCCTGACCATGGAGGATGCTGGGGAGTACTCGTGTGTGTGTGAGCAGGAGAGGACATCGGCCACACTGACCGTCAGAGGTAAAGACTGTGTGTGGCCACCTGAGTGACTTCCCCCTGCCTCTTGGTCTTTGCTCCCCTATGTCTCTCAATGTTGCTGTCTCTCCAGGACCACACGATAGCCATGTGGAGCATCCCACAGTCTCACACTAAGAACACACTGGTCAGTCCTGTCCAGGCCCCGGGGTGGATGGTACGGGGACCCCCAGGAAAACATGTACAGATGGGCATCACAGTCCAGGAGAATGGCCCGGGGCTCCTGGCCTGTGATCGGGCTGCGGATGGGCACGCATCCTGGGCCCACGTGTGGGGCTGGGAGCATGTCACACACATGACGAATGTGTGAAGGAGGACTGAGGGCAGCATTGGGGTGTTCAGGGATAAGGTGGCCAGACAGGCCAGGCCCTCCTTTGTCTGGTGACAGGGTTTGATTGCCCTCTGAAGGGCTCTGTCCCACTTGGCTTGGGCTGCAGGACAAACACTGTCACGGGTCCCACACTCGTAGTGGCTGGAAGTCTGAATCCAGGTGTTGGGACCCAGGAGCATCCGTCCTTAGAGTGTACACATTGTCTCCTCCCATGTCCTCACGTGGCTGTCCCTTTATTTGTGTCCTGATCCCCTCTTGTTAGGATGCCAGCATGATTAATGACCTGCCCAGTGACCTTCTTTACCCTAATTACCCCTCTGAAGGGTAATCGTATTTCCATATGTGCTCATATTCTGAGGTCTCGGGGGCACAACTCCAGGATACAATTTGCTGGTGGGACAAGTTTGTGCGTGACACTCTGCCCTCTTACATCCCTGGAAATGCATGTCCTTCCCACGTGCAGTGTATGCACACCTCGTCCCCAAGGCTCCAAAGCCTTACCTGAGTCCAGTGTCACCACAGAATCCAGAGTGTGATGGAAGCATGTGCACCAGGTTTGGGTGACACTCAAGGTGGCTTCCTCTCAGCCATGAACCTGCGAGGTCAGACTGCACACCTCCCAAACGCAGCCGCAGGACATGTACCAGATGCGCATTCCTGTTCCGAAGGGGAGAAACGGAAATGAGGGAAGAGGTCCCTGGTCCCTGGAGACACGACACTGGGCAGGAAAGACTCCTGGATTTTAAGGCTGGACAAGGAGCCTCTGGCTCAATGCTCTGTCCTCTGGGCCCACAAGTGGTGCCGTGGGCCGTGGGTAGATGTGGCCTGGCCTGTGGATCCCATGCCGTGGCAGCCCTGCAGCCTCTGAATTTCCCTTGCTTTCCTTCTTTGCCCTTCTTGACGAGTGATACGTGTCCACAGTTGGGCAGCTCCATGGGTGCATCCCGTAGGACCCCTGGAAGTCTGATGGTTTCCTCCATTTCAGCCTTCGCCTCTCTGATTCAGGCGTGGCTGTAGCATTTCTGCATGCTCTCCAAAACTTTGTTGGTCTCCCATGCAGCTCTCAGGAGCGTGGCTCATCAGACCAGCCTTCCGCACACCCTGCCTGGGCGACCCTACCTCTGTTCCCACTTCTGCCCTGCTCTTACCTGTGTTTCACCACAAGGAGTGAGAAGAAATCAGGCTGCTCCCTCAACTCTCTTCTTGGAGATCTCTCAGCTAACCAGTGCAAGTTCACTTCTCACGAGGCCCACCTTCCACAGATTCTGGGCAGAATTCATCCACCCACAGACTGGGCAGAATTCATCCAGGTTCCTTGCTACTTCCTACAGATACTACTTTTCCTGAAAGTGTCCAGTCAGCTGTTTCTCATTGCCGATTTGGGCCTCACCAGAAGTGCCGTAATGCCTATACTGACCCCTGCTCCCATGATCTACTCCAGGCAATCTAGATCTATCCAGCTGTCTGTCAAAACCCAGCCTTCACTCAACATCAGTTCCAAAGCTGGTTCTAGAACTTGAGGTCTTTGTTATGGCAGGAACTGCTCCTGCTATCAAAACAGGCATGACTGAGATATAGAGAAGTGGCCTTGACATTGGAAACGTGTAGTCTCCCAGTCCTGGAGGCTGGAGTCTGGGATCCAGTCAGGACAGGGCTGGTTCCTCCAGAGTCCTCTCATTGGCTTGCAGATGACTGCCTTCTCATGTCCTGTGTCTTCACGTAGCTGTCCCTGTGTGTGTGTGTGTGTGTGTGTGTGTGTGTCCCGATGTCCTCTTCTGATAGGGATCCAGTCATATAAGATCAGGGCCCACCCTAGTAACCCCCTTTTACCTTAACCACCTCTTTAAAGACTCCATCTCCAGCCCTGTTCTGAGGCCCCCTGGGGCCTTGACATGAATTTGGGGTACGGGAGTCACCCCACAACATGGTGTGACTAGGGTGGACACTGGTCACCTGTAACTTTAGGACCTCATTGTGCCTACAGTTGGAATTCAGGTGACAAGGGCCCAGGGGTGTGGTTAAAAGGCCATGGCTGCATCCATCATAGTCTTGGAAATCTGAGCAGGAGAGTGAGTGTCTGGTGGAGTCTGGACAAGAACATGTGAGGTGGAGCAGAGAGGGCCGAGTGTGGGTGGAGATAGTGTGCAATGAGCCTGGGTGTGGGCAGCAAGAGATGGATGCCCTGCTTTGGCTGGGAAACATGGGGTGAGAAGCAGCAGTGGAGCAGTGAATGTCATGACCACGAGGTGCCTCATGGGCATTCTTCCATGAAAGAGCCATAACGTCATGTGTGAGTGGGAGGAGCCTGGCTTCAAGCTCAGTGCAGGTGAGTCCAGAGCTGGGCTAGTACGAAAGGTCAGGGTATGAGGATATTGAGAAGACATGACACCTGGAAGGAGGCAGTCCCTGGGTAAAATGCCCCTCAGGGCAAGATGCCGGAGGCCATTGCAGTCGAACATGAGCTGATCTGCCTGTCCTCCTCCATACTTCTGCTTTGTTGATCCTGAGTGTTCACGTCATGCCCCAAATCCTCCAGAGGGATTGATGACTTCTATCCATCTGACCCTCCACAGCACTGCCTGCTCAGTTCATCCAAAATCTGAAGACCCAGGAAGCCATGGAAGGGGACACAGCCACACTGAACTGTGAGCTGAGCAAGGCAGCCCCTGTGCAGTGGAGGAAGGGGTCCAAGACCCTCAGAGCTGGAGACAGAGTGAGCCTGAGGCAGGATGGGACCATGTGTGAGCTGCAGATCTGTGGCCTGGCCGTGGCAGATGCTGGAGAGTACTCATGCATGTGTGGGCAGGAGAGGACGTCGGCCATGCTGACCATCAGGGGTAAAGACCACATGCGGCCAAGCAGAGCTGTGATCTGGTGTCCAGTTGACTTCATGACATCCATCTGCACTCATTCTGTTTTCACGTTCTTTCTCTCTCACATTCTCTGGTGTCACCTGCCCTGTTACTCCATCGAATCTCTCCCCTTCTGGGCTGTTGTGTGAACCACCGGAAGACAGCATCCCAGCCACTTACCCACTCCTTGGTCATTGCTGGTCCTGTTGTCCCATGGGACTCTGTCTTGTCCTCTGTGCTATTGTGTCCTGCCCTCACCAATCCTCTGTCCTGTGTCTGACTCGCCAGCTGTGCTAGCCAGAATCATACACATTATGAGGCTTGAGGAGCAACCAAAGAGGCCATGGCCATACTGTGCACAGGACAGCCTGAGGGAAACCACAACCCATAGTGTGTACTCAACACACTTAGTACATGGCCCATGTCCATTTATTTGTCTTTTCTGTGTTGCTTGTGTCCTGTCTCGTCCATGTGCTCAGAGACTGTGACTGTGTCTGTGTCTTTCTGACCATCCCCAGCCATGCCCGCCAAGTTCACAAAGAGCCTGAGAAAGGAAGAGGTCACGGAAGGGACCACAGCAAAGCTACACTGTGAGTTAAGCAAGGCATCCCCTGTGGAGTGGAGGAAGGGGTCCGTGACCCTCAGAGCTGGGGACAGAGTCAGCCTGAGGCAGGACGGAAACATGTGTGAGCTGGAGATCCGTGGTGTGGCCATGGAGGATGCCGGGGAGTACTCGTGTGTGTGCGGGCAGGAGAGGACATCGGCCATGCTGACTGTCAGGGGTAAAGGTCATGTGTGGCCACGTGGGCCAGTGTCTTGGTGTCTGCATGTTGTCCATTATCGCCACCTTCTCCCTGTCAGACTGTGGGCATCTGTGTGTCTCCAGCTGTGTCCCCCTGGGAACTCCCAGCCTCCATCTCCTTGTCAAGTATTTGTTCTGGTGTCTGTGTCCAGGCTTGTGTTTGCCTTTCCTGGACTGTTTCCTCACCCACTCTGTGCTCCATTCACTCATTCGTGTTGTGGCCCTGGGCAGTTTGTGTGGTGCTTGTGGGTGTCTCGTCCTGGACATAGAGTCCCCAAGAGAGCCTGGAGTCCTCCTTGGCTCTCCCCAGCCCTGCCCGCCAAGTTCACAAAGAGCCTGAGGAAGGAAGAGGCCACCGAAGGGGCTACAGCCATTATGCACTGTGAGCTGAGTAAGGAGGTCCCCGTGGAGTGGAGGAAGGGGCCCAAGACCCTCAGAGTGGGGGACAGAGTGAGCCTGAGACAGGATGGGATGGTGTGTGAGCTGGAGATCCGTGACCTGGCCTTGGTGGACACCGGGGAGTACTCGTGTGTGTGCGGACAGGAAAGAACATCAGCCACTCTGACTGTCAGGGGTAAAAACCATTTGTGACCATGTGGACCAGTGGTTCGATGTGGGCACATTGTCACCATATCACCATCTTCTGTGTAGGACTCGTGGGCATTGGTCTCTATTCAACTGTGGTTTCAGGGTCTCCTGGATCCTTATTGTTATCCAGCACATCTCCTGCTGTTGGTGTCAGTCCTTGTGCCCCTTGTTTCTGCAAGGCCATTTGCCACCTCCTGTTGGTGCATGTGTATCTCATAAGCCCCACGGCCCTCTGCAGTTGTGGGATCCTTGTGTGGGTACCATCTTGGACACAAGTGCCCAGAGAGCCTACTGTGCTCCCTGCTTCTTGGCTGTTTCCCAGCCATGCTGGCCAGAGTCATACAAAGTATGAGGCCTGAGGAGCCACAGAAGAGGCCACAGCCACATTGTGCACAGGCTGGGCTGAGGGAAACCACAACACACAGCACATTTAGCACACTTAGCATTTGGCCCATGCCCAGTTGGATTTGTGTGTTACCTTCGCTGTTCATGTCGTGTCTTGTCTAAGTTCTCAGACAGTGATCATGTCTGTGTCTTTCTGACCATCCCCAGGCCTGCCTGCCAAGTTCACAAAGAGCCTGAAGAAGGAAGAGGCCATGGAAGGGGCCACAGTAAAGCTGTGCTGTGAGTTAAGCAAGGTGGCCCCCGTGGAGTGGAGGAAGGGGTCCGAGACCCTCAGAGCTGGGGACAGAGTCAGCCTGAGGCAGGAAGGAAACGTGTGTGAGCTGGAGATCCGTGGCCTGGCTATGGTGGATGCCGGGGAGTACTCGTGTGTGTGCGGGCAGGAGAGGACATCAGCTATGCTGACTGTCAGGGGTAAAGATCATGTGTGGCCACGTGGGCCAATGTCTTGGTGTTGCATATTGTTGCTATGTCACCACCATCTCCCTGTCAGACACCGTGGACATATGTGTGTCTCCAGCTGTGTCCCCCTGGGAACTCCCAGCTTCCGTCTCCTTGTCAAGTATTTGTTCTGGTGTCTGTGTCCAGGCTTGTGTTTGCCTTTCCTGGACTGTTTCCTCACCCACTCTGTGCTCCATTCACTCATTCGTGTTGTGGCCCTGGGCAGTTTGTGTGGTGCTTGTGGGTGTCTCGTCCTGGACATAGAGTCCTCGAGACAG
Organism: Puma concolor; assembly: GCF_028749965.1. NCBI lineage: Eukaryota > Metazoa > Chordata > Mammalia > Carnivora > Felidae > Puma > Puma concolor. The sequence continues at coordinate 153,425,695 of NC_141667.1, forward strand.
CCTGGAGTCCTCCTGATCCTTGGCTCTCCCCAGCCCTGCCCGCCAAGTTCACAAAGAGCCTGAGGAAGGAAGAGGCCACGGAAGGGGCCACAGCCACGCTGCGCTGTGAGCTGAGCAAGGCGGTCCCCGTGGAGTGGAAGAAGGGGTCTGAGACCCTCAGAGCCGGGGACAGAGTGAGCCTGAGACAGGATGGGACGGTGTGTGAGCTGGAGATCCGTGACCTGGCCGTGGCAGATGCTGGGGAGTACTCGTGTGTGTGCGGGCAGGAGAGAACGTCAGCCGCGGTGACCGTCAGGGGTAAAGACTGTGTGGCCAAGCAGAGCTGTGATCTAGTGTCCAAGTGACTCGTGATGTCCATGTGCACTCATTCCATGTTCACGTTCTTTCTCTCCCACATTCTCTGATGTCACCCTCCACTGTTACTTCGTGAAATGTCTCCCCTTCCCTGGGTGGTTGTATGAACCAAGAGAAGTCAGCATCCAAGCCACTTTTGACCTCTCAATCCCTGCTAGTTCTGTTGTCCCTGGGAGTCTGTCTTGTCCTCTGTGCTACTGTGTCCTGCCCTCAACAATTCTCCATTCTGTGTCCGACTCTCCAGCCATGCTAGCCAGAGTCATACAAAGTATGAGGCTTGATGAACCGTCAAGAGGCCACGGCCACGCTGTACATAAGCCAGTCTGAGGGAAGCCACAACCCACAGTGTGTGCTTGGCACACCCAGCAAGCACATGGCACATGTCTAGTTTGGTTTGTGTCTTTTCTGTGCTGTTAGTGTCTTGTCTTATCCATGTGTTCAGAGACTGTGATTGTGTCTGTGTCTTTCTGACCATCCCCAGCCATGCCCGCCAAGTTCACAAAGAGCCTGAGAAAGGAAGAGGCCATGGAAGGGGCCACGGCAAAGCTACACTGCGAGTTAAGCAAGGCATCCCCTGTGGAGTGGAAGAAGGGGTCCGCGACCCTCAGAGTTGGAGACAGAGTCAGCCTGAGGCAGGACGGAAACATGTGTGAGCTGGAGATCCGTGGTGTGGCCACGGAGGATGCCGGGGAGTACTCGTGTGTGTGCGGGCAGGAGAGGACATCGGCCATGCTGACTGTCAGGGGTAAAGATCATGTGTGGCCACGTGGGCCAATGTATTGGTGACTGCATGTTGTCCATTATCACCACCATCTCCCTGTCAGACTGTGGGCATCTGTCTATCTCCAGCTGTGTCCCCCTGGGAACTCCCAGCTTCCGTCTCCTTGTCAAGTATTTGTTCTGGTGTTGTGTCCAGGCTTGTGTTTGCCTTTCCTGGACTGTTTCCTCACCCACTCTGTGCTCCATTCATTCATTCATGTTGTGGCCCTGGGCAGTTTGTGTGGTGCTTGTGGTGTCTCGTCCTGGACATACAGTCCTCGAGACAGCCTGGAGTCCTCCTGATCCTTGGCTCTCCCCAGCCCTGCCCGCCAAGTTCACAAAGAGCCTGAGGAAGGAAGAGGCCACGGAAGGGGCCACAGCCACGCTGCACTGTGAGCTGAGCAAGGCGGTCCCCGTGGAGTGGAAGAAGGGGTCTGAGACCCTCAGAGCCGGGGACAGAGTGAGCCTGAGACAGGATGGGACGGTGTGTGAGCTGGAGATCCGTGACCTGGCTGTGGCAGATGCCGGGGAGTACTCGTGTGTGTGCGGGCAGGAGAGAACGTCAGCCGCGGTGACCGTCAGGGGTAAAGACTGTGTGTGGCCAAGCAGAGCTGTGATCTAGTGTCCAAGTGACTCGTGATGTCCATGTGCACTCATTCCATGTTCACGTTCTTTCTCTCCCACATTCTCTGATGTCACCCTCCACTGTTACTTCATGAAATGTCTCCCCTTCCCTGGGTGGTTGTATGAACCAAGAGAAGCCAGCATCCAAGCCACTTTTGACCTCTCAATCCCTGCTAGTTCTGTTGTCCCTGGGAGTCTGTCTTGTCCTCTGTGCTACTGTGTCCTGCCCTCAACAATTCTCCATTCTGTGTCCGACTCTCCAGCCATGCTAGCCAGAGTCATACAAAGTATGAGGCTTGATGAACCGTCAAGAGGCCACGGCCACGCTGTATATAAGCCGGTCTGAGGGAAGCCACAATGCACAGTGTGTGCTTGGCACACCCAGCAAGCACATGGCGCATGTCTAGTTTGGTTTGTGTCTTTTCTGTGCTGTTAGTGTCTTTTCTCATCCATGTGTTCAGCGACCATGATTGTGTCTGTGTCTTTCTGACCATCCCCAGCTGTGCCTGCCAAGTTCACAAAGAGCCTGAGGAATGAAGAGGCCACAGAAGGGGCCACAGCCATGCTGCGCTGTGAGCTGAGCAAGGCGGTCCCTGTGGAGTGGACGAAGGGCTCTAAGACCCTCAGAGCTGGGGCCAGAGTCAGCCTGAGGCAGGATGGGACAGCATGTGAGCTGGAGATCTGTGGCCTGGCTGTGGAAGATGCTGGGGAGTACTCGTGTGTGTGTGGGCAGGAAAGGACATCAGCCACTTTGACCATCCAGGGTAAAGACCGTGTGTGGCCAAGCGGAACTGTGATCTGGTGTCCAGTTTACTTTGTGATGTCCATGTGCTCTCATTCCTTGTTCACATTCTTTTTCACATTTCCCGGGGTCACCCTATACCCATTACTCCGTGGAATATCTCCCCTTCCTGGGTTGTTGTGTGAACCATGAGAAGCCAGAATTCCAGCCACATATACTCCTTGGTCACATCTCATCCTGTTGTCCTGTGGGAGTCTGTGTTGTCCTCTGTGGTATCGTATCCTGCCCTCAACAATGCTCCATTTTGTGTCTGACCCCCCAGCTGGGCTAGACAGAGTCATACAAAGTATGAGGCTACAGGAGCCACCAAGAGGCCATGGCAACACTTTACATAAGCCAGTCTGAGGGAAGCCACAACCCACAAGCTACAACCCACAAGCACACCCAGCTTGTGGCCCACATCGAGTTTTGTTTGTATGGTCTCTGTGCTGCTAATGTCCTGTCTCGTCTAAGTGGTCAGAGACTATGATTGTGTCTGTATCTTTCTGACCATCCCCAGCTGTGCCCGCCAAGTTCACAAAGAGCCTGAGGAAGGAAGAGGCCACAGAAGGGGGCACAGCCAAGCTGTGCTGCAGGCTGAGCAAGGTGGCCCCTGTGGAGTGGAGAAAGGGGTCCAAGACCCTCAGAGCTGGGGACAGAGTCAGCCTGAGGCAGGACGGAAACATGTGTGAGCTGGAGATCCGTGGGGTGGCCATGGAGGATGCCGGGGAGTACTCGTGTGTGTGCGGGCAGGAGAGGACATCGGCCATGCTGACTGTCAGGGGTAAAGATCATGTGTGGCCACATGGGCCAATGTATTGGTGACTGCATGTTGTCCATTATCACCACCATCTCCCTGTCAGACTGTGGGCATCTGTCTCTCTCCAGCTGTGGCCCCCTGGGAACTCCCAGCTTCCGTCTCCTTGTCAAGTATTTGTTCTGGTGTCTGTGTCCAGGCTTGTGTTTGCCTTTCCTGGACTGTTTCCTCACCCACTCTGTGCTCCATTCACTCATTCATGCCGTGGCTCTAGGCACTTTGTGTCGTGCTTGTGGGTGTCTTGTCCTGGACATAGAGTCCCCGAGACAGCCTGGAGTCCTCCTGATCCTTGGTTCTCCCCAGCCCTGCCCGCCAAGTTCACAAAGAGCCTGAGGAAGGAAGAGGCCATGGAAGGGGCCACGACCACGCTGCACTGTGAGCTGAGCAAGGCGGTCCCCGTGGAGTGGAAGAAGGGGTCTGAGACCCTCAGAGCCGGGGACAGAGTGAGCCTGAGACAGGATGGGACGGTGTGTGAGCTGGAGATCCGTGACCTGGCTGTGGCAGATGCCGGGGAGTACTCGTGTGTGTGCGGGCAGGAGAGAACGTCAGCCGCGGTGACCGTCAGGGGTAAAGACTGTGTGTGGCCAAGCAGAGCTGTGATCTAGTGTCCAAGTGACTCATGATGTCCATGTGCACTCATTCCATGTTCACGTTCTTTCTCTCCCACATTCTCTGATGTCACCCTCCACTGTTACTTCATGAAATGTCTCCCCTTCCCTGGGTGGTTGTATGAACCAAGAGAAGCCAGCATCCAAGCCACTTTTGACCTCTCAATCCCTGCTAGTTCTGTTGTCCCTGGGAGTCTGTCTTGTCCTCTGTGCTATTGTGTCCTGCCCTCAACAATTCTCCATTCTGTGTCCGACTCTCCAGCCATGCTAGCCAGAGTCATACAAAGTATGGGGCTTGATGAACCGTCAAGAGGCCACGGCCACGCTGTACATAAGCCAGTCTGAGGGAAGCCACAACCCACAGTGTGTGCTTGGCACACCCAGCAAGCACATGGCGCATGTCTAGTTTGGTTTGTGTCTTTTCTGTGCTGTTAGTGTCTTTTCTCATCCATGTGTTCAGCGACCATGATTGTGTCTGTGTCTTTCTGACCATCCCCAGCCATGCCCGCCAAGTTCACAAAGAGCCTGAGAAAGGAAGAGGCCATGGAAGGGGCCACGGCAAAGCTACACTGCGAGTTAAGCAAGGCATCCCCTGTGGAGTGGAAGAAGGGGTCCGCGACCCTCAGAGTTGGAGACAGAGTCAGCCTGAGGCAGGACGGAAACATGTGTGAGCTGGAGATCCGTGGTGTGGCCATGGAGGATGCCGGGGAGTACTCGTGTGTGTGCGGGCAGGAGAGGACATCGGCCATGCTGACTGTCAGGGGTAAAGATCATGTGTGGCCACGTGGGCCAATGTATTGGTGACTGCATGTTGTCCATTATCACCACCATCTCCCTGTCAGACTGTGGGCATCTGTCTATCTCCAGCTGTGTCCCCCTGGGAACTCCCAGCTTCCGTCTCCTTGTCAAGTATTTGTTCTGGTGTTGTGTCCAGGCTTGTGTTTGCCTTTCCTGGACTGTTTCCTCACCCACTCTGTGCTCCATTCACTCATTCGTGTTGTGGCCCTGGGCAGTTTGTGTGGTGCTTGTGGTGTCTCGTCCTGGACATACAGTCCTCGAGACAGCCTGGAGTCCTCCTGATCCTTGGCTCTCCCCAGCCCTGCCCGCCAAGTTCACAAAGAGCCTGAGAAAGGAAGAGGTCACGGAAGGGGCCACAGCCATGCTGCGCTGTGAGCTGAGCAAGGCGGTCCCCGTGGAGTGGAAGAAGGGGTCTGAGACCCTCAGAGCCGGGGACAGAGTGAGCCTGAGACAGGATGGGACGGTGTGTGAGCTGGAGATCCGTGACCTGGCCGTGGCAGATGCCGGGGAGTACTCGTGTGTATGCGGGCAGGAGAGAACGTCAGCCGCGGTGACCGTCAGGGGTAAAGACTGTGTGTGGCCAAGCAGAGCTGTGATCTAGTGTCCAAGTGACTCGTGATGTCCATGTGCACTCATTCCATGTTCACGTTCTTTCTCTCCCACATTCTCTGATGTCACCCTCCACTGTTACTTCATGAAATGTCTCCCCTTCCCTGGGTGGTTGTATGAACCAAGAGAAGTCAGCATCCAAGCCACTTTTGACCTCTCAATCCCTGCTAGTTCTGTTGTCCCTGGGAGTCTGTCTTGTCCTCTGTGCTATTGTGTCCTGCCCTCAACAATTCTCCATTCTGTGTCTGACTCTCCAGCCATGCTAGCCAGAGTCATACAAAGTATGAGGCTTGATGAACCGTCAAGAGGCCACGGCCACGCTGTACATAAGCCAGTCTGAGGGAAGCCACAACCCACAGTGTGTGCTTGGCACACCCAGCAAGCACATGGCGCATGTCTAGTTTGGTTTGTGTCTTTTCTGTGCTGTTAGTGTCTTTTCTCATCCATGTGTTCAGTGACCATGATTGTGTCTGTGTCTTTCTGACCATCCCCAGCCATGCCCGCCAAGTTCACAAAGAGCCTGAAGAAGGAAGAGGCCATGGAAGGGGCCACGGCAAAGCTACACTGCGAGTTAAGCAAGGCATCCCCTGTGGAGTGGAAGAAGGGGTCCGCGACCCTCAGAGTTGGAGACAGAGTCAGCCTGAGGCAGGACGGAAACATGTGTGAGCTGGAGATCCGTGGTGTGGCCATGGAGGATGCCGGGGAGTACTCGTGTGTGTGCGGGCAGGAGAGGACATCGGCCATGCTGACTGTCAGGGGTAAAGATCATGTGTGGCCACGTGGGCCAGTGTCTTGGTGTCTGCATGTTGTCCATTATCACCACCTTCTCCCTGTCAGACTGTGGGATCTGTGTGTCTCAGCTGTGTCCCCCTGGGAACTCCAAGCCTCCATCTCCTTGTCAAGTATTTGTTCTGGTGTCTGTGTCCAGGCTTGTGTTTGCCTTTCCTGGACTGTTTCCTCACCCACTCTGTGCTCCATTCACTCATTCGTGTTGTGGCCCTGGGCAGTTTGTGTGGTGCTTGTGGGTGTCTCGTCCTGGACATAGAGTCCTCAAGACAGCCTGGAGTCCTCCTGATCCTTGGCTCTCCCCAGCCCTGCCCGCCAAGTTCACAAAGAGCCTGAGGAAGGAAGAGGCCACGGAAGGGGCCACAGCCACGCTGCGCTGTGAGCTGAGCAAGGCGGTCCCCGTGGAGTGGAAGAAGGGGTCTGAGACCCTCAGAGCCGGGGACAGAGTGAGCCTGAGACAGGATGGGATGGTGTGTGAGCTGGAGATCCGTGACCTGGCCGTGGCAGATGCCGGGGAGTACTCGTGTGTGTGTGGGCAGGAGAGAACGTCAGCCACGGTGACCGTCAGGGGTAAAGACTGTGTGTGGCCAGGTGGACTGCACGCATGCCTGTCCTTGTATATGTCTCTGCATCACCACTGTGTCTTGGGCTCTTACCTTCTCTGTGCCGTGTCCACTCACTTTGCCAGTCGTTTTTGTCTGCTCACTGACCCCCATCCTCGTGGTCTCACGTGGTCATCCTACTGGTGGGGTAGAATCCCCACCTGGTGTCCCCCTCCCACCTTACCCCAACCTGTCCAGCTTTCCTGCCCTCATTTGGCCCAGTTGGGTGTGGGTGCTCCCCTCTTGGGCTGACTGTATCTCCCCTCTGCACCGCTTCCCTGCAGCCCCACAAGTGGTATTCAGAGAGCCACTCAGGAGCGTGCAGGCTGAGGAGGGTGCCTCGGCCACACTGCGGTGTGAGCTTTCCCAGCCCAATGCTGCTGTGGTCTGGAGCAAGGGTGGCCTGGAGCTGCAGGCTGATGGGCGCTGGGAGCCTCGGCAGCGGGGCTACACTGCGGAGCTCGTGCTGTGGGACCTGCGCAGAGAGGACGCGGGCGAGTACACTTGTGCCTGTGGACCCCAGGCCACCAGTGCTACCCTCACCGTTACAGGTGGGCCCCAAGGCAACACCTGTCCCAGGGGCAAGTCCCTTGTGCTTTGGGCTGGGCCTGTGGGATGCAGTGCCTCCCTGGGAGTCCGTTGGGGGATAGGGGCTCCTGTAGACATATCAGGCCTGGCAGGAGCCTCAGCCCCCATGATTCCTACCCTGGTAGCTGAGCCCCTGAGGTTACCCCTACCCCCTGCAGCCACACCCCTGTGGTTCCCCCATGCACCCTTGTGGGAACCCTGGGTCTTGCCCTCACTTTCTCCCTAATCCCCACAGCTGTGCCCCTGTGGTCTCCCTGCACTCCACAGCTGCACTCCTGTGGTCTCTCCCTGCACTCCCTTAGCTGCACCCCCATGGTCTCTACCTGCACTCCCATAGCTGCACCCTCATGGTCCCCCTGCACCCCATAGCTGTACCCGTGGTCTCCCTGCACCCCATAGCTGCACCCTTGGTCCCCCTGCACTCCTATAGCTGCACCCTTGGTCCCCCTGCACCCCATAGGTGTACCCGTGGTCTCTCTGCACTCCCATAACTGCACCCCGTGTCTCTCCCTGCACTCCCATAACTGCACCCCTGTGGTGTCTCCCTGTGCTTCCATAGCTGCACCCCTGTGGTCTCCCTGCACTCCCATAGCTGCCCCTGCACCTGCCCTCATGCTGCCCTGCTTCCCTGTAGCTGCACCGGTGCGCTTTCTCCGGGAGCTGCAGGCCCAGGAGGTGGATGAAGGTGCCACTGCCCACCTGCGCTGTGAGCTGAGCCAAGAGGGTGCTAGTGTGGAGTGGCGCAAGGACTCCCTGCAGCTCTTCCCTTGTGCCAAGTACCAGATGGTGCAGGAGGGAAGGGCTGCCGAGCTGTGGGTGCACCACACTGAGCAGGAGGATGCTGGCCACTATACCTGTGACACGGGCCATGCGCAGAGCACGGCCAGCCTCTCTGTCCGAGGTGAGCTGCTCAGCGGCTCCTGCCCTCCCTGGGGTCTCACCCCCACCCTGGGAGCAGTGGGCACTGTGCTCACCAGCCCTAAGCACCCCTTCCTGGCCCCCCAGCCCCTAGGCCCACATTCCAGATGGAGCTGCAGAGCATGGAGCAGGAGGCCGGCAGTGTGGCCCAGCTACGCTGCCAGCTGAGTGAGGCAGAGCCTAGAGTCCCAGTGCAGTGGCTCAAGGAGGGTGTGGAGCTGCATGCGAGTCCCAAGTATGAGATACGGCGTGTGGGGACCATGTGCGAGCTGCTGATCCATGGGCTGGAGGCCAAGGACACGGGCGAGTACGTCTGCATGGCCGGTGGTCAGAAAACCATGGCTTCTGTCATGGTCAAAGGTGAGCCATCCATGCCACACCCACTGCCCCGGGGGAACACTTGGCCTGGCACCCACTAGGGCCAAGCGCCCCTCTGGACGTGGCTCTGAGGCCTTTGCAGTTACAGGCTCTTCTCCTTTCTGCTCACTCTGGTGTGGGTGGCCCCAGCATGCAGGGGGACAGCATGTCCTAGGACTTCCTGAAGGGCTTGCCTCCCTGCTGGGGTTGGCCACAGGGTGGGGGTGGACAGAGGCAGCCCCCCACCCCACAACCCCTCTGCTTCTTCTGAGTGCCCAGACTTAAGTGTCATGGAGACAAAAGTTGTGCATGGCAAATAGAGGCAGAGTGGGAGGATGTTCAAGAAGACTTGCTGGAGGAGGGGAGTGGGAGGTGGGCCTGGTGCACTGGTGTGGCTGGTAAAGGGACCCCATCGCCTACACCCCCCAGAGCCCGAGGTGACCATTGTGCGGGGGCTGGAGGATGCCGAGGTGCAGGTCGACGGGGAGGTGGAGTTCAGTTGTGAGGTGTCACGGGCTGGGGCCATGGCTGTGGAGTGGCACCTCCAGGGCCTGCCACTACAGAACAACGAGGTGACAGAGCTGGCCGTGCGGGGTGGCCGCACCCACACGCTGCGGCTGAAGGGCGTGACCCCTGAGGATGCGGGCACTGTCTCCTTCCATGTGGGCGCCCACACATCCTCTGCCCAGCTCACTGTCCGAGGTAACGGGTGCCACACAAGCTCAAGCCCTCTGTATGCCAGAGACAAATGCCGGGGTCCCTGCCCCCGGGTCTGAGGGACGGGTGGGGAGGCGGCCCTGTGAGGGGTGACTTGGGGACAGTGGAGGTGTGATGGAGGGGTGCCCCACATGCTTGTGTTCAGGAAGTGGGATGGGATGCTGGGAGGCACCCCTGACAGTGGGCAGTGGCATCCCAGATGCTGAGGCCCACACTGTTGTGTCCGCTGTGCAGTCCCTGATGTGAGCATCCTGGAGCCCCTGCAGGATGTACAGCTCAGTGAGGGCCAGGACGCCCACTTCCGGTGCCAGCTATCCAGGGCCTGCGGCCAGGAGGCCCGCTGGGCCCTGGGAGGGGTGCCTCTGCAGGCCAATGAGATGAATGACATCACCGTGGAGCATGGCACACTGCATCTGCTCACCCTGCACAAGGTGGCTTCTCTGGGTCCTGCCCCATTCATGGTGCTCCCTGGGGAGTGGGGGGAAGTCTCCCACTCCATTCGGACCTGGCTGGGGGCCAGCCACAGTGCTCCCTGGGGAGTGGGGGGGGGGGATAGATTACCACTCCATTCAGACCTGGCTGGGGGGCCAGCCGGGTTGCTCCCTGGGGACTGGGGGAGAAGGCTCCTACTCCATTCAGACCTGGCTGGGAGCCAGCCACGGTGCTCCCTGGGGAGTGGGGAGGAACGCTCCCACTCCATTAAGACCTGGCTGGGAGCCAGCTGGGGTGCTCTCTGGGTAATGGCCGGGGGGAGGTTCCCACTCCATTCGGACCTGGTTGGGGGCCAGCCATGGTGCTTTCTGGGGAGTGGGGGGGGGAAGCTCCCACTCCATTCAGACCTGGTTGGGGGCCAGCCATGGTGCTCCCTGGGGAGTGGAGGGGAGGTTCCCACTCCATTCGGACCTGGCTGGAAGCCTGCAGAGATGGAATAGACCCCCTCTCTCCTTCAGGTGACCCTGGAAGATGCGGGAACCATCAGCTTCCAAGTGGGCTCATGTAGCTCAGAAGCCCAGCTGAAGGTCACAGGTGGGCAGCCCCCTCTCCTAACCAGCCCCTTGCTTGCGGATGTCTGTATTTCCTTAGTTGGGGAGCTGTTGGCAGTGGTGTGGCCAGAAGCCCATGCCTTCCAGAGGTGATCTTACCTTGGGATGGTGACCGTCCACCCCTTGATGGCTAAAGTCACACACCAGAAGGATAGTGTGGGGGGGATCCCAGTATTGGATTAGTGCTCTCCACAGGAGGGAGATGTGGGCCTGGGCCTTTGGGATTTCTCCCCTGTGAATGTCTACTCTTGTGGCACACGCCTGTGTGTGCCATGTAGATAATCATGTCTACATTGATACATGCCTGCACATCCACAGGTTTCCAAGTGACACATGTGGTTTTATACAACAGCATACAAGGTCCCAGGCATGTAGGGAGGACCTAAAGACCTTCAACTTGGGTTATACTTTGTCCCCAGAGCTGGTCATCTCTCTGAATGCCTGACCCTGAGAGCTTCTCCTGTGCTGTCTTACTCCTGGTTGTCAAGCTGGCCCCATGCATCCACCATCCATCATTCATCTACATGTCCATCCACTACACGTTCACCACCCATGTTTTTGTCCATGTTTCATCTGTTTACCTATATGCTTATCCATTCATCTACCATTCACCCACCTACTATCCATCCATCCATCCATCCATCCATCCATCCATCCATGCTTTCATTTACCATCCATCTATCCATCTGTTGTCCATCTACTCTTCCATCCACCACCCATCCATCTGTCCAATCACCATCCACTTACATATTTGCTCATTTATCTACCATCTATTCATCCATGATTCATCCATCCACCATCTATCATTCATCTACACATTCATCCATTACACATTCACCACCTGTCTTTTTGTCCATTTATCATCCATTTATCTGCTTATCGACCCACCCAACATTTATGCATCCACCATTCATCCAACCATCCTTCATTCATCCATCTATCTACTGCTCATCTATCTGTCCACCATCCGTCTGTTCATTTACTGTCCATCTGTTCATCCATTATCCATCCACTCATCCATCTACCACCTATCATCCATCTGTTCACTTACCATCCATCTGTTCACCCACCATCCATCCATGGACATCCATCCATCCACCCAGCATCAATCTACCCTACATGCCTCTACCTGGAGAGGGCCTGAAGCTGTGCCATCAGGGAGTCCCCAGTCTGCTGGTAGAGTTAGACATAGAGATGGAGTGTGTCCTGAGTCTCAGGTGCCCCACCAGCCCAGATCTTGAGAGGGTGGACAGACGCAGTCAGCTCTGTGAACTGTGGGGCTGAGAAAGGCACCAGAGTGCAGTGCCCTCCAGCTGAGTGATGGGAGAGGGGAAGTATCCTGGGTGTTGTGATCCAGGTGGGTCCAGGAAGGGCCTGTGTGTTCTTAAGAGTGGGTGTCTGTGAGGGGGCAGCGTGGGAGTGGATTGAGCCTTACAGGTCCCACTGAGGGCTGTGCCTTGGCCCCTCTTGGCCTGGTGTCCCCAGTTGAAGTGTGCTGAATGATGTAAAGATACCTGGCCATGGTCTTATGGGAGGGCCATGAGCATGGGGGTGGGGTACAAATGGGTGTCCTGGTAGGTGGTATATGGACAAGCTTGGGAGCTCTGTTGGGAGACGAGAATGGGGAGATGATGCAGTAGGGTGGGGACATGGTCAGGTGTGCACTTTTGGGAGAGGATAGGAGGGAAGGTGGGGGCTGGAATATCAATGGTGTACCCTGGGAAGGGTATGGGGGGTCTTCTGCAGGAGGGCCCAGCCATGGTGGGTACAGGGGTACACAGCAGGCATCGTCTGCATCTGGGAAGCCCCTGGGTTCAAGCCCCACTGTGTGACAGGGCAAGGGTCAGTTGCCATGCAACATTAGGGCCCCAGAATCTGAGGGCTGGAAGGACCTTGGGGCACGTCTGGGTAAATGGACCTCTGGGGACAGGAGAAACATCTACTTCCAAACGCCCAGGGATGGCAGTCTTACTTCCCAAGGGAGATCCCGCACTTTATGAGAGCAGGGGGCCCCATGACTTCTTCCCACCCCACACCCACCCCCCAAGGATTGGAGCCTTAGGGCTAGTCTGCTCTGCCTCCTGAAAAGGGCGTGGATGCAGGTGACCAGTCTCCTGTGGTGAAACAGGACATGTCCCAATGGGGGTGTTGGGTACAGGGGGCTAAGCTGCCCTCCCATGGGCTTGCTGTGGGTGGTTTCTGTGTCTCATTCTGCAAGCAAGGTGGGTCAGCTGGCCTGGGTGGACCTCTTGTCTCAGCCCCAAGGCAGCCTCTGCAGACCCCAGGTTGGCTCCACAGACCCAGGGTGCCTAGACCCCCTCCTTTTGCCCTCTTGCACAGAGGCAGTACCACGCCTGGTACGTGGCTTGCAGAACGTGGACGTCTTTGCGGGGGAGGTGGCCACATTCTCCTGTGAGGTGTCCCGTGCGGGGGGGCCGGAGGCCCGCTGGTGGCTGGATGGCACCCTGCTGCAGGATGGTCCCCAGAGTGCTATCTCCGTGCGTGACGGGACCTTCCACTCCCTCACACTCTCGGGCCTGGGGGTTGCTGACTCAGGCACCGTCACCTACCGTGCAGGGCCCCTGGTTTCCACCGCCAAGTTGTTGGTCAAAGGTATTGGCCAATGGGACCCTGCCCTGAGCTGACGCTTCTGTACCTGCTGACCCTGAACGCTTGCTGCGGGCTCCCAGGGTGCCGGGTCCAGGGCTGGCCCCAGGACTTGAGCTGGGCATTGCTCTGTGTGTGCCGTGGGCAGGCATGGTGGGAGGTCTGCTGTCCCGATTTGTGGAGGAGGAGGCCAGGCTGGGGAGAAGTGAAGCCAACCCCATGCCCACCTCCCTGTGGGGCGCCAGGCCTGGCTTCCTGCCTGGTCACCATTCTGTGGCTGTCTATACCTCAGGTGCTTGCCCAGAGGGCAGCTGGGGAGTGAGAGCCCCCTTCCTGGTCCTGGGCCTGGCCTGCTCTGTCCCTGCTCGCCACTGCTTCCCTTGCTGTGGGCTCAGTTGGGGTCCTGTGACCATCTGGGAAAGATCCATCTTTGGGGAGGATGACAGTGGGGTGTCCGGTCCTCCAGGATGGCTGGCCAACAAGGCTTCACTTGGTGCTTCTGTGGAATAAGTGCAGACATTCACCCATGTCCAAGGGGCAGATCAGTTGTTGAGTAGGATTTCAGCAGGCTGAGATGGGACAGGGACCTCGAGGTTGGCGAGGCCCCTGGGGGTGCCATGGGCCCAGCAGAGTTCATAGACCCTGAGCAGGGGTGTTGTGCCCCTGCTGAGGCAAAGCATGCCCTGGGCCAGGGCTGGGGAGGGAGGCAGAAGGTTCAGGAAAGGCCCAGCCCCGACAGCGGCCAAGCCTCCAGTGCCATCTACCCCAGGGAGGGCACAGCTTCCCCCATGAGGAGGGCCCTGGGCTGCCGCGATGGGTTCTCCTCCTGCCGCAGCCCCCCCACCCCCGCCCAACACCGCTTGCTTGCTGCTGAGCTGCTGAGAGCAGAGGGTGGGTGGGGTGCAGCCACGCTGCACCAGCTGACACATGACCGGGGTGTCGGCCGACAGATCCCACGGTGGAGGTGGTCAGTGCCATGCAGGACCTGGCCGTGGAGGAGGGCGGCCCAGCCGAGCTCCTCTGCCAGTACTCGAGGCCTGTGCAGGCCACGTGGAAGATGGACGAGCAGGAGGTGTGCGCTGACGGGCGCCGTGTCATCATAGAGCAGGACTGGACCGTGGCCAGGCTGTCGTTCAGGCCGGCCTTGCCCTGCGACAGTGGCATCTATTCTTGTGAGGCTGCAGGCACCCGTGTGGTGGCCCTGCTGCAGGTGCAAGGTGAGGCCTTGCACGGCTCCAGCATGGTTGGGGCCATCCTTCCTGGTGCAGAGGCGGGTGTGACAGTCAGCATTATGTGGCCGTGCTGGAAAGACAGGGCCCCAACAGGCAGGCCTCTGCTCCTCCTGGAGCTGCCTGATGGGACAGGAGGGGGGTACTGGGCTGCATGCCCTGAGTCCCTGATCTTAGGTGGGGCACTGGAGCCCTGTGTCCCTGTCTGCACACAGCAAGGATACCGTGTGGGGGACCGGGGGGGGGGGCAGTTGACTGCAGCCCCCAGGGGAGGGACATCATTTGGCCGCTGCCAGTTCCTGGTTGGGAAGGTCGGAACACTGCCCAGTGAGGAGTGATCTGGAGGCATTAGTGAGAGGGCCATCCAAGCCAGGACAAGCAGGTCCTGGTTCTGTAAACAGTGATGTTTTTAAAGCACCTTTTTCTGGTCCCAGGAGGCACAGCTCGGAATAGACAGCAATCCCTCCCTCCAGGGGGCTGTCCCTCTGGGAGCTGAAGTTAGACGTGACAGCAGCCATGGGGAGGGGCTGCCCTTTGAGCCCAGACCTGAGGGAGGCGGGGGTGCAGCTGAGGCATGAGACCATCTGGGATGGGTAGGGTACAGTGGAGCCCAGAGAGGCAGAAAGGGCAGGGGCTCACTGCTGCTTTGACATCTGGGATGTCTAACCCCCATTGGTGCTGTTGATTCTGATGTGGGCAGGAAAGGAGCTGGGATGTGGGGAAGTCTGGTCTGTGGTATGAGGAGCCCGGGAGTGGGACGGTGGCCAGAAGAGAGACATGGGTGGGTCCTGGGGGGGTGTCTGCTCTGAGATGCCCTGCCCCATTCACTCCCTGGGGCTTCGTGTCCAGAGCAGATGCCCCTACCTGCAGGGCATGTGTACTCTGTGGATAAGCTGGGATTGAGCACTAGGGCTGTGAATAGGTTCTAGTTGGGTATGTATCCCAGAGAGCAGTTGGGGCTGTGGTTGCCCCATCCCCCATTGCCCAGGTCAGGCACTGTAGCGGCTTCCTAAAGTCATGTGGGTCAAGGTCACACCCTTCCCAGCATCCAGACCAGCCCTGGGTCACCTGGTTCTCCTTTCCTGCCTCACATGTGCTCTGCCCAGCTCAGTCATGCCCAGCCTGAGATTCTTCCTCCTCCAGGAAGTTGCTCAGACTTCCCACTGGCATCACTTGCTGTACAGGTGGTGTATCATGGGAATGGGCCGTGGCAGGTGGTAAGCCTGGGCTGCTGTTGGGGCCAGGCAAGCCCAGTCCTGAGCTCATGGCTTAACACATCAAACACACATCCACTTATTAAGTCTGGTGTACTGTGCGAACGAGAGAGCTGGAGAGGGGTGGGGAAGTAGGGCAGGGGTCTCTCTGGTCCCTGTGAGTGAGGGGAGCAGCCCAGCATGTCTGATAGCGCTGGCTGAGGATTGGGAAGAAAGGGGGCCATTTTCAGAGTCCCACGCTGCAACCTGGGCAGGGGCATATAACTCTTGCTGGGGGCAGGGTTTGAGCCTGGCTGTGGGCTGGGCAGCTTTGGGAATACCTGTGAGGCTTCTCACCTGTCTGGTGTGGAGAAGCACCCCCTCCCTGGCCACCAGCCAAGGCAAGCTACCAGCGTAGTGATAGTATGGGAGTAGGCAGGGCCTCAAGAGGCCCCCGTGGTGGCCCCATGTGGACACCGTGCACTGCCCTCCACTGGGCCACATGCTGGTCAGCCCTTAAGCCCTTCTAATGGGGGTGGGCTCTTCCACATAACTCTGCAGGGGGCCCTGGGGCAGAGGAGGCCCCAGCGCACCCTGAGCCGCCGCCTTCCCCGCAGCCAAGAACACAGTGGTGCGCGGCCTGGAGAACGTGGACGCACTCGAAGGCGGCGAGGCGCTGTTCGAGTGCCAGCTGTCCCGCCCCGAGGTGGCCGCCCACACCTGGTTGCTGGACGATGAGCCTGTGCGAACCTCCGAGAACGCGGAGGTGGTCTACTTCGAGAACGGCCTGCGGCACCTGCTGCTGCTCAAAAACCTGCGGCCGCAGGACAGCTGCCGGGTGACCTTCCTGGCAGGGGACGTGGTGACGTCCGCGTTCCTCACAGTCAGAGGTTAGGGGTGCGGGGCGGGGCTGAGGCCTCGTGGGGGGGGGGTATCTGGACGTGTATCTGGAGACCCCTCCCACCGGCTGCCGCTCACCAGGTGTGTGGGGTCTCTGAGACCCCTCCCACCGCATCCTCCGCTGTGGAGGTACAGGGCTGGGGGCTGAGGACGTTGGCGGTGGAGGGGGGGGGGCGTCGGTCTTTTGAGACCCCTCCTGCCAGATGCTGGGCCTCCTCTGCCAGGATCAGGGGGGCGGGGCTGGCGGGACCCGGTGGCCAGGAGGTTTCCCAGACCTGCCTCCAGGCCAGCGTGCTCACCGCATACCCCGGCCCCCGCAGGCTGGCGCCTGGAGGTACTGGAGTCCCCGCAGGACGCGGCCGTGCGAGCCGGTGGGCAGGTCCGCTTCAGCTGCACGCTCAGTGAGGCGGTGCCGGTGGGCGAGGCGACGTGGTACATCAACGGGGCCGCTGTGCAGCCGGACGACCGCAACTGGACGGTCACCGCCGACGGCAGCCACCACACCCTGCAGCTGCGCAGTGCCCAGCCACAGCACGCTGGCGAGGTCACCTTCGCCGCCCGCGACGCTGTGGCCTCCGCGCGGCTCACCGTGCTAGGTGGGTGGTTTGGGCCGCCTGCGGGCAGGCAGGTTGCGACCAGGGTTCTGCTGTTCCAGCCCCAGAGGCTGCCATCCAGGTAGGCTCAGGGTACACTGTCTCCCTGGCTCTGAAGTGCACGACCTTTGCGCTCTCAGACGGTCGGGGCCATCAAGTACAGGGGCTCACGGGCCAGCGCCCACTTCTCACCCCAGGATCAGAAACCAGGCAGGCAGGGCTGGGCACCCGCGGGCGCGGACCGGGAGCCTCCACTGACCAGCTCCGTCCCCGCAGGCCTCCCAGACCCTCCAGAGGACGCAGAGGTGGTGGCACGCAGCGGCCGTTCGGTAACGCTGTCCTGGGTGGCGCCTGCAAGCGACGGTGGCGGCGGTCTCTGTGGCTATAGGGTGGAGATGAAGGCGGCGGCCACAGGCGAGTGGCGGCTGTGCCATGAGCTGGTGCCTGGGCCTGAGTGCGTGGTGGACGGCCTGGCCCCCGGGGAGACCTACCGCTTCCGCGTGGCAGCAGTGGGCCCAGCGGGGGCTGGGGAGCCCGTGCACCTGCCGCAGACAGTGAAGCTCGGTGAGTGGTTGGCCTTCCTAAGGTGGGTGGTGGTAGTCCCGCCTGGAGCGCTCCAGACCTCCCCAAGCTGGAGAGCCCCAGCGCGTCCTTTCTGAAGTGGCTGTTTCTGGCAGAGCCCCTGGAGCCAGTGCCTGCAGCCAGCGCCCCCGTGCCTGCGGTCCCCGCCCCCGTGTCTTCAGTCCCTGTGCCTGTGGCCCCGGTTCCTGCGCACCCAGCTCCCACACCTCCCGCTCCCGAGAGCCGGCAGGTGGCTGCCGGCGAGGACGTGTGTCTGGAGTGTGAGGTGGCCGAGGCGGGCGAGGTGGTGTGGCTGAAGGGGGCGGAGGTCATCCAACCCAGCGGGCACTTCCAGGTTCTCTGCCAGGGTCAGCGGCGGACGCTGGTGATCCGGGGCTTCTCAGCGGAGGACCAGGGGGAGTACCGCTGTGGCCTCACCGGAGACCCGGCCTCCTCTGCAGCTGCCTCCTTCCAGGGTGTGTCCTTGGGACCCAGCTAAGGCGGGGGTGGGGGTGGGGTGGGGTGGGGCGGGGCGGGTGGGGGTAAGCCAGCCCCTCCTCTTCATCAGCTCCTTGATCCTCTTGGGGAGCCCCTCTCACACCAAAGAAGACTGAGGTCTGGTGGGGAGATGCACAGACCCGTGTGGCTGAGTCTCTTGTCACAAATCATAGAGCTGGTACCTCAAGCCACACTGCTCCCTGAGCACGTCCTGGCCAACACATCCCTTGGTACCCACTGCTGGTCCCCTAAGCTCTCGGACCCTGCCTTCTGAGCCTCCTCCTCATGCACAGGGACCTCTTGTGCTTTGAGTCCTCCCACTATGAGCGTCCCCACTCTGACCACATTCCCCTGTGCTCTGAACCCCCACTATGAAGCTCCCTACTCTGATGGCCTCTCCCCTATGCTCTGAGCCCCCACTATGAGCCTCCCCACTCTGACCACCTCTCCCCTGTGCTCTGAAACCCCCACTATAAGCCTCCCCACTCTGACCACATCTCCCCTGTGCTCTGAAGCCCCCACTATGAGCCTCCCCACTCTGACTACCTCTCCCCTGTGCTCTGAACCCCCCGCTATGAGCCTCCCCACTCTGACCACCTTCCCCTGTGCTCTGAACCCCCTCACACTATTTGTCCCACTGCATCTGCACTGATCCTGGCCCCGTGCTCCCCTGGGCTCACTCCTCCTGTGCAGGTGCCCAAGGTAGGGTGAAGTCTGGCTTCAGCAGGGGAAGCTGAGGCTGAGAGGGCAGTTCAGAGCCTCTGAAACTTCATAAAGACTGGACCTCCAGAAAACCCTGGTGGCCCAGGGAGGTGCCAGAGGCCTACTGAGGGGAACCACACAGCTGCCATGGCCAGCCTGGGGTCAAGGGTCTGTCCTGACTCTGCTGATCAGTCTCCTGTCCTTCTTAGTCGTGCTGACCACGGGATCTGAGGATGAGGCCCCTGCACAGCCCAGCCTGCCCCCCGAGGCAGCCCAGGAGGGTGACCTGCACCTGCTGTGGGAGGCCCTGGCCCGGAAGCGTCGCATGAGCCGTGAACCCACGCTGGACTCCATCAGTGAGCTGCCTGAGGAGGATGGTCGTTCACCACGCCCGCGGCAGGAGGTAGAAGAAGCGGCCCCAGACCTCTCTGAGGACTACTCCACAGCAGACGAGCTGGCACGCACTGGCGAGGCCGACCTCTCGCACACCAGCTCTGACGACGAGTCCCGGGCAGGCACCCCCTCCCTGGTTACCTACCTCAAGAAGGCTGGGAAGCCCAGCACCTCACCACTGGCCGGCAAGGTGAGTGTCCAGTGTGGCCTTCGAAGAGAGGCCTGGATGTCTCAGATCTTCATCAGCCATATGCCCACCCATTTCTCCATTATCCATACATCTGTCCATCTAACATCCATTTATACAACCACCTATCCACTCACCACCCATCTGCCATCCATTCTCTGTCCATGCATCCATCCATCTACTACCAACCCACCCATCTATGCATCCATCGATCCACCACTCACCATCCATCCTTCCACCATTCACCCACCCATCCACCATCCCCCCACCCACCCATCCATCCATCCACCCACCCATCCATCATTCACCATCCATCCACCCATCCACCACCCATCCATCCATCCATCCACCATTCACCCATCCACCACCCATCCCTCCATCCACCATCCCCACCCACCCATCCATCCATCCACCATTTACCCACCCATCCACCACCCATCCATCCATCCATCCATCCACCCATCCACCATTCAGCCACCCACCCATCCCTCCATCCAACATCCCCCACCCACCCATCCCTACATCCACTATCCCTCACCCACCCATCCCCCACCCACCCATCCACCCATCCATCCATCCATCCATCCACCACTTACCCACCCATCCATCCACCACTTACCCACCCATCCATCCACCATCCACCCACCCATCTCCCACCACCCATGCATCCTCCCACCCACCATCCACCTGGCTGTTAAGAGCTAAACTGGTCTCTCTGTGGTGTTCCTCACAACCTGTCAGTCCCCGTCCAGGTAACCATTAGAAATGATTTCAGGGAGGGTGGGCTTGCCTCTCGGGGGCAATAGGAGTCATAAGGCATCCAGCCTCTGTGAAAGTTATGCAATTTCAGGCAGGCAGAAGGCAGAGCAGCATGGTGAAGTGAAACATGAGCTTTGCTTCCAGCTTCCTGTATGTCCCTGCACTGTCCTTTCTCTGTCACGGGCCTCAGTTTCCCTGCCTTACCTGTGCACACAGCTTGGGATCCCTGCAGTTGGGAAGCCACCGAAGCATCAGGAACAGCCACCTGCAGTTCACCCACCCCCGGGAAGCCTGAGGGCTGAAGACCTGGGTGACCCGTCCATGGACAAGGCAGCGGTGAAGATCCAGGCTGCCTTCAAAGGCTACAAGGTCCGCAAAGAGATGAAGCAGCAGGAAGGACCCGTGTTCTCCCGCACGTTTGGGGACACTGAGGCACAGGTGGGGGATGTCCTGCGTCTGGAGTGTGTGGTGTCCAGCAAGGCGGATGTGCGGGCTCGCTGGCTGAAGGACGGCGTGGAGCTGACTGACGGCCGGCACCACCACATCGACCAGCTTGCGGACGGCACTTGCTGTCTGCTGGTGACGGGCCTGGGCCGTGCAGACGCTGGCCGCTACACCTGCCAGGTGAGCAGCAAGTTCGGCCACGTGGCCCACAGCGCCTGTGTGGTAGTCAGCGGGACTGAGAGCGAGGCGGAGAGCTCCTCGGGGGGCGAGTTGGATGACGCCTTCCGCCGAGCAGCCCGGCGGCTGCACCGCCTGTTCCGCACCAAGGGCCCGGCCGAAGTATCGGACGAAGAGCTCTTCCTGAGCGCAGACGAGGGCCCGGCGGAGCCGGAGGAGCCGGGGGACTGGCGGACGTACCGCGAAGAAGAGCACTTTGTCTACATTCGCTTCGAGGCGCTTGCCGAGGCCCACCGTGCGGCCACCTGCTTCCGGGAGATGTTTGGCACCATGGGCATCGGCGTGGACATCAGCCTGTCAGAGCAGGGTCCCCGGGGGGTGGAGATGCGCATCAGCAAGGTGGCTCCTGCACCCGCAGCAGCTCAGGAGGTGGTGCCCCGGCCGCTGACCACAGACGCCGGTGAGTCTGCGCGCTGTCTGTGGCGGGGCCGGAAGGGGGAGGGGCGACAAGGGAGGAGGGGTGGGGGCAGGATCTGGAGGGGAAGGGCGGGAAGGGGAGGGGCGGGACCAGGAAGGGGGGGCGACAAGGGGGAGAGGCGGGGTCAGGGCCTGTAGGGGGAGGACAGGAAGGGAGAGGGCGGGGCCTGGAAGAGGAGGAGCGGGGCTGGAAAGGGAGGGCGGGGCAGGGAAAAGAGGGGGCGGGGCCTGGAAGGGGGAGGGGCCTGGGATGAGGAGGGGTGGGGCGGTAAAGGGTGGAGCCTAGAATGGGGATGGGGCGGGGCCTGGAAGGGAAGGTGGGGCGGGGCCTGGAAGGGAGGGCGAGGGGGGGGCCTGGAAGGGAGGGTGGAGCAGGGGCGGGAGGGGGAGGGGCAGGGCCGGGAGGTGGGGGGCAGGGCCGGTGTGACCTGGGTCAGCTGAAGACTCAGGGAGCTGGCTGGGCTCCAGCTTGGGGCCACTGCGGATGCAGCTGCCTGAGCTGGAGGAGCCCTGAATTTGGGGTTAGAGCTCGGTTTAAGTCCAGCTCTGTCTGTTACGTGCTAGCTACTCTGAGCCTCAGTGTTGTCTATGAAATGGGTATAGAAATATGGACTTTCCAGAGTTTGTGTTTGCTCCGTGAGGGTTTGGGGTAAAACCAGTATAAAAGGTGGCATTCCACGGCCCCCATCTTCTGCTCCAGCAACTAAAATTATTTTTAAAGCTACTCCACCATTCCCTTGTGTTTCCCTAGGAGTAAAGAAGGTATATAACCCCCATGGCCTCATGTCTGGAAACCTCCCCTGTGCAATTATGGGCCATTCTCATGCTTGCAGCCCACACGACTTCTGTCTCTCTTTACCTGCCCCTCCTACCTGTTTCCTGCCCACTATCCCTCTGGCTTCTCAGTGGCTTGAGATGCAGGCTGGCAAGGAGAGGATCCTCCTAGAGAACAGGGGTGAAGCTGGCAGACACAGAATTGTGTTTAGCCCCGGGGTCTGCAAGCACTCCCACGTGAATGGGTGCCGTGAACTGGATGCACGTTGAGCCGCTGGCAGCTGGGCTGACTGGTGGGGACCCTGGGGCCAGCTCATTGCATACCCTGCCTGACCCTCCCAGCCCCAGTGTTCCTGACTGAGCTGCAGAATCAGGAGGTGCAGGACGGGTACCCCGTGAGCTTCGACTGTGTGGTGACAGGCCAGCCGGTGCCCACCGTGTGCTGGTTCAAGGACGGCAGGATGCTGGAGGAGGATGACCACTACATGATCAGTGAGGACCAACAGGGCGGCCACCAGCTCATCATCACTGCAGTGGT
Source organism: Puma concolor (assembly GCF_028749965.1). Classification (NCBI taxonomy): domain Eukaryota; kingdom Metazoa; phylum Chordata; class Mammalia; order Carnivora; family Felidae; genus Puma; species Puma concolor. The sequence continues at coordinate 153,448,088 of NC_141667.1, forward strand.
GCCTGCAGACATGGGTGTCTACCGCTGCATGGCTGAGAACAGCATGGGTGTGTCGTCCACCAAGGCAGAGCTCCGTGTGGACCGTGAGTGTGGCAGCCCCCAGAGAGCACTGGTTTTGGGTCGGACAGGATGTGGAGCCTCATATCTTGTGGCTGGGGTGGGGGCAGAGACCTTATCTCCTTGGGAGGTGCCTAGGCTGGGGAGGGGCCTGGGACAGTTTGGAGGTGTCTGGCACACTTGGGCGGTTAGCTATGGCACAACAAGAAATATGTACTTGGTCTTGTTCCGGGTTCCTAGCACACAGTTCTTAAATCCCATGTTGTATTCTAATGCCGAGACTCCTGGTGGGCCTCAGGACAAGTACATCCATTTGATTGTTGACAGAAGTGCAAGGGCAATTAAGTGGAGGCAGGATAGAATTTCAGATTCAAGGATAGAATCTCAAGTAGTGCTGGAGTCATTGGGACATTTATAGGCAAAGAATTAGACCTTGGCTTTATACAAAAATTAGCTCAAGATGGACTATATATGTAAATGTTAAATACAAAACTATGAAGGAAGGTTTCAGGAAAAAAAATAGGGAAAAATATTTAGGATCCAGGAGAACACTCCTTAGATTTGATACTAAGCACACCCATAAAAGGGAAAATTGGTAAAGGTTATGAATGTTTGCTCTGAGAAAGACCCCGTGCAGAGGGTTGTCAGAGTACAGGATGGGAGAAGGTATCTGCAAACCACATATCTAGTAAAGGACTTTATCTAAAAATATATACAATAAATTCTACCTCTGAAACCAATAAAAATAAGGAAAGCATGAAATATATGTGTAGGAAAACTTAGGTTTGTGAGCATAATTCATTCCGGAAGCATGTTTGTAATCCAAAGTGCTCGTATATCAAAGCAAATTTCCCCATAAGAAACAATAGAAACTCAGATGACTTGCTGCACAGTCCCCAAATACTCATATAAAAATGATTACAATACTGTAATATAATGCAAAATAATCAAGAAAATACAAAATATAAAGAAAAATTAACATGTACTTACCCTGAAAATGTTTGTGGCTGGTGTAAGGGAGACAAGGGAGAGGAGGATTATTGTGTAGGGCAACCTTCACTATCACTAATGGAATCACTGCTATCTATTGGTTCCATGGAACCTTCTGCATGGGGGCCATTTTATACACTCACACAGATGTTGACCTCACTACAGTAATAATAAACTCTTGTCACGTATTGAATGTAACTGTCAGTAAGGCGGCAGAGGAAATGATCTATATCTGCAGGCAGCCTGACCTAGAATGAAGCTAAGCATTCCTACCTAAGCTCACTCTTGTATGGAAAAGCAAAGGGCTGTCCATAGGTGATTGGAAGTGACAAAAAAAAAAAAAAAAAAAAAAAAAAAAGCACAAGTGCCAGTTGTGGGCACCTTCCAATGTTTTGAAAAACCACTGATTTCTGTGAAATGCCATGGCCTGAGACTGAGCATGAGCATCTGAGCATAGAAGACAATCACCCACAATCCTGCAGTGAGAGAGAAAGAGAGAAAGAGAGAGAGAAGAACCATTGCCTCAGTTGTAATCATGTGACATTCAGTGTCACGTACTACTCATATTGCAACACATCGCTCAGTTTATCAAGTTAAAATTTATTAGAAATGTTTGCTCATTTTGTGGAATGCTCGCAGAACAAGTTGTTCACAATCCACAGTTTTACTGTGTATATAAAGAATGGTCAACAGTAAACAATAAAAAAAAAGAAATTAAAAATCCAGTTAGAACAGAAGCAAAAGACATGTCCAGATGTTTCACACCAGAGGACACCCTGAAGGCAAATAACATGGAAGATATTCACCATCATTAGCCACCAGGGAAATGCTGATCAAAACCCCAGCAAGATGTCACTCTACACTTAGCAGGATGGCTAAAATAAAAAATAGAGACAACACCCAGTGCTGGCGAGGAGGCAGAGAAACAGGATTGATCATGCATTGCTGGCAGGAATGTAACATGGTGCACTCCATCTGGAAAAGAGGGTCAGTTACAAAACCAACCGCATAGCTAACATGTAATGCAACAGTTGCTGTTTTTGGTGTTTATCCCAGAGAAATGAAATCCCAAATTCATAATAAAACTTGTACCCAAAGGCTCTTAGCAACCTTATTCTCAACAGCCAGTAACTGGTCACAACCCAGCTGTCCTTCAGTGGGCGATGGTTACATAGTGGTACAGCCATTGTAGGGAACACTGCTTGGCAAGGAAAAGGGATGTGTCAGTGTCACCTTCTGTAGTTATGACACAAGCGACCTCGGTTGCTGGAGACTGAAGGGTATATAAGGTCTGAGAAAAACTAGGTTATCTCTAACAGATTCACGGGAGGCCAAAGCAAACCTCCCCCATCCCAGTTTTGGTGGGCACTTCTAAGACCTGTATATGAGTTTCCAAGGGGCCGGGAACACAGGGGCCCAGGAGAGGTCATCAAGCAACACTAACAAGATGTAGGGCCAAATGTGGAGTCAGTATCATCAGCACAACTGCACACAGCAGTAAGTCAGTTACCTCGAATGAGACCAGATTGTGTGTTTACCCAGTAGGAGATATTTCATTCTGCTGTGAGATCTGGATTTCCATCTGCTCTCACTTTCTTTCTGCCTGAGGGACATCTTTCTGCATCTTTTTTGTAGTCTGGGTATGCTAGAGTTCTCTCAGCTTTTGTATGCCTGAAAGAAACGTCTATTTCTATTTTGGTTCTGGAAGATATTTTTGTTAGGACGTTTTTTTTTTTTTTCTCTTTTTCATTCTTTAAAGGTGCTGTTCCACTGTTTACTAACTTGCATTGTTTACACCTGAGAAATAGGATGCCATTCTTACCTTTGTTTCTCTGTGCAAAAATTTGCATTTTCTCTTGGGATTTAAAATGTTTAGATATCTACACACCATCGAAGTTGTTTAAAAATGTGCAATTCAGTGGATTGTAGTATATTCATAATGTTGTGCGACCAGCATGACCATCCAGTGCCAGAGTGTTGCAGACTTTGAATCTGAAGTTCTCTCGTGTCCAGCAAGAGAGCAGATGCAGAATTGCATATGAGAGAGGCTAATGTCTGGGAGGAGACAAGAGCCCCAAACAGGGGTTTCGTCTCTGTATTGATTGAGCTCTCAAGGTTTTACATATGTGGTGAACTTGCTGAAGAAACCAATAAGCTAGGGACCAATAACTTGTGTGTGTAACAAGCAAAGGGTTCGGGGGGCGAGTGGCATTAGAAGTTGAGATTAAATCTGAGTGTGGTTTTGATTTGTATTTCCCTGATAAGGAGTGACGTTGAGCATCTTTTCATGTGGAGGTTCCTCAGAAAATTAAAAATAAACCTACCCTATGACCCAGCAATAGCACTGCTAGGAATTTACCCAAGGGATACAGGAGTACTGATGCATAGGGGCACTTGTACCCCAATGTTTATAGCAGCACTCTCAACAATAGCCAAATTATGGAAAGAGCCTAAATGTCCACCAACTGATGAATGGATAAAGAAATTGTGGTTTATATACACAATGGAGTACTACATGGCAATGAGAAAGAACGAAATATGGCCCTTTGTAGCAACGTGGATAGAACTGGAGAGTGTGATGCTAAGTGAAATAAGCCATACAGAGAAAAACAGATACCATATGTTTTCACTCTTATGTGGATCCTGAGAAACTTAACAGAAACCCATGGAGGAGGGGAAGGAAAAAAACAAAAGAGGTTAGAGTGGGAGAGAGCCAAAGCATAAGAGACTCTTAAAAACTGAGAACAAACTGAGGGTTGATGGAGGGTGGGAGGGAGGGGAGGATGGGTGATGGGTATTGAGGAGGGCACCTTTTGGGATGGGCACTGGGTGTTGTATGGAAACCAATTTGACAATAAATTTCATATATTGAAAAAAAAAGTTGAGATTAAAGCACAATGATACACCAGATGGACAGTGTTTCTCTGTGGGTGATACAGCCAAGCAGCTCCTATCTCCAAAGTGTAAGGTTGCTGGAGCAGGGTGCCTCAAGGCTAACAAAGCACCTTTTCTCTAGCTAACGTCAGGTGCTTCTACCCTGTAATGGCTTTCCGCCTCTAACTGGTCTCGGACACTTTCATCCTGTCAAGGCAGCTTTCCATCCTAAGCCTTGTTAACTCATTAGTGCAAGCTCAGGGAATTATTATTTTTATTTTTTTAACATTTACTTATTTTTGAGAGACACAGTGCAAGTGGGGGAGGGGCAGAGAGAGATTGAGAGAGAGAGAGAGAGAGAGGGAGAGAGAATCCGAAGCAGGCTCTAGGCTCTGAGCTGTCAGTACAGAGCCCAAGGTGGGGCTCAAACTCTAGAACTGCGAGATCATGACCTGAGCTGAAGTTGACACCTAACTGAGTCACCCAGGCGCCCCCAAGCTCAGGGAATTCTTATGCTTATTTCCCACACCAGAGCATTTCTGTCATCCCAGAAAGAAACCCTGTGTCCATTCACTGTCAATCCCCACTCTGCCTTCCCTGGCCCCTGGAGACCACTAAGCTACTTTCTGTCTCTGTGGGTTTGCCTGTTCTGGACATTTCATATAAATGGAATCATATGATACGTGGCCTTTTGTGTCTGGTTCCTGTCACTGAACATGTCCCAGAGATCCATGTGTGTTGTAAAATACATCAGTACCTCATCTGTTTTTCAGGTTGAACAATACTCCCTTGTATGTGGACTGCTTATCCATTCATCAGGTGGTGTTTATCCATCAGTTGTCTTGGGTCTTATAAGTAATGCTGTTGCACACATCTGTGTACAAGTAATTGTGTTTTGTGACATATGTGTTCAGTTCTCTTGGACACATACCTAGGAGTGGAATCACGTGGTCATACGGCAATTCTGTGGCTAACTCTTGGAGGAATGGCCATGCTCTACAGGGGCTGTGCCATTGTCAATTCCCACCAGCAATGGATGCAGGTTCAAATTCCCTACATCCTCATCAGTACTTGTTATTATTCACCTTTTTATTTATTAAAAAAATTTAATGTTTATTTATTTATGAGAGATAGAGAGCGAGCAGGGGATGGGCAGAGGGAGGGAGACAGAGGATCCTGTACTGTCAGCACAGAGCCTGATGTAGGGCTCAAACCCACGAACCTTAAGATCATGACCTGCGGCAAAGTTGGACACTCAACCAGACTGAGCCACCCAGGGGTTTTTAGTAATTGCTGCCCTAAGCAGTGTGGTTTTGACCTGCATTTCCCTGGTGACTAATGAGGTTGAGTATCTTTTCATGTATCTTTTATTGGATATTTGTGTATGTTTTTTGGGGGAAATGTCTACTCAGGTCTTTTCCCCATTTTCAGATTGGGTTTTGATTTTGAGTTGTAGGAGTTCTTTATATATTCTGCGTACTAGGCCATTATCAAATATATGATTTTTGAACATTTTTCCCCATTCTGAGGGTTTTCTTTCCACTTTTTTGATACACAAAATTTTCAATTTGATGAAGTCCACTACTTTTCCTTTGCTTGCTTGTACTTTTGTTGTGATGTCTACAAGACCATCACCTAGTTTTTGCTATAAACATTTACAACAATGCTTTCCTCTAAGAGTTTTACAGGTTTAGCTCTGACATTTAGGTTTGCTTTTTGTATATGGTGAGAGGCTAAGGGCCCAAATTCATCCTTGTCTTGTGGAAATCCAATGTTCCAGCACTGTTTGTGGAAGACTATTTTCCTCCATAAGATGGTCCTGGAACTCTTGTCAAAATCTCATTTCCATGAAACAAGTGGGTTTATTTCTGGGCTCTTCATTCTGTCTCATTTATCCATGATCTGACCATCATGCCACCACCATGCTGTCTTGATGGCTGTAGCTTCATTGTAAGTTTTGAAATCTAGACATGTGGGTCCTCCAACTTTGCTCTCGTTGAAGACTGTTTTGAGCCTCTGGGTCCTTTGCATTTCTACATGAGTTTTAGGATCAGTGTGTCTGCAGACCTTCTTGAGATCCTCCTCAGAGGTGGGGCCCAGGAAGCTGGGCTGATTCCCTCCCTCTACTGAAAGGAAAGACTTCCTGAGCACCTGATCCACAGACTGTGAAAGTTTCCAGTCTGACTAGAAACACAGTATCCTCCGCACTGTGTCCATGGCCCCTTCAGAGGTCTCTTTCCCCATGTTCACATGCCAGTCAGTGCTTTGCTGACCCTCCAGTGAGAGGGTCCCCACTCTCTGTGTGCAGCTCTCTCTTCTCTGGCTTCTGTCCTGTGGACTCCAGCAGCCTTCATCTCCCAGGATGCCAACTCTGTCTCCTCAACTCAGGGTCTACCTGGCTCTGCCAACCTCAGTTTCCCCTCCTAGACCTGGACACTGAAGGCAGGAAGCTGGCGTGATCACAGGGCTCACCATTATTTCCTATCTGTAAGGGATCAACAGGAAATTCTCTGACACCAGCTGGGGGTCCTACAATTCACTCAGCTCTGGCCCCATCGATGTGGAGATGGCATCAGACCCCACAGGCTCAGCCCCACAAGACCACCCCCACTTCAGACGCCAACCCCAAGTCCAGACATCACCTGTGCTCTGACCCACAGGCAACAGATCACAGGTTCCCACGGCCCCTCCTCGGGTCTGATGAATGTGCTGGAGGGACTCAGAGAGCTCAGGGAAATGTTTGACTTGCTAGATTAGTGGTTTATTACAAAAGGATATAACTCAGGGATAGCCTGTTAGAAGAGACGCCCAGATCAAGATGCTGGGGAAGGGATGGGAAGCTTCCATGCCTCTCCAAGCACGTCATTCTCCCCACGTCTCTACGTGCTCCCCAGCCTTCAATCCCCCCCAATGCTGAGACTGTCCCTCTGAGTTTTCATGGGGGCTTCATTGCATAGACATGATCGATTAACACATTGTCCATTGGTGATTGATTCCATCTCCCCTTCCCAGAGGTCAGGGGCAGGACTGAAGCCTCCAACTCTCTGGTCCCACGGTGGGGTCCACAGACCACCAGCCGCCATCCCTAGGGGCTTTCTAAAGTCACCACAACAACATGAATTTGGGCTTGTTATGAACACCGTGACACCTTCATTGCTGTCTTCAGTTGGGAAACCCAAGGGCCTTAGGACCTCTGAGCCAGGAACAGTGACAAGGGCTGATTCCGTATTTCTTATAAATCACACTATCACAGCCATTGTCCCACATATTCTGTATGGGGGAAGGGGAGGCTGTTGGGGCTACTGCAGCAGGGACCAGGTGGTAGAAACAACAGAAGTGTACTGCTCATGGCTGCAGTCAAGCTCTTCCTCGCATGGGGTTGCTTCCTGTCAGGGCACTAATGCCATTGCCATGGTGGGGGCTCCGCTGTCAGGAGCTCCTGACTCCCTGACTACCTCCCAGAGCACCCGCTTTTGACACCAGCACACTGCAGGTTTCCACATTTGAGGTCAAGGGGACACGAACATCCTGCCTACAGCAGAGGGTGAGTCCAGACCCTGTTACTCCTTCACGGCTGGCTGTATATGTCACCCCTTGTTCCCTAGTGGGGAAGACTGGAGGATACAGCTGTGGCTGCTCTCTGCCAGTCACAAGGCCCAGCATCACCCAGTATTGACAATTTGTTGGGACTTGCAGTTAGATACAGGCCTGGAAACATGGAGACACCTGGGGTGTGGAGGGGACACCGTCTACCATGTGTCCCATGGCCTCTCCCCCAGGAGTGTCAGTGGCTCCTAGGGATGGGCTCGCACTGAGAGCCAGGTGGCTAGCCTCTGGTGGGGGGCCATGCCTGGGCAGGTGGGGCACAGAGCTCACTCCAGCCACTGTTCCTCTCCCAGTGACCAGCACGGACTATGAAACTGCGGCCGATGCCACGGAGACCTCCTCCTACTTCAGCGCCCAAGGCTACCTATCCAGGTAGAGGTCCATGTAGACGCAGGCAGCACCCAGCAGGCTGGTGGTGCAGGCCCAGGGGGGTGGCAGTGCTGGCCTGGGCAGACGGAACCTGAGTCCTGGAGCTCTCAGCCAGGCCCTGGCAGTGTCCTGCCAGCAAGCAGGGGTCTGCAGGAGCCATCCAGGCCTGACCCCTTGCTGGTCCACCTCATGCCCCTTCTCTGTTCTCCCACCAGCCGGGAGCAAGAGGGCACGGAGTCTACCTCAGAGGAGGGGCAGCTGCCCCAGGTGGTGGAGGAGATGAAGGACCTCCAGGTGGCCCCTGGCACACGCCTGGCCAAGTTCCAGCTCAAAGTGAAAGGTGAGGAAGAGAGACAGATTGCCTGGAGCGCCATCTGGACAGTGGAGGCTGGGTGGGCATGGGGGCCGGGGGTTCTGAGGGCAGGGCGCGCTGGCCGGGGGCTGTGTGCTGACCAGTCCCCTGTGGTCCCAGGCTACCCAGCGCCACGGCTGTACTGGTTCAAAGACGGGCAGCCCCTGACGGCTTCTGCACACATCCGCATGGCTGACAGGAAGACGCTTCACACCCTGGAGGTTGTATCTGTCACCAAGGAGGATGCCGGCCAGTACTCAGCCTACATTAGCAACGCCGTGGGCGCCGCCTACTCATCAGCCCGGCTGCTGGTCCGAGGTGGGTGCGGGGGACTGGGTGTCCCCACCTGGGCAGTGCAAGTGGCCTGGGTGGGGGCAGGCAGGCAGTGAAACAGACCCACAAGTGTGGGAGCACCAGGAGACTGCGGAGGAGGAGGTCAGGAGTCACTTTTGGAGGATGGGTATGAGCTCCTTTGTCCCAAGTTCTGAGCATCGCAAGGTGCTCCCAGGTCACGCCAGAGGGAGTGGCCGAGGGACCCAGCTCTGCCCAGGCTTCACTCGCCCTTCGGTGCCACCCCACGTGCTGGCTCCAGATCGACGCCCACACTCTTGGGGCCGTGGAGGGTTGTGTGTATGAGAGTGGGTGGGACACCCCTACAGACTCCTACCCCCAGCAGGTGCACAGGCCCAGAGGAGGGAGGCCCCCTGGTGCTACAGGCCTGACTTCCATTTCTTGCCTCTTTCAGGTCCCAAAGATCCCGAAGAGAAGCCAGAATCAGGTGAGCCGACTCGGGTGGGCAGAGGTGGGTGGATGGCTCAGCAAAGTGAGTGAGGGACACAGCGTCGCAGGTGGAGGAGGGTGCACTGTAGGCTGTGGAGACCCAACCTCCAGATGGGATGGGGCTGGGGCCTGGGGGGGGGGGCCTTGGTGCCCCGAGGATGGGGAGCAGGGGTTCGACATGCATTCATCACCAATGCTTGCTGTTTCTCCAGATGTGTACCAGCAGCTGGTGCCGCCCCGATTCCTGGAAAGATTCACCTCCAAGAAAGTGAAGAAAGGCTCCAGCATCACCTTTTCAGTGAAGGTGGAAGGTGGGGCCCTCCTACTGTCCTGCCCCTTGACAAGGACAGCCAAACCCAGGATCAGAGCGGGCCCCGCCCCCTTCCTACCTAGGACTCCTCCCTCAGGATCAGAGCAGGGCCCCTCCCTCTTCCCACCTGGGACCCCTCCCCCAGGATCAGAGAGGGCCCTGCCCTCTTCCTACCTAGGACTCCCCCCAAGGCCCTTCAGTCTTCCCATCTCCCCAAGTCTCCCTCACTGTTCCCTCCTGCCCACAGGGTGCCCGGCCCCAGCCGTGCACTGGCTGCGGGAGGAGGCTGAGCGAGGCGTGCTGTGGATTGGCCGTGACACGCCAGGCTACACGGTGGCCAGCTCTGCACAGCAGCACAGTCTGGTCCTGCTGGATGTGGGCAGACAGCACCAGGGCACATACACCTGCATCGCCAGCAACAGCGCTGGCCAGGCCCTCTGCTCCGCTAGCCTGCACATCTCTGGCCGTGAGTGGGCGTGGGTGACTGCGGGCAGCTGACCTTCACTGAGCCCCCGACCCAGAGCCCTCTCCTGTTGGCCCCCTGAACACAGAGCCCCATGGGCCAGCTCCCACCCCTGTCTTGTAGGCTCTGCATAGCTGGATGAGACCCTCCTAGAAGCCTCCTGCCCCGCTGAGTGTTTTCCTCCTGGGCCCCACTCCACCTCCCAAGGGCCAGGGTCAAGGTCCCTGCTGGGGGGTAGACACCCTGGGTCAGGTCCCCGCCAGAATTGTCTCAGGGCTGTGGGGCATCATCCTGAGGCTCACCCTGTTCTCCTGACAGTGCCCAAGGAGGCAGGGGCAGCAGAGGAGCATGCTGGGGTGAAGGAGGCCCTCATCTCCACCTTCCTGCAGGGGTGAGTAGGGGAAGCAGGTCAGCAGCAGCAGGCCTGGGAGTGGGGCGTTGCCGCCCTTGGGAGGGAACCCCATCCAGACTGCAGCCCAGCCTTGCCCCTCAAGGACTCTGTGGCTTGGGCCAGGCCCTGTCCCTCTCTGTGCCTCAGTGTCCCCACTGTAACACCAGGGCTTCGGCTGAAGCATTCCCTCAGGATGCCCCTCCCCTTTAGGACCCAAGCCGTCTCCACGCAGATGTCAGAACCTGCAGGTTTCACTGATCTTGCTGGGCAGAGGAAAGGTATGGGCTGATTGGGAGCAGGGAGCAGGGTGGGGGTCGATGCACCCAGTGCAGGGGTGAGGCATGGAGGAGGCTGCTCCAGGCCCACAGCTGCTCCAGAAATACCTGCTCATCCTCTCTGGGCCAGGGCTTCCTGCCCTCTCCTGGGCCTGATTCTGAATGCTAGTTGGTGTCAGGGCCATTTCTGAGCCTTGCAGATCTGACCCTTGGCTCACAGCTCACGCCCAGTGGGCTGTGTGGATGCCTGGCCTGGACACAGGTGGCAGTGATGGCTAGGTGAAGGCAGTGCAGGAGGCAGGTGCTGGGCATGCCAGCATCCAGACCTGATCTGTCCTGGATTCTCCCCCGTCCCCAGCAGGGTCCTTCGGCTCATTTCCTGGCCACCTGCACAGGCCCTTCTGGCACCTTGGGGTATTTGTAACTTTTTAATGGAAAGCAGGGAGTCTGCACAGAAGTAGAGAAGGGAAGGCCATGTGCTCTGTGTGCTGGTTGCCCACCTTTGGGGTCACTTCTCGGCTGACCCCCACTCATCCAGGCAGCCCTCATTCACTCTTGACCCGACCCTGCAAAGCTTCCAGCAGTGATGGCCCCAAGTCTGTGCATTCCTCTGCACTGCTGAGACTTGAGCCCAGGTCCAGGCCTGGAGAGCACAGGTCGGCAGGGCCTGCAGCTAGCTGAGCCAGCTTCTGGTCCCCAGGAGAGCCCATGGCGGTGGAGGCCCGTAGCCACTTGTCCCTGGCCGAGGTGGGCACAGAGGAGTTCCTGCAGAAGCTCACCTCCCAGATCACAGAGATAGTGTCGGCCAAGATCACGCAGGGTGAGGGCGCCGCTGGCTGTGGGGCGAGGGTAGGGGCAGTGACTGAATTCCCTTGTCCATGCACCCTGGGGACCCACGGGGAGGGGATATGGGCCAGGCCCTTCCTGGGCATCACATGCCCTATGCCCCCAGCCAAGCTGCAGGTGCCTGGAGGTGACAGCGATGAGGAATCTAAGACACCGTCTGCATCCCCCTGGCATGGCCGTTCCCGCCCCTCCTCCAGCGTCCAGGAGTCATCCTCGGAGTCGGAGGATGGGGACTCCCGTGGCGAGGTGCTCTGATGGGGCAGTGGGGGGCAGGCAGTGGGCAGGGCACCGGTGGGGGGAGGAGTGGGAGCACAATACTGCCACCTGGGATGGCCTGGACCCCTGGGCCCTCTGGGGTGGCCTCACTGCCACCCTGATGGGATTTCCATCAGCAGAGTTGGGTTGAGCTTGTCCTGGAACTTCTGGAACCTCAGGATGGCTTCTCCCCCAACGTGATGCCAGGCACCCCGCAGCCTCAGGAGGCCCGGCTGGCTCCAGTCTGGGTTTTCCCCGCTCTGGGGTCTTTGTGGGGGCTGTGGGGGTCTTGGTAGGTCAGGCTGGCATCCCTCTGGTCTGACTTGGCATCATCCCCCCCAGATCTTCGACATCTATGTGGTCACGGCTGACTACCTGCCCCTGGGGGCCGAGCAGGATGCCATCTCACTGCGGGAGGGCCAGTATGTGGAAGTGCTGGACTCCGCCCACCCGCTGCGCTGGCTTGTGCGCACCAAGCCCACCAAGTCCAGCCCCTCACGCCAGGGCTGGGTGTCCCCTGCCTACCTGGACAGGCGGCTCAAGGTACTGGATGGCTGGGGCGGGGTCCTGAGATGGACCCCTGGGTCCTCCCACAGGGTAGGGCTGGGCCAGAGATGGGACCACCTGCCACCATCCCCCATTTTCTCACCAGCTGTCACCCGAGTGGGGGCCCACTGAGGCCCCCGAGTTCCCGGGGGAGGCCGTGTCTGAGGATGAATACAAGACAAGGCTAAGGTGAGGGTCCGGCAGGCAGGGGCAGGAGCGGCTTTGTGGCCTCCAGGTAGCCTTGGGGGTGCTGCCCACATTGCCGGGCTCGTTCTGAAGGTGGGCGGCGGTGGGCTGCATGGGAGGAGGAGGCCGCCCGCCCCCCCTCAGGAGCTCCTGGGTCTCTCCTCACCCCATCCCCTCCCAGCTCCATCATCCAGGAGCTGCTGAGCTCTGAGCAGGCCTTTGTGGGCAAGCTGCAGTTCCTGCAAAGCCACCACATGCAGCACCTGGACCACTGCCCCCATGTACCTGCGGCTGTGGCCTCCCAGAAGGCTGTCATCTTTCGAAATGTGCAGGACATCAGCCATTTCCACAGCAGGTAGGTGGGTAGGCAGGCCCCACGGCTTCTCCGGAGGGTAGGCAGGCCCCACGGCTGCTCCGGAGCCCCCAGGTGTGCACACAGACACATGCACATGGGCCAGCCAGGCATGCACAAAGGTACAAACACACATGACAGTCACAAGTGCACAAAGACGAATGCATGCATATCAGTGATGCATGCGCACACATGCTCACGCATGCCTGAGAGAACTTCACTGACTGGGTTTACCCACTGGCGCACCACACCCCTGTTTAAGGGCACAGATGTCCCTAGGAACACAGGCATGTATACCTGGCTCGCCCACAGAAGCGCCTGTAGTATCCTTGCCTGCTGCCAGCACCCATATGTGAGAACGCTCCAGAAACTTCTCCAAACACATGACAGGCACGTCCCACAACATGCACTTCTGTGTACACAGACACAGGCGTGCATACCTGCATTCAGACGCACACTCTGACACGTGTGGGCATGCATGTGTACACGACACACACACGTCATGTGTGCAGATGTGGATGCCCTCACACACCGCACCTGCAGCCTCTCCAGCCCAGACCTGGGCAGCAGCCTGTTTCTCCCCCAGCCTGAGGGCTCACCATCCCCCTGACCACTGTCCCCTGTTCTGCAGCTTCCAGAGGGAGCTGCAGCAGTGTGACACGGATGACGATGTGGCCATGTGCTTCATCAAGAACCAGGCGGCCTTTGAGAAGTACCTGGAGTTCCTGGTAGGCCGCGTACAAGCCGAGTCTGCGGTGGTCAGCACAGCAGTGCAGGAGTTCTACAAGGTGCCCCCCAACCCATGCCTCATAGTTTTCTGAGAAAAGCAGGGCCCCTGAAGCTCTGGGCTCAGCTTCAGAGGGTGACATTGCGGGGGGCAGGAGGAGGGTGTGAGGCCCACCGGAGGGAGGAGCAGTGCACGTGTATACACATGTGCATGTACCCCACGCCCCAGCCCTCCAGCTTTCCGCCCTGGTAACACTGGCCATCGGGGGTGCACATGTGTGTCCCCAACCCCGTGCTGCGGTTCCCACAGAAATACACGGAAGACGTGCTGTCAGCCTTAGACCCCTCGCAGCCACCACCGCCGCCCCTGCAGCACTTCCTGGAACAGCCTGTGGAGCGGGTCCAGCAGTACCAGGCCTTGCTCAAGGTACAGGGCCGCCGCGTGGCCGCCCTCCCTGGCCTTGGTGGGCGGTCAGGCAGACGGGCGGGCGGTGGGGCTCGGGCCTGACGCCTTCTCCCCCAGGAGCTGATCCGCAACAAGGCGAGGAACAGGCAGAACTGCGCGCTGTTGGAGCAGGCATATGCCGTGGTGTCGGCCCTGCCGCAGCGCGCTGAGAACCAACTGCATGTGTCGCTCATGGAGAACTACCCAGGCACCCTGCAGGCCCTGGGCGAGCCCATCCGCCAGGTGCTGGGCGCGGTGGAGGGCCTGGCGGGGCCACGTGGGTGGGGGGAATGGGGCACGGTGGAGGGCCTGGTGCGGGGCCATGTGGGTGCGGGGTGTGAGGTGCTGTGGAGGGCTTGGGCAGGGCCATCGGGTGCGGGGTGTGGGGCATGGTGGAGGGCCTGACAGGGCCATGTGGGCACCGGGTGCAGGGCAGGGTGGAGGGCCTGATGGGGCCACATGGATGCGGGGTAGAGGACATGGTGGAGGGCCTGGCGGAGCTATGTGGGTGCTGGGTGCTGGGCGCGGTGGAGGGCCTGGGCGGGGCCATGTGGGCGCCAGGTACCGAGCTGACTGAGAGCCAAATGCTCCCCAGGGCCACTTCATCGTGTGGGAGGGGGCGCCGGGCGCACGGATGCCCTGGAAGGGCCACCATCGGCATGTCTTCCTGTTCCGCCACCACCTGGTGGTCTGCAAGCCCAGACGGGATTCCCGCACCGACACCTTCAGCTATGTCTTCCGGAACATGATGAAGGTTTGCGGGTGCCCATGGAGCCCAAGTGGGGCAGAGGGGGTGCCGGCTGGGCAGGGAGTGTGGAGTCCTGCTTCCAGACAGTCAGTTTGCATCCCGCCTCCCCCCACAGCTGAGCAGCATCGACCTGAATGACCAGGTGGAGGGTGACGACCGCGCCTTCGAGGTTTGGCACGAGCGAGAGGACTCTGTGCGCAAGTATCTGCTGCAGGCGCGGACGGTCATCACCAAGAATTCCTGGGTGAAGGAGATCTGCGGCATCCAGCAGCGCCTGGCCCTGCCCGTGTGGCGTGAGTGTCCTGGCCATGGCAGTGCTGCCAGATTGGGAGCCTGAGCCTGACCTGAGTACAGGAAGCCTCGGGGTTCACACAGCCCCCCACCCCAGCACAAGACAGGCACCCAGACTGTTAGGGACGTGAAGGACCTGGTAACCCCAGGTCGGCTTCCCCACCTAGGACAGGAGAGAGGATCCCCTTTCTCCGCGGTTCTTTGTTACCCATCCAGCTTGCCTCACTCACCCTGACTCCCATCGGACCCAGGTCCTGGATGGAAGGTCGCAAGGGGTGGTGTCCATAACAATCTCACTCTTTGACCTTGAGGCTTCTGGCTGTGCCAGGGACGCACCAAGGACTTGGGAGGGGGGGCTATCCCACCCACCAAGAGCTCAAAGCCTGTGTGTGTGTTGTGTGTGTGTGTGTGTGTGTGTGTGTGTGCACGCGTGCACCTAGAACCCCCAGATTTCGAAGAGGAGCTGGCAGACTGCACAGCCGAGCTGGGTGAGACTGTCAAGCTGGCCTGCCGTGTGATAGGCACACCCAAGCCCATCGTCAGCTGGTACAAAGGTAGGCCCCTGGGGCTCAAGGGATGTTGATCCTGCACCAGGAAGAGGCGCTGGGAGGGAATCCATCCCGGGCAGGGGCTGGGGAATGAGGGGCGGCCTGCTGGGGGGCTGGGCACAATCACCGCCAGCCTGGGTGGGTGCGTGGGTGGACGAGGTGGGACAGAGTCAGAGGGCGTGCACCCATGATCCCGACACAGTGATCGTACCCACCCCAAACCCACTCCTTAGCTCTCCGAGGGCTCACACCCTGTCCCAGGTACCAGGCCCTGCCAAGGGGTGCTGGTCGTCTAGGGGAGGAGACAGATGACAAACCAGGAGACAAACATGTGGCATGAAGGCGACACGGCCAGCTAGAGAAATGAGGCAGAGGGGGCAGCTGGCAGGCCTCCCTGGTGAACATTCAGGAGCTCTGGGTGGGCAACCAGGAGGCCAGGAGCAGGGAGAGGGCACTGAGGCTGGCTCTGTGGTCAGGGTCCCCAGGAATACCCCCACTCTGGCATCAGCTGCACTTCGGGGGTCTCTGGGAGCACTCCACTTCTGACATTCTGGGGGTCCATGGGATCACCCCCACTTCTGACACCAGATGCAGCTTGGGGGTCCCTGGGACCACCCCCACTTCTGACACCAGATGCAGCTTGGGGGTCCCCGGGGACCACCCCCACTTCTGGCATCAGCTTCACTTTGGGGGTCCCCATGACCACCCCCACTTCTGACACTGGCTGTATTCTGGGGGTCCCCAGGGACCACCCCCACTTCTGGCATCAGTTGCACATTGGGGGTCCCCACGACCATCCCCACTTCTGACACCGGCTGTATTCTGGGGGCCCCCGGGACCAGCCCCACTTCTGGCATCAACTTCACTTTGGGGGGGTCACGACCAGCTTTGGATTCAATGAATCACCTGAAGGACTCACAGAACTCAGCAGAACATTCCGCTCAGGGTGTGCTTTATTGCAGGAATGGGAAAAGCAACATGGGGAAGGGTCCCAGGGTCCCCCCACCCAGTGGTCATGCAGACTGCATGTTCCTCCCGCATGCATGCGTGGCAGCACTCAGTCTGGCCCTTTGGGGACATCCCTCTGAGCCTTGTGGCTTGTGGCCTTGTGTCCAGGGCCTCTGTTCGGGGTCACTCATGCAGGCACAGGTGACCTGTCACGGCCCCTGCAGAGGTCAAGCTAATGACATGTGACCTTCAGCCCCAGCCCTAAACCACAGTGTAGTACAGCCATCTGACATGGTCCAAGGCCCCCAGGTAAACTGAGACACTCTCACTGTGGGTCACTTGGGCTGGCAGACAGGTCTCCAAGTCCTCAGTTCAGTCTGAATAACCAAGTCCAGTCCCAGTTTTGGGGAGCTGTCCCAGGGGCAGGCCCTCGGGTTGAACAGCCAGGGGCACTGGTTTGTCCTTCATGGCTGAGGATGGGGCTAGAGCGGATACTGGTGGTGTTGCTGGGACACAAGAGGGGCCTTCCCCGTGTCCTGCGGTCAGAGCCACAGGCTGAAGCTGGGGGACACAGGGACTGGTTCCCGTCAGCAGTTTGGGAGAGCGGCCCCAGGGTCGTCTTCTGGAGGGAGGCCCTGCAGCCACCTCGTCCTGGGGTCTGAGGAGGTCCATCCCCAGCTGCCTCCCCTGCACAGAACCTGGGAGGGTACCTGTCCATCCAGCTGTCCCCTCATGGCCAGACCTTTGACCTGTGAGGACTGGTTCATACCCTCCATCCTGGGAGGGACAGAGTGGTTCATACAGTTTCCTGGAAGCAAGAACGAACCCCTGGGGCCACCTGTTTTGGCCAGGCTGCCTCCAGGAGGGTGTGCTGGCCGGGGCCCACGTCCAAAGTGAAAGGGGGACGTGCTGCCCAGGAGTGGACAGTGAGTGCTCTGGAGGGGATAACTTGGCTGGGGATAGCTGTGTCCAGTGACCAGACTGCCTCCCCAAGGGGTGGATGGAGGAGGTGGGGGCAGCCACATGGTCAGCCCGTGTTGACACATGCTGTCACAATACACGCAGCGCACACAGTCATGTGGTAGGGACAGAGCTGCTGTGACCCAAAGCAGCGTCATGGCAGGAAACCCCACCGGTAGCTGATGGAGACACTGATTTGCCAGGATGGGGAGTCCGCCCCCAGCCTGGCCTCTGAGCGGTGTCCCATGCAAGAACCTCACCTCGTTCACCGCCCCAAGGAGGGGTCTTCAACTGACCGGTCTGTAGCCTCTCAGGCTGTGTCTTTTGCAACAGCTTAAGGCTGGTGGGCACATAGCAGTCTTCACTGGGAAGAGCATCGCCAGTGTAGCCACACAGTTGGCCCTGAGCTCTGCCCATGGAACTGGGACCCGGCTCCCCGCCATGTGGCCTGGATCGCTGCTGCGCTCACTGCATAGCCTGGGTCTCCCCTGAGCTGGATGACGGGACGGGGGAGGGGGAATTGGAGGGAAGGTCCCCTAGGAGGTTCTGTCCCAGTGCATGAGTCTGTAGGTGGGGGTCCCCTTTGTAGGCGTCGAAGAGGTAAAGGTTGGTTATTGCAAATGGAGGAACTCAGTGTGGGGAGACTTCTGACTTGCCAGCCAGCAGAATGGCAGAATGTCATGGGTGGACGCTTCCCATGTTAGGAGCAGAGAGGGGCAAGTGCTGACCCACCCACAGGGGCCACATGCCCAGAATGGAGGGCCCCGGACACGAATCAGAGACCTCGCCTCGAGAATGCGGAGAGGTCCTGGTGCCTGCGTGCCTGAGGGTGGAAGAGCAGGATCCATTGCTCTGCACGGGGGATCCCCTTACAGCAGCCTGTCTACACCTACTGGAGCCATAGGAGCAGTTGCCTTTGCCCAGCCACCTGCTCCCTCTGGTGGCTGCTGCCACCTCTGCGCTGGAGAGTCCACACTGGAATGTCCCCTCCCCACATTCCCTCTGGCCCGCGAACTGCATACCGCAAACATTGGGTCCAGAGGTAGCAGTTGCAGCCACAGAACTCTGACTTGGCCTCAAGGTGACATTCAAGTCCTATGAGTGGATGCAGGTGCTGTGAACATCCTACCTCTCCCTGCCTGGGGTCTCTGGGCACAGGGGACCAAGGCTCACCTGTCAGGTCAGGGTGGAGGAGCAGGAAGACACAACACACTTCCACAGCTCAGTAATGTCCCGCGTTTGGGGCTCACCCAAAACTCCGTCTGGAGCAGCGTTTCTGCAAATACTGTTTTGGCTTCGGGGATGTTGACTTAGCAGCCACGTCACATCACCGTCCGAGGCTCTGTGCCCCTTGGTTGGCTGGGGACCCCTCGCAAGGTGGTGACCTTGCTGATGGGGCTCCTTCTGGCCCAGAGCAGCAGTCACATCCCCCAGTCTTTCTCAGGGCCACCTGTCAGAATGCTCCTATAGCCCTCCACTCACCTCTGCCTCCTCCAGCCTGTCACAACATTATGGATGCCACGCAGGTTCTGCCAGCCCACAGGATGGGCATCAAAGTCTCCCTGTGGGGACATGGCTCCTCTGCTGTCATCCAAAGGAGTCCTTCACAAACTTCCGGTGCCTGGCCTCCCAGCCCAGGTGCTGGCCCTCCTGCCTTCTGCCCATCCGGACTTGGTGACTGCACCCAGTATGGGCTCTCGTGTTTGTTAGGAAGCCAGTCAACGTCAGGCGTCAGGAGGGAGCGTATCAGCCAAAGCACCACCCAGAGATCTGCTTTTGACCCTGCTTCTCGGTGCCCAGACTGCAGCCTCTGGCCCCACGGCTCTTCCTCCACAGGCCACGGCGGTGGCGGGGGTGGGGGGGGGTGGGGAAGGGGCGGGGGGTGGTTTCCTGCCCAGTGGACCTCATGCTGTCTGCCACCGACTCCACAGACCTGTCATGGGTCCTGTTACCTGGCCCAGTGGGGCCTTCTGTTTATCTTCCTCCTCCTCTCGCTTCTGGAACACCTCGTCCCTGACCATGTCCCTTCTTGTCACCGAAGCATGAAGGGTCTGGGGTGTTTCCCCACTTGGAAACCACGAGGCCAGCCAGATACAGATAGAAAACAAGGCCTTCTGGCTGGAGCCGCATATGCCAGTCCCCACGTTTGGGGGCCAGATGTTAGCTGCAGGCAGTGGGTTGCCCCCCCAGTGGAGAAACCTCAGGTTTTAGGAGACGCTGGACTTCTATGGGGCTGCTAGCAGGCCTGCCTGTGTCCTCTTCCCCAAAGTGACTGGGTCACTTGACGTGGCTTAAAAACAGTTGGCACGGGTTCCTCTGAGTTAGGGGTCACGATGCTGCTTATGAACTGTTATTTAAACAGCCTCATTCGGCACATACAAGGTCCCCTGTGAAGTTTTAGGTATTTGTGGAGGACACAGTTCCTTGCGGGGAAAGATGCACCTCTCCTGGCCTCCACGCAGGGGAGAATCGCATGATGGCTGGAGACATTCAGTTGGGTAGTGATGAGGGACATTGGCAGTGTCTGAGCATGTCTATTGGGTGGGGTCCTGGGGAGTAACGGAATCAATGGGCAGATGAGTGAAGGTGTGCGTGCCAGAATGAGACATCGTCTGTTGGGGCCAGGTCCCTCTGCCCGGCCCCTACCTCCAGCAAGGAGCCTACTTTGCAAGGCTGCACAGGGGACATGGAGGTCTGGGGAAGGAAATGGCACTCTGGGTCAGCTTGGCCAGCCAGGCTCCCCGCCAGGGGTCCATGCTCCAGAAGTGCTCCTCCATCGCTGCCCCATGACTGCAACCCCCCAGGCAGGCCAGCCTCCTGTCCCCAGCAGGGTCCCCTCCGTGACAGCCCTGCCTTCCTTTCCAGATGGGAAGCCAGTGGAAGTGGACCCTCACCACATCCTCATCGAGGACCCCGATGGCTCATGTGCCCTCATTCTGGACAACCTGACTGGCGTGGACTCCGGCCAGTACATGTGCTTCGCAGCCAGTGCTGCTGGCAATGCCAGCACCCTAGGCAAGATACTGGTGCAAGGTGAGCCCTGGGAGGGAGGCTGGGGTGTGGGGCATCTGGACCCTGCTCTACTTTGGGGACTCAATGGGGGGCACAGGCCTGCGGGTGGGGCTGATGGTGGCCATGTGGATTCCGACCACATCTGGGGAACTCACTGGTGGAGTAGGGTCCCTCTCCATCATGGTGTCTCTCTCTATATCTCTTCCCCTTCCACCACTCGGTGGCCCCACAGTACCCCCACGGTTTGTGAAAAAGGTCCGGGCAGTGCCCTTTGTGGAGGGAGAGGACGTTCAGGTCACCTGTACCATCGAAGGTGCCCCACACCCCCAGATCAGGTAGGCCAGGCAGTGTGGGGGCTGGGACAGGGTCTGCTGGATGATGGCAAAGTGTGGGTGGGCTCCATGTGCAAGCCCAGACTGCAGGGGGGGTGAGAGGAGGGTCTCAAGTCGGGGAGGCTGGGGTGGCTCTGCCTCACACTGTAGGGTTGGCCATAGGTGGTACAAGGACGGGGCCCTGCTGACACCCAGCGGCAAATACCGAACGCTGAACGAGCCCCGCAGTGGCCTGCTGGTGTTGGAGATCTTGGCGGCCAACAAGGAGGACCTGGGCCACTATGAGTGCGAGGTGACATGGGCAGACATAAGGGCAGCTGAGGGGACTAGCTTGGGACCTCCCATCACCCAGTGTCCCTGATGAGGGAGGGACTCCGGCTCCCCATCACCCAGTGTCCCTGAACCATGATGAGGGAGGGACCACAGCCCCCTATCACCCAGTGTCCCTGATGAGGGAGGGACCCCGACCCACCATCACCCAGTGTCCCTGAACCATGATAAGGGCAGATTCCTAGTCCATCACCCAGTGCCCCTGAACCATGATGAGGACAGAACCCAGCCCCCCATTACCCAGTGCCCCTGATGATGGAGCGATCCCTGGCCCACGATCACCCAGTATCCCCAGTGAAGGAGGGGATCTCTGGCCCACCATCCAGTGTCCATGACAGGGGACAGGGACCCAGATGGGAACCCTGGGTGGCATCCTCTTTTCTCCCAAAGCCACTTGCCCACCTGCAGGGCCAGGGGTGGTCTGTGGATGGTGTGTGTAGGCTGTGGCTCTTCCTGGCTACAAGCCCCCTCTGTGTGGCTGCTGTTGGCAGCCTAGGTGGGGCCTGGCCCCTATGGAGGTTCCTGTGGGAACACACAGACCTGAGCCAGCTCTGGACCCATACTGTCTGATTCAGTCACTACTGGCCACATGCAATTTGAATTGAAATCAATAAGTTACTTGTAGGTAAAGATTCGGTTCCATGCACGTGCTTGGGCCCATATGGCCACCACACTGAAGTGTGTAGACAGTGTCCCCAGTGCCTAGGAAACCCTGGGCAATGCTGGGTCTGTGTGGGAACCCTTTCTTTGGTGATAGGCTCTATGCCTCTGGGACACAGCCAGGGAGGGCCCCCACTACAAACGACCTGCATGGTCCACAGGGAGCCGCAGGCTCTAAGCAGGCTCCTGCCATCTGCCCTGCAGTTGGTGAACCGGCTGGGCTCTGCGAGGGGCGGGGCAGAGCTGTGCATGCAGAGCCCAGCTGTGCGAGCCCGGGAACAACGTCGCAGAGAGCAGCTTGCAGCTGTGGAAGGTGAGTGCTGTGGGGCTGGGTTGGGGGAAACTACCAGCTTTTCCAATCAAGGTGTGCTTCTTGGAGGAGGGGCAGTGAGGGCCAATGAGGGGTCTGGCTGGGAGAGGAGGGGATGCAGAGGCTGTGGAGCAAGGGCTGGGTCTCAGCGCCCTACTGGGGCAGCATGAGGTGAGCCATGAGCCCAGAGCTTCAGCAAGGCTGAAGGGCTGCCCTGGGGGTGGCATCTTCCTCACCATCTCTGGGGCAGTAATGAGTGCATAGAAAGGTCCTATCTGGGCCAGGCAGGCTGCTGGACAGTAGCCAGCCAGGCCTCGTGATAGCTGACATCAACATTAGGTAGGACAGCTTTGCCGTGTGCAGAGCACAGGGCTGCCGGGTCTCAGCTTGGCTCCCAGGAGAGGGAGTGGTGTTGGGGTTGGGTTGTTCATGGGAAAAACAGAATGCCGTGGCTCTGCCTCCCTAACCTGGCCGGGGGTGGCCCCTGCAGTCCTGGGATGTGTCTCACTAGGGGGAGATGTGCTTTGGGGTGGGAGGTGAAGGGTGGGCGGCAGGGCACCTCACGCCTCCACTCATGCCTGGGTCCAAGATCCCAGCTGGGCCCAGCCCAAGAATGGCTGGGATGGGGAGGGTGGCAACTGGAATCTGTTCTGGGCCTGCTCAGTCCCAGAGAGCAGCCTGATGGGGCAGGGTGCAGCCCCAGGGACAGCTTCTCCCAGTGCAAGTATCCCCACCTGTAAGGTGGTAAGTCTTCTGTTCCTGGAGGCATACAAGCAGAGGCTTGACTAATACCTGGTGGAGCTTCAGCTCCCACAGTAGGAAGGGCTGGAATACATGTTCTCCCAACTTCTGAATGTTGGCTTCTGTGATGCCTTGGGCTACTGGATCCAGTCCTTCCTGGGGCCCCATGCCTGGGCGCCTCTATCTAGACCCTCCTACAGTCAGCCTACTTGGCACCTGAAGTTTGGCCTCACAGCCTTTGAGACCCTCCACAGCCATCACAGAGAGGGCAGGGGTCCTTGTTCCTGCCCCCCAGAGGATCCTGTGATGTCTGCAGGCACCTGCACTTCCTGCAGTGTAGCATCTTATGTAGGGGGGGTGCTGCATAGGGACTTCAGTGCTCCCTCTCAGGCTGGCAACAAGCATGTCCTACAGAGACATTCACTTCATTGTCATGATGGGTCACTTTCTGTCAACGTCCGACGGCTGTGGAGTCTGGAAGAGGGGCAGCCTCCTGGTGCCTCACATCCAAGAAGGCGGGTTCTCACAAACCCAGGATTGGAGCCCAGCGCCTACCGCTTCCTAACCCTATCCTGCCGCTTCATCTTTAACCTGGTGGCTCTATGGCCAGCACGGCCCTGGCCAGCCTTGTGGGGTGGGTGCTGCCCCCTCGCTTGTGGAACCGCACTGGGCCAGGAGCCTTGCTTCGCACGGCTGCACCTCTCCAATAGCTGCCAGTACTCACTGGAGCTTAGGGCCCATCAAGTGCCTGGCCAGTTCAGGAACAAAAGCACCAGGCAGCCAAGACATGTCCTGACTACCACCCCATAGAGCAGCAGGAGGGGACCCCAGTCATGGGGGGGGGCGAGGAGAGGAGTTCTGCACACAGGGTCCAGTCTGCAGGTGGCAAACAGGCTGGCTCTCTCTGGCCCCAACTTAATCCTCACACACAGGGCATGTTGGTGCATTCCATTCTCTCTCCCAGGGGGCTTCCCTCTCCAGGAGGCAGCTAGCACAAACACGCACATGTACATACATACATGCATGTGTGCATGCACATGCTTGTGTGCACACATATACACAAATAAATGAGGCTCCCAAGGGCCATACGGATACAGCTGGTACATTTAATTCATGTGCATCCAATTGGAGACAAGTTTAAAATACTCTTGGTCATCTAAAAGGAAAATCCTTTTTCTATATGGCACTGTAGCAAAGCCTGAAATCCCACACATGAAGCCAGGGTGCTGTGTGCCCCAAGCCATGCCACTTGAGTTTTTTGAGCATCCCACTCAGCTTTGTCCCTAGAATGGCAAAAGGGACTGTTGAGACCTAAGGGTACTGGTAGCCGCTGACTGCCTGCTGTCCAGCAGAGTGTGGTTGGGAGGGGGCATCTCTGTGGCAAACCTGGCCCTTCCCAGAAGTTGCAGAGGAAGAGACCTTGAGACAGGTTGGAATAGGTGCTGCTTGGTCCCAGATGAGTCCTATCCTGTCTCTGGGACTCTGATCCTCCATCTGCTGGCTCCAGAGGGGTAGAAAGGTAGGGTAATCAAGGCAGTTGAATTTGTAGGTAGCTTCTATGGGAAGACCTAAATTTCTCTACTCACTTAGAGCTCAGGACCCTGTCCAGGCATTTCTGGTTGCTCCTGATGGGATTTTCATGGCCTCATGCTACAAAGCTCATATATGCCACCTCCCTGGAGAGATGCCTTTATTCTTTAGGAATTTTTATAAAACAGGGACCAGCCATCCCAGTCGCAGTTTGATTCCCATGAGCCATTCCTTTCCCCACGCCTAGCCTTCAGTTTTTGTCTGAGCAGTGGGACCTTAGGTTTGACAAAATCACAGGGCTCCCTGGCACATGAGCTGAAGAAAGAGCTGGAATTTCTGTGTGGACTGCCCAGATGGGGCCCCTACTCTTGCTACAGTCCCTGAAAGACCCTCATTTCCTCATGTTAGACACATTTGATGTTCTACTTCCTTATCCCCCAGACACTCAAAGAAGGCTCTGTCATCTCCATTTCAAAGATGACAACTGGGGCTTCAAGCTGAGACAGATAGGCCAGGCAGGGCTTGGATCCAGTGCTCCTAAGCCGAGCAGGTTACTACACTGCCATGCCATTCAAACAGCTCAGCTCCTGAGCGCTGGCTGATCTGTAACCCTGGCTATTCCGACTGTTTTCTTTGTAGTCACTGAGCAGGAGACTAAAGTCCCCAAGAAAACCATCATCATGTAAGTGCAGGCGTGTTCCTAACTTTCCTTCTGACTGCAGTGCCCCCTGCATGCCCACTAACCCACCTGGACCTTGCCTGTGTGGCCCGGCCACCTGCTTGTCTGACTACCTGCCCATATGGCTTTTGCTCACCACGCAGACTGCCAGCACTTTGCAGAAGCTCCAGAGGGGACCCACATTCCCCTGGGGTCTTGACTAACTTCACACTTCACAGCTCTCTCTTACAGGGCCTCCATGGCTCCATTGCTTCCGCAGGGTAGACTTACTCTGTATACTTCACAGCAAGCAGTACACCCAGCTTGGACCCAGAATCACACCAGTTAGTTTGGAGCCGGGACTGAGAGCTGTTTCCCACGGTGGGCCAGAGGCAGAATTCTAATCAAAACCCTAGAATCTAGGACATTTCTGTCCAACAGAGCTTTCTGTGATGTTGGAAGTATTCTCTATGTTGCACACTACAAGAGCATCCACTAGCCATATGTGGCTGCCAAGTATTTCAAATGTGTCAATTGTAACTGAAGAACTGAATGCTAGATTTTAGTTATTCTCATTAACTTGCATTTAATTAAAATAGTGTAACCCTAGTGGGCAGCACAGCTCTAGGTCCCTTACATGTCTCCAAGCCCAACCCTAGCATTAGGGAGATGGGGAAACTCACGTTCAGGGAAGAGGCTTGCTCAGGGTGTCTCATGATTGGAAGCCAACCGATAACCCATTTCCCCGGTGCCACGCCCGCCATCCCTTTCTTTGATGCCTTCAAGGCTGGGGTTGTTGCTACTTAAATTACACAAGAGGTTTGGAGCTGAGTGAAACCACAGAAGGAAGAATTGGTTTTGACCTGGATGATCGGGAGGACTTCCACTAGAGGGTGTGTGCAGGTGGAGATTGTGGAAAAGCTTGCAAAAGCCAGGAGGCAAGAAAAACTGGTCTAAGACCAGATGGCTGGGAAACTCTGGTTAGTCCCCATGGACCTATGACCTCCTCAAGGGGCCTGAAGTTGTCCAAGTTATGGAGAATCTTATCATCAGACATTTGGTCAGATCCTGGGTTAACCCTTCCTCAACTTCCTCCCTCCTCCCCCAAGGCACGTTGCTGCCCCACAATACATGGGGTAGTAGTAAGTACCCCATCCCTGGAGCTATGCGACTGTGTCTGAGCTTTATACAGATTAACTCTATGTTTCATCCATGAAAGGAGCATCTCTATTATTTACATCTTATGGATGGCTCCTGCTCTCTGAGGGCTCACTGGGGTAACCCACATGATATAAAGCATAAGGCACTGGTGGGATGGACAAGGAAGGCCATATGGCTATGTCCCTGCATACCTTCCCATTAACTGCACAAAGAGCACTGGGATCTCCGAAGTGAGATGGTCATAAATGGAGGAGAGACTAGCACACAGAGACATTGTAAACCAGTCTCAGTCTGGGGTTTTGAGGCACCTTGTAATGTGGAATGGCCCTCCCCTGATGCCTCAACTCTTGTTTTGAGATATGCACGCTAGAATTTGAGGTTAGCCAGATGGGGCTTTGTGCTTTGTTTCTTTGGTTCTCTGTAGGTTCCAGAGGTTGGGCTCAAGCACATGTGTAGGAGTTTGTGCAGTGTCACCACTTGCTTGTGAGGACACTAACCCAATCACTCATGTGGCCCCTGCATGTGCTGATGGTGCGGGCACTGAGCAAGGCTGCAGGTCTCTGTGCCCATTTCCTCTTGGCCCTCTCCCCGCAGAGAGGAGACCATCACCACCGTGGTGAAGAGCCCCCGTGGCCGGCGCCGGTCCCCCAACAAGTCCCCTTCCCGCTCGCCTTCTCGCCGCACTGCCAGCCCACCCAGGCCAGGCCAGTTGGCCCCCGAGGTGCTCTACTCACTGGGGGCCAGCCAGCCTCGAAAGCCTGAGGTGGAGCCAGGCTGGAGGCCCACTGTGCCCATGCTGTACGTGACGGAGCCTGAGTCCCACACACCGGCCCTGCCCCAGGGCACGAGGCCCCAACCCAAGTGGGTAGAGGTTGAGGAGACTATTGAAGTCCAGGTGAAGAAGACGGGCTCCAGGGGTGCATCTCCTGCCAGAGAGGCACCCGACAGCTCCACAGGGATCCTCTTCATGATGTCAGGTGGGACACCCACAGGAGACCCCAATGCAAACAATTCCAACAACAAGTTACTGGCTCAGGAGCCCCAGGCCCAGGGCAGAACCATAGTCAGTGCTGGAGAGCCTCTCACCTTCTGCATGGACGCTGGGCCAGAGGAGACCCCTGAGCCTTTCCCTCCCCAAGCAGCTGAAGAAGAGGCTCCCCTGGAGGAGATGGAGGAAGGAGGTGCCCTCCTGACAGAGGAGCCTCAGGGCACCAACAGCCTTTGGAGCCGTGACCCCAAGGTCCTCACACATGACGGCCGAGTGCTGACGCTGGCTGACCTGGAGGATTACGTGCCCCGGGAGGGGGAGACCTTCGGCTGTCATGGCCCAGTGCCCAGCACTTCTGATGACCCACCCTGTGAGGTCTCTGTGCTTCAGAGAGAGATCAGTGAGCCCACTGTGGGGCGGCCTGTCCTGCTCAATGTGGGGCGTCCCCTGGGCCCACGAGGCCCATCCAGCTTTTTCAGTCACCGGGAAGTGTCTCCGTCAGGGCCTCAAGTCCTTGGCCCCAGTGGAGTCTCCTTCTGTGTGCAGGAGGTGCGGGCTGGGGGTGCTACCTCCTGGAAGCCGTCCTTCTGCACCCAGGTCCAGCGGTCTGCAGACAGTGGCCAGAGCAGCTTCAAAACAGAGGTTTCCACCCAGACAGTCAGCTTTGGGACAGTGGGTGAGACGGTCACTCTGCACATCCACCCAGATGGGGACAAGGCCCCCAGCCCCTCCCAGGGTTGAGGCCATAAGCATCAGGGGCTTGGCTGTCAGGCACCCTGATGCAGCCAGTGTGGCTGCGTGGAGGAAGCCAGTGCCCCATGGATATGTGTGCTCTGATCCTCCCCTCCACTCTCCAAGAACTCAGGGCTGGAGCCTGCCTGCCCCTTCTACCCCAGGCACTTGCTACCTCACAAGGCCTGGTCTGGCTGAGGACACTGCACACAGATCTGGAGTCTCAGAAAGTACAGAAGCCTCTGAAGAGTACAGGCTGGAGAGACTCATGGACTGCAACTCTGGGCTCAGGGCTCTAGACATAAGTCAAGGACACTGTATCTGTCTGGCCATGTTCACAAGGCCGGGATGTCAGGTTTGTCCTGTCTGCTCCAGGCTAGGGTCCTGGTCTTCCTCTCAGGTGGGGGCTCCCCAGCCGCATCTTCACCATGAACATTTGTCTTGGCCTCTGGGAGGCCTGTGCGGGGCACAGCCCTGCAGGCCCTCCTGAGCCTTTCTGCAGGGTGGACCAGGGTCTGTGCATGGGAAGTGGCCCATCAGATGGCCCCAATGATGATAATAAACTGGTTCCCTGCACTGTGTCTTCTCTGCTTTCTTGCTTCTCTGCCTGGTGGCTCCGGCGACTTGTTGGGGAGGGCCTTCTATGTCTGGTCCTGGGGACCACCAGTAGCAGCCCTTGGTGGGCACCTGACACCAGCCTGTGGGTTCTGGCCCATCCTAGGGTCCCTGGGTGGAGGCGTGACAGCTCGCCAGTGTAGCTTGCTCACACAGGCTGTGTGGCTGGTGACAGGTGCTACCTTGTGACAAGACTAGTGGTCATTCCCAGCCCTCTGGAGGCTGAGCAGCCCTCCCTACCATCTGTGCCGGGGGGGTTGTTGGTGAGATGGGCACAGAGGTTGTGATGTGTTCGGGGTCTGTTGACCTCCTTGGACTGGGGAAGGATGAGACGCATGTCCCAGTGCCATTGAGGGCACACAGACAGCAGACTGACTAGTCGCTTCTCCAGCTTGGAGGGTCTGAGGATACAGAAGATGAACAAGAGAAAAAGTCTGGGGTGAGGGGAGAGCTCCAGGCGGGGGGACCTGCTGGGAATGGAGTGGTAGGCATCCCTGGGCATGTGTGAGGCTGTGGTGTGACCATAGGAAGAATGACCCCCAGGTGGGGGAGGAAAATGCACCAGGAGCTAGAGGCAGGGAGGCAACAAGGATACAGTGGCCTCAGTGGGGCTAGGCTGCAGGTTGAGGGGAGGCCGCTGCCATGCATGGCTGGCCTGGGAGGGCAGGAAGGACCCCTTGGCCCCTGACAACATCAGGCTGTTCCCAGGCTTCCCTAGAGTGTGGGGCTGGGTTCCCTTGGGCCTGGGTGGCCCAGTACCCTGGGGTCTGGAGTGGACCATGGTGTGGAGGCCAGTCCCAGGGTGAAGGTATGGGATGAACTGAGACTGAGGGGCAGGACCAAGACAGAGGGCAGGTGTCCAGACCCACCTGTGCCCAGAGGAGCCCCCATGTTTTCAAAAGTCCTGGGCTCACTGCCTTGAGTGTGTGGTGGGTCAGATTGGTGGGAAGGGCAGCTTGGAGTCAGCTCACTGGGGCAGCCTCTGAGGACTGGGACAAGGTTTCTGGCGCCCTCTTCTTGGGCCCAGGCCACGCCTCACCCCTACACGCTGACCCGCCTCTCCCACAGATGCTGCTGCCCCTCCCCCAGTTGCCCTGGAGCCAGCAGACAAGGAGATCACGTCTGTTCCAAGGATGCTGGTGTGCCCCGAGGCTCCAGGACCCTCCACAGGGGACCACGCTGGCCCCATCCCTGGCCCTGGGGGGCCACCCAAACACCAGGAGGCTGACCCCAAACTCCTAGGCACGGAGGTTGCAGATGCATCTGGTGAGGCCCAGTGGCCTCAGGCTGACCACAAAGTGCCACCTGCTCTCAGGGTCCCCCCTATGCTGGCTTCAACCTTGGCCACCCCAGGTATCCATCCTATTCAGGTGAATGGGAAGAGCCCTGGGGACCCTGACATCCCAATGGCCCCATGCACTGGGGGACCTGGACAAGGCCCAGTTTAGCTCAGCCTCAGGCTCCCCAACTGTGAAGCTATAGGCAGGAGGTGGGTGCTGGGAGGTTCTTCCCACCCTGAGTACATCTGTCCTGGAAGCCAGAGGCTTTGGTGGTTAGCCTTGGGCACAGAGCCTGAGTGCCCTGTGCTTCTGGGTAGGTGAGAAGGAGCGGGGGAGGAGGGGGGGAAGAGGAGGAGTGGGAGGAGGGAGGAGAAGAAAAAGGAGAGAGGAGGAGGTGAGGGAGGAGATGGAGAGGAGGAGGGAGGGGGAAGAAGAAGAGAGAGGAGGAAGAAGGAAGAAGAGAGAAGAGAGAGGAGGAGATGGAGGAGGGAGGAAGGGGGAGGAGGAGAGAGGAAGAGAGAGGAGGGGAGGGAGGAGGAGGATGAAGGAAAGGGGGAATAGGGAAGAAGAGGGATGAGAGGGAGGAAGAGGAGTAAGGAGGAAGAGGAGGGAGAAAAGAAAGGAGGTGAGGGAGGAGGAGAGGGAGGAGAAGGAGGAAGAAAGGAGGAGGAGGGAGAGGGAGGAGGAAGGAGAGGAGAGGTAGACCCCCTCACCACCACCCTGGCCTGATGAGACCCCCCCCTAGGGATGCTGCCTTGGGGCCCCTCCCCCCCAGAAGCTGCTGCACCTGGCTGTCAGAATGGCCCTTGTCTGGGTAGCTGGGACCCTGTTGCGTGGCTGCTGGCCCAGGCCAGAAGCTAGGACAGGAGGGTGCATTGGCTCCTGGGCCCTGCAGGGAGGTCAGGACCCCTGGGTTTGGAGGAGGGTAGTCCCTGTCTGTTCTTACCCACAGGGGCCCTGCGCTCCCACAGTCCCTCCTCCGCCTTGTGCTCCCACCCTCTGGGCCTGCAGGATGACATGGGGACACATAGTGAGGGGCAGTCCCAGCTCCATCCCAAGCTCCCTCTCACTAAGTCCCTGTCTCCTACCAGCTGAGCCTCAGAAGGTGCCAGAGCCTCTTCCCCAGGAGGGCCAGGAGCAGGACTTGGGGGCCCATGCTGAGGCCCAGGGACGCACTGTGCCCATCCGGTAACCTCCTTGGCGTGCTGGGTGGGGGTAGTTCATGAGGGGACATCCCAGGGTCAGGGCACAGAGGAGAGACTGCTCTCGGGGTGAGGGGTGGAGCCCTCGCCTCACCTGGGGCTGGGTCTCCTCTTTGTGCATCCCCTAAAAGTCTGCTGTAGTGTGGGGGGTGGGGGGCAGAGCTGCCCACACTCCAGGGGTGTAGGAGAAGAGCAGACACTCATCCAGCTCCATGACCACAGGATGGAGGGTACAGCCTGGCCGGGAGCAGGAGCAGTGGACCTATGGGACATCCACAGCCAGGTGTTCATGGAGACCACACATCGGACATACGTGTACCAGGCCAGCGACACGGGTGCCACAAGTAGGCGGGGGCTTAGTGGGTCATGTCTGTGTGTGCTCCCAGTGCCCTGGACCGGGGGAGGGACGCTTGTGTAGAGGAACCTGCAGAGCCACCTGGCCTGTCCCAGCCTTGCTGGGGGCGGGGTAGGTGTGGGGAGCTCTCTGCCCCTGTGTCCCCCCAGGGAGAGGTGAGGGCTGTCACCTTGGAGGGTTGAGGGGCTGAAGGTAGTGAACTGTTTGCTGGGGGCCACCTTCTCCAGCAGGCGTCGACATGCTCTGCACACCCTGCCCTTGGACAGCTAGGAGAGACAGAGGCTCGTGGGAAGGAGGCACTTCCTGACCATCAGGGGCCTGGGCAGAGTCAGGAGGCGGGTGCCCCCATTAGGGAGGCAGGTGGGCTCTTGTTGCCCCAGGGTGTATCACAAGGCTTGGGGGTATCAGGACAGGCGTGGGTGGGTGGTCAATGCTGGCCCACTATAGGGGGGCAGTCTCTGACTGCAAGGCCCAGCTCCAAGACTCAATGTGGGCTGAGGACACAGCCTGGACCTCTCTCCATGGGCTCCCTCCTGCACCCCAGGGCCCCCATCCATGCAGGTCACCATCGAAGACGTGCAGGCACAGAGGGGCAGCACCGCGCAGTTCCAAGCAGTCATCGAGGGCAACCCGCAGCCCACAGTGACCTGGTACCGGGTAGGGACAGGCACCGGGCAGGGGGCCGGGACTGGCGAGTGTGTAGCATTGCCACCCGCCAGCAAAGCACTCGCAGTAGGGCGGGGGTGGGATACAGTCCATCCCCAGGTTGGGCTGACAGCCGCCCCGCCCGCCTGTGCCCCCAGGATGATGCCCAGGTGGTGGGCAGACCCCGGCTCAGCCAGCATCGGGAAGGGACTACCTACTCCCTGGTGCTAAGGGACGTGACCCAGCAGGACGCAGGCGTCTACACCTGCCTGGCCCAAAACGCTGGTGGCCAGGTGCTGTGTAAAGCGGAGCTGGTGGTCCACGGGGGTGAGTCCGGGGAACACTCCTCGAGGGCATGGGACGGGTGTGGTCTGCAGTCTCCCTCAGGCTCCGGCATAGTCCGTCCAGCACAGAAACGCTCCAGTTGGGGGTAAGTGGACATAGTTACACCTACGACTCCCGTTCTTCGACTACAGGAGACAGCGAGCCTGACACTGAGAAGCAAAGCTATCGAAGGAAGCTGCACTCCTTCTATGAGGTCAAGGAGGAAATTGGAAGGTATTGTCCACAAACGCAGCCCCAGGAGAGGGCCGCTCCTCGACACCCCCGCGACCCAGAGCCCCTTCCCCCCACTCTCCGCCCTGGGAGCCCCCAGCACCTCCTGGAACCCCTGCGTCCCGCGGACCCCTGAATCCCTGGAACTCCATCCCTCAGCCCCCGCCTCCCAGAGCTCTTTCCTCCCAATCTCCGCCCCCGGAACCCCCAGGATCCTGGAAACCCTGCGACCCAGGAACCCCTGCGCCCCAGGAACCCCGCCCACCACGGAGCACCTGCCTTCTCCCCCAGGAGCCCCCAGCACCCCTGGAACCCTTGGTCCCCGGGGACCCTTGCGTCCCCTGAACTCCGCCCCTCAACCTCCACCTCCCAGAGTCCCTTCCTTCAAGTCCCCGTCCCCAGCCCCCCGGGAGCCCCAGCTTCCCGGGACCCCTCCCCCACGGAGCACCAGCTTTCTCCAGGGAGCCGCCAGTACCCCCTGGAACCCCTGCGCCTCGGGACCCCGCCGTCCACGAAGCACCCTCTTTCCCGCCCCCCTGTTCTCCGGAAATTCCGCCTCTCAGGAGCTCCACCCCTCCCGCTGACCCAGCGGCACGGGCACCCCCACCCAGAACCCAGTCCCCCAGAAACCTCCTTCCCTGGAGGACCCTCGTGACCACAGCTCTCCGGAACTCCACCGCTCCTCCAACCCCGTCCTGGGGAACCGGCGCGCACCCCCAGCGTGGCTCCCCTCCTCCCAGGGGCGTGTTCGGCTTCGTGAAGAGGGTACAGCACAAGGGAAACCAGATGTTCTGCGCGGCCAAGTTCATCCCCCTGCGGAGCAGGACGCGCACCCAGGCGTACCGCGAGAGGGACATCCTGGCCACGCTCAGCCACCCGCTGGTCACAGGGCTGCTTGACCAGTTTGAGACCCGGAAGACCCTGATCCTTGTCCTGGAGCTGTATCCCACAGCCAGGCCAGAGGCCAAGGAAAGGGGCGCCCACGCAGACCCTTGGCAGGCATAGGTCCCAGGGCCCCAGCAGGGCCTGTTCTGCTATTCCTGGACACAGCCCTGGCCTTGTAGCTCGCGGTCCCCTGGCTCAGGAATTTTGGCAGAGCTGTGTCACAGGGTCCAAGACAAGCCCTCACTGGGCCATCCCACGCTCCACGGGGCCTTGCCCAGCAGGGAGGTCAGACTTATGGGCCACACTCAGTGCTAATGCTGAGGGTCCTCAGGCAGCCCACCCGAGCTCCAGGGAGGGGTGCACATGCCCTACTCACCCCTCCCACTCTGCTGCTGTCCGCTGACCTTGGCCCCCCTCCTTGGGGTCCCTGTCCCTCCCACCCTCCACAGTCTGAGCACCAACCTCCCCAGCTTGGCCCCCACCCCCACCCCCACCCCAAGATAGGAGGTGTGTGTGGGGCCAGGTGGGTTCCAGACTCCAGAGCTTTCCTTGACCTGAGCCCCAGGTGCTCCTCAGAGGAGCTGCTGGACCGGCTGTTCAAGAAGAGTGTGGTGACCGAGGCTGAGGTAACTGCACAGTCTCCTGTTTTCCCTGGCCACACCCAGCACACCCCAGCTTGGAAACCTTCTGGGGTTCCCCCGGGCCTCATGGGGCGTGGCAGTTCCTCAGTAGGGCTCTCTAAGCCCTTCCATGCACCCCCCTTCCCCGGGGGGCCACTGCTTTCCTCTCCCAGTCACCACCTGGCTGGTGGGGCCCTCCCTCCTGAGACACCAGGTGCTTCCGGCTTTAGTCAGGCCCATCTGCTTTCTGGGCTGGAGGAATCCTCTGGCCTTGGGCTCTGGGAGGCTTTGCACACCACCTGCCCTGTGGGATCCGTGCCCAGCTCAGATCTGGGGGCGAGTGGAGCAGTAGGTGGAGGATGGACCTCCTCTGAGCCCTGGCCTCGGTTCCAGGTCAAGGTGTACATCCAGCAGCTGGCAGAAGGGCTGCATTATCTGCACGGCCAGAGCATTCTCCATTTGGACATAAAGGTGCTTGACCTTCTTGGGGCCCCGCAGGGACCAGGGAGGGACCCTGAACATGGGGGGGCGGGTAGATGCAAGTCTAGCACTTCCAGACTCTCTGGGGATGCAGAGTGATATCAGGTGGGGTACAGCTCGGATGAACTGGAAGCTGTCCCCAAATAGCACTAAAACCTACCCCAAGACTGCCCACTGTCCCACCAGCATCACCGTTGCCTTGGGAAAGCCCTTCACAGACCCCTGTGTGTTCCCTGCGGCCCTGGGAGCCCCCTCCTTAGGGCATGGCCTCCCCTCTTCCTGACTGTGTCTCACAGCCCCCAAATATCCTGATGGTGCATCCCGCTCGGGAGGACATTAAAATCTGCGACTTCGGCTTTGCCCAAAAAATCACCCCAGTAGAGCCACAATACAGCAAGTATGGCTCCCCAGAGTTTGTATCCCCTGAGATCATTGAGCAGACTCCTGTGAGCGAGGCCTCGGACATCTGGTAAGTGAGTGGCCACTGGGGATGCCAGCAGCCCCCGCCCCACACACAGTCGCTGCCCCTCTTCCCACACCCCCCAACTCTGAGCATACCCTTTGCCCAAAGCCCAGGCATGGGATGACTCAAGACTGTGCTTTTGCTCCTGCAGGGCCATGGGGGTCATCTCCTATCTCAGGTAAGCAGACACCTGCCTCTGTTAACCACCCCCTCTGAAACCAAGCGCTGATCCCTTCCCCATCAGACCCATGACAAGCCACGTGCACTACTGGCTGCTTCCCAGATCAAAGACCCAAGACCCACAGGGCAGCTATTATGGGAACCAGCGGTCAGCCAACTCTGATAAGTGGTTTCTGCTGCACTCTTTTCTTACACACTGTGGCCCAGAGGAGCTTGGCCGGGTCACCAGGCAAAGCACTGAGCTGTTTCCCTAAAGGCTCTGCCTAGAGCCTCCTCATTACAGTTACAGCTGCCCTCGAGGAGGCTGCTGGTGTAGATTGAGCCTGGATCCCACCTCACGCTAAGGCTGGGTACATACTCCAGGTTGACCCTTGATCCCTGTCCCAGGCTGAGCGTGGATCTCTGGGCAAATATTGGCCATTTCTGGGACTCTCAGGGCTGGATGGGAGTGGCTCTGTGGCCACTGGGGGCCTTGTAAAAGACCCAGCACTGTTTGCTCTGGCCACCTGCTCCCTATGCATCCAGAAATCCAGGTCACTTCTGAAGGCAAAGTCATGTCTCTGCTTTCAGCCTGACCTGCTCGTCACCGTTTGCTGGTGAGAGTGACCGAGCCACCCTCCTGAATGTGCTGGAGGGGCGGGTGTCTTGGAGCAGCCCCATGGCTGCCCACCTCAGCGAGGATGCCCAGGAATTTATCAAGGCTGCCCTGCAGAGGGCCCCAGAGTGAGTGTGCCACCCTTTCCCCGCCCCGGGTTCTCACAGGCCTGCCCCTGGGGCAGCTGACCACCTGGCCTGACGCCTGGCCTTCTTCTCCTTGCAGGGCCCGACCCAGCGCAGCCAAGTGCCTGGCCCACCCTTGGTTCCAGGTGAGCAGGCTGAGCCCAAGCAGGCCTGCACAGGGAGGGAAACAGGCCATGGGGCTGGGGAGGCGGAGGTCTGCGTGGACCACAGGGTGCACCAGGGTCTGCCCTCACCGTCTCTGTCACTTGGGCCCTCTCAGAAGTCCGTGCCCGCAGAGGAGGCCCACTTCATCAACACCAAGCAACTCAAGTTCCTGCTAGCCCGCAGCCGCTGGCAGGTGAGCAGTGCAGCCTCGCGGAGGGTGTGAGGGTTAGGGTTAGACCCCCCAAAAGATGCTGAAGAGGGGGCAGAGCTGCGAGGTGGGGGCTGGAGGCCTGCAAGGAAACCAGGCCCCGAGGGCTGGCTGTGTGTCCCCGCAGGGCCTAGGAGAAAGAGAAGCCAGGCTGGGGCATGCGCTCTCTGAGCCCCTGGGGCGGGTCTGGGAGGAGGTGCGTGCCACGCGCAACGTCCCAGCCTGGGCAGGAACAGAACGACACAGCCCTAGGGGATGAGGAGTGGAGCTTGTAACACGCTCCAGTTCCTGGGTGCCCCTTCAGGGACCACTAGGAGCCGCAAAGCGGGCGGACACACGGCTCACGCGCCCCTGTCCCCCGCAACCCCCAGCGCTCCCTGATGAGCTACAAGTCCATCCTGGTGATGCGCTCCATTCCCGAGCTGCTCCAGGGCCCGCCCGACAGCCCGTCCCTCGGGGTGGCCCGGCACCTGCACGAAGGCGCCAGCGCCGCCTCCAGCAGCTCGTCCTCGTCCTCCGACAACGAGCTGGCACCCTTCGCCCGGGCCAAATCGCTGCCGCCCTCTCCGGTGACCCACTCCCCGCTGCTGCACCCGCGGGGCTTCTTGCGGCCGTCCGCTAGCCTGCCAGAGGAGGCCGAGGCTTGCGCGTCTGCCGCCGCCGCGCCTCGGCCGGCGTCGCCCCCAGGTGCAGAGGTGCCTGCTGCCCCGGGCTGCGTTCCCCGGCAGAGCGTCATCCGCAGCCTCTTCTACCAGCAGGCAGGCGAGGCCCCGGAGCGCGGAGGCCCCGCCATGGGCGGCAGGCGGCACCCCGCCCGGCGGAGGCACCTGCTCAAGGGCGGCTACTTCGCAAAGGCCCTGCCCGGCCTGAGGGAGCCGCTGCTGGAGCATCGCGCGCTGGAGGAGGAGGCCGCCCGGGAGGAGCAGGCCGCTCTGATGGCCAAAGTGCCCTCCTTCGAGACCGCCCTGCGGCTGCCTGGCTCCAGCGCCCGAGTGGCACCCGGCCGCAGCCGATCCCTGGAGCTCGACCAGCCACACTCCACCAGCTCTTCCACTGAGGCCTGTGGCGGGGGGCAGTGCCCTGCCCCAGGCCTCTCAGGCCTCCAGATAGCCTCAGGGGAGAACCTGCCAGGAGGGGTCACATGTGCCCAGGAGATGCAGCGTCCAGAGGGATCCCAGCAGGGGCCAAGACTACTGCCATCCATCGGGGGCCTCCCAGGGGCTGCTCAGCAAGAGGGGTCATCCCAGGACAGCTGTGGGTGGCAGCCCACCCCTTCCTTCCAGCCCCAGTGGGGTCCCGCTCCCCTGCAAGGCTGTGGCCCCCCTAAGGCTGTTACACCACAACTTTCTGGCTCCTTCCCTTCAGAGCAGTGCACGGGGCCCCTCTGGGCATCCTCCAGCCCCTTCCTCTCGGGGGAGACCCAGGCTCCCCTCTCCCCAGCCCAAGAGAGCTGCCAGCCAGGCTCTATG
Organism: Puma concolor; assembly: GCF_028749965.1. Taxonomy (NCBI): domain Eukaryota; kingdom Metazoa; phylum Chordata; class Mammalia; order Carnivora; family Felidae; genus Puma; species Puma concolor. The sequence continues at coordinate 153,485,702 of NC_141667.1, forward strand.
GAGAGTCCAAAGGACACTTGTCTCCCTGGGAGGCTGAGTCCCCCTAGCTCCTCAGGGCTGGCTTCCCAGGTGGGCACGGGGCCTGGTCCCTCCGAGGATGCCACCCTGGAGCTGGAGGATGCATCAGAACCGGAGCCCAGCCCACAGCGGCCTCAGGAACAGGCCACCATGCGGAAGTTCTCCCTGGGGCAACATGGGGGCTACGCAGGAGTGGCGGGTTATGGCACCTTTGCCTTTGGTGGGGATGCAGGGGGCATGCTGGGGCAGGGTCCCCTGTGGGCCAGGATGGCCTGGGCCACCTCTCAGTCCTCAGAGGAGCATGATGACACTGGGGCTCAGAGCCCACCCCCCCAGGCCAGCGCAGCTCCCCTTCCCGAGGGCAGCAGGGCACCCCCAAGGGCCTCCCCAGAGCTGAGCTCGTGGGAAGACTTCGGCAGGGGCTCCCAGGTGTCCCTGGTGCAGATCCAAGACCTGTCTGGGGACTCAGAAGCAGCGGACACCGTGTCCCTGGACATCTCAGAGGTGGAGCCTGCCTACCTCAACCTGTCCGACCTGTATGACATCAAGTACCTCCCTTTCGAGTTCATGATCTTCAGGAAGGTCCCCAAGCCTGTGGAACCAGAGTCACCTTCCTCCCCGGAATCCGAGGCAGAGGAGGAGCTGGCTGAGTTCCCAGAGGCCGCGTGGCCCTGGCCAGGCGCACTGGGTCCACCAGCCAGCCTGCAGATCACAGAGGAGCCAGAGGACATGGAGACCCTGCTCGGGGAGGCCACTGGCAGTAGGAAGCGGAAATGGTCACCCCCCTCCGGTGGCCTCTTCCACCTCCCCAGGAGACACACGCTGGAGGAGCCCCTGGAGCTGGGACTGCGCAGGAGGGTGAGGGCCTCGGTGGCCCACATCTCCCGCCTCCTGAAGGGCAGGCCAGAAGGTGACTTCCCCACCCCACTCCACCCCCTCCCTGCAGGTAGTAGGTGTCTTGTTTGCACTTTGGGGCACCTCACGGCCTCCGCGGCTGGGAAGAGCTGGGTGACACAGAAGCCACTCTGCTCCAGGGTCCTCTCCCCTGCCCCACATGGGGGCCTCTGTTTCTGAGGTCTCCTGTGTGGCCTCAACCCGCAACCCCCGTGTGCATCTGAGGTCCCTGTGTTGGGACCTGAGAAGGCTTGGAGACACTGGTACAAAGAGAATCAAACCAGTCCTGGCCTCCCCAGGCACCCGTGGCCCCCAAGTCTTACCTGCCCCTGGTGCCCTTGCCCAGGACATGCTGATCCTGACAGGGGTCAGAAGGGGGTGGTCTCTGCAGCAAGTTTAGCTCATTTGCAACAAAAGTCTGTGGGATCTGGGCTCTTGTGCCCTGTGTGGGAGTCCACTGTGGGTGGCAGCTGGGCCCCTTAGGTGTGACTTCTGGAGGCCTCCTCCCTGCAGGTCTGGAGAAAGAGAGCCCCCCCAGGAAGAAGGCAGGCCTGGCTTCCTTTCGGCTGGGCCTGAAAAGCAAGGACCGAGGTGGGTGTGCTGCCCTGGGGGGCCGAGCCGCACTGCAGCTGAGGGGACCCAGCTGTGGGGGACGGGAGCCCCTCCTCAGTGCCTAGACCAGTGTGGGGGACAAGCTTACATCCATGGGGGCTGGAGCCCAGATAGGTGAGGGGGGGTGCTCTGGTCCCATTATTGGGGCAGTTCTGGAGGACTTTCTGGGGCAGGTGCTAGTGTTAAAGATGAGCTGAGTGAGGGTGGGCTTCCCCAGCATCCCTGCCTCAGGGGTCCAGGTTCTCAGGTTGGGGATCATCTCTGAAGGCTCCCCTGCCTCCCTTCCTGCTCCCCAGCGCCATCCTTTCTAAGGGAGCTCTCAGATGAAACGGTGGTCTTGGGCCAGTCAGTGACTCTTGCCTGCCAAGTGTCAGCCCAGCCAGCTGCACAGGCCACCTGGAGCAAAGGTAAGGAGGTGTCCTGGGGCTGGGGTGCAGGAAGGAGGAGGGCACTGCTCTCACTGTACAGAGGGAACCTGAGGCCCCAGGAGGGCACGGGTCTCCAGGCAGGGTGCATATTCGAGCTGCTCCCCAGGTCTGCTCTGTCCTGCTGCAGATGGGACTCCCCTGGAGAGTAGCAGCCGCCTCCTTATCTCCTCCACACTCAAGAACTTCCAGCTCCTGACCATCCTGGTGGTGAATGCTGATGACCTGGGAGTGTACACGTGCAGCGTTCGCAACACGCTGGGGACTGCGGCCACCACGGCCATCCTCCGGAAGGCAGGTGGGTGCACCGTGCCAGGCCCTCTGGGTGGAGACAGGGAGAGGGGCCACCCCACATGCCACTACCTCCTTCTGGAGGTTTCCTCCAGGCCCACGGAGGCGGGGGACGGGATGAGACTCTTCTGGGGTGCCTGGAGACCCCTTATCACTTTGAGGGTGGGTTTATGCTGGGCCCCTCTGCTGGAGGCCTACAGAATGTGACGCTCACCAGCCAGTTGTGCACACCCCAGCACACTGGCAAGCCTGGAGGGGCCACAGAGGGTAGGAGTCCGCTCTGCAGGCTGGAACCCCCAGGATGGGAGGCAGAAGGCAGGAGGCAGGGTGACCCACCTGGCCCAGCCCTTTCCCCTGCCCTTCTGGGCGTGGGGGGGGGGGGGGCTCCTCTCCTTGCATTTCACACCCATTTCCTCCCAGTTCTTCTAGCCAATGGAGGACCAGGCTGCTTCCCAGTTTGTATTTCTATTACGGTCAAACTATGATCTCAAAAACAGTGCATGGGACCCCAAACAGGGGCTGTGGGTGCAGCCCTCGGGCCCTGGCTTAATTCTCAGCAATGGCCAACCAGCAGGTGTTTGTCAGGTGAACCTGAGCAGCCAGGACAGGCCTCCCTGTGGGGGGCCTGGCACTGGCAGAGGGCTGTCCCTCAGGGCCACTCCACGGGCTTCCTGAGTACATGGTGGGAAGGGAGCCTGGCAGGGTACACACCTACCAAGGCCCCCACCACAGGAGGCCCTGGGCCCTTCTACTTACTGGTCAGTGCTGGAAGGGGACCCCGAACGAATGGGACTAGGGGATGGTGGGCTCAGGGTCCTGGCTGCAGGTGTAGGAGGGCAAGGCAGGGCGGGCAGGGGCTCTGAGCTGCATCGGAAGCCCTGGAAAGGCCCCCCCACCCTGACTGCTGACTGTGGCCCCGCAGAGCGCCCCTCGTCTTCCCCCCGCCCGGACATCGGGGAGGTATATGCCGACGGGGTGCTGCTGGTCTGGAAACCCGTGGAGTCATACGGCCCCGTAACCTACATTGTGCAGTGCAGCTTGGAAGGTGCGAGCCGTCCCGGTGTCCCCCGGGTGCCCATCGGGGAAGCCTGCCTGGCTGGGGGGCCTCAGGCAGAGCCCAGCCAACTCCGTGCTCCCTCTGGGAGGGGTCTGTCCACCCCCTGGCCCTGGGGAGGGGGGCCTTGGGCTAGTGCTCACCCATGCCCCTCCTGTGTGGCCCAGGTGGCAGCTGGAACACCCTGGCTTCTGACATCTTCGACTGCTGCTACGGCGCCAGCAAGCTTTCGAGGGGCGGCACATACATCTTCCGCACGGCTTGCGTCAGCAAGGCGGGCATGGGTCCTTACAGCAGCCCCTCAGAGCCGGTCCTCCTGGGAGGGCCCAGCCACCTGGGTGAGCCTGCTGGGCGGGGCGGTGGCCATGCGCTATCACTCCAGTCACACGTACTCTCTGGGATGCTTTTTAAATTTATTTTTGTTTTATTTATTTTTGAGAGAGAAAGAGCATGAGCAGGGGAGGGGCACAGAAAGGGAGAGAGAATCCTAAGCAGGCTCTGAGCTGTGGGTTTGAACTCACCAACCATGAGATCATGACAAGAGCAGAAATCAAGAGTCAGACGCTTAAGGGACTGAGCCCCCGGGACTGCCCCTAGGAAAGTTTGGTTTAACCTGTAGGTCCCTGCATCTCCATGGCCCAAGGAATGAGGTCAAAGTGTGGGGATTCACAGAAGGGCCCCTGTCAGGGTGCCTGGGAAGGGGGAGAGGAGACGAGGTGGGGGGAGCTGGGGCTGGAGGGGGGTGCCTCCGTCACTGACTCCTTCTCCCGTAGCCTCTGAGGAGGAGAGCAGCGCCTCGCGGCCAGCCCAGCCCCTCCCCAGCACGCAGACGTTCGCCTTCCAGACGCAGATCCGAAGGTAAAGGGAAGGCGGACCTCCCCGCCACAGCCCACCACCCCGCTGGCCCAGCCTCCCTCCCCACTTGGCGCCTCCACCCAAGTTTGGTTCAGAGCCTCTGTGCCGTCCTCCCCCTTCCCGGAAGGCTCTGGTCACCTCCCGCTGGGCTTGCTTTACTGATACTGGGAAGGAGGGTGCGTGGGGGGTGTCCTCACAAGCCTGGCCGGTGCCCCCTCGCCCAGGGGCCGCTTCAGCGTGGTGCGGCAGTGCCGGGAGAAGGCCAGCGGACGCGCGCTGGCCGCGAAGATCGTTCCCTATCGCCCCGAGGACAGGACTGCCGTACTGCGCGAATACGAGGCTCTCAAGAGCCTGCGCCACCCGCACCTGGCCCAGCTGCAGGCCGCCTACCTCAGCCCCCGGCACCTGGTCCTCATCTTGGAGCTTTGCTCGGGACCCGAGCTGCTCCCCTGCCTGGCGGAGAGGTGAGGGGTGGCCTGCTTGCTGGTCCCGGGGCGGGAATGTAAAGAGCGTCGGAGCGCGGAGGGGAGCGCGCTGCGTACCACCTCCGGACTCCGCCTCCACCGACCAGCCCACGTCCCGGAGCTTTAGCAGAGCGGGGGTGCCCCTCCCAAGGCCACGGGCAGGGCTCGTGTCTCCGCGCCCCTTCTGCCGTGGACAGAGCCGAGTCCCTCTTCTCACGCGCCCCCAGGGTCTCCTACTCAGAGTCGGAGGTGAAGGATTACCTATGGCAGATGCTTAGCGCCGCCCAGTACCTGCACGCCCAGCGCATTCTGCATCTGGACCTCAGGTCCGAGAACATGATCGTCACCGAATACAACTTACTCAAGGTCGTCGACCTGGGCAACGCCCAGAGCCTCGCCCAGGAGAAGGTCCTGCCCTCCGAGAGGTTCAAGGACTACGTGGAGACCATGGGTGCGCGGGGAGCGGACGCCAACCTGACCTGGGGGGAAGGGTGGGCCAGGAGGAAACCCCGCCCCCAGGCCTGCGTCCCTCCCCAGCCTCTCACCTATGCCCTGACCTGTACTCCCAGCTCCCGAGCTCCTGGAGGGCCAGGGTGCCGTCCCACAGACCGACATCTGGGCTATAGGCGTGACAGCCTTCATCATGTGAGTTCTCCAAGCGCAGGGGCGGAGGCGGGGGGAGGGACTGGGCATCCACGGAGGGTTCTCCCAGACCCCCCGCTGTCCCCCCCCACACACACACCCGATGGTTACCTGAGTCTCCTGATCCCCCACGCGCGCAGGCTGAGCGCGGAGTACCCGGTGAACGGTGAAGGGACACGCGACCTGCAGAAAGCCTTGCGCAAGGGGCTCATCCGTCTGGGTTGCTGCTACGCGGGGCTGTCCGGCGGCGCGGTGGCTTTTCTCCGGAGCACGTTGTGTGCGCACCCCTGGTAAGGTGGCCGTCCTGTCCGTCGCATCACCTTGCGCTCCACCCCGAGCCCAGCCCTCCCACCCCGCCTGGCCCACGCCCTACGTCCCTTCTCCGCTCGGCCTCCGCTCCCAGAGCTCAGCTGGTACCGTTTCCCTCTCTCCAGGGGCCGGCCGTGCGCGACCAGCTGCCTACAGTGTCCATGGCTAACAGAGGAGGGCCCTGCGGGCTCCCAGCCCGCGGCTGTCTCCTTCTCCACCGCGCGACTTCGAGCCTTCGTGCGCGAGCGAGAGAAGAAGAGGGCGCTGCTGTACAAGAAGCACAACTTGGCCCAGGTGCACTAAGCACCCGGCCTGGCAGAGAGGGGGTGTGTGTGATGGGGGGGTGGGAGGTCGCCCTTCTGGGCTGCGCCCCTCAGTCTCCGCTCTAGGACTCGCTGTATATGAACAGACAGGCCAATAAAAAAGCAGAACCGGATGAAGTGTTATCTCTTTCTTTGTGGGTTTGTTTGGAGAAGGAGGAGAGGGTTCCGCCACCTCACTTGGAGGTTGGGGGCCAATCAGACAGCAGAACTGCCTTTCCCTGTGGAATGGGTGGAAGTCAGGCATCCTGGTTCATGGAGTGGGGCAGCCAGGGCACCCTCAATGGAGATGACCGGCTCATCCAGCTTACAGTCCTGGGGAAACTGGGACAGTTGGTCCCCAGCCTCGCCCCACCAGCTGGCCCCCAAGGCACCTCTCCTGGGCTCCTGGATGCTCCAAAGTGCATGGATAGAAAATCATCAGCTTGGCCCCCATTGTCACCTCCCTGGCCTGGTGTGGCCTCCAGAATTGGCCACAGCAGCTCTATCTCAGTCGGAGGCAGAAAGGAGCCTGGTGGGTGACCAGCAGTCCCCCCCCCCCCAGAGGGAGGCAGAGGTGGATTCTTATACAGGAGGGCCGTAGAGGCTGAAGAAGGATCCTGAACCAGAGTCCCCCCAACCCCCTGCCTCCTGCTCCTGCTAGATGTTCTGGCCACTCTCACCGGGAAATCTCATTTGGAAAGAATGTGTGGTTCTGATGTGCCATGAGCACTTGCTGCCTTGTTTGATCTCTACCAGTTCTAATTCTAGTTTCGGTTAGGAATGGCCTCCCTCCAGCACTCCCTTCTGGAACAGGTCCACTGTGCCCAGGGAGTCTGAGCCCTCTACTGAGAGTCCCTCCACAGTCCTGTAGCCCTGACCACTCTTGTTCAGACACACAGTGAACACACCTCTAGTCTCAGTCCTCATGATCTACATCTGAGCCCACTCCTTCCTCTCCATCACATGCTCATCCAGCCCCAGCTGGCTTGGCTCTGCACATGGGGACCCAGGTGAGACTTTGAGCAACCTGTCTTCTGAGACTGCATTTCTTTGGTAACCTCCTCTGTGTGATGTTCTGGGATGATATGTCCTTGTCTAAGCCTGTTTAGATCTAATTTTGCAGGGTCAGCCCAGCTCCAACTAGCACATGTTGAGAGATACTCACTGGGGCTGCAGAGAGGCAATGTCTCCTCCAGTGGTTCAGCTTCCCTCAGTTCTTGCTGGTGGCTGGCCTAACTTCCCAGCAAACCCAGGTGTCCTTGAGAGTTCTATCTTGTTACTCTGCCCCTGTGCTTAGTGCACAGTGGCTAGTGCGTCCTCACAGCCTTGTTTTGGACTTGCCCTTTCTAATGTCATGTGGCATGATCCATGACCCTTTTCCCAGACTGAACCCTGTTGAATGAACTCACTCAGCCCCAAAGTCCCTGCATTTATCTGTTATGACTATTTCGTTGGTAAGCTGTTTCTAAAGATCAAATCTAACACAACTTGTTTTTAACAGTTGTGTTGTACTTTAGGATATGGTAACTTTTTAAAATGATTTTTTTAAAGTTTATTATTTTGAGAGAGGGACAGAGTGGGGCAGAAGAAGGGAGAGAGACAATCAAACAGGCTCCATGCTCAGCAAGGAGCCTGACACAAGGCTTGATCCCATGACCCTGGGATCATGACTTGAGCAGAAATCAAGAGTCAGATGCTCAACCGACTGAGCCACCCAGGTGCTCCTGAATTTTGAAGATTATGTGTGTATTCTGAATATTAATCCTTTGTGAGATATGTGGCTTACAAATATTTTCTTCCACTTTGCAGCTTTTTTCCCCATCCTTTTAACAAGGCCTTTCAAAGAGCAAGTTTTAATTTTTTAGGACAGTAATTTTTATTTTTATTTCTTTTGTTAGTACTCTTTATGCCCAGCATGGAGCCCAATGTGAGGGACCCAAACTCATGACCCTGAAAGCCAGACCAGATCAAGATCAAGAGTCAGATGGCTAACCGACTGAACCACCCAGGCACCCCTAGAACGATTTATTTATTTATTTATTTATTTATTTATTTATTTATTTATTTATTTTAAAACAAATAGACATGGGGGGGGAAAGAGAGGCAAACCACAGTCTTTTTAGTGTTTATTTTTGAGAGAGAGAGAGAGAGAGAGAGAATGAGCAGGGAGGGGCAGAAAAAGAGAGAGAGAGAGAGAGAGAGAGAGAGAATCTGAAGCAGGTTCCAGGCTCCCAGCTGTCAGCACAGAGCCTGATGTGAGGCTGGAACTCACGAACCCTGAGCTCTTGACCTGAGCCAAAGTCTGACGCTTAATTGACTGTGCCACCCAGGCGCCCCCAGATTGGGTAAATTCTATTGTCATATCTTCCGGTTCACCAGTTCCATTCTCTGTCCCCTTCATTCTGCTGTTGAGCTATATTTTGGTTATTGTATTGTTCAGTTCCAAAATTTCCATTTGGTTATTCTTTATGTCTCTACTTCTTTCCTAAGACTCTCGATTTTTTTGCTGAAACATTTGACTTATAACTTGTTTCATGTGTGTTTGTAATTTTTGTTGAAGTATTTTTATCATAATAGCTTTAAAACATTTATCAGATAATTCCAACAATATTGTCATGTCAATATTGGTGCCTATTCCTTGTCTTTTTTTTTCGTTTTCCACTCATTTTGAGATCTTCTTAGTTTTTGGTTCTTAGTTATGACAAGTTATGACTTTTTACTGATATGTGGACACTTTCATAACATGTTATGAGACTCTGGTTCTTATTTAAGGCTTCTGTTTTAGCTGCCTGTAATATAAGAAGAAGTATATGTGGTCTTTGTCCTACATTCCTGGCACAGAGTCCCTAAAATTCCAGGCTCCTTGGAATTTCCTGAGTGATGCAAATGTTTTTTTGTTACTCCTGAAGAGTTCCTTTAGAGCACACCTTAGTTTATGCTAATGAAGTGACTTAGGTTGGGAACCATGGGTGGCCTCGGGATGACCAAAAGGGCCAAGTGCCTAGAGGATTGGAACTTCCATCTCTATCCCTGATCTCTGGGGAGGGGAGGGGGCTGGAGTTCGAGCTCTATAAAATCGCTTGAACAACGAGATTCCAAGAGCTTCTCGGTTGATGAACACGTCAACTTGCCGGAAAGGGTGATGCCCCAGAGAGGGTATTAAAGCACCATCCTGCTCCTGTACCTTTCCCAGTGCCTCTCTTCCACCTGGATGTTCCTGAGTTGTATCCTTTGTAGTAAACTGGTAAACCTAAGTGTTTCATGAATTCTGTGAGCCACTCTAGCAAATCATCAAACCTGGGGAGGAGCTTGTGGGAGTCTCCAATTTATTGTTGGTTGGTCAGAAGTACAGGTGGCCTAGGACTTGCACCTTGCATTGTAAGTGGGAACGACTTGTGGGGTCTGGACCTTTAACCTGTGGAATCCGATGTTAATTCTAGGTATGCAGTGTCAAAACCAAATTGAATTGTTGGCTGCCTAGCTGATGTCCAGAGAATAAGAGAATTGGTTGTTGGTGATGGAAAGCAGCCCTGACTGGCTGTCTCCAACACTACTCCAGCAGAGGAAGGTTTGATGTCACCTCATTACTGCCTGGCAGAGGGAGAAGGGGTACCACTGACATTGCTGGCAGGGTGGGGGCTCTAGTTACTGTTGAACAGAGGTGGGCATTGCAGCTACCCTCTGGTCTCCTCTGACTCCCAGGTATTGCACAGCAAGGCTGAAAGTCCAGCTCCCCACTTGGTCTTTTATGGAACTCTCCCAGAAGGGGTGGGTTTGAGAAGGCTCATTACCACCTGGCTGCGGCCAAAGTCTGGGATATTCAAGTTTTCTGTCCTGCTAGGCTGTTCCTGTCCTGGTCCTATGGTTAGAAGGAGTAGGCTTTTGGGGGACATTTTTTTTTTGTCAGTGCTCATTTGTGTTTCTGAGTTGTTGGCTTCTTGTTCTCCAAGTCTGGGATACATGAGGGAAAAAGAAAATGCAGGAAAATCACCATGGTGTTGTTCCTAGGATCACAAGTTCCCTATGGTCCACCTTGTGTCTCTACCTTTCAAGGTTGTTGTAGGCTTGTGCCCCACCCCCCCAAATTATATGTTCAATTCCTAACCCCCCAGACCTCTGAGGTGACTATATTTGTGGCAATATTTGGAAATAGGGTGTTTAAAGTGTTAATTAAGGTACAATGAGGTCACTAGTGTGGGCGCTAACCCCACAGGACTGGTGTCATTATAAGAAGAGGAGATCAGGACACAGGCTGGCACAGATGGATGACCATGTGAGGACAAACCAATGAGAGAGGGGCCTCGGGAGGAACTATCTGTGACCATACCTGGATCTCAGACTTCCAGCCTCTGGGAGTGGGGAAAAGTAAATGTCTGTTATTTAAACCTCCTAGTGTTTATTATACAGCCTGAGTTGACTAGCATAAGGGTCTTCTTATGTTTGTTTTATATGTAATTTCTGAGCTCTTATTTGTATCTAGTGAAGGGAATAGTAAGAAGCTCACATACTCTATTGTCTTCAGAAGTGAGGGTCCTTTAGTTACCATTTTGGAGTATCTCACTTTCTTTAACCCAGGTGTTCAACCACTGATTAACGGGTAAAGAAGATGGGGTCCATGCATACAATGAGATATCACTCAGCCTTAGAAAACAAGGAGAGCTTCCCATTCACTTGTGACAACATGGAAGGGCCTAGTGGGTATTATGCTAAGTGCAATAAGTCAGAGAAAGGCAAATAAGATTTCACTCATACCTGGAACTTAAGAAACAAAGCAAATGAACAAAACAAAGAGAAAAGAGACAGACAAAATAACAGATTTTTAAATACAGAGAACAAACTGGTGGTTGCCAGAAGGGAGGTGGGGGGGCGGGAACGGGTGAAATAGATAAAGTACAAATTTGCAGTTACAAAATAAAGAAGTCGTGGAGATGAAAAGTAGAACAGTAAGATTTTAATAACATTGTTTGGTGACAGATGGCAACTATACTTATTGTGATGAGCACTGAGTAATGTATAGATTTGTCAAATCACTATATTGTACACTTGAAACTAACATAACACTATATGTCAATTATACTTCCATTTTAAAAAGAACAGAAAAAAACACCTAACTAGGCACCTGGGTGGCTCAGTCAGTTAAGCATCCAACTTGGTTTCAGCTAAGGTCATTATCTCATGGTTCATGAGTTCAAGCCCTGCATTGGGGTCTGTGCTGATAGCAAAGAGCATGTTTGGGGTTCTCTCTCTCCCTTTCTTTCTGCCCCTCCCCTGTTTACTCTCTCTTGCTCAAAATTAATAAACTTTCAAAAAAAGTTAAAAAAACCACCTAACTAAATATGAGCAAATAGAATCCCACAATATATAAGGTAACCATGATGATAATGTAAGACTTACCTTAGGAATAATAAGTTGGTTTACGATTCAAAATTAATCAGTGTAAGAGAGTGACATTAGTCAAATGACACATTAGGAAGCTCCATTTTTAAAATTTAAATTATAATTAGTTAACATACAGTGCAATATTGGTTTCAGGAGTAGAATTCAGTAAGTCATCATTTACGTACAGCACCCAGTGGTCATCTCAACAAGCGTCCTCCTTAATACCCATCACCCATCTAGCCCATCCCCCACCCACCTCCCTCCATCAACCCTTAGTTTGTTCTCTATCATTAAGAGTCTCCTGTTGTATGTTTTCATCTCTCCTTTTCCTCCTCTTTCCAAATGTTCATCTATTGTGTTTCTTAAACTCCACATGAGTGAAATCATATGATATTTGTCTTTCTCTGGCTGACTTCTTTTACTTAGCATGATACATTCTAGCTCCATGCACATCTTTGCAAATGGTAAGATTCCATCCTTTTTGATGGCTGAGTTATATATATCTATCTCCTAAGGAGAAGCTAGATTTCTCTTTGAGAAATTAAGACATTCAAAAGCAGCCATGTGTACATGAAAATTTAAAAAGTCAGTGAGTTCCAGGCAATATGTATCAGAAAAGTCCCCAAAACACCTTGAGAAGATCTCTAGGCTTGGAGCATGTTCAACTAAACAGTAGAGAACTGTACCAGCCAAGAGCCAACAAGAAAAGACATGAGGAACTGACTGCTTTTGTCAAATGTCTGCTTTTCTAAAAAAACAAATATCACAAGGCATATAAAGAAGAGGGGAAAAAATGGGTCATCCAATGGTACAAAGTAAATTTCCAGAAACTGTCCCTGAAGAAGCACAGGCATTGGATTTACTAGATAAAAACTTGAAGACAATTGCTTTAAGTATAACCAAAGAGCTAGAGGAAAACAAATGCAAAGAACTAAAAGAATTCAGGAAAAAATATATGAGCATAATGAGAATATCCACAAAGCGATAGAAAATACATAAAAAACTGATAACTTCTGAGCTGAAAATACAGGAAATATATTGAAAAAGATAATTTATTTTATTGTTTATATATATTTTTAGATTGTATGTTTAAGCAATCTCTACACCCAACGTGGGGCTCGAACTCACAGCCAAAGATCAAAAGTTGCAGCTCCGCAGACTGAACCAGCCAGGTGTCCCCCAAAAAAGAAGTTAAACAGCAGATTTGGGCAGGCAGAATAAAGAGACCGTGCATTTGAAATTATGTAGCCTGAGTATCAGAAAGAAACAAAATGAAGAAAAGTGAATAGAGCCTAAGGGATTGTGGCACAACATCAAAGGTCTCAACACAGGCATTATGGGAATCCCAGAGGGAGAAGTGAGAGAGAGACAGAGAAAGGTCAGAGAGATTATTTGAAGAAATAATGGCTAAAAACATTCTAATTAATGAAATATAGAAATCCTAAACTCCAAGAATCTAAAAAAAATCTATTATCAGAGAAATACAAATCAAAACCACACTGAGATACCATATCTCATGCCAGAGTGGCTAAAATGAACAAATCAGGAGACTATAGATGCTGGAGAAGATGTGGAGAAATGGGAACACTTTTGCACTGTCTGTGGGAATGCAAACTGGTGCGGCCACTCTGGAAAAGAGAGTGGCAGTTCCTCAAAAAATTAAAAATAGATCTACCCTATGACCCAGCAATAGCACTGCTAGGAATTTACCCAAGGGATACAGGTGTGCTGATGCATAGGGGCACTTGTACTCCCAATGTTTATAGCAGGACTTTCAACAATAGCCAAATTATGGAAAAAGCCTAAATGTCCACCAACTGACAAATGGATAAAAAAGATGTGGTTTATATATACAATGGGATACTACTTGGCAATGAGAAAGAATGAAATCTGGCCATTTGTAGCAACATGGGTGGAACTGGAGGGTATTATGTTAAGTGAAATAAGTCAGGCAGAGAAAGACAGATACCATATGTTTTCACTCATATGTGATCCTGAGAAACTTAACAGAAGACCATGGGGGATGGGAGGGAAGTTACAGAGAAGGAAGCAGAAAAACCATAAGAGACTCTAAAATACTGAGAACAAACTAAGGGTTGATGGAGGGGGAGGGGGAGGAGAAAGTGGGTAATGGGCACTGAAGAGGGCACCTGTTGGGATGAGCATTGGGTGTTGTATGGAAACCAATTTGACAATAAATTATATTTAATATTAAAAAAACTAAAAATTAATGAACTCCTACAAGGTAAACTAAGAACTGAAGCATAGTATAATCAAACTGTTGAAAGAGAAAGACAAAAAAAAAGCAGCAAGAGAAACAACTAATCACATACAAATAATTCTAAATAAGATCATACGTCAATTTTTCAGTAGAAACCTTGTAGCTCAGAAGGCAGGATTGAAAAGTTGTAAAAGAAAAGAAAACTGTCAACTAAGAACTCTATAGCTGGCAAAACTGTCCTGCAAAACTCAGGGAGAAATTAAGACCTTTCCTTATAAACAAAAGGTGAGAGGGTTTATTTTTAAACACATTTTTCTTAAAGTATAACTAACATACAGTGTTAATGACTTTCAGGTATAAAGGTTAGAGAGTTTATTACCACTGCTCTACACACACACACACGAGTATGGGAGTCCTTGAGGTTGAAATGAAAGGAATTAGATAGTAACCCCAAACCATATGAAGATATCAAGACCTATGCAGCATCACTTTGACCCCTGGAGAGACTAAAGTACTGAGGTCAGCACTGCAGACCATAAGCCAAGTCTCTGTGATCAGCAAAGCTCCATGAGCTCCTCTGCTACCATGTTGCCATGTATGGTTTCTGGATCAGTTAAGTGCTATCCACAACTCCACTGAGACAGGACAATTGGAAGCTTGCTCTTGGTGTATCCTTGCCCCATGTGCCTCTTTCCTTGAGGTGATTTTCACCTGTGACCTTTCCCCATAATAAACCATAACTCTGCTGAGTTCTGAGAGTACTTGTAGTGAATCACTGGTGGTCTTGGTGCACACCCCAACAGCATCTGCTGTGATTATTCCTGAACTCGAAACTCCTGGCTAACTACCAGCTCAACCCTTCTGCTTGGAGGCCTTGAAGACCCCCACACACTCAGCATCAAACAAAACTCACAATGCAGTCTCTACCTGATACACCCGACCTGGCCCAAACCTCATCCAGGGCTCTATCATTTCTCAGATGTTCAATCTGGAAACAGGTACCAAAATTTCTCCGCAAATAGCACTCCCATACCCAATCATCCCCTCCACCCTGTCCCTCATGTCCTGAGTCTGTCAGATCTTCCCTCCCCTACCCCACATGCATGACCATCATTCCAATTCAAGCCAACATCTCTCATTTCTATGACAACAGTATCCTATCCACTGCCTCTGCATCCAATTAGCTTCCTAACCTGCTGTCCATACCACCATGACTTTTGAAAACACAAATTTCATCCTGTCCCCCCAAGTGGCTTCCCAATGCTTATAGAATAAGGTCAATCCTTACTTATCTTCACCTGCAAACTCCTATGTCCCCTCCCCAACCCCTCCTCATGCCCCAGTAGGTTCTCTGTAAGGCACACTCAAATAGCCATGCCACTTTCTTGGAATCTTTTCTCTGTTCATAGCTCCACTTCCTCTTCCATGTCCATCTGGCTGGTCTCCCTCTTGTGCTAGGGCCATGTCCATTCTGGCATCTCAGAACCCAGCAGACACTTAACCACACACATGTGGAACAAACATTCTGGGTTGTTTTGTGTTATTCTAGAATAGTTATGTTATTCTGGTTATTGTTATACTACCATGGGATTTATTCTTCCATGCCCTCCCAGTTGGCCTTTCGGGTTGCTATGAAACATGCCAGATTCGGTTTAAATCACTTGTTATGAAGATGTGACCTAATGATCACCTTACAAGTATAAAACTCTAATGTGTTCTCTGGTGTAAATATGCCTGTCCTTCCCACCTCACGCAATGTAAGACTCTCCGTTTTATTAATAATTTCTCTAGGAGGCACATTCCAGCTCTATGAGGATAGAGGATCTGAGTTCACTTGTTTGTCGCCAGCACCATAAGTAATGCCCAGCAGATAAAAGCACTATTATGGGATGAATGTTTGTCTTCCTACAAAAAATTTTATTTTTTAGTTTAAAAACATGTTTATTTATATTTGAGAGAGACAAACAGAGTATGAGTGGGGGAGGGACAGAGAGAAATGGTGACACAGAATCTGAAGCAGTGTCCAGGCTCTGAGCTGTTGAGCACAGAGCCCAACACAGGGCTCGAACCCATGAACCAAGAGTTCACAACCTGATCCAAATTTGGACGCTTAACCAACTGAGCCCCCAGGCATCCCTGGGTTCCTACAAAAATTTTTATGTTGAAGCCCTAACTCCCAATGTGATGGTGTTAGGAGTGGGGCCACTGAAAGGTACTTAGGTTTAGATGAGGTCATGAGGGTAGAGCAGCCATCATGGGATTAGTGTCCTTATAAAAAAAGGAAGAGACCAGAGCTCTCTCTTCCCACCATGTGAGGGAACAGCAAGAAAGTGGCTATCTGCAAGCCAGGAAGAGGCTCTTACCAGGAATAAAATCAGCTGGCACCTCGATCTTGGACTTTTCAGCCAGTAGAAATATGAGAAGATAAATATCTGTTGTTTAATCCCCTCCAGCTTACAGTATTTTGTTATGGGGGTGAAAGCAGACTAAAAGAGGTGCCCAATAAATATTTGCTGGTTGGATGAGTAAATGAATGTTATCTTTGGACAAGCACAATTTAGAATGAAAACCAAAGATTTTAAAGGAGTTTACTGGGTCAGCTTATTAATGATAGGATAGCATTTGATTTATTTTTTTTAAATTAAAGTATTTATTTATTTATTTATTTATTTATGTAATCTCTACTCCCAATGCGGGGCTTGAACTCACAATCCTGAGATCAAGAGTCACATGTTCCTCCAACTGAGCCAACAAGGCATCCCTAATGATAACATTTTTAAAAATGAAATAATCTGTACAAGAGATAAATAGTGTCATTACTGTAAATCTTGAGCTATTGGGTATGTCTTTATAGTTGCATAATGGATGAATCTCAAATAATATTAATTTAGAATTTACAAACCTGATAGTATCAGAGTACTTTTGTTATAACTACTTCTTCTTTAAAATTTATTTATTTATTTTGAGAGAGAGAGAGAGAGAGTGCAGGAATGGGGGAGAGAGAATACCAAGCAGTCTCTGAATTGTTAGCACAGAGCCCAATGCAGGGGCCAATCCCATGAAGTATAATACCATGACCTGAGTCAAAACCAAGAGTTGGATGTTTAACCAAGTGAGCCACCCAGGCTCCCCATAACTACTTCTTATACAGACAATTCTTAATCTAGGATGCTTATGCGAAAATATTTTTAATTAGTTTAGAGAATCATACAGAACCATCTAGAAATAAAATTTGAGTAAAATTCAATTTATGCCAAATGGGATAGGAAAATATGAGGAAGTAACTGTCTCCAATGTTCGTTAATTTTGTACCATCACAAGAAGCTTGGAGTTGGGTTGCAAGTGTCTGGAAGTGTACACTTAGGGTCTTCTGGGTGCTGGGGACCTGGTTGGATGGAGTAAAGTGGCCATTGAGGCAAGGACATGGAGCTGATGGCCCCAAGATAACTTAGTTGGTCTGTGACCCATTGTCCCAATGCCTGAATGGATCCTGGGAGGGGTGTATGTTTGAGGGGGACACAGCTAGACTTCAGGGCACATATTTCTTCCAAGGTCCATGAAATCCATCTCCCAGTGCCTCATTCATCCCTGTATGAATAAGGGGACAGTGGAGAACCTGCCCAGCCACTTAAAAAATGGATGACCGAGGAACTCAGCAAATTCTCTCCCCAAAAAGTAACATTAAAACTGGACAAAGTTGTCAAAGCAACTATATAAAAACTGAAAATTGACAAAAAGCATACACCAAATTGAAAATATTTATTTAACAGAATATCCTGAACCTTGGCAAGGATGGGGATGGGGCATCTGGGGCATGTTAGCCTGGAGTGGCTCTGTTCCCCATCTCCACAGCAGAGCACCCAAATACATTAGGTCAGAGGTGACAGACCTGAAGGAAAGAAATAGACAGTAATATAATTATGGTAGGAAATTTCAGTACCTCACTTTCAGCAATGGCTTGAACAACAGACAAAACTTCTGTAAGGAAACAGAGCACTTGAACAACACTACTGATGAATTGGACCCAACAGAAATATATAAAACACTCCACCTCAAAGGAGCAGAATATGAACTCTTCTCAAGTGAACATAGAACATCCTCCAGGATGGATCACATGCTAGGCCACAACACAAGTCTTAACAAACTTAAAAAGACAGTGACTGGTGATGAAAAAGAATGAAATATTGTCATTTTGCAACAATGTGGATGGAACTGGAGGATATTATGCTAAGTGAAATAAGTCAGTCAGAAGAAGAGAGATATCATATGATTTCACTCATGTGTGGCTGGGCTTAGGGTTGGGGGTGGGGAAAATGGATGTTGGGCTTTGAGGAGAACACTTGTTGGGATGAGCACTTGGTGTTGTTTGTAAGTGATGAATCACGGGAATCTACTCCTGAAGCCAAGACTACACTGTATACACTGAATGTTAGTTAACTTGACAATCAATTATTTAAAAAAAATAATAAAAATAAAAAACCTGAGTCATACAAAGTGTCTTTTCTGACCACAACAGAATGAAACTAGAGATCAATACCAAAACGAAAATGGGGGGGGGGGGAACGTATACAGGTGGAAATTAAACAAATGGTCTTGAACAACCAGTGGGCCAGAGAAGAAATCACAAGGAAAATTAGAAAATATATTGAGACAAATGAAAACATAACATGCCAAAACATATGGAATGCAGCAAAAGCAGTGCTAGAGGAGGTTTATAGTGGTAAATGCCTACATTAAAAAAAAGGGTCTCAAATCAATAACCAACTTTACAACTCAAGGAACTAGAAAAAGAACAAACTAAACCCAAAGGTGACAGAAGAGAGGTAATATTAGAGGAAAAATTAATAAAACAGAATAGAAAACTATATAAAAATCATTGAAACTAAGAGTTAGTTTTTTGAAAAGATCAACAAAACTGACAAACTTTTAGCTAGAATAATTGAGAAAAAAGAAGAATCAAATAATGAAACTGAGAAATGAAAGGAAAACATTACAATTGATGCCAGATGAATTAGGAGGATCAAGACCCTATTGTGAATAATGAATGCCAATAAATTGGGTAATTGAGAAGAAATGGATAAATTCCTAGAACCATACAATGTAGCAAGACTGAATCACAAAGAAATAAAAATCCTGAGCAGACCTATAACTCATAAAGAGATTTAACCAGGAATCAAAATCTTCATAATAAAGAAAAACCTACGACCAGATGGCTTCAATGGAGAATTTCATCAAACTTTAAAGAACACTCCAAGGGGTTCCTGGGTGGCTCAGTGGGTTAAGTGTTTGACTATGGTTCAGGTCATGATCTCGCACTTCGTGGGTTAGAGCCCTGTGTCAGGGTCTGTGCTGTCAGCTCAGAGCCCAGATACTGCTTCAGATTTTGTGTTTCTCTCCCTCTCTTCCCCTCCCCTGCTCATGCTCTCTCTCTCTCTCTCTCTCAGCAGTAAATAAATGTTAAAAATATTTTAAAAAAATAAAGAACACCCCAAACTCATTTTGTGAGGCCAGTTAGACCCCATTACCAAAGCCAGGCAAAGCCATGACAAGAAAGGAAAACTTCAGGCCAATATCCTTCATGAATATTGATGCAGAAATCCTCAACAAAATATGAGGAAACTGAATTCAGCAACACATGAACTAAACACATCATAACTAAATTGGATTTATACCCAGAGTGCAAGTTATGGGTCAAAAATATGAAAATTTAAAATATCATCAAAAAGAACAAAATATTTAGGAATAAACTTATCCAAATTGGCAAAAGACTTGTATACTAAAAACTGCAAAATGTTGCCAAAAGTAATTAAAGAAAATCCAAATAAAAATGGAAAGCATCCTATGTTCATGGATTGGAAGACTTGATATTGTTAAAATGTCCATACCATCCAAAGTCATCTACAGATTCAAAGTAATTCAATCCTTGTTAAAATGACATTTTTGTTTTGTACAGAAAGAGAAAAAAATCCTAAAATTCATGTGGAATCTCAAAGGACTCAAAATAGCCAAAACAATGTTGACAAAGAAAAACAAAGCTGGTGAGTTCAAAAGTCCTGATTTCAAAACATATTCCAAAGCTACAGTAATAAAGGTAGTGCGGTATTGACATAAAGACAGACATAGACCAAAGGCACAGAACAAGCTCTTGCATATACTGTGGTAGGATCCCCTCCCTAAGGAGAGAAAAAAAGGGAGATAAAACTTCAAGGTAACCTGGCTATGCACCTACGTGACAACATCTCTCATGACCTTGTAAACTGAGACTACTTAATCAGACTACATGTTTGTGTGTTACCATATATGGGAGACAAAGAAAATATATTTAAAAACTATGCCACATGACATTCGGCGCTTAGTTCTTCGGGTACGAACCCAACTGAGCAGTGCCGGCACGAATAAAGTTGCTTCCTGGAAATTAAAAAAGCCTCCGCGTTATGACTCTCTGTGTGAGAATCCTGCTATGATACTGCCAGATGATCCTGGTGCCAAGGCTAATTGATGGGTATTTTCTCTGCAATAAATACTTCTGGGGAACCTGGATATCTACAGGCAAAAGAGTGAACGTGGACTCTTACTTTATACCATATACAGAAATTAACTCAAAGTGGGTAAAATATCTAAACTGTATAACTCCTGGGGCACCTGGGTGGGTCAGTTGGCTAAGCATCTGACTTTGGCTTTGGTCATGATCTCACAGTTTGTAGGTTCAGGCCCTGCATCAGGCTCTGTGCTGATAGCTCAGAGCCTGGAGACTGCTTCATTCGGTTTCTATGTCTCCCTTTCTCTCTGCCTCTCTCTCTCTGACTCTCTCTCAAAAATGAATAAACATTAAAAAAATTAAAAGAAAACCTGTATAACTCCTAGAATAAACATAGGGTAAAAGTTTCATGACATTGGATTTGAAAATGATTTCTTGGGTATGACAGCAAAAGCAGAAGGAAAAAAGCAAAGATAGACAAATAGGACGATGTCAAAATTAAAAAAAAAATCTACGCATTAAAGGAAATAAGCAGCAGAGTGACAAGGCTACCTATGAAATGGGATAAAATATGTGCAAATAATATATTTGATAAGGGGTTAATATTCAGAATATGTAAAGAACTCCAAAACTCAACAAAAACAATAAGTAACCATATGTTAAAAACGGGCAAACAACTTCGATAGACATTTCTCCAAAGAAGCTATACAGAAGGTCAACAAGCATTAAAAAAAAGGCTAAATGTTGGGGCTCTTGGGTGGCTCAGTCAGTTAAACATCTGGCTTTGGCTCAGGTCACGATCTCACGGTTTGTGAGTTTGAGCCCCAAGTCAGGCTCTGTGCTGACAGCTCAGAGCCTGGAGCCTGCTTCGGATTCTGTGTGTGTCTCTCTCTCTGCCACTCCCCCACTCATGGGAGCATGCTCTCTTTCTCTCTCTTTCTCTAAAAACCAAAAATTATTTAACATTAAAAAAAGGCTAAATGTTATTAATCACCAGGACAATGCCAATCAAAACCACAGTGACATATCACTACGCAATCATTGATGGCACTATCCAGCAATGAAAATGACAAGTGTTGTTGAGGACATGGAGAAACCAGAACTCCTATACATAATTGGTGAGAATGTAAAATGGTATAGTTCTGATGTAAAACAATATGGAGCTTCCCTTAAGAATTAAAAATAAGGGGCACCTGTGTGGCTCAGTCGGTTGATTGTCTGACTTTGGCTCAGATCATGATCAGCTCAGATCATGATCTCACAGTTTGTGGGTTTGAACTCCGCGTTGGACTCCATGCTGAGCACAAAGCCTGCTTAGGATTGTCTGTCTCCTTCTATCTCTGCCCCTCCCCCTTTCACGCTCTGTCTCTCAAAGATAAATAAACAGGGATCCTAGGAAGATGGCGGCATAGGAGGATGCTGGGTTCACCATGCGTCCTGCTGATCACTTAGATTCCACCTACACCTGCCTAAATAACCCAGAAAACCGCCAGAAGACTAGCAGAACAGAGTCTCCGGAGCCAAGTGCAGACGAGAGGCCAACGGAAGAGGGTCTGATACCCTCCAGGTGCCGCAGGGCCCCTCCCAAAGCGGATCTCCGAAGGAAAAGCGAACTGAGCCTGCCCTTCCCACCCCTTTGCACCTTGCTGATCCACCCCAGCTAATACGCCAGATCCCCAGCACCACAAGTCTGGCAGTGTGCAAGTAGCCCAGATGGGCCACACCACCCCACAGTGAATCCTGCCCCTAGGAGAGGGGAAGAGAAGGCACACATCAGTCTGACTGTGGCCCCAGCGGTGGGCTGGGGGCAGACATCAGGTCTGACTGCAGCCCTGCCCACCAACTCAAGTTATTCAAGACAGCAGAGGGGAAGTGCCCCGCAGTTCCACACCACTCCAGGGACTATCCAAAATGACTAAACGGAAGAATTCCCTCAAAAAAACATCCAGGAAATAACAACAGCTAATAAACTGACAAAACGATTTAAACAATATAACAGAAAGTGAATTTAGAATAATAGTGATAAAATTAATCGTTGGGCTTGAAAACAGTATAAAGGACAGAGGAGAATCTATTGCTACAGAGATCCAGGGACTAAGGAACAGCCAGGAGGAGCTAAAAAAAATGCTATCAATGAGCTGCAAAATAAAATGGAGACAACCAAGGCTCGGATTGAAGAGGCAGAGGAGAGAATAGGTGAACTAGAAGATAAAATTATGGAAAAAGAAGAAGCTGAGAAAAAGAGAGATAAAAAAATCCAGGAGTATGAGGGGAAAATTAGAGAACTAAGTGATGCACTAAAGAGAAATGATCTACGCATAATTGGTATTCCAGAGGAGGAAGAGAGAGGGAAAGGTGCTGAAGGTATACTTGAAGAAATCATAGCTGAGAACTTCCCTGATCTGGGGAAGGAAAAAGGCATTGAAATCCAAGAGGCAGAGAGAACTCCCTTCAGATGTAACTTGAATCGATCTTCTGCACAACATATCATAGTGAAACTGACAAAATAAAAGGATAAAGAGCAAATTCTGAAAGCAGCTAAAGATAAACGTGCTCTAACATATAAAGGGAGACCTATAAGACTCGTGACTGATCTCTCTACTGAAACTTGGCAGGCCAGAAAGGAATGGCAGGAGATCTTCAATGTGATGAACAGAAAAAATATGCAGCTGAGAATCCTTTATCCAGCAAGTCTGTCATTTAGAATAGAAGGAGAGATAAAGGTCTTCCCAAACAAACAAAAACTGAAGGAATTCGTCACCACTAAACCAGTCCTACAAGAGATCCTAAGGGGGATCCTGTGAGACAAAGTACCAGAGACACCACTACAAGCATGAAAACTACGGACATCACAATGACTCTAAACCCATATCTTTCTATAATAACACTGAATGTATGGAATAAATGAACCAACCAAAAGACATAGGATATAAGAATGGAAAAAAAAAAAAACAAAAAAAAAAACAGGACCCATCTATCTGCTGTCTACAAGAGACTCATTTTAGACCTGAGGACACCTTCTGATTGAGAGTGAGGGGATGGAGAACTATTTATCATACCACTGGAAGTCAAAAGAAAGCTGGAGTAGCCATACTTATATCAGACAAACTAGACTTTAAATTAAAGGCTGTGGGGCGCCTGGTTGGCTCAGTCGGTTGAGCGTCCGACTTTGGCGCAGGTCACGATCTCACGGTCCGTGAGTTCGAGCCCCACGTCAGGCTCTGGGCTGATGGCTCAGAGCCTGGAGCCTACTTCCAATTCTGTGTCTCCCTCTCTCTCTGCCCCTCCCCCGTTCATGCTCTGTCTCTCTCTGTCTCAAAAATAAATAAAACGTTAAAAAAAATTTTTAAAAAAATAAATTAATTAAAGGTTGTAACAAGAGATGAAGAAGGGCATTATATAATAATCACAGGGTCTACCCATCAGGAAGAGCTAACAATTATAAATGTCTATGCGCCGAATATGGGAGCCCCCAAATATATAAAACAATTACTCACAAACATAAGCAACCTTATTGGTAAGAATGTGGTAATTGCAGGGGACTTTAACACCCCACTTACAGAAATGGATAGATCATCTAGACACACGGTCAATAAAGAAACAAGGGCCCTGAATGATACAATGGATCAGATGGACTTGACAGATATATTTAGAACTCTGCATCCCAAAGCAACAGAATATACTTTCTTCTCGAGTGCACTTGGAACATTCTCCAAGATAGATCACATACTGGGTCACAAAACAGCCCTTCATAAGTATAGAAGAATTGAAATCATACCATGCATACTTTCAGACCACAACGTTACGAAGCTTGAAATCAACCACAGGAAAAAGTCTGGAAAACCTCCAAAAGCATGGAGGTTAAAGAACACCATACTAAAGAATGAGTGGGTCAACCAGGCAATTAGAGAAGAAATTAAAAAACATATGGAAACAAATGAAAATGAAAAGACAACAATCCAAACGCTTTGAGATGCAGCGAAGGCAGTCCTGAGAGGAAAATACATTACAATCCAGGCCTATCTCAAGAAACAAGAAAAATCCCAAATACAAAATCTAAGAGCACACCTAAAGGAAATAGAAGCAGAACAGCAAAGACAGCCTAAACCCAGCAGAAGAAGAGAAATAATAAAGATCAGAGCAGAAATAAACAATATAGAATCTAAAAAAACTGTAGAGCAGATCAATGAAACCAAGAGTTGGTTTTTGAAAAAATAAACAAAATTGATAAACCTCTAGCCATGCTTCTCAAAAAGAAAAGGGAGGGGACCCAAATAGATAAAATCATGAATGATAATGGGATTATTACAACCAATCCCTCAGAGATACAAGCAACTATCAGGGAATACTATGAAAAATTATATGCCAACAAACTGGACAACCTGGAAGAAATGGAAAAATTCCTAAACACCCACACGCTTCCAAAACTCAATCAGGAGGAAATAGAAAGCTTGACCAGACCCATAACCAGCGAAGAAATTGAATCAGTCATCAAAAATCTCCCAACAAATAAGAGTCCAGGACCACATGGCTTCCCAGGGGAGTTCTACCAGATGTTTAAAGCAGAGATAATAACTATCCTTCTCAAGCTGTTCCAAAAAATAGAAAGGGAAGGAAAACTTCCAGACTCATTCTATGAAGCCAGTATTACTTTGATTCCTAAACCAGACAGAGACCCAGTAAAAAAGAGAACTACGGGCCAATATCCCTGATGAATATGGATGCAAAAATTCTCCATTAGATACTAGCAAATCAAATTCAACAGCATATAAAAAGAATTATTCACCACGATCAAGTGGGATTCATTCCTGGGATGCAGGGATGGTTCAAAATTCACAAATCAATCAATGTGATACATCACAGTAATAAAAGAAAAGATAAGAACCATATGATCCTGTCAATTGATGCAGAAAAGGCCTTTGACAAAATTCAGCAACGTTTCTTAATAAAAACCCTTGAGAAAGTCGGGATAGAAGGAACATACTTAAAGATCATAAAAGCCATTTATGAAAAGCCCACAGCTAACATCAACCTCAATGGGGAAAAACTGAGAGCTTTTTCCCTGAGATCAGGAACACGACAGGGATGCCCACTCTCACCGCTGTTGTTTAACATAGTGTTGGAAGTTCTAGCATCAGCAATCAGACAACAAAAGGAAATCAAAGGCATCAAAATTGGCAAAGATGAAGTTAAGCTTTCACTTTTTGCAGATGACATGATATTATACATGGAAAATCCGATAGACTCCACCAAAAGTCTGCTAGAACTGATCATGAATTTAGCAAAGTTGCAGGATACAAAATCAATGTACAGAAATCAGTTGCATTCTTATACACTAATAATGAAGCAACAGAAAGACAAATAAAGAAACTGATCCCATTCACAGTTGCACCAAGAAGCATAAAATACCTAGGAATAAGCTTAACCAAAGATGTAAAAGATCTGTATGCTGAAAACTATAGAAAGCTTATGAAGGAAATTGAAGAAGATATAAAGAAATGGAAAAACATTCCATGCTCATGGATTGGAAGAATAAATATTGTTAAAATGTCAGTACTACCCAAAGCTATCTACACATCCAATGCAATCCCAATCAAAATTGCACCAGCATTCTTCTCGAAAGTAGGACAAGCAATTCTAAAATTCATATGGAACCACAAAAGGCCCCAAATAGCCAAAGTAATTTTGAAGAAGACCAAAGCAGGAGGCATCACAATCCCAGACTTGAGCCTCTACACAAAGCTGTAATCATCAAGACAGCATGGTATTGGCACAAAAACAGACACATAGACCAATGGAATAGAATAGAAACCCCAGAACTAGACCCACACAAGTATGGCCAACTAATCTTTGACAAAGGAGGAAAGAACATCCAATGGAAAAAAGACAGTCTCTTTAACAAATGTTGCTGGGAGAACTGGACATGCAGAACAACATGCAGGAGATTGAAACTAGACCACTTTATCATACCATTCACAAATATAAAGTCAAAATGGATAAAGGACCTGATTGGGAGACAGGAAACCATCAAAACCCTAGAGGAGAAAGCAGGAAAAGACCTCTCTGACCTCAGCCATAGCAATTTCTTACTTGACACATCCCCAAAGACAAGGGAATTAAAAGCAAAAATGAATTACTGGGACCTTATGAAGATAAAAAGCTTCTGCACAGCAAAGGAAACAACCAACAAAACTAAAAGGCAACCAACGGAATGGGAAAAGATATTTGCAAATGACATATCAGACAAAGGGCTAGTATCCAGAATCTATAAAGAGCTCACCAAACTCCACACCTGAAAAATAAATAATCCAGGGAACAAATGGGCAGAAAACATGAATAGACACTTCTCTAAAGAAGACATCCGGATGGCCAACAGGCACATGAAAAGATGCTCAACGTCGCTCCTCATCAGGGAAATACAAATCAAAACCACACTCAGATATCACTTCACGCCAGTCAGAGTGGCCAAAGTGAACAAATCAGGAGACTATAGAGGCTGGAGAGGATGTGGAGAAATGGGAACCCTCTTGCACTGTTGGTGGGAATGCAAATTGGTGTAGCCACTCTGGAAAACAGTGTGGAGGTTCCTCAAAAAATTAAAAATAGACCTACCCTATGACCCAGCCATAGCACTGCTAGGAATTTACCCAAGCGATAAAGGAGTTGATGCCTAGGGGCACTTGTACCCCAATGTTTATAGCAGCACTCTCAACAATAGCCAAATTATGGAAAGAGCCTAAATGTCTATCAACTGATGAATGGATAAAGAAATTGTGGTTTATATACACAATGGAGTACTACATGGCAATGAGAAAGAATAAAATATGGCCCTTTGTAGCAACATGGATGGAACTGGAGAGTGTTATGCTAAGTGAAATAAGCCATACAGAGAAAGACAGATACCATATGTTTTCACTCTTAGGTGGATCCTGAGAAACGTAACAGAAACCCACGGGGGAGGGGAAGGAAAAAAAAAGAGGTTAGAGTGGGAGAGAGCCAAAGCATAAGAGACTCTTAAAAACTGAGAACAAACTGAGGGTTGATGGGGGGTGGGAGGGAGGGGAGGGTGGGTGATGGGTATTGATTAGGGCACCTTTTGGGATGAGCACTGGGTGTTGTATGGAAACCAATTTGACAGTAAATTTCATATATTGAAAACAGAAGAAAAAAAAGAAAAAAAAGATAAACATTAAAAAATAAAAATACAATTACCATATGATTTAGCAATTCCGCTTCTGGGTATGTACCCCAAAGGTTTGAAAACAGGATCTCAGAGGAATATTTGTATAACTATGTTCACTGTAACATATTCACAATAGCCAAGAGGTGGAAAAAACCTTACTGGCAATGGACATGTGAATGGACAAAGCAAATGTGGTCTATACATATAATGGAATATTATTTGACCACTTAAAAGAAGGAAATCCTGACATCTGCTGCAACATGGATTAAGTTTGAGGACATTATCCTAAGTGAAATAAGCCAGACACACAAAAAAATAAATCCTGCATGAATCCACTTCTGTGAGGTATCTAAAGTAGTCAAACTCTTAGACACAAGAACATGAGTGGTAGTTGCCAGCAGCAGAAGGGACAGGGGGAAGAGGGAAATTGTTGTTCAACAACTGGGTATAGAATTCCAATATAATTAATCCTACTGTATTGTGCACTTAAAATGGTGAAGATGGTACATTTTGTTAGATGCTTTTAGCCTTATTTTTAAAAGATTAGTAGAGGGGCGCCTGGGTGGCGCAGTCGGTTAAGCGTCCAACTTCAGCCAGGTCATGATCTCGCGGTCCGTGAGTTCGAGCCCCGCGTCGGGCTCTGGGCTGGTGGCTCGGAGCCTGGAGCCTGTTTCCGATTCTGTGTCTCCCTCTCTCTCTGCCCCTCCCCCGTTCATGCTGTGTCTCTCTCTGTCCCAAAAATAAATAAAAATGTTGAAAAAAAATTTAAAAAAAAATAAAAATAAAAGATTAGTAGGCATGATTTCACTCATATGTGGAATTTAAGATATAAAAGAAATAAGCAGAGAGAGAGAGAGAGAGAGAGAGAGAGAGGGAGAGAGAGAGAGAGAGAGAGAGAGAGAGACCAAGAAATGGACCCTTTACTCTAGAGAAAACATTGATAGTTCTGAGAGTGGAGGTAGGGGGGGATGGGGGAAATAGGTGATGGGGATTAAGGAGTACACCTGTTGTGATGAGCACAGGCTGATGTACAGAAGTGATGAATCATGAGATTCTACACCTGAAACTAATACTACACTATATGTTAACTAACTGGAATGTAAATAAAAACTAAAAAAAGAAATCAGTAGGCATTTCAATACAGAAATAAAAATAATTGTAAGGATGATGGCAATGATCCATAAAGATGAAAATGATCAAAACAGAGAAATCATATCCAGGAAACAGATGGATACTGTCCTCCACAAAGGAAAAGGAAAGAATGATATTCCCAGATATACAAAAACAGAATTTGTTGATAGCTGACTTCCCTTGCAAGAAATACCAAAGAACATTGTTCAGACAGAAAGAAATTGACCCCAAAGAAAACTCAAATTGACCTGAAGAAATAAAAAGCACAGTAAAGACAGTTACATGGGAGGATATGAAAGACAATATCAATAAAATTTGTTTTTAACGGATTAAAAAAACAACCACATGCAACAATATTTATAAAATTGTACATCTGGGAGGATAATACGTAAAGATCTAACATATGTCACAAGAAAAGCACACAGAATGAAGTGAGGAATGGAGCTACACTGAAGAGGCACTGACAACAGTTATGCTAACCCAGAGGAAGAAAAAAAAAGTACTAAAAATGAGAAACATGTAGGTTAATGTAAAAGTCTCTATGAATATGTTTCTCTCTACTTCTCTTAACTTCTTTAAAATACCTAAGATTAGGGACTCTGTTGGTTAAGCATCGGACTCTTGATCTTGACTCAGGTCATGATCTCATGGTTCATGAGTTCAAGCCCTTCATTGGGATCTGTGCTGACAGTGCAGAGCCTGCTTGGGATCCTCTCTCTCCCTCTCTGCCCCTCCCTTGCTCTCTCTCTAAACAAAATAAATAAACTTTAAAAAATAAAATGAAATAAAATACCTAAGATTATATAAAGCAATAATGAAAACATTGTATCATTGGGTTAAAACATATAGACATCATCTATCTGTCATCTATCAACCTACCTATTTATATTTATCTACACACATACACACACAGAAGGGGAGAGTAAATAGAGTTATAATGAATAAAATCTTCTGTTTTTTACTGGGATTAAGTAAGTATTGATCTGATGTAAATTGTGATAAATTAAGATGCATATTTCCATGTCACAAGCAATCAGTAAGAACCACCAATAGAAATAAAAATGACCACTGGAAAACACTTCTTTAATATAAAAGAAATTGGTAAAGGAGCACAGGGTAACACAGAAAACATGAGACAGAGAATAAATAGCAAATTGATAGACCTGCATAAAGCAATTTGAAATAATTTGAAGTGAAAGTTCATGAAATACTCCAGTTAAGAGGCAGAGATTGTCCCTGATCAAAAAAGCAAAATAGATAAACAAACAAATAGAAGTGGTGTTTATAAGAGACACACTTTAAGACACAAATAGATTGAAATCAAAAAGGCTGAACTTGCAAACTGTCTTATGGTTAATAAAAGCTAAAGTGGTTATAATAAAATAATCAAAAATAATCTATAAAACAAAAAAAGGTTACTAGAAAAAAAGGATGTTTTATAATAAAAAATTTAATATTACAAAGATATGACAATTATAAACATGTATGCACCTGACAAAAGAGTCTGAAAAATCATAAAGCAAAAAGTGCCAGAATTAAAGTGAGAAACAGACACTTGAACAATAACAGCTGGAAATTTCAATAGCTTCCTCTCAGTAATGGACAGGATAAATAGAAAACAAACAGCAAGAATATGGAATTACCAAACACCATCAAGCAACCTGGCAAATCTGACATCCATAAGTATGCTGTGTTTTCTCAGATTCTAGATTTGTCTATTTGGCCTCATAGTGCCAGTTGTATTAAATATATATCTATACATAAAGTTTATTTATTTTGAGAGAGAGAGAGAGCAAACAGGGGAGGGGCAGAGAGAGGGAGACACAGAATCTGAAGCAGGCTCCAGGCTCTGAGCTGTCAGCACAGAGCCTGATGTGGGGCTCAAACCCACCAACCGTGAGATCATGACCTGAGCCAAAGCCAGATGCTTAGACTGAGCCACCTAGGTGCCCCATATATTTTCTTATTTTCTGTATTTTTCATGCTCTGGTGTTTATGTCCTCTCTGACGGGGGTGAGGGGGAAAGACCACCCCTTCCCAGGCTGAAAAATTCTTAGAGATAGTAAATGCTCTTCTTTTGTAAGCAAGGTATCCAGAGCAGATCCCACACCACCAGCCAACTTGGATTCTCAGCCACCAAGCCAATATTCTCCCTGCCCTGAGTCAATGCAGGACCAGGTATGGGACAGCTAGCCCCTCTGCCCCACAGCCCACTAGAATTATTTAAACCAGCCAAGCTAAGCTGTTTACCCTGTCCTGCTTTCTCTTTCCTGTGGAAACCAGGGGAACAAACCTGGGTCTCTCCCTTCACTACTTTCTTCTGCCTCCTACCAAAACTGCTGTTTCCCTGAAGTGGCCCTGGGTGGCTTGGCATGCCCCTTTCTCTTGAGACATATCAGTAATGGATTCTTTCCAGTGCTCAGCAGGTCACCCCATAAATTAAACTCCTGTGTGCGCACAATATAACACTGACTGGCAGCAGAATGAGCAGGACAACACAGGTGTGCCTGGAACATTTTCCAGGGGATGCCCTGCCCCAGACTGTTCACAGCTAATGGCATGCAAAATCTATCAGAAGTCAGCCATGCAAGGAAACTCGGGAATGCCACACACATTTGCAAACTAGACAATATATTTGGGAATAATCCATGTGTCAAGAAAGAAATCATGAACATAATTAGAAAGGTTTTGGGCCAGATGGGAATGGAAACAGTAGTTATAGGGCACAGCTAAAGTGGGGCATGAAGGGAAATTTATAGCTGCAAATGCCAGCGTCAGAACAGACGCTGAAATCAATTTTAAGAAGCAGATAGAGAGGAGCAGGGACGCCTGGGTGGCTCAGTGGGTTAAGTGTCCGACTTCAGCTCATGTCATGACCTCAGGGTTTGTGGGTTCAAGCCCCACGTCGGACTCTGTGCTGATGGCTCAGAGCGTGGAGCCCGCTTCGGATTCTGTCTCCCTCTCTCTCTGCCTCTCCCCTGCTCACGCTCTGTCTCTCTCTCTCTCCAAAAATAAACATTGAAAAGAAAAAGGAAGAAAGAAAAAGAAAGAAATGTAAAATCTGAACAGACTTGCCACAGCAAAGAAACTGAGATGGTAGCGAAAGAACAGAGACTCCCCAGAATCCCCGGAATCGGATGAGGTCACAGCACAGTCCTGTGCCAGCTAGTTCTCAGAAAACAGTGGCGGGGGAACGGAGACCCCGGTCCCCAGGTATGAATGCAAGCCCCCTGGCACAGTACGAGCTCACGGAGTCCAAGAAGAGGAACAGGAGCCAGTGGGATTTACCCGGGAAGGCAAGATGGGCGGATTTAGTAAAAATCCCTCCAGTGTGCGCTTGGGACAGCTGCATTCTTTGGCGTGAAAATTAGACCTCGGGCCTGGGGTAATCAGGAGGGGAGGGGTCAGTGCAGGGGTCCAAGCAGAGGGGCCAGGCGGGCGCGCTCACTCAGGGGACGTGGGGGACTGGGGCGCGGGGAGCAGGGAGGCTGTGGGGTACGTGGGAGGCATGGAGGGCGGGGGATGCGCGGGCTGCGAGGCGGGGTCTGGAGCCACAGAGCACACGGGGATCTCAGAGGACCGCGGGGGCGGGGTTAGGACACAGGGATCTGGGCGAGGGGAGGAAATCGTAGAGCCTGCCAGGTTCCGGGGACGTGCCCAGTCTGTGGGGGTGCTAGGCGGGGCTGTCGAGCGCAGCGCAGGTGGGACCGAGCTGTCCTCCACGGGTCCCTCAGGGTCTCCGCGCCCGCGCGCAGCAGGTGCGGAGACTGGAGGCAGCCCCCGAACGCACCGCGGGTCGTGTGGACTCCAGGGCGCGTAGACGCAGCAGGTGC
Organism: Puma concolor; assembly: GCF_028749965.1. Taxonomy (NCBI): domain Eukaryota; kingdom Metazoa; phylum Chordata; class Mammalia; order Carnivora; family Felidae; genus Puma; species Puma concolor. The sequence continues at coordinate 153,517,793 of NC_141667.1, forward strand.
GGCCCAGCCCAGGGACGCTGGGGGTGGGGGGCTCCACCCCGGGAGGGATTCCAGCGCGCCGGGGAGGTGGGACGCGGTGCGCACGGATGGTTGCGCAACTCTGCCCAAGTTTACGGAAATCACCCAGTTAGTTGTACGTTTGCAGCAGGTGAAGTTGGGGTACAATGAGTCCTCAGCAAAGCTTTTGGAATGCAGGCAGCGCTCCAGGAGATTGTGCGGGTGTGAGGGAGGATGGTGCTGACCTCACTACTGGCCGCTGCACTAGATGCAGGAATGTGTCCCGCAGGTGCAGGGAGCAAGTCGCTTGTCTGTTAAGACAGTCTTGTGGAGGCTTTCCTGACCAGGAGAGGTGCAGGAGGGGAAGCGCTTGCAGGGAATGACCAGCAGCCAGCACCAGCAGGGATGGTTTTAGTTCTTAATGTTCTTTTTACCTCCACGGAGCCATGCCCTGAGATTAGACCAGGCGCTCCCTTCCTGAATATTTTCTTCATTCCACGAATTACAACCCACAATGCCTGTTTCTCTTCTCTACCTGCTTTCTCTGCTGTCTCCCCGTTGGACGGCTGAGCCACCAGGGAGCAAGGCGTCTGGGAACTTTAGGAAGTGGCAGGCTCTGTGCTGGGTTATTGTGGAAGCCTCCGGATGGGCTGAGCACACGGGGTGCGCATCCTGGTTCTCTGCTCCCAGCCTTGAGTTATCCGCCTCCAGAGAACTCATCACTCTGAGGGGATGAGGGGGCTGAGAAAACCAGAGGAGGGGCTCACACCCGCTGCTGCCAGTGTAGGACATCATGCACTGGTCATCACCCCCCCCCCCCCCCCCCCCCCCGCACAAGGGCATCAGCCCCACAGGCAGGAGCTGGCATGTTGCTGTGGTCTGTCCACCATCTAGAACAGTGGATGGCGCCCTCAGGCCGCTGGAGTCAAGCAGGGAGACCAGGTGGAAAGGTGAGTGTGTGAATTTAGGGTGTGTGCTTGTGAATGGGCATCACTGAAGCTTGCTCTCTTTTCGCCTGGTGAAGGGTACCAGAATACGCCACCTGAAAATATCCCACTTTGGCATTAGGATTATTTTGAGATGGAGGCAGATGAGAAGAGCTCTGTACCCTTCCTTTATGTCCCTAAAAGCGGGACTCAAATGTAGGTGTCCATCTGTCCTCCATGCCAGGAAGGACTACCGGTCACAGGAGAGAGCTCTAGACAGTCAGCCTGAATGTGGCAAGGCGGGAGGGCGATCCACATGATCCCACTAACTAGCCTTTTCAGTTTACCTTCCCGTGGCACCTTGAAGCTTGATGCCACTTCCTGTGTCCTGTGATGTCTGCACGAAGTCATACTTTCAAACTGTTTTTTTTTTTTTTTAATGTTTATTATTTTTTAGAGGTAGACTCAAGAGTGTGAGCAGGGGAGGGACAGAGAGAGAGGGAGACACAGAATCTGAAGCAGGGTCCAGGCTCTGAGCTGTCAGCACAGAACCCGATGCGGGGCTTGGACTCATGGATTGAGAGATCATGACCTGAGGTGAAGTGGGACGCTTAATCGACTGAGCCACCAGCCGCCCCTAAACTACCTTTCTAAGCTGCTGGTCTGAGTTACTCATTTTCCATAGGTATCTCCTATCAGTCTCTGTGTCGAAAACACAGTGAAGCTGTCAGAGGGGCAGAGGAAAAATGAGGTCTCCACCCTTACACCAGCACCCAGTGCCCTCCTAAAGCCATGGCCAGAGCATCTGTCCTGGTGTCCTGGGTGTGGCTTGGTGCTTGTCCACTCTCCTGCCCATGAGGCTGTCCTGCTGCCGGCTGCATTCCCGATGGCCACTGTTCCAAGTCCCAAACCGTAGGGCCAATCTTGCTGCAGGTGGGAGCACCCAGTATTCCCTGATCCTCAAGCAGGAGTGATGCAACAGGAAGTCACTTGGGAAGAGGTAGGAAACACTGCCAGACCCCCGCTATACTGAGAAAATACTCGCCCATTGGTATGTAACGTGAGGGAGCTGTCCAGGATGTTCAAAGTGGTATAAATTTATAACAATAGCCAAGGAGCACCTGGTGGGGGGCTTAGGCCGCTAAGCACACGACTCTTGATGGTGGCTCAGGTCATGATCTCGTGGTTTGTGGGATCGAGCCCATATAAAGCTCTGTGCTCACAGCGTGGGCCTCCTTGGGATTCTCTCGCTCTGCCCTTCCCCCACTTGTGCATGCACACTCGCTCTCAAAATAAACATAAAAAGAAAAGTAACAATAGCAAAAAGTCAAAAAATGGGAGAATGCATAACCAAATAAATGGAGCACTTAGCTACTGTGCACTTTCTGGGTATCTGGAAAAACAAAACAAAACAAGAAAAATGTTCCTGAGGCAGGTGCGTGAGATGAACGCACAGGAGAACACGGCTAGGAGTCTGCTGTGCCCATGGGGGTGACTTGTGCCCCTGACTTCGCCCTTGGGGGTCCCGCCTATGTGTCACCCTCCCAGGGCCATCCCCCTCACTGGTGCATTTCCTCACCTCCACAACTGCAGACAGCAGATTACAGACAACAGTTAATTTATTTGCTGTGACATCGGTCCTTACAATAAATAAAATCTAGAGTACAAAGAATTTGCAGCACACCTTTAAGCAGGGTGACCAAGAGTCTGAACAAAGCAAAGACAAATCCCAGACTGTTAGCAGGAAAGGGAGGGGGCTCTCTGAGCCTAGCCTTCCCCAGGCAGGGCAGGGATGCCTATGGACTGGGTACACAGAGTTCTGGGATCAGCGAGAGGGTGACTGTCTAGCTGGTGGTTCTCAGCCCAGGGGAGACCGTGGGCTCCTATGCCTGCTCACCTCGGGGGCCCTAACCTCTGCTGCACCTGACTGGGAGCCAGGGAAGGGCACTTTCCGGAAGACCCAAGTGGTCTGCATTTGGGGGAGGGGCGTGGTCACTCGGCCCCCTGACCTGCGCTCCCAGCTTCCTCTGGCCACCTCTGCATACCACCCAGTACCTGGCTGTTCCGAAGCCCATTCTGCCCTGCCTTGTAGTGGATGGGACCTGGACACAGGGTGGCAGGCTTGGAATGGCCTCCTGCCAGCAGCTCCAGGGCCGTCGGGGGCTCAGGCTTCAGCCGGAGAATGTCCCACAGGCCATGGTGCCTCTCCCCAGACCTCTGTAGGGCTCCGAAACCAGAGACTTGGGATGTCTCAGCGCCCTGTGGCCCCCAGGAAAGAACGCAGCTGGCCCCGCACATGCCAGCGCACGCTTGCAGGAGCGAGCTCACTTCAGTTCCGCTGTGCGCACATCTGTGCACGGCACCGTGTGCATCTCCCTGGCTCAGAGGACAGCACTACCCACCCAGGGTCCTGTGTAGCCAGAAGTCCCCGATCCCGGAGCCAGGGTGAGGAGCCACGAGGCTACCCCGTCACTGGGAAGCCAGCGCATCCCCGGGCCCACCTTTCAGCCTGCAGATGGTCATGGGCGTGGGGCTGCTGGACAGAGGTGAGAAAAGGGCCCGCAGGGTCCCCGAGAAGGGGGTCTCAGGGAAGGCATACAAGAGGGAGCCATCAGTGGCGCTGTAGAAGGACAGGTGCCCGGCCTCGTAGTCCAGAAAGATGCCCACGCGCCGCGGCGGGTTGCGCAGTGGGGCGAAGGCGCGCTCAGATGAGTTGTAGTAGCTGCCCAGGAACACCAGGATCCAGAAGCCATTGCCAGCAAACAGCTCGCCCTTCTCCTTGCGGTTGGCTGTCTCCCTGCAGACGCCCAGCGCCCAGCTGGCCCGCTCCCCCACCTCCACCTCCCAGTAATGACGACCCGACGTGAGGGCCTCCCGGCCCAGCACGCAGGGCCCGGGGTCGAAGCGCTCGGGACTGTCGGGCAGCGCCTGCCGCAGGTCCCCCCGCCGCACGCTCCTCCTGTCCTCTGACAGGACCAGCTCGGGGTTGGCGGTGTCAGGATCCAGGGTCACATCCCCTGCAGATGGAGTGGAGGTCACTGGGGGAGCAAGTGGGCAGCCCTGCCTGTGCGCCCCTGTGGACCTCTGTGGGGGCTGGCTGTGCACTGGCCACGCCCCATGTTGCCTCTCTCCCTGAAAGCTATCACCTAACCACCTGCCATTGCAATTCGGAATGTTCCAGAAGGAGATCCAGGCTCCCTCGCGATGCACCCTCCTTCAGAGGACCTGTGAAACCCCAAGGGTTTCCTGCAGCCACTCCTCCAGTTCCTGGGGCAAGGGAGGAGTGTCCAGCCTACTCGCATCCTGGACTCCCCACAGCTGGGGTCCGTGCGGGTGGACCTGTCCACCCCGGCGGTGGTCTGACCTCTGCTCTTCCTACACGCCCAGGCCAGCAGCCAGACCGGCCCTCCCTTAGCTGCTGTCTGGTGCCTGAACCTTCCAGGTCTCTGTGAACTGGTCCGCCACAGGAACAGACCCACCCTGCATGCCTGCAGGAGCTCAGGACCAGTGCGTCCCCTGGGCCACAAGGGTACCCACCTCGGAACTTCCGCAGGGCCTCCACCAGCCCCGGGACCCTGCACACCGTCCTCATCTCCATGGGCACCACCTCAGGCGGCTGCAGCTTCACGTCCTGGACCCTGGAGGGGGCAGAGCATGCGTCACCCCCCATGGCAGCCCTGCCCTGCACCCTGCCCACCTTCCCCGGGGAGAGGCCGGGGCTCCTACCTGCGCAAGGTGTCCCTGATGTCCTGTGGGAGAGACACACGCCAGTCAGCGCCTGTCCCCTGACCCTGGGCCCCCCCACGCCCCGGCCACCAGTGTCCCCCAAGACCCAGCTCTGCCCCCCCTGTCTCACACTCACTCACACACTCATACACCAGTGATCAGGAACCAGCGGTGGGCTGTCCCAAGTGCAGCTTGGACATGGGGACCCTGGAAAGACCCTGGGCTCAGCCACCGTGCAGACCTGGCCTCACACCCCCCATGTGCTTAGAGGATGCAGGGCACTGGCTACTTCCTTGCCCATCCAGAGCCCCCAGCACCCCTGGGTGGTGGGACACGTGGGCGGGGTCCTGGCCTCCAGGGCTCAAGGGTACCTGGCTGTCTGCTGCCTGCCCTCCCACAGGTCCCAGACTCACACCCACCTTCCAGGTGAGGCCTCTCCACTTGGACATTCCTCTCTCCCATAATGACACACACAAGCATTGTACTCAGTATGAGGGATTGACTGTGTCCCTCGAATCCAAATGTTGGAGGCCTAACCCCCAGGGCCTCAGAACGGGGCTGGATTTGGAGATGGGGACTTTACAGAGGTGGTTTGAGTAAAAGGAGGTCACTAGGGTGGACCCTGATCCCACATGACTGGGGTCTTTATCAGAAGAGGGGACTGGGGCACAGACAAGGGACAACCATGTGAAGATACAGGGAGGAGACAAGGAACCTGGTGTGGGTAGCATGCAAAGCAGAAACAGCCTGTCCTTGGTAGTTTTGCTGGGTGGGCAGCCCACCCAGGGGGCACTGGGGAATGACGGGGGCAGTTCTGGTTGTCACAAGGCCTGAGGCGAGAGCAAGGCCCTACCTACCCTGAGGGTCATGTGGAGGGCCCTGAGCTCCAGGAAAGGGGCTGGCCTCCATGCAGACCACATGGACCCTTGGAGACACATATATCCCTTTAGGAAAAGGCTCTGAGCGGACCGAGGATGGCTACAGGGTGAGCCTGGCGGGGGAAGCTGGGACCCCCAGACTCTGTCACACAGCTGGGACTCATAGGTGTGGGTTCCTGGAAGTCACCCAAACCCTCACTTCCTCTGTCCATGAGGGTGCACATCCCCACCCACCCAGGTGCCAGAACCCATGCAGCAGTCCTCCGCCTAACACTGAGGTCCGAGGGTGCAGGTGCACCTGACCTCGCTCCCTCACACCAGTACACAGGGTACTGCTGGGGTCTGCTCTCCTGGCCCTCCACACGGCAGACCCCACCCCACCCCTAGCACAGGCAAGGGGGGCTCCGGGGCTGGGGGGTGATAGGAGAAGGGACAGGGGTCCTCCCTCTAGCTAGCCAGCCAGCTAAAGATCCAGGCCAGGAGATGTGAGCAGGTTGGGGGAGGCAGTGGAGGGCAGGTGGGGGAACAGGCAGGGAGCACTGGGGGGCAGGTGGTCACTTTCAGGAGTGCAGCAGGCCAGTCAAGACCACCCACCCACCCACAGCCTCCAGTGAACCCAGTGCCCGCGCCACTGGAGCCTCCAGTGAACCCACTGGGACAGCTCACATTGTCCCAAATCACGTTTCATACAGACTTGGAGTTATCATCTCACATCTGGGGCTGACCCCTCCTCTTTCCAGAACTTGGGGTGTCCCTGCCTTCTCCACCCTGGTTCACTTCCCCTGACCTCCTTGGCTGGCGGCTCAGACTCTGCCTCACTGACCACAGCCTACTTCTGCCTGAAACCCCGCGAGATACTTGGTCTTGGGTTCTTCCTCTTTCCCAGGCTTGAAACTGCCTGGTGTCTCAGCAGGGCGGAAGGACCAAGTTCAGACCCCAGGAGGGCAGCCAGGAGCCTCTGCCTGGTCAGTGAGACGCAGGAGGGTCACCACCCATGGGAGACGCCCAGGGCTACACACACAGCGTCCTCACTCCCACCCTCTGCCAAGAGCCAGGCAGAGTCTCAGGGCCCCACAGGGCTGGCGCAGGAATCCTACAGGACTCCTGCCGGCCCTTCGCAGTCCAGGGGACCAGAACCTCTGGAGCTAGCCTGGTGACCCACAGACCCGATGCCACCTGTCACACGGTCCAATAGGGCTACAGGACAGGCACTGGAGCAGTTCCGGGAGAAGTTCCAGATCTGCACCCACTCCGCAGGACCCGCAGCCACATGTGGATCGCCGGTCCCAGCTACCCCCCCCACCCCGCCCTCACCTCTCACAGGCGGGTGACACCTGGGTGAGCTGAGCGCGCAGACTGCCCCATCCGGCTGTGGCTTTCTCTGCTTTCCTCTCTCTGCCCCGTGAGCCCATCCCTGCCCAGAGCCCCCACGCAGGCACCCCCAGGGCACAGCGCTGCCCATCCCTTCTCAGAGCCAGCACGCGCACACCTGGGGCGCAGTGTGCCTCACCTGCAGCAGCCCGAGCGCAGGCAGCTGGCAGCGCCCCTCCAGCTCCGCGATGAGCTCGGCCAGCTGCGCGCTCTGCTGACCCAGGCGGGCAGCGCTCTCCCGCAGCGGGGGCAGGACCTCCAGCTCCTCCTCCTCCAGCCTCTGCAGCAGCCGCTGCTCCTCCTCTGCCAGCAGCCGGCGCAGCCTCTCGAATTCCGCCAGCACGTTCTGCCGCTGGCTCTCCACCATCTTCTGCAGGGTGAACAGGGCAGCTGAGGGCCCAGGGACCTCATCCATCCCCCACCTGGGGCCCCCACGTCCTGTCCAGTCCCCAGCCTCACCCTCCTGGGCGGGTTACACGCAGGGAGCCTTCCTCATACACAGCACGAGGCAGGCGCCCGCTTGCCTGCCGCCCCCACCCCCCGACCTTGGGCACCTCAGGGCACCGCGCCACCTGCCTGCCACAAGGCACAGGTCTCCTCGGCCTGGGCCTGGAACAGCAGCGCGTCCTCCATTTGCTTCCGCAGATGCTCTAGGGACTTCTCCAGTTTACCCTACGGGAAGGTAAGGCCAGTGTGACCCTGGCTGGGTGGGCCCCATCCCCGTTCCAGTCAACCCGGCCAGGCATGACACATGGGACAGCCTCAAATTAACTTACGAGTCCCCTCCCCCCCAGCACCGAGGCCCCTTGCCCTCCCCTGACTCGGTCCCCTTTCCTTCTCCAGGCCTGCTCTGGGCTCCCTGCAGGCCCCACACCTCTCCACCTGACTGCGCTCTCCCTCCAACTTCTAGATGGACTGAGGCCCAGGGAGGTGGCGCTTTGGGGGACCCAGCACTCCAGGGTGTGCAAATGCCAGGCACAGCCCTTTGGGGGCAGGTAAAGATGGTGTGCTGTGCACCCCTAGCATGAAGGGTAGCTACCTGCTAGTACAGGGAAGGAGGTCAGAAGGTGCCAGCCCAGAGGGAGTCACTTTGGCACAAGGACTCTCTGGAGATGTAGGAAGAGCCCTCTGCCCTCCTCCTTTCTGCCTCAAGGCAGAGCAGAAATTTCCCACAAGGGTGCCCTCCCTGTCTGTACCCAGAAGGGGACGGCACTCATCACAATGTCTGTCAGACAGGACTGTGCCTGAAGGGACTTTATGACTCAGATTACCCTGACCTATCACTTGTTCCCCCCATATATTCCCTAGTTCCTTTCCCACAACTTACTGACCCTACAAGCCCTAATTCCCTTTCTTTTGCCTAGCCACTTCTCCCCAGTTTATCATCACCCTTTGTTAAAATAGAACATAATCCCATATCTAAAAGGGTTTTTCATTTTGCCTCTGTGAAGCTCTTGTGCCATAGAACATTTAAAAGACTGATAAAATTATGGGGCCCCTGGGTGGCTCAGTCGGTTAAGCGTCACACTTCAGCTCAGGTCATGATCTCAAGGTTCACGAGTTTGAGCCCTGCACTGGGCTCCATGCTGACAGCTCAGAGCCTGGAGCCTGCTTTGGAATCTGTGTCTCCCTCTCTCTCTGCCCCTCCCCTGCTCACCCTCTGTCTCTTTCTCAAAAATAAATAAAACATTAAAAAAAATTAAAACAAATTTTTTTAATGTTTATTTTATTTTTGAGACAAAGAGAGACAGAGCATGAGCAGGGGAGAGTCAGAGAGAGAGGGAGACACAGAATCCGAAGCAGGCTCCAGGCTCTGAGCAGTCAGCACAGAGCCTGACGTGGGGCTTGAACTCACCAACTGTGAGATCATGACCTGAGCTGAAGTTGGATGCTTAACCGACTGAGCCACCCAGGCGCCCCTAAAAAAATTTTTTCTTTAAAGACTAATAAAATTATGTTTTTTTCACTTGTTACTCTGCCTTTGTTAGCTTAATTTGCAAGCCTCAGTCACTGAACCTAACAAGTTGGACATAAAGCTTTGCCCTCCCCTACGATAGGAAGGGGTTTAAGTGCTGCCCCAAGAGGCGTTATCAGGCCAACCGAGAGGGGCCTCTGGAGAGCGGCATGGTCACTTTCTGCTCAGTGACAGAGCACATTTGCTGGACCGACAAAAGGGGTGGGGCATCCTCGTGTTGTGCCTCAAAGTGGAAGGCAAGACTTCAGGGGTCTCCATCAGGACGAGCCCACAGATGCAGATCAGGATCCAAGTTTGTCCTGTTGGTTCTAGAACAGTGACAAACTGGCCAAGTACTGGTTCATGTGGCTATGCCACGTCCTTGGAGCAAGCCAGCAGATGCTCTGGGCCATGAAGCACAACGCACACCAATCCAAACATTGGCAAGGTGTCAGCCGTGTAGTCAATACCTGGGGCTCCAGGAGCAAACACTCCTGAGGCCCAGTGAGGACCACACATGGGTGTCTGCCCCGAGCTCTCAGCAGTCGGGCGAGGGCTGGCCTGGATTTTGAGGAAATGCGTTTCCAGAACAAAGCAGGTGGATCTTGCCATGTCAGGTGGCACAAGTGGCTCCAAGCATCCCACTCGGAAAGCTTGACGGGCTGCAGGGACCCTGGCACCTGCCTCCCAGGGCAACGGCTGTGTCCCCACCCATCCCAACCCAGTGATTCCTCAAATCTCGTCTCCACCCGACAGCCCTGCCTTGCCCATGGCCCTCTGAGGGCTGAGCCCACTTCTGTCTACGCAGAGAACCTAAGGTTCTCTTCCTGCTTTCTCCTTCTCTGGGCTCCATTCCTGATTTTCAGGCCGGTGCCCCACTGGTGAATGGTGTCCTAGCCAGTAGGTCTAGGACAGGCTGCACACACACCCTGTGCCTCGTCCTTAGACCCTGGCCAGGAAGGTGCCAGCCTAGACCGGCTGTACAGGTACCCTGTGTCCCCTACTCGCTGGCCAGAAGGGTGCTGGTGTAGGCTTGCTGCACTCAGACCCTGTTTCCCCTAAACCCCAGCCAGGATGGTACCGGTCTGGGACTGGCTGCACACACACCCCCCCAAGAGGGTACCAGTCTCCATTGTTGCACGCGCACCCCTACAACCCGGCCAGGGTGCACCCCCAGCCAGGAGGATGCTGGTGTGGGCTTGCTGCACTCACATCCCGTGCTCCTTAGAACCCGGGCCAGGGTAACCCCGACAACCAGAGGGTACTGTGTGAAGCCGGCTGCGTGCACTCCCTGCACCCGAGCCAGGAGCACACCACCCCCGGGATCCCTCCCGGGCCGAGCCCCCACCCCCGGGCCCCGACTCCAGCCGGGCCCCGCCGCGCACCTTGAGGTCGTCGGCCGCGTCCTGCAGCGGGCGCACGCGGTGCGTCCAGTGCTCCCCCGAGCGCTCGCAGGCGGCGCACAGCAGGCGCAGCTCGTCGCCGCAGAAGGCAGCCAGAGGCTCGCGGTGCGCGGCGCACACGCCCTGCGGGACGGGCGACGGCGGGTGCAGGCGCCGCGCCATCTCGGCCATCTTGGCGAGCGGGCGGTTGGGCCGCAGGTTCCTCTGCGGGGACACCTCGCGGCACTCGGGGCAGGCGTACGGGCCTTCGGGCTGGCCCCAGCAGCGCCGGATACACTCGCGGCAGAAGTTGTGGCCACAGTCGGTCATCACGGGGTCGGTGAAGTAGTCAAGGCAGATGGCGCAGGTGGCCTCCTCCTGGAGGTTGGTGGACAGGTCGGGGGCGGCCATGGCGCCGGTCGGGCGGAGATGGGCGGCGCTTTCCGCCGGCTCGGGCGGTGTGGCCTCCGTCACCGAGACTCCGGGTAGCACTCGGAGACGCGGGGGCTACAGGGACGCGCGGAGGAAGAGGCGCCGCGGCGGAAGCAGGAAGCAGCAAGCAGCTGGTTTTTTTTTTTTTTTTTTTTTTTTTTTTGGAACAACCCGCTTTAGCTCCGGATTGGCTGAGGCCGGCCACGCGACCCGCGGGCCCAACCGAATTGGAGGCTGCATGCCAGCTGACCTTGTGGCGTAGCCTCCTCTGTCTGCTCGCGCGCGCGTGCGCTCCAGGCTGTGGGTCACCTCTCCCTGGCGTCCCGGGAAGGACCGGTTGCGGGACCCGGGCCGGCGGGCGCCTCACACGTTCACTGGGTTCCCCGCACAGCACAGCGACTTCGAGGACAAGGGGAGCCTGAGGCCGCGGCGGCGAGCCCCAAGCCGTCTCCCGTGCGCCCCTGCGCCGGGCACGATCAGGATCAGTGCAGGAAGGGGCTCGGCCTGTAGGCACTCTGGCCTTAAGGCAGACATACACCGACTGGGATTCTGGGTGCCCGGCCTGGCGTAGGGCGGTTAATGCGCCTGAAACTGCGGGGGCGGGGGCCAGAAAGGACTCTCCTCCCACCACCACCACCACCACCGCCCCCCCACCCCCCACCCCGTGACCCGTGATCCCTGCAGGTGCACCTTCAAGGCTGGACTGCTCTGAGGGTTTCAGCGATGCAGTTTGGAAAGTGTCATCTTCCCATGGTCCCCCCTTCCCCATGACACCCGCGAAAGGTGCGTGCAAACGTGGAAGTTTTGGAAGACAAGGTGGGCCCTGCTCTGCGAGTCACAAGCAGCCCGTGCGCAGGCAGCATCCCTGCTTGGGCGTGTGTCGAAGTGGGGGCTAACCAACAGCATCCCACGCTGCGCCGGGCACGGGAGGTCCCCACTTAGAATCGGCCCACTGTGAAACCCAACGGTTTTCAAAGCCTCCTTTATGACGCATGTGTGAATACAGTCTCTTGATATTTAAAGGCTTTAATCGCGATTACACTTCAGCTTTAAGAGCAGCCAGCCAGTGGCTCACAAGCGCTCCACCACCTTAGATATGTCTGGCAGGTGGCCTGCGCTGAGTGGAGCCACCTCACCTTCTGGAGAAACCAGGGACGCCCGCGCCCCCCTTCCCCCGGCCTGTGCCCCTATCCCTTCACCCACAGCGTCACTGTAGAGATGACCATCTGGCCTGATTTAGGGGCCCCCAGGCAGAAGAAGGGCTTCAGGGGGCCGGAGAATCGCAGCTGGGCGTAGGTGTGCATGTGGGACCCGTCCTTCAGGTTGTAGAAGGACACCTCCCCCGCCTCGAAGTCCAGGAAGACCCCCATGTGGCTGGGGGGCTCGGCCAGCGTGACAGGGGTTGGGGCAGATGTGCCGGGTGTGTACTTCTTCCCTTTGCACAGCTGCACCACCCAGAACCCATTTTCGGGGCACTTGGGGACCCTGTCCCTCCGGCTCACATTGTCCCTGCACACGCCCAGGGCCCAGAGAGCGTCACCGGTGAGGTTCATGCCCACCTCCCAATAGTGCCTGCCCGAGGAGAAGGTCTCCCGGCCCACGGCGCAGGGGTAGGCCAGGAACCGGTCCTTGCTGTGGAGCGCGCCCTCCAGTGGCGTGCTCAGGTAGCGCCTCTGGCGGCTCTCGTACAAGAGGAGGTAGGGGTAGGCGGTGGCGGGGTCCGGCACCACATCCTCTGCAGATGGAGGGAAGGGGGCAGCGAATCATCCCTGCTCTCCCTAACCAGGCTCCAGGGCTGAGTCCAGCTGTATACCTGGGCCACTGGGGTCCCTCCCCCAACTGTCCATATTGGTGGTGCTAAGGAGCTGGGAGCTGGGGGCCATTTGGGCACCTCACCATGTGTCCCCATAGGAACAGAAAGGGCACAGAGTGTGAATGTCCCATAAAGGACAGTCCCCCCGGCTGGGCTCCTGCTTACCTTGGAAACTCTTCAGCACCTCTGTCTGCCCAGGGACCCTGCAGACTGTCCTCAGCACAGTTGGGGTGGCCTCTGGGTACTGTACACTCAGGCTGTTCCTCCTCCAGTGGACACAGGGTCATTGTCCCCTCTGACCCCACACAGAGCCCTCCCTGCGCCCATCAGTGCCTCCCCTGCAGCTGGCCACGTACCTGCTCAGGAGCTCCTTCATGTCCTGCAAGACACAGAAGGAGGGAGATTGGCAAAGCCTCGTGAGGAATCTGGGGCGTTGTGCCTGCATTTCTGGTCTGTAGTGCTAGAAAGGCTAAGATGTTTTCCCACAGCCCTGTGCCCACTTTCCAGAGCGTAACCCGGTCTTGGCTGCACACAGGAATCCTACGCGCTGGCCTGGCCAGGCCTCCTGTTCTCCCCACATAATGCCTGGGGACATGGAAGCTGTGCCAGTGAACCCATGGGTGGAATTGAGGGCACAGGGCAGGTGACCATCAATGTGCCTTTTGTAGTTCAGCATCACTGTGAGTGACAAAAAGGTCCACATGTTAGTTTGTAGATAGGTTGCTTTTTAATAGAAGACAAAACGTTCCTCTGAGCTACGTAGCCTGAGCTACCATATAACCTGTCATCTAGAACAGGCCCCTTCCTGGGGACAAAACCCACAGAGGTCAGGACAACAGACAAAAACCTGGGCCTGAGCCAGGCAAACGGGACGGATGCATGGATTCCCTGCATGTGGCATTTGCTTCTCTTGTGGAAACATGCACACAGGAGTGTGTGCAATCTTATCTGTCGCCGTGGATTCCGTCCCTCCATATAGTTGGTGAATCACCCACTTGTTGGCCAACATAACCCCCTGCTTTCAGGGCCTCGGTGGGCCGGTCTGTCCTTGGAAGGCCAGCTGTGGCCTCTCGTGACTGCCATCCTGGGGTGCAATCACATGACTCCCTCCTACCTGTGAAGTCGTGGGTGTCTATCTGGGCCAGTGTGTCTGTGCCCCACATCACCTCACTAATGACAGCCGCCCCCAGGCCACCTCCCTGGGCTAGGAAGGGAGGGGACACACATCTGCAGGACGAGAGCCTGTTATGGGCTGACTGGGCTTCAGATTCACACACTGGAGCCAGCCTGCAGGACCTCAGAGGGGGACTGTATTGGTGATTGGGTCTTTAAAGAGCCGATTTACGGTAAAGTGAGGTCACTAGGGTTGGACCCTAATTCCCTAACACTGGTGTCCTTGCAAGAAAAGGAGTTTAGGACACAGACAGGCAGAGAGGGACGACCCTGCGAGGACTCAGGGAGAAGATGGCCACGTATACGTCAGGGAGAGAGGCCTGGGGAGTAACCAGCCCTGCCTGTGCCTGGATCCCAGACTTCCTGCCTCCAGGACCAGGAGACACAGTCCACTGTGTGAACCACCTCCTGTGGTCTTTGTGAGGCAGCCTGAGCTGAGACAGAGCTTTCCCCTGTGTGTACTAGTTACTGCAGTCACCACCTGACCACACCTGGGCATGAGTGCCCCCCACCCAGATAGGTGAGCAGGGGTGCTGAGGTCTCACCTACCCCCCCAGGTGAGCAGGTGTACTGAGGTCTCCCCTCCCCCAGGTGAGCAGGGGTGCTAGGTCTCCCCTCCCCCCCGGATGAGCAGCTGTATTGAGGTCTCCCCACCCCCCAATATGAGCAGTGGTGCTGAGGTCTCCCCTCCCCCAGGATCAGGTGTCCTGGGGACTCCCCTCCCCCAGGGAGCAGGGGTGCTGAAGTCTCCACTCCCCTAGGTGAGCAGGGTTGCTGAGGTCTCCCCTCCTCCCCAGGTGAGCAGGGGTCCTGAGGTCTCCCCCCCAAGTGAGCAGGGGTCCTGGGGTCTCCCCTCCCCCAGGTGAGCAGGTGTACTGAGGACTCTCCCCCATCCCCCAGGGAGCATGTATACTGAGGACTCCCTCCCAGGGAGCAGGTGCACTGAGGACTCGCCACACCCCCAGGTGAGCAGGTGTACTGAGGACTCTCCCCCACCCCCCAGGGAGCAGGTGTACTGAGGACTCCCTCCCAGGGAGCAGGTGCACTGAGGACTCGCCACACCCCCAGGTGAGCAGGTGTACTGAGGACTCTCCCCCACCCCCCACCCCCCCAGGGAGCAGGTGTACTGAGGACTCCTTCCCAGGGAGCAGGTACACTGAGGACTCACCACACCCCTAGGGAGCAGGTGTACTGAGGACTCTCCTCCCCCCAGAGAGCAGGGCGCCCCCTCACCTGCAACATCTGCAGTGGGCTGTGCTGGTTCTTGTCCTCCAGCTGGAGCAGCAGCATCTCCAGGGAGTGGCCCTGCCGCTCCAGGGTGGCAGAGCTCTCCCGCAGCCTGGCTCCCACCTCCTCGTCCTCAATCTTCAGGGTCTGGAGCAGGCGCTGTTCCTCCTCCAGGAGCAAGAGGCCCATCTTCTCAAACTCCACCAGGATGCGCCGCCTCTGCTCCTTCACCTTCTCCTGCAGGAGCCAGCGGTGGGGGAGGGGGGATTGCGGGTGTGAGGGACCCCGGACCCGTGTCCACTCCCTTTCCCCGCCAGCCAGATGGGAGGGCAGCTCCCAGGACGCTGTAACCCCCCAGGGTCCTGGTGACCCACAGAGAAGAAGCTAGCCTAGCAGGGGAGGGAGCCCCTCTGTGGGGGTCACCTGCTGAGCCCCAAGCAGCGGCACCCAAGTGTCCCTGCATCTCCAAGGCGGCCGGCCTGGGCTGGGCGTGTGTTCTGGATCCTGATTCTAGCGGGAATCCTGAGCTCCAGGTATGTGTTCGCATCCACACAGCTCTTGTGTGGCCTGTCCGAACCCACTGGGCTCCTGTGTGTGCACCCCGTCCCCGGGCACCTGCCTGCCACTCAGCCAAGGTCTGTCTCTCCCTGGCCTGCAGCCTCCCAGTCTTCATCATCTCCTCCCGAAGGTGCCCCATGTCGGCCTGCAGCTTCAGCTGTGAGACACATGGACCACAGAGTGTGGGGTCAGAGGCCCTTATGCCCTGGCATCTGCCCAGTGCCCCCACCCAAGAGAAGGATGTGAGGGGGTCCTGGGGAAGAACACATGGCACCCGAGACATGTGCCTTGGGCAGGAGGGTTATTATGAGCTGGAGCCAATCAAGGATCAGCACTGCAGAAATAGACCTTCCCGGGGCTCCCCTTAACTGAGTAAAGGCCAGAGGAAGAGGAGGGCCAGGGGTCTCATCCCAGGAAGGTTTATGGCCCTACAGGAAGGTGGCGAGCTGGTGCCCCGATGCATGTGCGCTAACAACCCTTCTCTTCCGTGAGTTTCCCTATATTTGCTTTCTGCTGTGCTTGGCACATGTCTCCAAGCCCACATGCTGAATACGAACCCCCAGCGCGGAGTGAGGAGGTGGGGCTCCTGGGGGGCAATCAGGTCATGAGGGTGGCGCCCCCAAGAATGGGATTAGTGTGATCATACAACAGACCCCACAGAGCTCCCCGCCCAGCGAGGACAGGGAACCAGGATGAGGGCTATCAGCCCATGGTGCTGGAGCCCTAACTGCACGGACCTGGGGCAGGGCCTCCAACAGTGTGGACTCCAGGCCACCAGCTTTGTGGACGTTTGGGCTGTGCATTATGGGGGCTCTTGTCCTGCCTACTACATGTGCACCAGGACGTCCCTGTGACCCACCTTGTACTCTTGCACGGCCTCCTCGACCGGGACCACCCTGTGGGTCCTGTGTTCCCGGGCCTCCTTGCAGACGACACAGATGGGGATCTGGTCGTCCTCACAGAAGAGCTTCAGCAACTCCTGGTGCTCTGCGCACAGGTCCCTGCTCTGGAAGCCCGGGTGCTGCCGCGCCATCTCAGCCACTTTGGTCAGCAGGCGGTTGGGCCGCAAATTCCTTTGGGGGGATAGCTCCCGGCACTCGGGGCATGGGAAGGAGCCCTTCCGCTTCCTCCCCCCTTTCCTGCCTTTGGCCTTCTCCCAGGCCAGCCGGATGCACTCGCGGCAGAAGTTGTGGCCGCAGGAGGTCATCACCGGGTCCGTGAAGTAGTCTAGGCAGATGGAGCACGTGGCCTCCTCCTGCAGCTTTCTGGCAAGTTCCAAGGCATCCATGCTTCCTGGGCAGGGAGTGGAGTGTCCCTCACATGCTCCTTGATCCTCTCCACACCAAACCCTTGTCTGTGGCCAGCCCCACCCACTGTAGGGAGAATCTTGCTAGGTTGCATTAGAGCGTCCCCCCAACCCCCCACCCCCCACATGATGTCTGATCTGGCTCCTCACCTCCCACTGACCTGTCTACAGCAAGAATCCTGTTCGGCCAGTTTGGCAAGAATCGCCCTCTCAGAGATTTTTCATCACTAACCCTCACTTCCCCTGAACCGCCATAAATCCCCACTGGTCCACCCTATACTGAGTTGAGCCAGTTCTTTGCTGGGATCTCTCATCCCCTATTACAGTAATCCTGTACAAAGTCTGTTTTTACTGTCCTGACTACGCGTCAGCTCTGGTGTTCTGCCACATGGTGCAGTGCAGAAAAGACACCTGGTGTGCGTGAGTGCATGCACAGACATGCACACACACAGGAGCAAACACACACACGTGCACATATGCACACACACGAGAGCGCACCCATGCACACACGCGCACATATACACACATACACATGCACAGAACATACACACACGCACACATGTATACACACACAAATACACACACATGCATGCTTGCACACATACGTGCACAAATGAACACACAAACATACACACGTGCACACACATACACACATGCACATGCGCACACAAGCAGACATGCACATACACACGCAATGCAAACACATGCACACACATGCACATACATGAGAGCACACACGCACAGTGCACATATGCACACATACACGAGAGCACACATGTTCAGAGAACATATATGCACACACGTGTGCACGCATGCACAGAACACACAGCACACACACACAAACGCGCACAAATACACATGTACGCACACATGCGCGCACATGCATGCACACACACGCACACAAATACACACATGTACATGCACGCAGATGCACACATGCACACACAGAGACATACACACGCATGCACACACATGCACACATACAGTCTCACAAGCACACACACAAATACACACATGCACACACATGACACACATACACACACGGTCACACACGCACACACATGGTCACACACGCAAGACATACGTGCACACACACGAGAGCATACATATGCACACACAGTGCACACATGCACACAAATACACATGCACGCACACACGTATACGCACACACACGGTCACTCATGCACACACATACATGCACACATACATGCAAATATGCACGCACACACGACAGCACACCCACATACGGCCACACACATACATGCACACATGTACGTACATACGAGAGCACATACACGCACACACATGCACACACACACGAGAGCACACGCACAGATATACATGCACACACATGAGAGCACACACATACACACTCGCACACATAGTCTCACAAGCACACACATACATGCACACACAGTCACACACGCACACACGTACATGCATGCACACATGAGAGCACACACATACACACATGCACACACATGGTCACACTGGGTGTGGCTGTACCCCTGACCCTATGCCAGGGAGGTCCAAAGCCCCCTCTGCAGGTCACAGGGTGTTATTCGAGCCCTGTTAGGGGATTGGAACATCATTTCTGGACTTTACTATCCCAGCTCCTTTCTCTGCAGTCATCTGCAGTGAGCACGGCTGGATGCCTCAGGCCTCCCACGTCCCAGACCCTGGTTCAATTTATCTGGAGCTGTCTCTGCAGACACTGTGAGGTCAGGGTGTCCCTCTGCTCTCTCCACCCTAAGGGGCACTGCTGCCCACCCAACAGAAACGCGGGCCAGCGGGGCAAGCTGGTGGGCTGGGAGTCTGGCTCAGGATGGAGGCGACACGCCCAAGGGCCCCAGGTCAGTGAGGATGGACAGGCCACCCTCCGTCCGAGAATGCTTTTCTGTAAAGGGGCAAAACCAGTTCATCTGTCTGGTCCCAGGCTGTAACCATCCTGGAAGCTGTGTCTGCTACAGGGGCAGCGCACGAAGTCCCCACCAGAGCCTCAGCGCACAAGGGGTGACGTGCAGCCTGCCCCCTCCCTGGAGGGACGGGTACTCACCACCGGGGAGCGGGCCACAGGCCGCGGTCGTCCTCAGCCACGCGCGCAAATAGCGCCCTGGAAAGCCTGCGTTTGCGCAGTGAAGACCATGGGGCGGTGGTCACAGGGCGTGGGGGCCCCGGGGGTGCTGGGCTTTGTGGCGTCAGCAGGGGCGGGGGCAAGGGCGGCGTGGGGGGGGGGCGCTAGTTATCAGGTGGGGGCGGGGGATGGGGGCGGGAGGCTTTGTGGGGCGGGTTGTCAGCAGCCTGGGGATGGGGCGGGGGCCAGCGCAGAGTGGGTCAGGGGTGGGACGGAGGCGGTTTTGGCAACCCAGCCCGGAGGAGGGAAGAGGGATGATAGAGATTGCAGGGGCAAAGGCCAGTGGGGGGTAATCTTTCTGAGAGGTGTGGGAAAAGAGGGTTGCAGGCAGGGGGGAGGTGGGGAAGGGGCAAGTGGTGGATCCACAATGGGGAAGAGATGAGAGCAGAAGACGGAGCAAGTCTGGGCTCCCCGCGGCGTGGAAGGGGGGGAGGTGCGGGAGGTGAAGGGATCGCTGGGTGCGGGTGGGGATGAAGTGGGGTCGCTGGAGGAGGCAGCAGGGCGGGCGACCCTCTCACAACAGCCCCACCTCTCCGGTGGTGACTTCGCTAGTGCTCAGAGCCGGGTCCAGGGGAGGGGGCGTCGTCCAGATCCCCGGTTAGGAAAGGAGGATCATATCGGACGGGCACTGGGAGCGGTCGACCCCTTGGGGTCCGGCCCCCGCCCGGAGGTTGCTTCGGCGGGTAGCTGCCCCCAACCCGGACCTAGAGCTCGCTGGTGGCTGAGCACCCCCAAGTCCTAGGGTCTGGGGGACCCGACAGATGAGGAAATTGAGGCTGGGCCAGGGCAGGAGGGCGGGGAAAACAGGCATGTGGCTGTAGACGCACAGGACCAGGACAGGCTGGGCGCTCACCCTTTTTATGTGCGCCTGGGCCTGGGCGGTGCAAGAGGCTCCAGGTGGACAGCCTGATGCTGATTCTAATCCCCCCTCCCAGAGCCACGACCCCTCTGCTGCCCTTTCCATCAGCTGGGGCGTTCTGGGCGGAGGATGTCTTTCCCTTCAGGGAACAGAGTCATGGAATGTTCAAACCTTGAGTAAAAAGGTGTCAGGAAGACCCACAGGAGAGCAACGAATCCCGTGCATAAAGTGCCCAGATGAGCCTTTTACCGCGTTTGATGTATCTGGCCTGTTGTTTTGTCTGCGGGGAGACAGAGCACAGGCAGGGGAGGGTCAGAAAGAGAGGGAGACACAGAATCTGAAGCAGGCTCCAGGCTCTGAGCTGTCAGCACCAGAGCCCAATGCGGGGCTCAAACCCACTAGCTGTGCAATCATGACCTGAGCCCAAGTCAGACGTTTAACTGACTGAAACACCCAGGCACCCCAAACGTTGTGTTGTTTAAGCAAACCCCAGACAGCACTGGATTCATCTTTTGCCTGCTCCAGACAATACCTGGAGGAGGACAGACAGAATGACAGGACAAAAAACTACCTTACTGTGTATCCTTGGGGAGCCAGAAAAGGTTAGAAGGGGTGTGAGTTTCATGCGCACCTTGGGAGGGGGACAGGTAGCCTCTGTGGGGAAAACAGTTTCCTTTAGGAAAGGCAAGTGGGTTTTGGGGAAGAACAGGAGATAAGCTTTGTCTCCACAGCTGCCAGTGGTCTTTCCGTCTCCTTGGGGATGGAGAGGTTTCCAGCAACCTCGTTCCCAGAACTTGCTGCTTTTAGTCAAACAAGAGAAGCCCCAAGGCAGCTTTCTTTTGCATCTGTTGAATCTTAAGTGATTTTGTCTTAAAATAATGTGGCAGTTCTGGGGTCCGGAGTGGCCCCCACACTTCCCACACATCTCCAAAACTGGGTTTTTTACATAACCACCATCGACTGTCATTCCTGGGAACTCCTTGCCAAGGAAGGTTTGCTTTAGAGCTGAGCTTTGTAAGAGGGCTACACAGTGGGGACTCCCTCTGTCTTCTTCAGGGAGCTTTAATTCAAAAAAAATTTTTTAATGTTGATTTTTTTTTTTGAGAGAGAGAGAGAGAGCACTAGTTGGGGAGGGGCAGAGAGAGAGAGAGGGAGGCAGAGGATCTGAAGCGGGCTCCAGACTCTGAGCTGTCAGCACTGAGCCCGAGATGGGGCTCGAACTCAGGAACTGTGAGTTCATGACCTGAGTCGAAATCAGATACTTAACCGACTGAGCTACCCAGGGGCCCCTCCCCCGGGGAGCTTTACACAACTCTGTGCAGGGGCAGCTCGGAATCTCTGTGGAGGGATCTGGCACCACTATTTTTTTTAACATTTATTTATTTTGGGGAGACAGAGATAGAGCACGAGCAGGGAAGGGGCAGGGAGAGAGGGAGACACAGAATCCAAAGTGGGCTCCAGGCTCTGAGCTGTCAGCACAGAGCTTGACGCGGGTCTCAAACTCATGAACCATGCGATCATGACCTAAGCCAAAGTCGGATGCTTAACCGACTGAGCCACCCAGGTGCCCCTGCACCACTATTTTTAAAGCTGTCAGAAAGCCTCTCACTGTCAGAAAAAATACAATAAAAAACAAGAGGCTTGGTTCTCTCTGTTGAAAATAAGAGACTTCCTTTCTCCTGGTGCTTTTGAAATGCATCCTTTCAATGTCTGAAGAAGGGACTGGGAACACGTGGTGGGTGGTCTGGTTGAATGTTCATTCGACAACAAAATTGTTTTCTTTCTTTGTTTGTTTTTCTCTTTGTTTCACTGGGTTGGGAGCAAATTTCTTTATATTTCCCCAGCATTAACATACTGCCACTGTTGTGAACCAGGTTGGTTTAGAGCATGATCTGATTTACCTAAAGATTTTGATGTTTGGTTTCTATCCACATTTGCCACTTTTAGTCAGAGGAACAGAAACACAAAATTAAAGTATGAAAGGAAATATAAAGTTTCAAATGATGATTTTTGTGCATTTGTAGTGTTTAGTCTTTAGGGCTTCTGAGGTGTAGGGAAAGGAAATCTTTCTACCCTCTTAGATTCTTAGCCCGAGGTCTGCAAATTAAACTGACAAAGACAGAATAACAGAAGAAAAGCCTATGAATTTGATTTAATGTTATTTTTTTATGTGCACGGGGCTTCATAGAAAAGAATTGAAAAACCCAGAGCAACAGACTTGGGGGTCTGTATGCAATTTTAACAAAGGGTGATATATTGTGCAGAACTGACAAAAGGGAGTTTGGGCTTCTTTGGATGTTAAATCATGAGAAGGTAAATATATGTGGGGGAAACCAACTAAAAAGGGTTATAGTAAGGTTTTTCTTATGCAGATTCATCTCCGTGCTGCCTCCATCTCTGGTAATAAGGTCATTCTCCGTTTCCTTCACATGGGGGATTTATGCCCTGCTTTTAGGCAGATAGAAAAAGAGCAGTAAGCCCATCCTGTGCTCAAAATAACCCTTATGCCAAAGTGGAATGTTCAGGGGTGACATATTTTGATTCCCTGACATGTTTGATCTGAGATACACAGAGCTGGTTACTAGGTAAAAGTGGTAAAGGCATTTTATTCAGCAAGAATGGAAAGATGCTCTTTTCACTTCAACTGAGCTGAACTCTGAATGCAGCAGAGACAGCTGGAGATTTCTACCAGTGAGTGAGAGAGGGGCTCAGCCCTAACAGGCTACTATAGACAGGGTGGCTTATAAACAACATATTTTGCATAATTTTGGAGGCTGGAAAGTCGGAGATCAAGGTGCTGCTAGATTCAGTATCTGGTGAAAGCCTAATTCCTGGTTTGTGGGAAGTGTGTTCTCGTTGTGTCTTCACTGGTGGATGGGGCAACGGTGCTGCTGTCTGGAGTCTCTTTTATAAGGGCACAAATGTCACCAGTGGGGCTCCACCCTCAGGACCTCATCAGCTCCCAAAGACCCTGCTTCCAAAACCCACAACACTGGCAGTTACGTTTCAACATATGAATTTTGGAGAGACACAAACCTTTAGTTGGTGGCATTGGGTTTTCAATATTCTTACTCAGGCGGGTCAAGGATATGCAAAAATGTCAGAAGTGGGGGGTGAGGGGGGTGCCTGGGTGGCTCAGTTAAGCATCTGACTTCAGCTCAGGTCACGATCTCATGGTTCGTGGGTTTGATCCTCTCATCAGGCTCTGTGCTGACAGCCCAGAGCCTGCTCGGGATTCTCTTCCTCTCTCTCTGCTTCTCCCCCACTTGCGCTTTCTTTCCCTCTCAAAATAAATTTTAAAACCTAAAAAAAAAAAGATGGGGGGTGAGGAACTTACTCAGACATCAAGCGTCGGGGCAGGGTGAGATCTGTCACCAGGCAGACTCAGCAGGATTCTTGCTATAGCTGGGCTCTGGGCACAGAAGTCCACGGGTGAGGTCCCACAGGTGACTCGTGGAGAAGAGAACTCTAGGGGGCCTGGCTGGTTTGGTCAGCACTGAAGCATGAGCTGAACGCCCTCAGAGCTGTGATGTGGGATGTAGATGGGGAAGCTGGAGGGCCATTCCCCCTCCCCTCCCCCTCCTGACACAGGACCCTTCCTGCAGGAACCCTCACAATGGGCATCTGGCTCCTGGAGAGCGACATGCTTTTCTGTCCTGTACCAGAAATCTGGGGGGGAGCGGCCTTAGGTCAAGTGCCGGCAACCCTGCAGCTTCAAGGTGGGGTTCTGGCTTTTCCTTTGGAAACCGCACAGAGTCATCCTTGTCTTCTTCTACCTCGTGTAGTCCCTCAAATATCTGCAGGTCTCAATTTTGTGGCTCACCCTACCCCACCCCGTTCCCCCTGTCCCCTGCCTACCAGATTGTAGCCCCCTACCTGCATTGCTGTCACCATTTCTTGCAGACCCTGGTTTCCAAATTTCTTGCTAACGTGATTGTTTTTATCTGCAGTTACCACAGAACCAGCTGTATCTGTGAGGATTTTGTGGCAGAGGCACACAGTTCTGTATCCTGGAGGCTCACCACAGCAAGGGTTGTTTCTCACACTCACTATATGGGCACCAGGGACCTTGTAGGGGAGGAGGGAGATCTTTTTTCCTACCCTCTTATCTTCTGTACCTGGGGTCTGTGAATTAAGGTGACAACAGCCAGAATAATAGAAGAGAAGGCATACAGATTTTATCTTATGTTTGTAATGTTATGTGTATGGGCCCTCACAGAAAGGAAGCAAAAACACAAATTGGCTTATGGGTGACAGATTGTGGAGAAGTAACTAGACAAAGGAAAGGGGATTGGGGCTTCTGGAGGTGAATTGTAGGAGGGTGTCTGGGAAACTTGAGGGAGGAACCAATGATAGGTAAGCGTTGTTTACACAGACTCATCTCTGTCCCATCTCTGGTGATAGGAGCTCACCCTTTCCTCTTTCTAGTACAGGAGAGGGGGCACCTTTGCCAATGGAAATTTCCTGACCAAATGGGGATTTTTGCTTTGCTTTTAAGGGAATAGGTGGGAGGGCAGCGAGCTCCTCCTGTGTTTGCTGTTTCTCAATTGCCTTCAGCTAAAATCATCAGGATGCCAAGGTGGTGTATTTTGGGGTAGCATAGCCCCATTTCCCTCAGCCTCTCGGTGATCATACGGCAACACATCCTCAGTCAGGAGGCCAGTTCACAGCCTCTACCACGTGACGGGGGTCACCAGCTCTCAAAGCCAGTGACTCCAGAAAATGCAGGAAGGTTGCTCCTCTGGCTTAATGAGACCCCCGATGAATCTGAGCCATTGGGACCCGAGGCCCAGGGCTCTGCAGTGATGGCTGGCAGTGTCTGTTTGGGCCTCTGCTGCCTTAGCAGGTGGTGACAGCCTCCCCAGGACCATGTCTCAGCTCCTTCCCATATCCCAATCCAGGCAGCTGAGACCACGGGGGCTTTCCTGTTTTGGGGTCTGATGTTATCCTTTCCTGGGTGACCATCTTCTGTATGTGCCCTTCTGTCCACTGTGCACCCTCTGCCCCCCGGGTAGCACCTGTCTTTCTTCTTGGGGACGGGGCAGGGGACCGTCAGAGGGAGTTCCTGGTGGGGTCCATCAAACAGGGAGAAGCAGGAGGGCAGTGGACAAAGCCTAGAATCCAGGTCCCAGCTTCCTGGGCCAGCTTCACATGACACTAAATGGCATGACCAACAGCCCCAGAGTCTCAGCTTCACCCACCAGAACAAGAGTAAGGCAAGTCTCTCTTGCCCCCAAATCTAGAAACCTCTGTCTAGTGGGAGGGAGAAAAACAACTAATTTGAGTGCTGATTTTAACTGTGATGATAGCATATCAGTCAGCTTGGGCTGCATAACAAATACCACAGCCTGGATGTGTATTGTCACACATACATTGTCTCCCAGGCCTGGAGGCAGGAAGTCTGAGACCCAGGTGGTGGCGGGGCTGGTTCGTCCCCAGGTGTCTCTCCCTGGTGTGTAGATGAGCCTGCTATGAAAAAATGGACTTCTGGGGCGCCTGGGTGGCGCAGTCGGTTAAGCGTCCGACTTCAGCCAGGTCACGATCTTGCGGTCCGTGAGTTCGAGCCCCGCGTCGGGCTCTGGGCTGATGGCTCAGAGCCTGGAGCCTGTTTCCGATTCTGTGTCTCCCTCTCTCTCTGCCCCTCCCCCGTTCGTGCTCTGTCTCTCTCTGTCCCAAAAATAAATAAACGTTGAAAAAAAAAAAAAATTTTAAAAAAAAAAGAAAAAATGGACTTCTGTGTGTTTCTTGTACTTCCTTTAAAAAAAATTTTTTTTTAGCTTTTATTTATTTTTGAGAGAGAAAGAGACAGAGATAGAGACAAAGACAGAGTGTGAGCAGGGTAGGGGCAGAAAGAGGGAGACACAGAATCCGAAGCAGGCTCCAGTCTCTGAGCTGTCAGCACAGAGCCCGACACGGGGCTTGAACTCACAAACCAGGAGATCGTGACCTGAGCTGAAATCAGATGCTCAACCGACTGAGCCACCCAGGTACCCCTCCTCTGACACTTCTAATCACCACATATATGTAGGGGGGAGGGAGGGGTTCTTTCCCTACACCCAGCAAGTCTGCGACAGCAGATGGGGGAGGGGGTCCTACAGCACAACTCAGTTAGGATACCATCTATGTGGACTCTGCTCTGGCCCTGTCCACATGGAGTCAGCATCAGACCCCACAGGCTCAGCCCCACAAGACAACCCCCACTTCAGACGCCAATCCCAAGTCCAGATGTCACCTGTGCTCTGACCCACAGGCGACAGATCAAAGTTTCCCATGGGCCCTCCTCGGGTTTGATGTTCTGGAGGGGCTCAGAGAACTCAGGGAAATGTTTCACTTGATAGATTCGTGGCTTATTACAGAAGAAATGAAAGCATATGAATCAGCAGCATGATCTGGATGGATCCCGCCAGCAGGAGCTGCTGTCCCCATGGAGTGGAGAGAGTAAGACCCTCCCACTATGTGGATGCATTCTTGTTCCCCAACCCAAAAGCCCTCTGAACCTTATCCTTCTAGGTTTTCATGGGGGCTTCATTGTACAGGCGTGATTGATTAACCCATTGCCCATTGGTGATTGATTCCTTCTCCCCTCCCCAGAGGTCAGGAGGCGGCACTGAAGCCTCTAACCCTTTGGTCCCATGGTTGGGTCCCCCAGTCACTAGCCACCATCCCTGGGGGCTTTCCAAAGTCACTGCAACAACACAGATACAGGGGACTGTTATGGACATCATGACATCCATCACTCTCATTACAGAAAATTCCAAAGGTTTTGGGAGCTCTATGCCAGGCATGCAGAGGGAGACCAAATATGTCTCATTATCAATCAGAGCATCACAGCCATCCTCTTCCCGTGTCCTCATACGGTCGCCCGTCTGTGCGTGTCTGTGTCCTATCCTGTTATAAGGACACTGGTCCTAGGGGATTAGGACCTACCATAGTGACCTCATTTTATCTTAACACCACTTTAAAGGCCCCATTTCCAAACACAGTCTCATTCTGAGGTCCTGGGAGTTGGACTGCAGCACAGGAATTTTGCAGGGTTTGGGGGTACACGCAATTCACCCCATAACAGGGAGTGGACACACTTGGGCATCCCCTTAGTGGGACTTTCTGATGTGATTTTCTGGGAACCCTCTGGTCTGGGAACAGACATTCTTATGCCCAGGGCGTGTGGCCCAGCTCAGGGTGGATATGCACACCTGGGTCAGGGACTCAAATGAAGGTATTATGTCCTTCAAAAACCTCAGGACAGGCTCAGTGGGATGGCTGGAGATCTCAGGCAGTGGGGCTGGCAGATGACCAGGAGCCATCTGCTGGTTTGTAACCCCCCAGGGAGCTCCCCGGGTGCAATCTGGAATGGGTCCCTGGACTCGGAAGGCAGGGGGACATCCAAGAGAGAGGATGGCAGGAGGCAGCTGTGGTAAGCAAAGGGAACTTACACCCAAGGCTTGTCTTGGGGGCCAGCAAGACAAATAGATACCCACACAGGTCCAGCAGATCTGAAACACTTGTAAAGGGGCCTTAACTGGACTCAGCCACGTATATCACATAGCTGTTTCAACACCACATCAGCATCTCAAGGCTCTATCTTGGAGCAGCCTCTGAGAGTGGGAAAGGCAAGTGGGAGCCACATTCCTAAGACAAGGGGTGGAAGTGAGGGGCCTCTGAATGCCTGGGACCAGCTCTCGGGTCAATCAGTGGTCATGTGTTGTTTTTTTTTTTTTATGTTCATTTCTTTTGAGAGAGAGAGAGTGCGTGCATGAGGGGCAGAGAGAGAAAGGGAGACAGAGAATCCCAAGCAGGCTCCACGACGCCAGTGTAGAGCCGGATATGGGGCTCGGAATCACGAACGGTGAGATCATGACCAGAGCCAAAATCAAGAGTCAGATGCTTAATCAGGTGCCACGGTGGTTGTGTCTTTTGATGTCATTCCCCAACATTGTCCTTTAAGAAGAGTCAGGGGTGGGGGGCCCCTGATTCCTCCTGACTCCCTAGTCGGGAAGCCCAGCCTGCTCCCCACTCTACCCCAGGCCCAGTGCAACCCCAGCTATTTATGTCCCATGTCCTTCTGGAGTGCCAGCCCCACAGGGCTGTCCTTGAATGCACCTGCTGTGCCCTCCTTTCCATGACGGCCTGTCATGGGGCTCCTGAACCAGCACTCTTGTGTCCTCCACGGATTGCTGGAATCCACGTGGCCCATCCTCTTCTTTCAGTGTGGCACTTTTTGTGTGTGTGTGTGTGCTGGCAATATTTCAGGCACTGAGGATCCCTCCTGCTCCCCCCCCACCAAATTAGGGCATATATTCACAGCCCGTAAGGAGCACAAGGAGAAAGATTCATTTTACTAAGCAGTAAATGCACACACCGGAATACAGTATGCATGAGGTATGATGAATGAGAAAAGGAACATCGCTGGCCCACGGGATATGTCTGAACCACCATGTGCCCCGTCCTGCCCCCTCCCCACCATGAACCATCTCGATTTATCAGAGCCTAGCTTTTTCTCATCAATTCGAGCACGTGTGTGTGTTCTTGTCTCACAGGTGTCTGTCTGGGTAGTCCCACTCTGACCCTCAGCCAGCGATCCTGTCTAGGCCTACCTTCCTTCATTTAGTTTTACAACTTCTGTCCCTGAGGGGTGCGTGGGTGGCTCAGTCTGTTAAGCATCTGACTTTGGCTTAGGTCATGATCTCATGGTTTGTGAGTTTGAGCCCCGCATCAGGATCTCTGCTGTCAGCACAGAGCCTGCTTCACATCCTCTGTCCTCTCTCTCTGCCCCTCCCCCAATTGTGTTTTTTTTTCTTTCTCTCTCAATAAACATTAAAAAAATAAAATATTTAATCTGTATAAACCATTATTAAAAAATGGGGCACCTGGGTGGCTCAGTCAGTTAAGCATCCGACTTTGGCTCAGGTCATGATCTCACGGTTCCTGAGTTCAAACCCTGCATCGGACTCTGTGCTGACAGCTCGGAGCCTGGAGCCTGCTTCAGATTCTGTGTCTCCCTCTCTCTACCCCTCCCCTGCTTATACTCTGTCTCTCAAAAGTAAATAAACATTAAAAAAATATTCATGAGGCACCTGGGTGTCTCAGTCAGTTAAGCGTCTGACATTGGCCCAAGTCATGGTCTCACAGTTCGTGAGTTCGAGGCCCACGTGGGGCTCTGTGCTGACAGCTTGGAGCCTGGAGCCTGCTTTGATTCTGTGTCTCACTCTCTCTCAAAAATAAATCAACATTAAAAACTTTGAAACAAATATTCATGCAATTGTGCACTTCAGATGACAGCACTCTCTCGATGTGCATATATATGTGTTTGCTGACGGATCCCAGCTACACCACAAGTGAGGCAACTCCTGGCACGTCCTGCCCCTGTGCTGTCTCCCTTTTTCCACTTTTCCCGTGGTCCTCTCTCTCGTGCCCTGCCATGCTGCGAGGGTGCCAGAACGTTCTCTGGAGAGCAAGGAGGCTGTGTCTCCCTTGGCAGTGGCTCTGCCCAGATCAGATCTCCCGAGGGTGGTTTTGTGCAGAGGGTTTGCTCAATGAGGAACTGCCGCCACTCTCCCCAACTCGCACCCCCCCACCCCCCCACCCTCCCCACCCCCCCCACCCCTGCTGCAGGGACACAACCACAGGTTCAGATAAGGGTGTGGGAAAGGCTTCCTTCACTATCCATTTATATGACTGTGAGGGATGTCAGTTACCTTCTTCCTTTATCATCACTTCTTTGTTTTTCTTTGCTCCTCACCTCTGGTCCTCGGGCAGAACATGCTCTGTCAGAGTCTGTTCTGGAACAGAACAGAATGACGTGGACCTGCCCCGCTCCCCCACCCCATGGTCTTCCATCATGATCTGTAGCCTATCCTGCCAAGGACACATCATCTGCATGGTTTCCCATCATCTGGGTTTCCCCAGATGTAGCTAGTTGCCCAGCCCCAGGTCATATGGTAATGTGGGGAAGGGCATGGAGGGTTAGCTCTCCCGCATTGGAAAAACCCTTGCCAAGAAAAGGTACTTGTGAGCACAGTAAAGACACAGTGGCCAGACTTGGATCTACTTAGAAGGAGCCTAGCATTAAAGGTTAGCACTGATTTTCAAGCCAGAACATGGGCTTCCCTGAACACTATAAGCTTGTGTACATCCTAAAACTTCAGGATTCTTCTCAACATTCAAAACACACTTCTGCATGTGCTATTTTCATTGAAGCTTTTGAATGAAGTCTAACGGATAACAAACTGGGTCTGAGGTTGAAAATTCACCCTTGCACACAGCATTGGGCTGTCATGCAAACACGTTCACACCAAGCGTTTCTCCGTCTGAGTCTTCACTCAGCTAGGAGGACCTGGGAAGTGTAGGCTGGCCGTCTGCAGGTGACCAGCACTGGCCAGCGACTGGGTTTTACCAACTTTAAAAAATTGTATTTTAAAGTTTGGTTTTGAAAGAGACGGTACATGAGTAGGCACGGGACAGACAGAGACACAGAATCTGAAGCAGTCTCCAGGCTCTGAGCTGTCAGTACAGAACTCGATGCGGGGCTCGAACTCACCAACTGTGAGATCATGACCTCAGCCCAGTTGGACATTTAACTGCCTGACCCACCCAGGAGCCCCTAGAGTTCTATCAACCTAAAATTTTAATTATGAACATGCTTGTGCGGTGCCTGGATGGCTCAGTCGGTTGGGCAGCCAACTTCAGGTCAGGTCATGATCTCTCGGTTGGGGAGTTTCAGCCCCACACCGGGCTCTCTGCTGTCAGCACAGAACCTGCTTTGGATCTTCTGCCCCCCCCCCCTTTTGCTACCCTCCCCCTCCCCCACTCACACTCTGGGTCAAAAATAAACATTAGGGGAACCTGGGTGGCCCATTAGGTTAAGCAACTGACTTCCTCTCAGGTCATGATCTCGCGGGTGAGTTCGAGCCCCTCATCAGGCTCTGTGCTGACAGCTTAAAGACTTGAAGCCCCTCCCCTGCTCATGCTGTCTCAATAATAAACGTTAAAAATTTTTTAAATAAAAAACATTAAAATAAAACCAAAGATGCTGGCAAAGATGCAGTGGGAAAAAGCCCTCCAACCGCATTCTCTAGGTAGCCCTACTCTGGTGGGCTCCTCTCCACTCCACTCTTGGACTTATGGGTAACCACCCCAGTTGTTAGGGTTTTCATTTGGTTAAACCCCCGCGTGAACCCTAGGGAACACAACCAGCTAACTGGAAGCTAAGGAAGCTGGAACCAGCCAGAAAGAACCCGATTGGCACCGCACCCTTTGTGGACTGGTGGTGGCTCTGAAAAGAGCCTTTAGGGGGAGAACGACGACCCAGGGCTTGGCGGCCCACACATGCGCGTGGCGCTTAAGCGCGCTCCCCGCGAATGCGGCGCGCCAACTGTAGGTCCTTGGGCATGATGGTAACGCACTTGGCGTGGATGGCGCACAGATTGGTGTCCTCGAAGAACCCCACCATGTAGACCTCGCACGCCTCCTGCAACGCCATGACGGCCGAGCTCTGGAAGCGCAGATTGGTCTTGAAGTCCTGCGCGATCTCGCACACCTCCTGCTGGAACGGCAGCTTGCGGATCAGCAGCTCGGTGGACTTCTGGTAGTGGCGGACACTGTGCCAGGCTGGTGGCGGTGCGGCTTCTTGATGCCGCTGGTAGCCGGCGAGCTCTTGCGGGCCACTTTGGTGGCCAGGTGCTTGTGCGGGGCCTTGCCGCCCGTGGACTTGCGCGCTGTCTGCTTCCTGCGAGCCATGGCTTGCAGTGTTACAGAAAAAACCGAAGCCACTTGTCCCTATGGAAATCGTCAAAAACAAAAACAAAAACCAAACCAGTGTCAGCTTTTATAGAGGCCTCGGCCTTCCCATTGGCCGACCGCTGGTGGCGTGATGGTAAGCTGTGCTTTGATTGGTCCGCGGGACGCTCCACTCGGCCGCCTGCCCCTTTATCTCCGCACCTCTGCGGCAAGACTGTTAGTAGCAAGGGGATTTCCTCGTTCCACGGAGTGTTTGTTCTTGCGCTTGCAGGCCAGGGGCTAGGGTCAGGGTAAGGGTCAAGGTCAGGTCATCTCGCCAAGGGCATCGTTGTGGGCGTTGCCTCTCCCACACAGCTCCCTCCTTTCCCCCTCAACACTCCTCTTGGCTCCCGAACGCTCCAGGGCCCGAAGACCCTTCTAGAAGCCTGCATTCTGAGTTCAGCTTTTCCGGGGTGACCACATAGTTTTCTCTGCCAGCAGTTAAAGGGGTCCCCCACCCCTCATGTCTGCCTGACTCTGACGCGAATCAGGGGTGCCCCTTTGCTGACCCGTGACACCATGGGGCACAACTTGTCCACATCCCCGTCCTTCCCTTCCCCCAGGGACAGTTGGCTGAACTGCCTGTCTCCATAGGCGGATCCAAACAAGGTGCCCATTTGCCCGGATGTGGTGAATCGTCCGTGCTGCTCCGTGTCCTGATCCCTGGCCCCTCCTGGGAACCCGTCGGCCCAGGGCAAACCTTCCCTGACCCACTGTCCTGTCAGCTGCCCTGTCGTGTTCCTTTCATCCTATGGAAGGAGATCCCCCATTGCCCCACCCCAGTGACACTTGGGAACCCCGATGTGCCATCCTCAAATGCAACTTCCCTGCAAGGATTATTCTGAGCTAAAGGCACTTGAAAAACGGCAGACGTAAGAGGAGAGCTCGGATGCCTCTGTTTTCTTTCCTGAAAACAGGAGGTAATTCTCCTGTGTGTGAAGACTGACCTGTACCTGGAGGAAAGCGTTTGTATCATCACCCACCGGACCCGCACTCACAGGCCTTACTGAAGTAATTCTGATCTTCCTTCGTTGTGCCCACGTCTTTTTTTTTTTTTTTTCTTTGTTTTACAGTTTGAGAGGGAGAGCATGAGCAGGGGGAAGGTCAGAGGGAGAGAGAGGATCCCAAGCAGGCTCCACACAATCACCGCACAGCCCCACTCGGGGCTCGAACCCACAAACAGAGCAACACCTGAGCCGAAATCAAGAGTGGGATACTCAACCACCGGAGCCACTCAGGCGCCCCCACCCCTTGCATTTAAGTTACTTTCCCACAGTTGCCTCTGTTCAACCCAGTGTAAAAGCATTTAGGCTTTGCCCCTTCTGTAAGTCTTCATTCCCTTTTGAAGGGTCCTGTGTCACAATAAAACCTAAAAGCTTTCCTTTAATCTGTCTTTGGTTACAGAGTCCCTGCCAAGTCCTAAGATGAGTAGAGGCAAGAATTGTCCTCTCTCTCTCCCTCACTCTCTGCTCCTCCCATGCATCTCTCTCTCCCTCAAAATAAATAAAGTTGAAAAAAAAGAAAAAAGAATTTTTCCTGTCCTAATAGTCCTTTCCCCTGCCTTGTAATAATCCTTTCAGATAAAATCTCTCCTTACTAAATCTGCATGTTTTTTTATTTGGTAATGATTGTCACATAGAATCCCCACTGCCATCCCTGAGTCAGGTTGGGTTGGCTGAGCACCAGGAAGAGGGACTAAGGGACACACCTAAGGTCTCCTGGTGTGTATGGTGTGGATCTGACGCAGTCTGACAGGGACTTGTTGGTTAATCTCCCAGAGCTGTCCCTATTTCAGGGCAGACAGAGTCCAGAGCTCTGGGTGTCCCAAGGGCTAAAGGGGACAATGGTGGGTGGATGCTGGATTTCTGGCACCAGCTGTGACTTGCACAGGAGCACCCAGGAAGGAGCCCTTTGGGGATCAATTCGGTCTATGTGGCTGAGGATGGAAACCCAGGCGGCACTTTGAGACTGTTTGGGTGCATGTCTAAGGCCTTCTCTTCTGACCACAAGAGCTTTAGTTTTATTTTTACTTTTTTTTTTTTAATGTTTATTTATTTTTGAGAGAGAGAATGAGTGTGAGTGGGGGAGAGGCAGACACAGAATCTGAAGCAGGCTCCAGGCTCTGAGCTATCAGCACAGAGGCCAACATGGGGCTTGAACCCACAAACCGCACGATCATGACTAGAGTCAAAATCAAGAGTCGGACACCCAACCAACTGAGTCACCCTGTCGCCTCAGTTCTGTTTTTAGATTTATGTTTCTAGATTCCCAGGGGACTTGAGTCCATTCCCCGGACATGAGGCAGAATGTTACCTGGTTCCATGTGTCTGAACAAATACACACACAAAACATGGAATTGGGGGCTGCCTATTGTGCACCCTCCCCACCTGCAGTGGGATTTGAAACCATAATCTGCATTACATGTGTCAACGCAAATTGAGCAAACCTTTAAAAAAAATTTTCCCCCACCTATTTAAATTTTGAAGAGTGGAGAGTTTTATATGAGCTGCCTGGATACACCATCCTCACAAAGAAAAGCGTGTTCCAAGGAAGGAACATTTGGTGCAGGGTTACATTAGTATCATCATCATCATTATTATTCTTTATTTTTTACATAAAGAGTTACAGGTCATCACGATGAAGAACATTCCAGAAGGTTATAGACTTTATCTTATGTTTGTAGTATGTGCAAGGCTGTATGCCTTTAATCTTATGGGAACCAGGGAAGGTTTTTGTTTTTCTTTATGTTTGGAATGCTCCTTTTTCGTTATATATATATATATATATATATATATATAATGGAGCAGATATACAGAAATAGAGCCCATGCTTTGAGGTTCTGCTGAGTTTTTTTTAATGCTTATTTATTTATTTTTGAAAGAGAGAGAGAGAGAGAGAGAGCAAGGGAGAGGCAGAGAGAGAAGAAGAGAGAATCCCAAGCAGGCTCCATGCTGTCAACACAGAGCCTGACACGGGGCTCGAACTCATGAACCGTGAGATATGATGTGAGCGGAAATCAAGGGCCAGACACAACCAACTGAGGCACCCAGGCACCCCTTGCCAAGTCTTTTTGACCTTGGTAAAGGCTAAAGTATAGCTTCCCTGGGAGCCTGAAGGCAGATCCCACAAACCAGAAAAGTCAAGAATTGGGGTGCCTGGGTGGCTCAGTCAGTTAAGTGTCTGACTCTTGATTTTGGCTCAGGTCATGATCTCACGGTTCATGGGGTCATGTTCTGTGTCAGGCTCTGCTCTGACAGCGCAAAGCCTGCTTGGGACTCTATCTCCCTCTCTCTCTGCCCATCGCCTGCCCGTGCTCTCTCTCCCTCTCTCAAAAATAAATAAACATTAAAAAATAAAAAAAAAAGAAAAGTTGAGAGTTTCCTTTATCACATGTTAAACCTCTTTTTTAGGGGCACCTGGGTGGGTCAGTTGATTAAGCGTCCGACTTCAGCTCAGGGCATGATCTCACGGTTCCTGGGTTTGGGCCCCACGTGGGGCTGACAGCTTGGAGCCGGGAGCCAGGAGCCTGCTTCGAATTCTGTGTCTCCTTCTTTGTCCCTCCCCCTCTCAATGCTCTGTCTCTCTCTCTCTCTCTCTCTCTCAAAAATAAACATTAAACAAATTTAAACAAAACAAAACAAAACAAAAACCTCTTTGCAGTTGGTTCAGTTGACAAGTTTTCATGATCTCAGCAACTGACTTCCATGTGGTTCCTACTCCCTCAGAGGCACTGAGGCCCAGGGAAACACATCCCCTAAAAAAACTTCCTGAGAGATTTGGTCTCTCTGAAGAGCGCTTCAGATGCAAGCATTTCCTCCCAAATACTGGCTTGTCCAGGACAAATACACTTTGTTATAGATCAGGTCTGTGCATGCATTTGGTGCTGATCACTTTGATGGGGAGAACAAAGGGAAGAGAGATGTAGCTAACGTTAAGTGTCCCTACAACTTGCAGGCCACTCATTAATCCCTGAGGCATGCGGAGCATGACCTTCCTCAAGTAACTCATGGCTGCCTTCATGCTGATGTTTTAGTAGAGACTAAAACCAAACTTATCCTGACAACAGCCAGACCTCCAAGGTCCGGGAAACGTCAGTCTTAGCGTACAGCAATTCCTTAGAAACTTGCATTATCTCTACTCAGCCTCCCTCCACAAACTTAAATATATATTATCAGTAACTCCTCACAATCCCAGGGCAACTCTTTCTGCCCAATGTGTCTGGTCCCTGTGCTATGATAACAGCATCTTTTTGCACCATAAAACGTCTCAAGAATTCATTCTTGACCATTGCGCTTGGCAACCAAGCACCGACTACCATCCAGTGCTGGAGGGGAACCATCTCTAACCTGGAATGTTCTTCCCTTGCTCTCATCACTCATGGAATTTGCACACACAACTAAGGAAATATGGGGTTGTGTGTAGTGCTTTGTTGTAGATCCTTGGGGATTTTAGGTCACAGGGGGTTGACCGTGTGCGTCATATCTCTCTCTCTCTTTCACACACACACACACACACACACACACACACACACACACACGATGCCGTTCTCCAGCATAAAAACTCCCTATTCTCCCTTGCTCACGTGACAGCAAGCTGGGAACCATCTGGACTTTCAGGAGCTCAGTCTAAAGGCAGAGTGGGGTTCTTGCAGGGGCAGGTGGTCCTGTAAACAGTGTGCGAAAGCCCCTCCAGAGCTGACAGCTACAGCGGACGCTAGGGTTCCCAGTTGTTGGGGGGACCCTGCTGATACCCCAGCTAGTACCCCATTTCTCTGGCCCCCTTTATAGGAAACTCCCATTGACCATGTCCAGGTCCTGCCTTCCCATTCTCTGGGCCTGAAGCACAGACAGCATTCAGTTTGAGTCGCCCAGAACCCCATGCAGTACCAGGGGCATGGGGCTCGCCCCAGTCACTCACACCATCAGCCACCTCACAGCATTCAAAGGATGCAGATGGCACCAAAGTGCTCTGAAACCATGCAATGCGCCTGGTTCTTCTCCAGCCCTAATGGGGTCCTCAGGACAGGGTCTTCTTCCCGTTTAGCCCATTTCATAAGAGGCTCGGTGTGGGGTTGTCTCCACTGCAGTGATTCCCCATGGACTCCACAGTAAGAAAGAATTCTGCCATGTGGTTAAATACATTTCCTAATCGTGCTTTGTAACTTTGGCCTCTTCAGGAGGTTTTCTTTTTCTGTTTAGTGTGAAGAGATAGCAAGAATTTAATTTTGTTTTCCTTTTTTTGGCCTCATGAACCCCTCTGGCAGTTTGGTGAAGCTGGGAATATTTTAAAACATTTTATTCTATTTTACCTCTTTAATTTAGAGAGAGAGAGCAGGGGAGAAGGGCAGAAGGAGAGAGAAAATCAGAAGCAGGCTCCACGCTGAACATGGAGCCCAATGTGGGGCTTGATCCCACAACCCTGGGATAATGATCTGAGCCAAAGTCAAGAGCCAGACATTCACCTGACTGAGACACCCAGGCACTCCAAGATTTTATTTTTATGTAATTTCTACATCCAATGTGGGACTTGAACCCACAGCCCGGAGATCAAGAGTTGCACACTCCACCAACCCACCCAGCCAGGTGCCCCAGAATTAGAATGTAGAATTTCATCTACAAGCTTGCACACTTTTCTTCATCCCAATGTGCAAACACTTCATCAAGGATATTTGTAGCTGTAAAATTTTTCAACAATATATTAATATTTATGTATATATTTATTGTGCTCTACTGGATGGATGTCCTTATTACATTCCCTGTTCCTTGTTTGTAATCGATTACTGAATGGGCACAGGGTTTATGTTTTTGTTTTTTTGTTTTTTGTTTTGTATTTGTGTAACTGCACTCTGTCATTTCTGCATATCGTACCTTTTAAAAGTTTCTTCTTTGCCAAATACTGAGTGACAGTGGACATTCCAGGATAAAGGTAAATACTAATGGCAACAGTGGGCTTCTCTGATTTGTTTCCAGTCCTAATGGCAACCACACTAAAGTAATTCACCAGCAACATGATGCTGGACCTCCACTGATCCTAACTCACAGATTATTAATTTCAAAAAATGATAAAAGATTAGAGATGCATATAAGAGATGCATCTCTTATATGCATCTCTTTTCTCTTCAGACCTAACTGAGGTGACTTACGTTCTCTCCAATACTGAACGATTCTATGATTCCTCCAAGAAATTCAAATTTGTCATTGTTGTTGTTTTAGTGTTGTACCTAATATTTTAAGGTAGAATTTCTGAGGGCCCCTGGTGGCTCAGTT
The DNA here is from genome assembly GCF_028749965.1 of Puma concolor. Taxonomy (NCBI): domain Eukaryota; kingdom Metazoa; phylum Chordata; class Mammalia; order Carnivora; family Felidae; genus Puma; species Puma concolor. Next base: position 153,555,570 of record NC_141667.1, read on the forward strand.
GGGTAAGTGTATGACTCTGGCTAAGGTCATGATCTCGGAGTTTGTGAGTCCTAGCCCCGCGTCCGTCAGGCTCTGTGCTGACAGCCTGGAGCCTGCTTTAGATTTTGTGTCTCCCTCTGTCTATGCCCCTCCCCACTCACACTCTATGTGTCTCTCAACAATAAATAAATATTAAAACATTTTTAAAAGGAAGAAAGAAAATTCTTATACTTTTAAGGGTTTTTTGCTGCCTGTTTTCTATTTCCTTGTACAAGATCTTTACAATTTTTTTTTTCAAATAACAAATAAAATCCTGAATTTATAGATCAATTTAAGGGAAAATAGATCTTTTTTTTTCAAATTTAGTAGCCAAGGAAGTGGGATCTCCCTGTTTTATTTAAACCTCTATCCACCTCTCAATGAGGTTTACACTTTCATGAAAATAAATTCTACTTTTTCCAAGATTACTCTTGTTTATTTACCACAATGAGCAAAGTTTTCCCCATTCGATTTTTTACTGACTCATTTGGAGACAGGAAAGATAATTTTGTGTGTCGCTGAATCTCCCAGTGAGCCCTTTCAATTGTGTTTTAGTTGTTTCTGTGGGGGAACTGGCTCTCAAAGCTTCACATCCATCTGAACACCTGAAAAGATTTCCAAAACAGATGACTGGGCCTCATCCCCTTTGTGACTCAGTGGGTCTGGGCTGAACCCCAGTTTGCATTCCTAACAAATTCTCAAATGACCCAATGCTGGTTCAGGACCACACTCTGTACTGCTCTAGGATTTCCAGGCATTAAAAACTCAAACAAACAAAACCCACAAAAACACTCCCAAACCCTCTTTCTCTACATTTTCTAATATTCCAGAATATAGTCCCTGACTTCTTTGATACTCGAGGAATGATAGATTTCACCTATACGTCTTGCTGGGCTTTGAGAGCTACGTGTTTTAGGACAATGAGGAATCATGAATTTACCATCAACATCACGGGTTATGTTTACAGATTTCCCCAGGTGGGAAAGTCTCCAACTCATGCCAGTAACCCATCCTGGGAGTGCCTGGCCGGAGCGGTATTCGGAAGGCTTCTGGGGATATCTGTGTTCTGACTGGCTGACATCCCCAGCAATTTTATCCAATCAGACAGCCGCACTGCCTCTGGCTATTTAAAAATGTTCTTTGATCCAATCACATGTTGCGTTTGCCCAATCCCTCATTTGCATATAATCCATATAAATAGTACCGGGGTGCCATCCATCTTCTCTAGGACCAGCGCCGTCTGCACTGGAAACGCATTTCTGCTCCTGGGAGGGAGTGACGGCGAGATGTGGCTGGTGTTAGAAGGATGGAAACGCCCAGATCCCCAGGCTCACTAGCTGCAAGGGGGCTGCTTTTTTTCTGCGGTAAATTCCAAGACCCTCTCTGTTACCCAAACCTTCCTAGCTACTTTGAAAATAGACTTTATAAAAATAAATAAAAATAAAAATATTTCATATTGGTTTCCTATTGCTGCCATATCAAATTACCTCCCAAAATGGCAGCTTAAAACAAAGCCTAGTTATTCTTTTGCGGTTCTGCCAGTGGAGGTCGAGGCTCAACCGGGTCCTCTATGGAGGCTCAGGGGCTCACATCAAGGTGTCCGCAACCTTGCTTTCCTCCCTGGGGGCTCTGGATTATCGCCCCCAGGCTTCCTTTCCTAGCTGACTGCGTGTGGGCTCTTTTCGCCCACACCCTGCCCACAGTCCCGCTCTGGTGACCCAGGTGCCCCCAGCAGGAGCGGGTCACATCCCCCTCCTGTTTCCAATCTGTCCAACTTCCGTGCGGCGTCTTTCTTCCTCTCTGCCTTTAAGGCGCCTGTGATTATATGGGGGACGTCCAGGATGATCCCCTTATCTTCAATCTGTAGCCTTAATGACAGCTGCAAAGTCCCTTTAGCCCTGTGACAGGTCCTGCAGGGGCGGGTGAGGGTGGGGGCTGCAGTCCGCCTACTGTAGACACCTATAAACAGATTTTCCCTTGGGACCTACTTAGTCGTCTATTATTCAAATCAGGGAGGTTATGTAGTAAAAATAAAGCTCATTCTTCCCTAGGTGGACTCATACGTGTAAGCAGGGTTCACATCTCCACATGGACCTTCACAGATGGCTCAATCAAAGGGGATATAACAAAGCTGGAAGCCACCTTTTACTTCATTTTCTTTTTCAGAAAAACGACCTGATGAAACTCAGGTGTGCCAGAGAGCCCTAACATGGAAAAGAAGGCACTGTTAGGTCTTGAGTTTTTGCAGGGTGGGAATATTTTTCTTGCTTGAGTGAACGAATAGGACAATCTGGGGGCATGCATGGGAAGTTGGAGCAAACAGACATTAGGGTTACACATGGGTACAAAATGTATTCACAGCAGAATATGTCTACTCTCACTGGAAAGAAATGAGGGCAGTAATAAAATTACATCCTCCCAGGATGTATGCTTAACACATGTGTGGCCATGGTTTTCATTATGACCTTATGATCAGGGTCATGATAAATAAGGTGACCTTAAAAAGTCTGTGGTTCAATGGCAATGAGAAAGAATGAAATATGGCCCTTTGTAGCAATGTGGATGGAACTGGAGAGTGTGATGCTAAGTGAAATAAGCCATACAGAGAAAGACAGATACCATATGTTTTCACTCTTATGTGGATCCTGAGAAACTTAACAGAAACCCATGGGGGAGGGGAAGGAAAAAAAAAAAAGAGGTTAGAGTGGGAGAGAGCCAAAGCATAAGAGACTCTTAAAAACTGAGAACAGGGGCGCCTGGGTGGCGTAGTCGGTTAAGCGCCCGACTTCGGCCAGGTCACGATCTCGCGGTCCGTGAGTTTGAGCCCCGCGTCAGGCTCTGGGCTGATGGCTCAGAGCCTGGAGCCTGTTTCCGATTCTGTGTCTCCCTCTCTCTCTGACCCTCCCCCGTTCATGCTCTGTCTCTCTCTGTCCCAAAAATAAATAAACGTTGAGAAACTGAGAACAAACTGAGGGTTGATGGGGGTGGGAGGGAGGGGAAGGTGGGTGATGGGTATTGAGGAGGGCACCTTTTGGGATGAGCACTGGGTGTTGTATGGAAACCAATTTGACAATAAATTTCATATATTGGAAAAAAATGTAAAAAAAAAGTCTGTAGTTCAGACTCAAGAAAAACAAAAATACACTTGGCCCTTGAACAAGGCAGGGTTTAGGGTGCTGATCCTCTAAGCAGTTGAAAATTGATGTATAACTTTTGACTCCCCCAAAACCTAACTACTAAACAGCCTGCTGTTGATGGGAATCCTTGCCAAAAACATTAACAGTCAATTAACATGCATTTTCTATGTTATATGTATTATATACAGTATTTGTACAATAAAGCTAGAGAAAAGAAAATGTTATTAATAAAATCATAAGGAAGAGAAAAAACATTTATAGTATTGTATTGTGTTTATATTAAAAAAAAAATCTGTGTATCAGTGGACCTGCACAGTTTAAACCTGTGTTGTTTTTAATTTATTTTTATTTATTTATTTTTATTGTTTGTTTATTTTTGAGAGAGAGACAGAGCATGAGCAGAGAGGGGCAGAGAGAGAGGGAGACACAGAATCTGAAGCAGGTTCCAGGCTCTGAGCTGTCAGCACAGAGCCTGACGCAGGGCTCCAATTCACGGACTGCGAGATCATGACCTGAGCCAAAGTCAGATGCCTTAACCTACTGAGCCACCCAGGCACCCCATAAACCTGTGTTGTTTAAGGGTCAACTATAATGTGTTAAATAACTGTTTTTTTTCTTTATAAAACTGGAAAATTTCAAACACATACAAAGGTAGACAAAATAGTCAGGTGGACTAGATTTCAACAATTATCAGCTGAAGACCAATTTTGACTTTATACGTCTTTCCTTCTCTTGCTCAGATTCTTTTGAAAAATAAAATCCAAAATATTGTATAATTTCATGCATAAATATTTCCCTGAGTTCCTATGCCATCCCAGTTGACTGAAAGAATTTTGTATGATATTTCAGGGATATAATTAATCACACTCATCATCCTGATGAGACAGGAAGATCCTGTCTTCCAGATGATAAGCAGTAATAAAACTTCTCAACAGTATCCTACACAGAGCTTATAAGCATTGATGAAGAACTGTTTCAACTTTTAATGTTTGTGGGCCCCAATCCTGGGGTCCCAGGGAAGCTATACTTTAACATTTACCATAGCCGTAATGATTCGGCAAAACCTCAAAGTGTGGTGTCTATTTCTGTATGTCTGCTTTGTTAAAAAACAAAACAAAACACAACAAAAAGGAACATTCCAAACACAAAGATAAGAAAAACAAAAACCTCCCTGGTTTTTAAAATTAAAGTCATACAGGAGCACCTGGGTGGCTTAGTTGGTTAAGTGTCTGACCTCGGCTGAGGTCATGATCTCATGGCTCCTGGGTTCAAGTCCTGAGGCCGGCTCTATGCTGACAACTACTTTGGATTCTGTGTCTCCCTCTCTCTCTCTCTCTCTCTCTGCTCCTCCCCACTCATGCTCTGTCTCTTTGTCTCTCTCTGTCAAAAATAAATAAACACTTTTTAAAAAAGGTTAAAGTCACACAGCCTTGCACATACTAAAAATATAAGATAAAATCTGTGACTTTCTGGAGTGTGCTTCACCATGATGACTTATGACTCTTCATGTAAAAAAGCATATATAACCCTGTACCAAATGTCCCTTCCATGGACCACTCTCTTCCTTGTGAAGATTGTGTATCTAGGCAGCTGTCCCAATTTGGGCTCAAATAGAACTCTTTTCCTTTCTCTTTAAAATTTTAAAAAAGCGTTGTTCATTTGGTGTCGACCACGCGACTGTGCAGTAGCAAAGCAGTCTTATAAAACCATGAGCATGAGCTGAGCATTGAGCCAGAGTCCCTGTGTATTGATTTGCTAAGGCTGACATAACAGATACCCCAGCCTGGGCAGCGTGAACAACACACATGTATTGTCTCCCAGGCCTGGAGGCAGGGAGTCTGGGATCCAGGCGGGGGTGGGGCTAGTCCCTCCCCAGGCCTCCTCTCCCTGGCGTATAGATGGCTGTTTCTCCCTGTGTCCTCACAAGGTCATCCCTCCTTGCGTGTGTGTGTGTGTGTGTGTGTGTGTGTGTGTGTGTGTGTGTGTCTTAATCTCTTTTCAAAAGGGCACCAGTCATGGGGCTCCTGGGTGGCTCAGTCGGTTAAGCATCCAACTCTAGATTTCAGCTCAGCTCATGATCTCCCGGTTTGTGGGTTCAAGCCCTGCTTCAGGCTCTGTGCTGACGGTGCGGGGCCTCCTTGGGATTCTCTCTCTCTCCCTCTCTCCCTGCCCCTTTCCTGCTCTCTTTCTCTCTCAAAACAAATAAAACAAAGGCACCAGGCATACTGGATTTGGACTCACCTTAGTGACCTCAGATTTCCTTTAGGCAGACCTATATTGTCAACTCTTTCCTGGGTCCCCAGCCTGCCCCATGGATTTCAGAGTCACCACTATCACAATTACGTGAGCCAATTCCTTAAAATAGATCTGTCTGTATATATCCTATAGCTTCTGTGTCTCTTAAGAATCCTGGATTATAAAACCTAGAATCAATGATCTTTTGTCTTTCACCCCTACTAGTAAATAAGCCAAGATCTTTTCTGATCTTGTTATTATTATTAATATCCTGACTCACATGTTCCCTGTCTGGCATCGGGGAGCACTCTTCTCTGGGGCATGTGGGTCTCTGGTACAGGACAGGAGCACCTGGGTCGCTGCACCAGAAGCACTTGCTCCAGAAATGGGGCGTGGTCCTACCCCCCCCCCCCCACCTGCCGTCAGCCAGGGGGAGCCCGTGGTGGGTCAGCTTCCTGGAGCTGCCCTAAGGAACTACCACAACCTGGGGGGCTTACAACAGGGCTCCCCTACCCTCCTGGGCTTGGGGGCCAGAAGTCCAACATCAAGGTGTCACAGAGCCACGCTCCCTCTGGAGGCTTTAGGGGTGAGCCCTTCCTGTCTCTTCCAGCTCCTCGGGGCTCTCTTGGCTTGTGCCCACATGACCCCAATCTCTGCCTCCATGTTCACCTTTCCGCTTGTGTGTGTCCACACTCCCTCTGCCTTTCTCCTACCAGGAGACATGTTGGGAGGTCCCTGGGTGGCTCAGTCGGTTGAGCATCCAACTCTTGATTTTGGCTCAGGTCATGATCTCATGGTTCATGAGTTCGAGAGCCCCGCATCGGGCTCTGTGCTGACAGTGAGGAGCCCGCTTGGGATTCTCTCTCTCCCTCTCTCTGCCCCATTCCCTGCTCTCTCTCTCAAAAAATAAATAAACTAAAGAAGAAGAAGAAGAAGAAGAAGAAGAAGAAGAAGAAGAAGGGAGACATGTGACTACATTGAGGCCCAGGATAATCTAGGGAAAGCCCCTCCTCTGGAGATCATTGATTTCCTCCCTTCTCCCACACAGGGTAATAATCGTGGATTCTTGATAAAGAGAATATTTGGCTGAGGGGCGGTTTTTTGGGCCTGCCACCCGTGGCCACACCCCAGGTCAGCGGAGCAGGGTGGCTGACTCCTGGGAGTGAGGCAGGGGTGGGGGGGAAGGTTACACATGGGGGAACATTCGCTGAACTCAAAGCAGCACAGGGAGATTTAGCACAGGGTAGACCCACCTGCTGTCATGATCGGAAACTAAGTAAACAGCACATTGGTGACTTTTCTTGAATCTGTATTGCTAAATGGAGCGAATCTGAGGACACAATGTACACGCGAAAGGCCACATAAAAAGTCATGTGGAAGAAAGGAAGGTTCTTTTTTTTTTTTAAGTTTATTTATTTGAGAGAGACAGACAGTCGACTGAGGGAGGGACAGAGAGAGGGAGAGAGAGAAAATCCCCAGCAGGCTCCGCCCTGTCAGCACAGAGCCTAACTCAGGGCCCCATCTCATGAACCTTGAGATCATGCCTTGAGCAGGAAGCCAGAGTCAGATGCTTAATTGCTGGAGCGCCCCAAGGACAGTTCTTGTCATTGTTGGTGGTTTTGTGTCAGGGAAAACTGCATGGGTGGCAGGAAAACAATGGCAAAGTGGCAGTGGTCTCCTGGTAATGACGAACATGTCCTTTCCCTTGAATCAGTGGTCATGCACATGCGGACATGGCCTCCAGAACTGTGGGCATAGAACTATGTCTCCTTTGGGACTCCTGGGTGGCTCAGTCAGTTAAACGTTTGTGGCTAAGGTCATGATCTCGCAGTTTGTGGTTTCGGGCCCCACATGGAGCTCTGTGCTGACAACTCAGAGCCTGGAGCCTGCTTTGGTTCTGTGTCTCCCTCTCTCTCTGCTCCTCCTGCATTCAGGGTGTGTGTGTCTCTCTCTCAAAAATAAACATAAAAAAAAAAAAAAAAGAAGTATGTCTCCTTTCTTTCTACCCTGTGCTCACTTGGGTCGACCAGAGGTCTGGAAATTATAGAGGACTCCCCCAGTGATTACAGGATTCTGGAGATCAATCTGTCTTCATAGGAGGGACATGCACGTCACCATGAGGAGAGGACAGTGAACAAGAGGAACAAGAATGGCCGAGTCAACATGCACACATATCATGGACCTGACAGAAGCAGCACTTACTACTGCCCTGCCCCCAGAGCCACTGTCAGGTGTGCATCCAGCTCCTGGACGTCATCTGTGTTATTAATTGTCATGAAGGGGTGCCTGAGTGGCTCAGGCGGTTGAGGGTCCGACTTCGGCTCAGGTCCTGATCTCACGGTTTGTGGGTTCGAGCCTCTCGCTGGGCTCGACAGCTCAGAGCCTGGAGCCTGCTACGGATTCTGTGTCTCCCTCTCTGCCCCTCCCCAGCTTGCACTCTGTTTCTCTCGCTGTCAAGAATAAATAAACATTTTAAAAACTGAAAAAAAAAAAGTTAAATGATGTAAGAAGATTGTGTTGACTTGTTATCGATTTTGGTATAAAGGAAAGCGTTGATACATAAGCGTATTTGCTTCTTAAAAATGTGTGCATCCACAACGTTCAGCTGTGCACATGCGCGGATTCCTCCCGGGAAGGAACAAGGAAAACAAAATGCGCGAGGAACATAGGGGAGGAGGAGATAGATGCACAGGGGAAGCGGCGAGGGGACAGCCGACCTGCAGGGGGCGTGCTGGGGGCGCTCCATTCCGGGGCGTGCTGGGGGCGCTCCATTCCTGCGCGCACTGGCGCAAAGGCCTCCGCCAGCCGTCCGGACCCGCCGACCCAGGCATCCCTTTCGGGGAGAACGCACCTAGTCATTTGCATCCATGGAATGCGCGCCCCTTCGAGAAATCAGAGACCTCCAGTCTGCACAATGCGGTCAGCATCCGGGATTCGGAGCCCAGAGGAGCAGCGGCGAGGCGGTCAGCATCCCAAGGCCACCAGGGCGAAATCGCCTCTAGGGCGGTTGGCCCCAGGGCTTTTGAAACGACCAACCGGGACACGTGCCCGAGCATAAACAGGGGCCTCAAAGGCTTCGGGTCTTCACCCAGAGACTAGGACCCGGAGCCTCCGAAGCCACTGTCAGCCTCGGCGCGCGCGCTCCAGCAGCAGTCCGCGACCGTCCCCTCCGCCCTCACGTGCAAGCAGCGCGGAATCCCCAGCTCCCTGCTCCCCTGCACCCCGGCACCCCTGCATCCTTTGTGCCGTTGTATCCCCGCCCCTCTGCATCCCTGCCACCTGTCACCACCACCGCGGCTCCCCCGAGCCGCGCCACCCCCAGGAGTTCGCCAAGCCTCCCTATGGCGCGCTGCCTTCCAGGACCGAGGACTGCGAGCTCGAGCCTTGCCGCCGTAGCACCACCGGCGGGAGGCGCTAGGCCAGCCAGGGCACCACCCAGCGCGGCGCGTCCCCGGCACGCCCAGGGACGCCCAGCGCATGCGCCGCATCCTCTGGGAGCCGCCAGGAGATGGCGACCCCGGCTTCCAACGACACCATCAAGCCCACGTCCCTTTTTGCATTTCAGCAAAAACACTGGAGTCCTCTCTCCCCGATGGCCTCTGAAGAGGCCGCGCCTTTTAAGTCCTTTTGCAAACCGCTCTGTCGCATCTGGGTGCCTGCAGGAGGGTGGCCCTCATTCCTGAGGCCCTGATGTTCTTTTCTGGGTGACTTCCACCCACACCCGGAGTCGGCTCCTGCTCTAGGCAGTGCGCAGTCTCTGGATGGCTTCCGTGCAGTGACTCTGAAAGCTTCCGTGCAAAGCTTTCAAGGGCTTTGTTCCCAGGGAGCTGGAGCTCTTCGGGCCACACACGTGGCGTGCGCAGATGGCATTTCACAAGCAGGAAGACGGCCATGTGTCACACGCGGACGCCTGCGCGCCTGGTACACCTGTTTGGGGACCGCGACACCCAAGTGCACGGGTGTCCTCGGGAATCAGGGCAGACAGGGTTTCTCCTGCTCTCGGGGGGCTCTGAGAGTCGCCCACACTATCCAGTGCAGTGAGGGGAGGAAACACAGCACTTCCATTTAAGTGGCTTGTCGCGCTCACCTGCCTGGGGGTAGCCTCCAACCACTGTGGAGGGACACTGGAGACTAACGTGCTCCCCAGTTCACTGCAGGGCTTAGCGCGGAAGAGCTCTCAGGCCTGTCAGAAACCTCAAACCAGGTGGTTTATTAAATCCATTTAAAAGACCCAGAAAAGAGGCGCCAGGGTGGCTCATTTGGTTGAGCGTTAGACTCTTGATTTCTGCTCAGGTCATGATTTCACATGATGACATGGTTAAGGATTTCAAGCCCTGCTTCGGGCTCTGCGCAGAGTGTACAGAGCCTCAGAACCTGCTTGGGATTCTCTCTCTCCCTTTCTTTCTGCCCCTCCCCATCTTGCATGCTCTCTCTCTGTCTCTCCAAATAAATAAATAAACTTAAAAAAAAAAAAAAAAAAAAAAAACTCCCAGCAGAAGCAAGGTGGAAGACATGGGGTGAGCTGACAAACTTAGGACAGATGTCAGGGAGCCACAGGAAGTCCTGTGGCCTGTCACTCCCTGCTGCCTCAGCCTTCTCGCTGATGGTGGGGTCGCCAGGACAGCTGGGCTGATGCACACAGGTGTGGTCCCCCAGGGACAGGCTCACCTGTGGAGAGCCCCAGATGTAGCTGATTAAGACCTAATGGAAACCGAGTGCCTCAGGGGTCCCGATTGCTGAGTGTCTACTAGTATACTTGGTGATCATGAATATTTAATGCCTCACGTTTAACTACCTTGTGTCGTGGTCCTCCGGTCTCTATTATCCTTAAGATCCACTTACTCTACTCACTTAAAAAAAAAATTTTTTTTTAACATTTATTTATTTTTGAAAGACAGAGAGACAGGGCACAAGCAGGGGAGGGACAGAGAGAGAGGGAAACACAGAATCCGAAGCAGGCTCCAGGCTCTGAGCTGTCAGCACAGAGCCCAACACAAGGCTCAAACCCACGAACTGTGAGATCAGGGCCCAAGACAAAGTCGGACACTCAACTGACTGAGCCACCCAGGCACCACTCTACTCACTTTTATCTACACTTACATCTTAGGAAATTCATCCATCTCTCCCCACCCTGCCCCCCCCCCCCCCCACTGCCACCTCTATTTCCTTGTCTTCTCCACCAGAATGGAAGATTCTACTATAACAAAAAGTCACTCCAGGAGGGGGCAGCCAGGCTGAGAGAATTAGGATGCAGGGAACAGGGTGAATGGCAAAAGAGGGGCCTGGCCTGTCCACAAATCAAAGAGTGATTTTTTCAGCGTGGAGTTCTGAGAGTTCTTTGCGTGGTCCAGATGACCACCTCATCTCAGGGCCCTTAAGTTACACTACAAAGACCCTTTCTCCAAATGAGATCACACTCACAAGTTCTGGACATTAGAACGGGGTCATATCTATTTTGGGGGAGGTGGCACTAGGAGTGGGACCCGGGACATGGAGACGAACTGCATCCCGAGACTCCCGGATTGCTGATGGTCTCCAACAGGGCATGTCTGCCTGGGGAAGACGAGGAGGTGCCGCCATGGGGGGTGAGGCAGAGTGCAGCCTGGCCGCCAGGAGAGGATGGAACTCCCAATCAGGAGGTGATAGCCTGTGGCTCCTGGAAGACAGCTGCTGCGACGTTCGGGCCCCACTGATGCCCTGGCTTGAGAGCAGGAGGAGAGAGGAAGCCTCGTAGCTGAGCCACAGAACCCGTGGTGGATGTCAGCGTGGCTCTTGATGTTCCCAGTACCGTGGAGTGAGACTTGTTGTGAACCCCAGCATGGGGTATGAGTCACAGTGTGCAGGCTGAGCCTCAGGGGTCCAGGGGACTCTGTCCTCCAGGGATGGTGTAAGGAAGCCCAAATTAGCTTTGGAAAGAGACTGTATACAAGAAGAAACAAGGTACCCAGCCATGTGAAGGAGGCCACCTGGACCAGTGTCTTCCCAGTTGACTCCACATTGACCTACCAGATTAACACCACCCCCCACCACTGACCCTTCCCCTGACCCCCTAGATAACCCCCTCAGATGATACCCTCCCAGCTGATCCCAAATTCCCACAATCTGGCCTTCAGCATGGTCACCAACCACCAGCTTTCCTGGGGAGCCCGGCTGTAACCACTGATTCTCAGACCAGCAGCTGGGACATTTTGGGCTGATCCATCATCCCACAGGAGAGAACGGGCAGATCAGGCCCCCAGAAGGGCTGCCGGGGGCTGTGGCAAGCTGAGGACAGGGCAATGGGTAAGAGAGGGTGTCCTGAAGGGCAGCACTGGCCGGAGGGGAGGTCATGGGCTCCACTGTCTTGGGGAGGAGGGAAGCATCAGGACCTGGCCTCCCCAGAGACCTGTCCTCCCAGAATCCTGCCTGGAACCAAATTACTCATGAGGAAGGAAGTGGGCAGAGAGAAGGATGCACTTTTCAAGCTTTTGCTGGGGTGGGGGGAGGGGCATGAGGGAAAAGCAGACCCTTGGCGAGGCTTGGTGAGCAATGCATGGAAACTGCCCTTCCTGGGAACATGAGGGTAAATTCTGATGACCAGGTCTGGGACCTCCATGTGACAGAGCAGCGTGTGCGCAGAACAGCTCAGGGCAGCCCGGACCTGATAGCTCTCAAGCTGGGTGACCCAGTCCACCTCAAGGCCTGTACCCAACGCTCTTACTCAGGCTCTAAGCCAACACAGAAATTGAGGGGGTCCTTCATGATTGCTCACTTGGAAGATTCTTGAAAACGTCGGTAAAAAGACGAGAATGAATGGATGTGGGGCTGGGGCTGGGGCCAGACCCTTTGCCCAGGAGAGGGGCAAGTTGAATTATGGGACCTGGATGAGGTGAGTGGAGAATTCTAGAAGCTGGGAGCAGTTTACTGGCAGGGGGCGTGGGTGTTTCTGCATCCTTCCTGTGGGACCTTGTACATCTTTGGTTCACCTTTCTCAGTAAACTGCTCATACCACAGGGACATGGGGAGAATGACGGAGACGATCTGGGGATGGGGAAAGGGAGCATGTGACTTGACGCAGTGAGCATGGAGAAGGTGTTGAAGCTCTGTAGAGGCTGGCAGTCTCCCCGCCATCCTCCCCACTTCCCGAGAAGCCTCTGGCCGCCACTAATCTGCTTCCCATCTCTATGGCTCTGTCCATTCTGTTTCTGTAAAAAAAAAATTATTTTACATTTATTTATTTTTGAGAGACAGAGTGAGACAGAGCACGAGCAGAGGAGGGGCAGAGAGAGGAGACACAGAATCCAAAGCAGGCTCCAGGCTCTGAGCAAGTGTTTAGCACAGAGCCCGATGTGGGGCCCGAACCCATGAATTGTGAGATCATGACCTGAGGCAAAGTCGGACGATCAACCGACTAAGCCACCCAGGCGCCCCCGTTCTGTTTCTTATAAGTGCAATCATACCCTGTGCGACCTTTCTCTCTCACAGAACATCATGTCTTTGAAGGTCATCCACGTGGTAGCATGTACCAGTGCTGCACTCCATTTTATGGCTGAATGCTGTTCCACTGTGTGGACAGAGCACATTTTGTTCATCCATTTGCTTGGGCTGTCTCCACCTTTGGGACATGAGGAATAATGCTGCTGTAAATGTGCGTGTAACTGAGTCCTTGTGTATACCTGGGAGTGCAATTGCTGGGCCATATGGCTCTTCCTTATTGAAGCGAGGGTCTGATGGGCTTTCTCCTGCATAGGCAGGCAGCTCTGGATATTGCATCACATTCCTGAACCAGATAACCCCCAAGAGACGATTAAACTTTAGACCAGAGCTGTCCACCTGACCTTTCCACGATGATGGAGCTTCTCCACCTGTGCTGTTCCATGCGTTGGCTGCTGGCCACACGTGGCTAGGGAGGCTAAGAAACTGCATCCTAGAATTTAATTTAATTTAATTCATTTAAAAAATTTTTTTTAACGTTTTATTTATTTTGAGAGAGTGCACATGCGTGAGAGAGGGGCAGAGAGAGAGAGAGAGAGAGAGAAAGGAGGGAGAGAATCCCAAGCAGGCTCTATGCTGGCAGAGCAGAGCCTGTCTTGGGGCTCCATCTCATGAACTGTGAGATCACAACCTGAGCTGAAATCAAGAGTCTAAGGCTCAACCAACTGAGCCACCCAGGCACCGCTTGTATTTAATTTTAAATCATTGAAAATTGAATAGTCCTTTGGGCACCTGGGTGGTTCAGTCGGTTGAGTGTCCAACTTCAGCTCAGGCCATGATCTCACTGTGAGTTCGAGCTTTGCATCGGGCTCTGTGCTGGCAGCTCAGAGCCTGGAGCCTGTTTTGGATTCTGTGTCTCCCTTTCTCTCTGACCCTCCCCGGCTCACACTCTGTGTCTCTCTCTCAAAAATAAATAAACTTAAAAAAAAGATTGAATAGCTCTTGTTGCTTGATGTTATCTCCAGGGGACAGCTCAGCCTTAGAGATAACAGATGAAGGGCTGCTTCTGTGAGCACCACCCACCTCACTGCCTCCCTCTCAACGTCCCATTTAAGAAATTAAAAATTGGGAACTCCATGGATACGTGGCATATCTAACCTTGCTGGCCCTGAGAAAACATTTCCTAAATACCACTGAGGGGTTTGATGACATACAATGGCCTACATGAACATCAGTGCATAAACAAAAATTTATGATACAATTGAACATAATGGATCCATCTCCAGAAGGCTCTATGGTCTCTTGGACAGTCCTTGCTTGTGTCACAGAAATGCTGCCCACTCAGCAATGTGGTCCACTACCTACCTCTGCTGCAGGAGGCTCCTGTGTTTAGATGCACACCGTCAGAGCAGGGTTTGTAGATCCTTGGTGCGAATACTTTCACAGCAGTAGGATATTTTCTCAAGACCAGCAGATGTGTGGTTAGCTCCAGATGGTGTCTAGGGAGCCCTGGTTTGAGTAGACCTAATTTTACTAAGTTTAATATAAATTACATAATATTCCTGAATTGTGTTACTGGCCTGCATTTATTGCGATAATAATAAAAAAATTAATGAAAATGGCAAAGATCTTGATACTAGGAATAACTAGCAGTTATCAAGCTGTGTGTGTGTGTGTGTGTGTGTTGTGCACATGCCAGACATTGTTTTAAAGGAATTATTATGAATTAACCACTTAATCCCCCTCCCCCATGAGGTGGGTGCTATTAACATTTTGACGACTTCGCCAGAACCCTTGGGAATGTCCAACTCCCCTTTATTACAGAGTGAGGAGCTCGTGTAAACAGTCATCTTCTGAAATATCCACTCATATATTACATAATCTAATCCTAACAACCTGGTCTTCCTGACCAAACTCAATGTACAAATTATTTTATTCTCTAACTTTAGTTATCAGGTTAAGGTTCTTGAATTAATGTTTGACCAACCCAGACTGAACAATTTAAATCCTTTTGGTCATTCTACTTACAGTAAGATTTTCTTTAAAAAGTTTACACTTCGTTTAAAAACATAATTTTCTTTCTGAATGTTGTAAACGCCTCTAGAACAGACTCTTTACAAGACCTCAATCTCCGGATCATAATTCCCAACAACCTCATGTTTCCTAAAACTTTGCAATATCCACTCCCTCAAGCACCCATACGTTCCAGAATGTAAATCTTTAAGGGTTACCCATAAGAACCGCAAATAGTGGATTCTAACAACTAGACTTATTTTCAAAGGCAGGTGAATCTGCCCTGTTATCCAGGCCTGGGATAAGCAGACAGCCTGTACTTGGGTGTCTAAATGTGACCGAACGACACGTTGCAGAGTGCAAGGCAACTGGTCACCGATAACGACAGATACCTTCACGGTGAGCGGGTTAACTTAAGACCCCAGGCGCAGTTTAGGAGTGAGATTCAAACGCAAAGGGCGGCTACGCGTCCGGTAGCATTCCCTGCGGCAAACAACACGGGAGGCCACGGTGCGCATACCCGCTCCCGGATTGTGCCTCGGGCCGGCTCTCCGTGCGCCTGGAAGGACGCAGCCTTGGTAAGACAAAGCTGCGTGGTCAGTGTGGCTCTTTTCTTGAAACCGTGGGTGGCTCTGAAAAGAGCCTTTGGTGTCACAGGGCCCCCGGGGCACACGGCCGTTGCCGGCCCGCCTCCGCAGCCTCACTTGCCCTTGGCCTTGTGGTGGCTCTCCGTCTTCTTGGGCAGCAGCACGGCCTGGATGTTGGGCAGGACGCCGCCCTGCGCGATGGTCACGCGGCCCAGCAGCTTGTTGAGCTCCTCGTCGTTGCGGATGGCCAGCTGCAGGTGGCGCGGGATGATACGCGTCTTCTTGTTGTCGCGGGCCGCGTTGCCCGCCAGCTCCAAGATTTCAGCAGTCAGGTACTCCAGCACCGCCGCCAGGTACACCGGCGCGCCGGCCCCGACCCGCTCGGAGTAGTTCCCTTTGCGGAGCAGCCGGTGCACGCGGCCTACGGGGAACTGCAACCCCGCGCGAGAAGAGCGCGACTTGGCCTTGGCGCGCGCCTTACCGCCCTGTTTGCCTCGGCCGGACATTGCCAACTCGGGCGCGGAGAGAGAAGAAAGACGAGAAGACAGACCCAAAGTAACGAGGCCGCCAGCCCCCCTGAGCCCTTATATATGGTCCGGAGGTAGTGGAGCTGACCTCATCTGATTGGATAGTAATGGAGACCAATCAGAAAAGGAGTTCATCATCCCCTAATTTGCATGCACCTTTTCCAGTGATTACGTTAGGCGGCGTTCGAACCTATCAGATACGAGGACCTCTGGATCCTTCATTTGCATACGGGACGTATAAATACAGTTGCTGGGGCGGCACGTTCTTTTTGTTTGGAGAGACTTGCCATAATGCCTGATCCGTCTAAATCGGCACCCGCGCCTAAGAAGGGCTCCAAGAAGGCCGTCACCAAAGCGCAAAAGAAGGACGGCAAGAAGCGCAAGCGCAGCCGCAAGGAGAGCTACTCCATCTACGTGTACAAGGTGCTGAAGCAGGTGCACCCCGACACCGGCATCTCGTCCAAGGCCATGGGCATCATGAACTCGTTTGTCAACGACATCTTCGAGCGCATCGCCAGCGAGGCCTCCCGCCTGGCGCATTACAACAAGCGTTCTACCATCACGTCCCGCGAGGTGCAGACGGCGGTGCGCCTGCTGCTGCCGGGCGAACTGGCCAAGCACGCTGTGTCTGAGGGCACCAAGGCCGTCACCAAGTACACCAGCTCCAAGTGAGGCGCGCCGGGCGCCCTGGAACCCAAAGGCTCTTTTCAGAGCCACCCACATAATCGAAAAAGGGTTTCGAACACGGTGAAGGGTTGTCCTGTGAATCAGTTCCGTTTTGTGCACCTTAGTGGTTTCCTGGTTACTGGGTCCGTGTGTGTGTGTGTGCGCGCGCGCGCGCGCGCCCCATTGTGTGTGTGCGTGGAAGGCGAGAGTGTGTAACTGTTTCTTATGGAGGTCTGGGATGGTAACCGGCCTGGCGGTCAAGGATCCGTGTCCACCCTCCCCTCTGCGGAGGGCTGTTGATGCATCGCCCTGCTAAGTAGACACCTTGAGTTCTTCGTCCTTTGGTGGCTGCAAGGGTGCATCCCCGGCGCTTGCGCGCGTAGACTCCGAGACCCAGGCCTGTCTGTGCGCGGCGTGCGTCTGTGGGTGAAGGGCGCGGGTCACCTCTTTCAGGAGGTGCCAATCCCGCCCCCCCCCCCCCCCCCCGCCCCAGTGTCTCTGATGGCATGGGCTGGGAAGTGAGGTCTCCGGTGTTGCGCGGCCCCAGGCGGTGTCGCCTGCAGCTGCATCCTTCCCTCGACCAGACATCTTGATCCTGAAGCAGTGAACATTTCTGGGAGAATGTTGGCGTGACTGGACCTTACAAAGGCAAAACGTTTGAAACCGAAAGGGAAATGGAAGCGTCTGGTGCGCGCGAGCCACATGTAACAAGCCGATTTCTGCTGCGCGTAGCTTTAGCCTATGTGGGGATGGGGGAGATCAATTCAGGAGGAAAGTAATTCCCCTTTAATGTAATCCCCCCTTTTCTGGACAAACAGCTCCCTCTTTCAGCCACATCATTTTCTGTGAAGCATTAGTGACGCAGAATTACCTCTTTTTTCGAATTTATGGCATTTATTAAGGGAAGTGTCATCTTGGCTCAGGGAAAGCGCTTTGGCACGAAGAGCCTTTACTTGGAAAAGGACATCGCTTTGGTTTTTCTTCGTTGTAAATAGGGGATTCCTAACAAGCACTTCCTTGAGCCACTCTGAGATTTAGATGTACCGATTGGTCGTGTCATCCGCTCAGGCAAGGAACAAACATTTAATGAAAGGTATCAGTCATGTTTTGCAAATCATCTCCAGAGGAAGCTGGTCGAAGCCGGGCTGGGCGGGAGGGTCTGAGAACGTCACAGTCGAAGCTCCCTCCGCCCCAGCGTCTGGAAGCCCACCCACCCTGTTCCTTCTCCTGCGTGGGTCCAATCTAAAGGAATTTAAAATCTGACACGTTTTTCAGTTGGCATCTAAAATATTTTTATTCTTAGTTGTTATAGTTACAAGGGCGCAATTCCCAACGTAGGAGGTTGTAAAAAAGCAAAATGGTCACATCAAAGAAATTAAAATAAATTTTTAAATAAAGTTCTTGAGCTTTGACACATTTTCAAATAATGCTCTTATAAAAATCTTTCTTACTGAAATATGGGTGACACGATCACATCAATCTTTTAAAGGTATCTATTGAAATAGCAATTCGATACTGTAATCAATTCTTAGAACACATGATCAAATTCTTCGTTAACAGTGAGACAGTCTACATGATCCTTTTTTTCCTCCCTGAACTCACCCCCATTGTACTTCTTCCTGAGAATTTCATCCAAATGTAAGCTATATTTTTGAGTGTTTTTATCTATTACCTTTCGTTACACACACACACACACACACACACACACACGTACACACACACACACACACACACACACACACCAACGTAAATTGAAATTTAAAAATACTTGCAGGTGACAAAAAGTGTTTTAAAAGTCATCTGGGCAGTACACATTTATTGAAAACATAAGTTTTGATAGCTAGTTATCACAGATACATGATCGTAAGTAATTCTCAGTTAGAATTTTAGTGAAACCTACCTCATTTATTGGGATTGATGGTGGTTCTTATTGCCTCACTTTATGCATCAGTGGACATATAGAGTATTGTTATGCTTACAATGATAGCAGTGTGCATCATTTCATTTCCATTATTAGTGTGTATCCATAGATACACACTCTGAAATATTTACAAAAACAACACAACACAACTCATAGATACGGAAGTTTTGCCACAGTTATTTTACTCAATTCTTTCCCTGCTAGTTATGATCCCCAGATTTGAAAACAGTAATCTACGTCAAAATCAACACCTTTAATCTTCTCAAGAGCTGTCTGATTCTTCTCGGAAACTACAGAATCCAGTCCTACACTATGAAGCAGGGGCCTCCTGATTGGGTCTGAGCCCTCCTCTACCTATGGAAGGAAGGAGATTAGGCATCACGATCTTAATGAGCACTTCTGGTAACAGGAAACTAGTGTCCCAGATCCAGGTCATTCTCTGCTTTAATAATAAGCTTCAGACCTAGGTTTAATAAAATGCAACTTGTCTCCAGTAGTGTGGGACTGTGCTAGCAGTGAGAAACAACATAGTTTATTTAGTCCCTAAAATAAAATCAAGAAGCAGAATAAACATAATTCCCAAATACAGTTGCATGAAAATGTTTTGTTGTGGGTAATGCAAAATGTCGATTAATTTCTCAGTCCCTTCATTCCTCAGACACACAGAATTAGTGTGAAGTAAAAGAAGGAGGAGGAGGAGGAGAGGAGGCTGCCTCTATTTGCTGAACAGTGTGGAGGATGCTGAGGCAGCCCCAGGGGAAGAATGGGCCTGGTTGGGCCCTCTCCTACCACGGGAGTGAGAATCTATTAAGGACGATGCAGAGCAACAGAGTTCCTGCCCTTGAGAATTTATAATGAAGAAAATGGAGAGAATCTGAATACAGAGCCCAGTCAGTAATACTACTACAACAAAGAGAAATGTTATTTGCATTAAGTTGGAGGCTGAAGGAAGGGGTTCACTGAGTATTTAAAAATGCTTAGACTCACAGAGTAAGGAATCAACACAATGGAAGACTTCTCTAGGCCTGAAATACCAAAAGTACAGGCCAAAGAGTAAGGCTCTGGAAAGCACTGGAGGGATTTTGCAGGTATCCCCTGAGATGTATTTGAGAGGGGGCACCTGGGTGGCTGAGTTGGTTAAGCCTTTGACTCTCGACTTTGGCTCAGGTCATGATCTCACGGTGAGTTTGAGCCCCACATTGGGCTCTATGCTGGCAGCGTGGAGCCTGCTTAGGATTCTGTCTCCCTCTCTCTCTCTCTGCCCCTCCCCTGCTTACTCTCTATCTCCCTCTCAAGATAAATAAAAATAAACTTTAAAAATAAAATGCATTGAAGAGACTCTCTCCTCCCCTCATCTCAGCCAAAAATTTTAAGTCCAATTTGCTAATTACTATGGAGTAAACCAAAGATGGAGAGGGAAGGGCTATCTCTTTAATAAAAAAAGTACAAACGCAAAACAAAGAATTTAGTGTAGGAGGCTAAGATTTGATGAAAGCGTGACATCACCGGAGATGGACACCCCTAGGGGCCAGGAATCAGAAGGCCTCTGCCCACCTCTTGGGACTGAACTGGAAATCCAAATCCTGGGAAGTGTTTTGCTTTCAGACTGGGATGCTCTTGTGGTGTTTTTTGTAGTCTGGGGTATATTTTAGAGCGAGAGAAGCCTGGGCCACAGTCAAGCCTGCAGCTTCAGTTATAAATAAAGTGGGCAAATTAAATCCACCTTGCATATGGTTTACTTGTGTGTATGTGTTTAAAGTGCTCCATTCGTTTTGTCAAAAAGGCTCTATCACCATTTACAAGGCTTTCGTTAAAAGTATATACCAAAAACAAACAAAAAACAAAACAACCAAATTAGGGGCGCCTGAGTGGCTCAGTCCGTTGGGCCTAGACTTTGACCTAGGTTATGATCTCATGGTTCTTGTGAGTTGGAGCCCTGAGTGGCCTGGGACTCAGAGCCTGGATCCTGCTTCAGATTCTGTGTCTCCCTCTCTCTCTCTGCCCCTCCTCTGCTCACGCTCTCTCTCTCTCAAAAGTAAACATTAAAAATTTAAAAAACCCCACATAAACTGATCTCCTAATATGAATGATTTTAGCAGAGTATGATGATGGAGGCCACTACCTGTGCACCTGTTGTTCTGATTTTTCAAACAGGAACTGTGGTGCCCACAAAAAGCTGCTTAAACTGAACACTGCTTTCCTGTATTTGACAAGAGGCAAAGGAGGGAAGGACCAGCCCAAGCGTCACCGCCAAGACTGAGCCCAACACCCAGGGCTTCATCGAACCCCACATCCGTCCAGCGCACGCAGACCTAATCCATTAAGAGACACAGGGGTGCTAGTAGGGAGGTTGGCCTGAGGCCTTCCTGGAGGTGACCGGGTCTCTGCCTAAAGCTAAGGCCGTGCCCTCTCTGGCTGCTGGCTGGGTAGATGCTGACTCAACGCGCCTTTGCAGGGTCTGCGCCTTTGAAGTCCAGTCTCGCTTTCCGTGGCGCATTGCAGCGCCCCCCAGAACCCTGCCGGAGCAGTACATCACAACCAGAGCGGCTGGCAGTCTCCTTTCTGAGCTCCTTTCTGAGCTCTGTGCTCCTTTCTGAGCACAGAGGTGGCTCTGAAAATAGCCTTTGGGTTCCAGGGCGCCCGGCGCGCCTCACTTGGAGCTGGTGT
Source organism: Puma concolor (assembly GCF_028749965.1). Classification (NCBI taxonomy): domain Eukaryota; kingdom Metazoa; phylum Chordata; class Mammalia; order Carnivora; family Felidae; genus Puma; species Puma concolor. The sequence goes on from NC_141667.1 coordinate 153,576,754, forward strand.
ACTTGGTGACGGCCTTGGTGCCCTCAGACACAGCGTGCTTGGCCAGTTCGCCCGGCAGCAGCAGGCGCACGGCCGTCTGCACCTCGCAGGACGTGATGGTCGAGGCAGGGGCCTCGCTGGCGATGTGCTCGAAGATGTTGATAAACGAGTTCATGATGCCCATGATCTTAGACGAGATGCCGGTGTTGGGGTGCACCTGCTTCAGCACCTTGTACACGTAGATGGAGTAGCTCTCCTTGCGGCTGCTCTTTCTTCTGCGCTTTGGTGACGGCCTTCTTGGAGCCCTTCTTGGGCGGAGTGGGAAGGATCCGGCTTGGCCGGGCAGCGCGGGGGTGGGGGTGGGGCAACGCGGCGGTGGGGACTCCGGGGCTCAGGCAGCGCGGGCACAGGGGCTCCAAGGGGGGCGCGGATGCCCGGGTGGGGGCGGCGGGGGCGTCGCAGGGACGCCGGCTCGGGGCTGGCGGGGTACGCAGGAACGCCAGGAGGCGGCTAGAGTGGAGGTAGCTGGGGCGCGAGTGTGCGGGCGAAGGGGCAGGGGGCAGCGGACCGGGCACCAGAACCCGGGCGGTGCAGTCGCAGGAACCGAGATGAGTGTGCCGAGCGCAGGCAGCGCTATTTATTGTGTCCATATTCAAATGAAGCCTCCAAGTCGCGGGAATCTGATTGGACGGCAGGCTGTGAGCCTCTGGGACCGCTAGGAGTTTATGTAAATAGCAGATGCTGGCTCTTATTTCCTATTGGATGGCAATCCCACCAATCCGAAGACGCAGGTGCCTCGCGCTGGGAGTCAGGTTGAGCATCTTTGTTCAAACCGGGAGAGGAGGGGCCTTTGTGTGGTCACCGGTTCTGGATGGGGTAAATAATAATAATAAAAATAAACATAAACAATAACAACAATAATAATAAATAAGGAAATAAAAGTCGGTTTAACGCTGCATCTCCATCTTCTCCGGGCAAGGGGTAAACACGTTTCCGAGGCCCAAAGCTAGGGAGGACAAGCTGATGCTTATTCAGCAAAGGGGAATGGGAATAACTTAACTATTTATTTCCCATCATTCCCCCAACAAAAGGCCAATGTCAGAATTCAGGCGTAAATCCAAACGGCTGAACACTGAAAATCTGTGAAGGCACTCACTTTGGAGGTGTAGCAACAGGGCAGACTTGCAAGTGGAAGGACTGATGAAGGGGCTTCCGGGGAAACAGTCCTTTGATTTCAATGCTGACTAATTTCTTTTGAAGTGATCGCTGCGTGCTAGGTACTCCGTATCTAGGGTCTCATCTTGTCTGTGAACGCATCAGAACACACAGGCTTATAGAATTGTTACAGGCTAAACTGAGGCCTACCAAAAATATTAAGAATCTATTGAACAAAAGTTGCTTAGAATCAGGAAACATCCAATTTAACAGATAGAGAAGATTTCCATGGAGCCGTACAAAATGAAAGACTTGTATCGGCAGAACAGAGAGGGAACAAGAAGTCACAGGAAAGGAAAAATAGCATTATTGCGAGGTCACTTTCTTTTAGAGAATGGAAGAGGCCTATCAGACTGATTACCTCACTAGTGCTGATCAGTGTTGCGACCGGCGCAACAAACACCGAGATCAGGGTCCTGAGGGTAGGGGAATGTAAGGAAAAAAAGAGAGAAGAGAAGACAGTTTGGGAACAGGAGGGTCCCCTGGGCTGATGGCCCAAGTGACGGCTTTATTGTTGCTGTACACAATCTTTTATATCAAGACTCATAAGGGTCAGGCCATTCTAAGAATAAACAGGTTTCACATAATCGCTGCCAACCAAAACATTTAGTTCTGTGTTCCTTGTGAATTTTCTAAACGGGTCACAGCAAGACCTTGTTGATAAGATTGCTAGCAAAACACAGTTCTCATGTTTGTTTCTATTTGCCTCGGGGTAGATAAAAGGGGAGGTAACATTACTGCCAACACCCACAGACCACAGGCTTCAGGAATTAACTTTCTCAGCCTTGACAAAGCTTTCGTATGCCCTTGAAAATGGGGGAATGGGAGGGGGAACCACTGGGTTGGCTGAGTCAGCAGGGAACCGTTGCTCGACCCAGTCTCAGCCTGGCACCGGGGCCTGGCCTCCCACAATCAGGGGATTCCTGATTCACTGGAGCTTAATGCTCCACTTCTGGGACAGCTGACACTTGCAATAAATTCAGTCTTGGTTCCGTGACATGGCACTTAGCATGAGGTACTCCATTTTGGATATGTTGTCTTGTTTTCACCAGAAGTTATCAGTCCCTGAGTTGCCTCCCCCATTAAATTAACTCCTATAGACATGAGTTAAGGTCTCCTATATGTTAAATGCCAAGATGGAAATATAAGGTGTTAAGAATTTACTTACTTGAGCATCACACCTGGGAAGCTCAGAAATGCAGACTCTTGGGGTGCCTGGGTGGCTCAGTGGGTTGAGAGTCTGACTCTTGATTTAGGCTCAGGTCATGATTTCATGGTCTTGAGATTTCAGGTCTTGAGACCTGTGTTGGGCCACTCTGAGCATGGAACCTGCTTGGGATTCTCTTCCAATCTTTGCTCCTACCCTGTGCAGTCTCTCTCTCTCTCTCTCTCTCTCTCTCTCTCTCCTCAAAATAAATAAATAAACATAAGAAAAAATAGAAATGCAGAATCCTGGGCCCCATTTCAAAGGTATTGACTCAAAAGTTGTATTTTTTTCTTTTTTAAAAATTTTTTAATGTTTATTTTTGACAGAGAGAGACAGACAGAGCATGAGCGGGGGAGGGGCAGAGAGAGAGGGAGACACAGAATGGGAAACAGGTTCCAGGCTCTGAGCTGTCAGCACAGAGCCCGACGCGGGGCTCGAACTCACAAACTGCAAGATCATGACCTGAGCCGAAGTCGGATGCTCAACCGACTGAGCCACCCAGGCCCCACTTTTTATTTTTTTTTTAAGTTTATTTTTATTTATTTTGAGAGAGAGAGAGAGCAAGTGGGGAAGGGGCAGAGAGAAGAGGGAGACAGACTCCCAAGCAGGCTCCACACGTCAGCACAGAGCCCGATGTGGGGTTCAATCTCAAGAACGGTGAGACCATGACCTGAGCTCAAGTCTAAATTGGACTCTTGGGTACCTGAGTGGCTCAGTCAGTCAAGTGTCTGACTTTGGCTCATGATCTCACACCACAGTCATGATCTAACAGTTTGTGGGTTTGAGCCCTGCACTGGGCTCTGTGCTGACAGGTCAGAGCCTGGAGCCTGCTTCGGATTCTGTGTTTCCCTCTCTCTCTATCCCTCCCCCGCTCATGCTCTGTCTCCCCAAAATAAATAAACATTAAAAAAAAAGAGTTGGACACTTAACCGACTGAGCCACCCAGATGCACCAGATGTATTTTAAACAGACTCAGATGCATATCACACTTTGAGAAGGTCTAAGGTCTGGTCTGGGTGTCACTTACCTGGCCACTGTAACCATCCAGAGGCCAGGAAACTTAACGGTGCCCCCAACAGACAAAATGGATCACAGCTTCAGAACAGTCAGCAAGATGCTTTCAAGATACCCACACAAATGCCCTCTATGTGCAAATATGTCTGTACAAACATGTCTTGTGTGTTCACACATGTCCTGTGAGATCCATGGGCCTCTTGAGATTGTGGGTGCCTTGAGCTGCTTTGGATATACTCAGCATTGACCATTTTATCTATTTACCTTAAAAAATGGAGTTGATTTAACAAACATTTCTATAGAGCTCATTATCATCTAGGTAACCATTTAATATATAATTCACATTAGTGCTGATAAGATCCTTTCCTGGTATGCACTATTATCAACTCCATTTTATGGATGGGTAGCAAAAGGCTGAAGAAAATATGTCCCGAGTTAAACACGTGGGAGGCAGGAGCTGACCCTGAAAATAGGCTGATTGGTGCCAAGAAATTTTAAATATTTGGATAGTGAATTGCACTCAATTTTGAAGAAGGAACACTACTTATGATGTGGTGTGTAGAAGAAAAATAGTAAAACACCAATGCATCACTCTGTGTTTCAGTTTCTGACAAACAAAAGTCCAAAATCTTATAATTGGTCTCTCCTGGAAAGATGAAAGTATTGTAGATGAAATTGTACTGAATTCTACAATCGCTGACTCCATTAAAAGAATAAAGCCTTTGAATACAAGGTGCCTTAAGGAAATAGAAAAAAAGGCTTGTTTCTGGATCATTACCCCAAATCACTTTTGTAGCCATCATTATTTTTTTTCTGTGGGAGTTAATGAGTATAAAAATGATTAGTCTTGCTTCCCAGCACCAGTGGGAGACGTCAGAAGCCCGATCTTGCACACGAGGTGCACTCCAAGCAAGAATCTCTTTCCTTTTACCTGCAGATTTCGTGAGCACAGACTTCTCTGACATAGTCTTGAAACTCACTGTTTGGAGAAGGTCTTTCTGTCTCAGTGAGGCTCACTTCCGGTGGATATTGAAGCTCTAACACATTTATAATGTTGGGGAGGAAATGCTTTCACTCCACCCTCCTGGCTTTGATAGCTGGTTATGGGAAGTGAACCGACAACAGGCAGATTGACAGGAGAAAAGGTGTATGAATTTATTAATTTTTATTATTACATGCATGGGGGCCTCCCAGGGGGAAAGGGTGACTATCTCCCAAAGCGGTGAGATTGGAGGGAGAGCTTATATACCATTTTTTTTTAATGTTTATTATCTTAGAGAGAGCACGCACACACGAGCAGAGGAGGGGCAGAGAGCAAGAGGGAGACACAGAATCCGAAACAGGCTCCAGGCTCTGAGCAAGTGTTCAGCACAGAACCCAATGTGGGGCTCAAATCCACAAACTGTGAGATCATGACCTGAGCTGAAGCTGGACACTCAACCGACTGAGCCACCCAGGCGCCCCTTGAGAGCTTATATACCATCTGAATTGGAGCAGGGGAGGGGGCTGTGGGCCTCTGAGGGGGACAGTGAATGGTGTTTAGGAAAGATGAGTGGGCCTTTTGGAGAATAGATAGCAGGTGTGATAGTCTGTGACAACGTTTGTCTGGTTGTGGCGTGAACTTCTTTCTTCCCTCCTGTGATGAAACCCCAGGAGGGGATTGATGGCAGTTAGGGTCTTTTTTTTGGGGAGGACCTGTCTTTTTTTTTTTTTTTTTTTTTTTACATTTTATTTATTTTTGAGAGACAGAGAGAGGCAGAGCACAAGTGGGGGAGGGGCAGAGAGGGAATGAGACACAGAATCTGAAGCAGACTCTAGGCTCTGAGCTGTCAGCACAGAGCCTGACATGGGGCTCGAGCCCACAAACTGTAAGATCATGACTTGGGCCGAAGTTGGACACTCAACCGACTGAGCCACCCAGGCGCCCTGGACCTGTCTTTTTTTTGAGAGAGGGAGTGAGCACTTGGAAGCATGGGAGGGTCAGGGGGAGAGAGAGAGAATCCCAAGCTGACTCCACACCCAGAGCACAGTCTGAATGCAGGGCTCAATCTCACCAACCATGAGATCACAATCTAAACTAACATCAAGAGTTGGATGCTTATCCAACTGAGCCGCCCAGGCGCCTCTAGAAGAATAATTTAAAAAGGGGGTGGGATGATAAAAAAATAAAAAATAAAAACATTTTTTTTTCTTAATGGTTTCAGTGCACAGTGCCTGGTGCTGGTAGCAATTCCTTAACTATGTGGAACAAATGATGGAGTCAGTGAAAGGAGCACATTTCATCATCCTGAATTCCTGTGCCCACCACGGACACCATCCTTTTTCTCTGCTGGGATAAAGATGCTGTGCAGTGTTTTTGCCCCACCCCAGCCTGGTGTCTTACACATTCCCACCAATGAGCATTGCTGTAGATGAAATGTTGCAAGCCCCCCCCCCTGCCCCCAACAACTACAGCAGCACTCGCTGCTTATGGATCCTGCAGGGGTGTGGGGTGGGGGGAGGGCTCTGCGGGGAGGCAGCACCCTGCAGATGCAGGAAGGGTGCCAGACCATAATGGTTGGGGCTGGGAGCTGCAGGTAGGTGGGTGCCTGCAGTGACAGTGCACGCACACTGGAGCTCTGCAGAGAAGAGGTAAACCTCCTTGCACGCTTTGCAGGTTCACAAAGCAAAGAAGGAAGGCAGCTTGGCCAGCCTTTGTCCTGGAGACAGCCTCCAGCGTGCACCTGAGACAAAGGCCGTGGCGGGGGTGCTGGGGCTCCTGTGGCCGGCCTTGCGTACAAGACCCTGGAGGAGACAGGTGCTAACCCCACACCCATGCAAGGTTTTGGGGTTGCTTCCCAGGCTGGGCCCGTCCTTTTCTTCCTGTGCTCATTTCCATGTTGTTTCAGCAGGCAGGAGAGAGGGGGTCTTCAGTCAAATCCCAGCTCCAGGTGGGAATGAAAGGCTGGAGACCACGGTGGAGGGGAGGTGGGGGGTGGGTCAGGGAACTGAATCTGGTGTTGGGTGAGCAGCTTGTGGGATGGATCATTGCCATCTCAGTGCCCACACAGACACGCAGACACAAAGGCCAGATGTGCTGGCCCCTCAGCCCCTGAGCTGCACAGCTACCCATTCCCCACCTAGGACAGGCAGGTTTCGGGTGCCCCCAGGGGCTGGGGTCAGGGGACAAAATGCTCTGGAGGCCACACAGGCCTTTCTGGTTACTTGTTCCTCCACGAGAGTGAGCTCCCGTCCTCATTATATAGTATATTTCTATTACTTCCTGTCTACATACAGATATGCAAAAATCGTGTGGGAAGCCTGGGTGGCTCCATGGGTTGAGTGTCTGACTTTGGCTCAGGTTGTGATCTCAACCGGTTCCTGAGTTCAAACCCCGATGCGGGCTCAGTGCTAACAGCATGGAGCCTGGCTCATATCCTCTGTATCCCTCTCTCTCTGCTCAGCCCCTGCTCACGCTCTCTCTCAAAAATAAACTAAAAAAAAAAAAAAAAAAAGTAAAAATGTTGGGGCACCTGGTAAAAATGTAGGTTAAGTGTCCAACTTTGGCTCATGTCATGATCTCACAATTTGTGGGTTCAAGCCCCGTGTTGGGCTCTGCACTGACAGCGAGGAGCCTGCTCGGGATTCTCTGCTCTCTCTCTCTCTCTCTCTCTCTCTCTCAAAATAAATAAATAAACTTAAAATGAAACAATCAGGAATCACCCTGTCCCACTAATCTGACTGATAGGCCCCTGCTGTCCCCTCCCTAAAGGAAAGTGACCTTGCAATAATCACCCACCTTTGGCCCCGTATGACTTCCTTGCTTCCCCCCTTTCTGCCGATAGAAGTCTTTCATTTTCGGCTCCTCCGAATGCCTTCTTATCTGCAAGACTGGGTGCTGCCTGATTCAAATCAGTCTTTGTTGAAATACACTCTCACACTTTTCAATATACCTCAGTTTCTCTTTCAGCAGTGCTGGTATCAGAAGTGGGACCTCAGGGAAACCCCTGTCAGTCCCAGAGCAACCGGGAACCAGGCACAGGCACCTGCTGAGCCCCTCTGAGCCCATGGCTGTCTTGCCGCCTCCAGTGGTCATGGGTAAGTCCTGGTTGGTCCTGGTCCTCCTGTGTTATGAGCTTTCAGACTTTATCAGAGCATGTCTCTTTCCAGACTGGAAATCGGCTGAAGTCAGACTGGGTCTGACTTAGAAACTGGGCTAGGTCTGGGGTTGGATTGGGTCCTATGTGAGGCCTCAGGTAAATCGGATTTTGTTTAAAGGCTGAACAAGCAGTTTAACATTACCAGAGATAATCTTTTTCCTTTTAAGTTTTTTTTTTTTTAATTTTTTTTTCAACGTTTTTTATTTATTTTTGGGACAGAGAGAGACAGAGCATGAACGGGGGAGGGCCAGAAGAGAGGGAGACACAGAATCGGAAACAGGCTCCAGGCTCCGAGCCATCAGCCCAGAGCCTGACGCGGGGCTCGAACTCACGGACCGTGAGATCGTGACCTGGCTGAAGTCGGACACTTAACCGACTGCGCCACCCAGGCGCCCCTCCTTTTAAGTTTTAATTTTAAAAAAAAAATTTTTTTTCAACGTTTATTTATTTTTGGGACAGAGAGAGACAGAGCATGAACGGGGGAGGGGCAGAGAGAGAGGGAGACACAGAATCAGAAACAGGCTCCAGGCTCCAGGCTCCGAGCCATCAGCCCAGAGCCCGACGCGGGGCTCGAACTCACGGACCGCGAGATCGTGACCTGGCTGAAGTGGGACGCTTAACCGACTGCGCCACCCAGGCGCCCCTCCTTTTAAGTTTTAATTTTAATTCCAGTTAGTTAACATACAGTGTAATATGAGTTGCAAGTGTAGAATTGATTCAACAACTCTCAGTGCTCATCACAACAGGTGTACTCCTTCATCCCTATCTCCCATTTAATACACCCCCGACCCATCTCCCTTCTGGTAACCATCAGTGTGTTCTTTATAGTTAAGAGTCAGTTTCTTGTTTTGCCTCTCTCTCTCTTATTTTCCCTTTGCTCGTTTGCTTTGTTTCTTAAATTCCACATATGACTTAAATCATATGGTATTTTCTTTCTCTGACTGACTTATTTCACTTAGCACATAATACACTCTAGCTCCATTCATGTTGTTGCAAATGGCAATATTTCATTTTGTTTTCATCACCGAGTACTATTCCAATGCATGTATATACCACATCCTCTTTATCCATCATCAGTTGATGGACATTTGGGCTCTTTCCATAATTTGGCTATTGTTGATAGCACTGCTATAAACATTAGGGTGCATGTACCCCTTTGAAACAGCACACCTGTTTCCCTTAGATAAATGCCTAGTAGTGCAATTGCTGGGTCATAAGGTAGTCCTATTTTTAGTTTTTTTGAGGAACCTCCATACTGTTTTCCAGAGTGGTTGCACCAGTTTGCATTCCCACTAGCAGTGCAAAAGAGATCCTCTTTGTCCATCATCAGTTGACAGACATTTGGGCTCTTTCCATAATTTGGCTATTGTTGATAGTGCTGCTATAAACATTGGGGTGTATGTGTCCCTTTGAATCAGCATTTTTTTTATCCTTTGGGTAAATACCTAGTAGTGTAATTGCTGGGTCATAGGGTAGGTCTATTTTTAACTTTTTGAGGAATCTCCATACTGTTTTCCAGAGTGGCTGCACAAGTTTGCATTCCCACCAGCAGTGCAAGAAGGTTACCCTTTCTCCACACCCTCGCCAACATCTGTTGTTTCTTGAGTTGTTAGTTTTGGCCATTCTGATAGATGTGAGGAGGTATCTCATCCTGGTTTTGATTTATATTTCCTTGATGATGAGTGATGTTGAGCATCTTTTCATGTGTCTATTAGCCATCTGGATGTCCAAAGATAATCCTGAGACACAGTGGCCACAGTGGAGAACTTTTAACCTAGATGAAGAGGTGTCCCAGAGAAAAAGGGGGCTCAGCCAAGTAGTCACCATAAAGGCTCGACAGAAAATTGTTTTTCCTCCTTTACAGTTTCTGGTGACCAAGATGAGACCTGCTGGGATACCAGGCTCACTCCAGAACCTGCAGATGATGTCCTGGGAGTAAAAGCAGGAGCTGGCAAAGGGTGAGAAGTCTTAGCAGATCTCCATCTATGATGCCTGATGGAGATAGGAAGGTAAAATCTCACGTTGTCCCTTTCTTTCCAAATTCGGACTGGCAGGAGAAAAACATTTTTAAAAATTAGATCTTTGTTTTTCTTTATTAAAAAAATTTTTTAATGTGTATTTATTTTTGAGAGAGAGAGACACAGAGCATGAGCAGGGGAGGGGCAGAGAGAGAGGGAGACACAGAATCCGAAGCAGGCTCCAGGATCTGAGCTGTCAGCACAAAGCCTGACATGGGCCTCAAATCCATGAACTACATGATCATGACCTGAGCCGAAATAGGATGCTTAACTAATTGAGCCACCCAGGCTCCCCTAAAAGGATTTTTTTTTAAACATGGCTCTATCATCACAGGTTGGCCAAACTGGAAGCTGATATTCAGAGCCTGCTAGGAACTTATTTTTAGGCCTCCTCTCCTAAGTTAAAATAAAGCTATGTACACAGAGATAAAGGAAAACATTCTGAAGCCTTTTGTGCTGAAGCATGTACTGAAATATTCCAAAGACACACAGCTGTAAACCTAGAACATAGGAATCTTTTGCTTTCCATTGTAGTTGGAAATGTTCCTGATATCACGAAGCAAATTGAGTGTAATATGGCTGGATGGCTGCATCAGCACCTTGATATCACTCAGGCTCTACTATGATTCTTTGGGGGAATTAAAAGCCACTGTCCTTATCCCATAAGGGATTTTGCTTTGCAAAAGCAGAAATGCAGCTCTAGAAGCAATTCAAGGTCCACCTGTCTTTACCATTCCCCAAATGTCCTGTATCCATTTCATGATGCTTGCAGATACCGTAAAAGATCAGGATTTTGGAGGGGCACCTGGGTGGCTCTTGGGTAAGGGGCTGACTTCAGCTCAGGTCATGATCTTTCTTTTGTGGGTTTGAGCCCCACATCGGCCTCTGTGCTGACAGTTCAGATCCTGGAGCCTGCTTCAGATTCTGTGTCTCCCTCTTTCTCTCTGCCCCTCCCCCGCTCATGTCTGTCTCTCAAGAAAAAATAATAATAATAAATAAAATTTAAAAATAAAAAAAAAAAACCTCACAGAGGACAGATGTCAGACACCAAATCAAAGACACATTTTCAGGGGCACCTGGGTGGCTCAGTCAGTAAAGCATCCAACTTTGGCTCAGGTCACCATCTCATGGTTTGTGAGTTTGAGCCCCATGAAGGGCTCTGTGCTGACAGCTCAGAGCCCACTTCAGATCCTCTATCCCTCTCTCTCTCTTCCCCTCCTCTGCTCATTCTCTCTCTGTCTCAAATAAATAACTAAACTTAAAAAAATAAGAAATTATAACCAGGATTTTTTTTTAACATTTAAGTAATCTGCACAGACAGCAAAGATTTTGTGTCCTACTAAAATACCTTACTGTGTTTCACGTTGTCTTTAGCAGGTCTTTGATTATGTAAGAAAATCCAGTTTTCTCATCTTACGCCATACCACCTTGAATGCGCCTGATCTCATCTGATCTTGGAAGCTAAACAGGGTCGGGCCTTTAACATCTTCAATTGCCACTTTGGTCGAGTAGATGAGTAAGTATTATTTCATAATAATCTGTGATCCTATTTAATCAAATGTCCAAACCTTCTGACATTTTCCCCAAATCAAATTCTAAATGGAGCCTTAATTTTTTTTAAATGTTTATTTTTGAGAGAGAGAGAGAGAGAGAGAGAGAGAATGAGCAGGGGAAGGACAAAGAGAGAGGGAGACACAGAATCTGAAGTGGGCTCCAGGCTCTGAACCATCAGGATAGAGTCTGATGTGGGGCTCAAATCCATGGACCGTGAGATCATGACCTGAGCTGAATGAAGTCGGACACTTAACTGATGAGCCACATAGGCTCCCCGTGTTGTCTTTAAACATATATATATATATATATATTTTTTTTTTTTTTTTTTGAGAGAGAGAAGGAGACACAGCATGATCAGTGGAGGGACAGAGGGAGGGAGACATGGATCCGAAGCAGGTTCCAGGCTCTGAGCTGTCAGCACAGAGCCCGACGTGGGGCTCAAATCCATTGACTGTGAGATCATTACCTGAGCTGAAGTTGGTGGCTTAACCGACTGAGCCACCCAGGCGCCCCTGGAGCCTTTTGACCTCAAAATAACTTTGACATTTCCCAGAGGGATCCTGGAATATCTCAAAGGACGTGTGTCTCACCTTGTTAAAGAAAGACGTCAGACCAGTTAGCTTGATTTGATATGCAATTATGGTATACAAATCATGCAGCAAGCACCTTCAAACACATCATGGTAAACCTTAAGTTGTATGTGTGGGTGTATGTTACTAATATACCATGAAATGCTCAAAGTACATAGAAATCTGTTGATACTCTCCTTGTCCAGCTAGCACCTGAAATTGTATGCCACAGAAACATCTACACTTCCTTATCAAAAGAACACTCACCAAATGTTTGAGCATGGGCATTTTTTAAAGTGTTTTTATTTATTTTTGAGGGAGAGAGAGACAGAGTGTGAGCTGGGGAGGGGCAGAGAGAGAGGGAGACACAGAATCTGAAGCAGGCTCCAGGCTCCAAGCTGTCAGCACAGAGCCTGGTGTGGGGCTCAAACTCGTGAACCACAAGATCATGACCTGAGATGAAGCCGGGAGCCCAACTGACAGAGCCACCCAGGCACCCCTGACCATGGGCATTTTTAACTTTTGCCATTTACAGACCGTTGTTTTACTCTGACGTTCTTGCAAGAGTAAGATTCAGCAAAAGGACCCTGCTGAGTACTCTTGACCACGGACCCCACTGCCAAGCCACCAGGTGTTGAAACTTGGGTGCGTATTCCAAATTGAGGAAGGCTTCCCCTGCCATCTGGTCATTTGTAAACACCGGATAATGCCACTGGCCACATATCTCGGGTCATTGCCGAGGGGGATAATCTAACCTCCAATGTCTGTTGGATTCTCCACGATGCGATGCTGGCAATCCTGTCATTCTGCCTGGCACAAACCTTCCCCTTGATTTCCAATGCCTCAGCACACACCTCCTTACTCAGTTAAAAGATAATCAAGACTGTCTGTGGCCAGAGGCTCAAGGGGTTTTTGCTGGGCAGCTACTGGTTCAGTAGCAAAATCTGCAACATCAAGAGTGAAGGGGAGGGGGAGCCTGGGTGGCTTGGTCGGTTAAGCCTCAGAATTGGGCTCAGGTCATGATCTCCATGCTGACAGCTCAGAGCCTGGAGCCTGCTTCGGATTCTGTCTCCTTTTCTCTCTGACCTTCCCCTGCTTTGCTCTCTCTCATTCTGTCTCTCTGTCAAAAATAAATAAACATTTTTTTTTTAAATGTAGGAGGGATTATTAAAACAAGACTCCAGACCCCAAATATGGAGTCACTTCTAAGCCCCAGCTCACCAAACCGAAACAATCAATGACAGTGTTAGCTCTCCCAGAAATGGGAGCTTCGACCAGACAATCAGGATTCCCTGGTCAGCACTGGTGACAAAATCTGCCTGGTAGGCCCCTGCCGTCCCTTCCCCAAAGGAAGGTGGCCTTGTCATAAGCCACCTGCTTTCTTCCTCATTCCTGCACCGTTCTGCCTGGTTAAGTCTTTCATTTCCTACAGCTCCCTGGCACTCCCTGCTATCTGCCTGGAGACTGTGTGCTGCCTGATTTCAATCCAGTTTTGCTCAAATAAATTTGTAACATTTTTAAGAGGACTCAGTTTACTTTTTTTTTTTAAATTTTTTAATGTTTATTTATTTTTGAGAGAGACAGAGACAGAGCATGAGTGGGGAAGGGGCAGAGAGAGACACACAGAATCCAAAGCAGGCTCCAGGTTCTGAGCCATCAGCACAGAGCCTCACACAGGCTTGGAACCCACGAGCTGTGAGATTATGACCTGAGCTGAGTCAGATGCTTAACCCACTGAGCCACCCAAGCGCCCCAAGAGGCCTCAGTTTACTTTTTAACAGAGGAGATCTAGAAAACGGATCGCACATATGTCCGAAAACACAAAACTTGACATTTTATGAGAACGATTTTCCTATACTTGATGTATTTGATAGGTTTTGAGTTTTCAGGAGAGGTGGTCTGCATCTGGGAAGGGAGAGCTCTGGAGAGATGTGCACGAGGGTGTTGGGAAAGGAGGATGGGGCAGATGGAAGGGTGTAGGGAGGAGGCTGGGGGCTGGGGAGGCAGCCGGCCTCACCCACAGGACCGTGCCCTGGGGACACCCCAGGCCATGAGGTTTTCTCCAAGGTTCCCCCTCTTCCCCTCCAGGGCAGCCGCACTGCCATTGTCACCCGCATGCTAGGAAATCGCGAGGATGTCCAAAGACAGGGGTGAAAACGTTAAGGCACAAACGTGGACAAAACACAACAGATTCCAAGCTCAGACACCAAACTGAGGGCGCAGCAAAGGCGATTGGGAAAGGGAAGCTTTAGAAAGCTCCAGAACGTGCCTCAGCCAACCGGGTAGGATTGTTTGAACCAATCCAGATGGGCTGTTCTGGTAAATACCAGAGGCTTGGCTCTTCCTGTTCATCTCAGGGGCCTCCTGAGACTGACTGTGTGCCCGAGGGGTGCCCCCCAGGCGGCTGTGGGCGTGAGGGGGCCCTGAGGCGAAGGTCCCGCACTCCCAGCCTCTGCGCATCCCGTCACCGCCTGCAGTATTGCGTCCCCGCGCCCCTGTGCTACACCTCTGCACATCCCCGCACCATCTGCAATTCTCTGCGCCCCCCTGCCTCCCCCCACCTCTACACCTCCCAGCACCCGCTGCAATTCTGTGACAGCCCGCCCCCCCCCCCCCCCCCCCCCGCCTCCCATCAACTCTGCAGGTCCTGACACCTTCTGCGGTTCTGTGCCCCCCCCCCCCCCCCCCCGTCTTCCCCCACCTCTGCACGTCCCGGCACCTTCTGCAGTTCTCCATCCCCGCGGCCCTTGTGCCCAGCACCCCTACACCTCCAGGCATCGTTTGCACTTCTGCGCTCCCACCCCAGCCCCCTGTGACCTGCACCTCTGCACCCCTGTACCCACCCCCCGCTTCCACCCGGCCCTCCCAGCGCGCTGGAAGGGCGGCCGGGGGAGGGGGTTCCTCGGTCCCCCACCTGTGCGAGGTCGTCGCCCCGCTCGCCCCGCCCCGCCCGGGGACCCCGGGGGGAGGGGGGCGGCGCGGGCCGACGATAGCCACGGGGGCCACCAGCAGGGCCAACTAAGTGACTTTGTGCGGGGGTTTCCCGAGGCCTTGGCTCTCCGTTCGCGGTCTTGGGAGAGAGCCAGCTTTTCAGACTCGCTTGGGAGCGGGACTGTGGGAGGGGGGTGGCGACGGGAGGCTCGCCTTCAGAACTCCGGATCCACCAATCCGTGGTAGGCCTGCACTGGAATCCGGCTGCCCAGGGTCAGCCCCTCCAAGGCTCTGCCTCCTCTCCTCCTGCTGTGGGCTGTCTGCAGCCTCAAGCTGTCTCCGACCTCTGTGGCCAGCCCTCTGCTGGGACAGCAAACGCATCCTAGTATCTGAGAGAGGGAACCACCTCCAGTAATTTCTCCAAAGTGGGAATGGGCTCAAGAAATGCTTTTCCCAGGGACTGGGGGAGGGGGTGGTGGCGGGAGCTTTGGCTGCTGTTTCAGCTTCCTTATTCCAAGTACCCACGCGAGCCCCTGCACACCGCCGGCCTGCACCCCGGCTTCTCGCTCACCTCGCCTCCCCACCTGTGGTTTGGGTTCCCATCTGCATAACTCTCATGAGTTCTCTCCTGTTAGTTACACAGATTTTGTTGTTTGTCGGTTCCTATTTGTTTCACAGCGTGTGATTCTGATATACACAGATTTATCTCGTGTTCCTTCAGGGAAAAGCTCCAGTTCTTTCCCAAAGCTACCAGCATACACTATTACTGAATTCAACTTGCCTCCGTGGGTTGATACTCACTTTTTTTCAGTGGCTTGTTTTTTTCCTACAACCAATGACTGGTCTTGACTTCAGAAGTCAGAGACCTGAATGCTTTTTGCAACTTCCACTCATCATAGAAAGTAGTTGCCTGCTGTTGTTCCCAGAAAAATAGATAACCTGGCCTCTGGCTTCGCTGCCTCCTGCAACTGGGCCCTGGAACCTTCTGGAGCCTGGTCACACCTCCTTCCTGCATAAGCATTGGCTATCTACATGGCCACCTAGCATCCACCCATAATGTGCCCCCCCTTCCGCCTCTCATGGCCACTCAACATCCACCCATAATGTGTCCCCCCCACCTCCCACAATCCACGCATAATGTGCTTCCCCTTCTGCCTCCCATGGCCACCCAACATCCACCCGTAATGTGTCCCCCTGCCTCCCAACATCCACCCATAATCCTGAGCTTGCAGCCCGGCTGTGGCCTCTACTGCCTCTTGCTGTGGGTCATTTTTTGCTATTTTAAAATATAGGGGTCTTACTATTATTATTCAGGTATGCTGAGGTGACCACCATCAGAGAGACAGCTTTTGGGGGCGCCTGGGGGACTCAGTTGGTTAAGCCACCTGCTCTTCATTTCGGCTCAGGTCATGGTCTCAAGATTCGTGGCATCGAGTCCCACATCAGGCTCTGTACTGACAGCGTGGAGCCTGCTTGGTATTCTCTGTCTCCCTCTGTCTCAAAAACAAACAAACATAAAAAAGAGAGCTAGAGAGTGCTATGACACTCATTTACCCAGAGGGGCACTTGGCTGCACATGACTGCATGGGGAAGCCCTGGGTCTGCAGGACCTGCAGCCCTGGGTCTGCACTAAAGGTCTTGTGGGCGAGATCTTTAGTGCATCTCTGCAGGACAGGTGAGTGTTGGCCAGTTTGAGTGTTTCAGTGGGCTGTGAGGTGGAAGGGCTCTCCCATTGTCTGGCACCTGCCTGGGCACAGCTTGATTAGAGGAGGCAGTGGGTAGGCCTGTGAGCTTTGGGTTGGTGAGTTTGCATATGAAAGGCACGCCTCTGGGTGAATTATTTCCTGTCTTAGGAACTGGTAGCCATGGCCTGGGCAGTCCTTGCTGGGGCCCCAAAACCTCAGATGTCAGGGCTTCAGGATGCAGAAAGTAGGAGGCCATGTGCTTCTAGGAGTTTCTGCCCTTCCTTACAGGAGTCAAGTCTCCTTTCTTCCTCAGGGGGCTACTTCTGTGGGTTCCCAGGGCTGGGTCTGTTAGGGAACCAGGCTGGTATGCTGGCGGAAAAACCAAGCGGCACTCGGAGATCTTGGTGGATCGGAGACTTATTTAACACCGGTGGGTCAGAGGAGACCATTTCTCCAAAGATCTGAGCCCTGAATGTGAGTGGGAAGGGTAATTTATAGTTATCAGCCTCCATATTTGTGTGGGGGTGGTTGGTGGTTTGCACATGCAGCAAACAAAGGAAGAAGAACCCGGAGGAGGGGTCTCTAAGCTAGAGTCCAGAGTTTGCTTTAGCTCAATCAGCCATCTTTGGTGTACTTTATCCACTTCTCCAACATTCCCCCCTTTGATGCCTTTTAAAAAAACTTTTAGTAGGCATCACCTTTCAGTTTTACAGGTTGGTACTCTCAGAAGGCTAAGATATGTGCAGTAGTTTGGTGAGGAACAGTGTTTTCAATAAAATGTACCATGGCATTCAGTATACAAGGGCCGATGGATATAAGTAAAATTATGGAGACGAGGGGACCCGCCAGGGCAGGAAGCCAGGATGCCCAATCTGTGAGATCCCATCCTTTCCATTGATACTTTCCTGTTGTCTAAATTGAATTCGTTCCTTGAGTTCCCTAACCTTAGTTGTAACTATTCCTGACTGGTTTAGGAAATAGCAACATTCCTTCCCCAGAGAGATACAAGTCCCTCCTTTTTCTGGAGTGAGGAGGTCAAGGGCTTGCCTATTTTGGAGGGTCACTGCCGCCAAGAGTTTATTTAGCTTTGTAAGGTTACCAGAGAATCTGCCACCCGTTCCACCCGTTCATTTAGCTCTTGAGATAGACTATGGTATACTCCTATGGATGAACCTGTGCCCCCTATTCTGGTTCCTATTCCTGTCGCAATTCCTGCTCCTATCAGAATGGGTAGCAGGACTGCCCATTTAGCCTGGGACTTGGGGCTAAAGATTGTGAGGGGAAGCACATCCAGCAGGTTTGGGTGTGATTATCTATTTTGTGGAGGACTGGTAGAGTGGTGTTAGTCCAACATTGGAGTGGGGAATTGGTAAGCATCTGATTGAGGGCTGAAAGGTTCAGACTTTGGTAGGCTGCTGGGGGAATGGTCACCTTTATGGCTTGTATTACCCTATCCTGGGTATCCTCCATAACTGTTTGAAGGGACCTGTTGTGCACCTCTCTCCCATCCGAGATCCCCCATTGAGGAAGGTAAGTGTAGCAAGCTCTCTTCCCTCTCTGGAGGCCCTTGTTGTGACATGGGTTCCTGAAATTTTGGGTTATCTCTATGGTCCAATACTTATCGTTGAGGCACCGGGTGACTGACAGAGTGGGTGTTTTCCCCTTGTAGCAAACTTCGTGGAGGGAGGTGAAGGCGCTGAATGCCCTTGACTCCCTTATTGTCATATAACAATCCTGGGGGCAAAGTGGGTAAGAGGCAGTTGTGAAGGTGAGAGAGGTTATCATAATATATAGGCAATACTTAATAATTCTCCCATTCAGAGGAGGTATGTGAGACCCAGCATGCATCTTTTGTCCCATGTCCAGCTTGTTGGTGATTTCTCTATCAGCCCAACAGTAAGAATTAAGATCAGGGCTATGGCACCAGTAAGGGGCAAGGGCTGGCAGAGTTGCATCCAAACACCTGGGCTTGGTCCACATGTTGATTCCTCAAGCTTCTGTCATGCGCAGGCCAGCCAGCTTCCGGGGCGTGGCTGGAGCAGGGCTGGAGATCTCAGGAGCCAGTGTCTTTTTGAGGGTCAGCTTAAGCGGGTTGACTGGATCTGGATCACATTGCCAGGTTGAGGGTTCATCTGAGTTGGCCTTAACTCTGGAGTGATGGACCCATGGGGTGATACCTGAAACTGAATCCTCTATTTGGTTGTATATCTGTAAAGTCCACCTCCAAGTCTTTGAAAGGGGTGGGTTTCTGGTAACTGTCAGACCAGATTTAGGGAAGATATGGTTTGCATATTTAGAGATCCATCCTGTTCAGTTGCTTAAATAATCATATGCCCATGGGGTCTTATTATTATCCACATAGTATAACAAGCACAGAAGATTGCCTATATATGAAATACTGTAACAATTTTCTGAAGTTTACCTCAAGTTGTCTAGTTTAGGCAAACAACAAACATTTAAAGACAATCATAACTAGCATTTAACATCCATAACTGTGCATTGTTGAAACATAGTTGTTCTCTCTAAAACCCACCCTTTCCAGAGATAGCAAAATTGAGACCAATGCATTTGTAGAACAAATCCAGTCTTAACAAATCTGGCCTAATTATTTACATAAGCTCAGCAAGAATAGCGATTGATCATGAGGAACTTTTAAAGTCTGCTTTGTTGGAACCTTTTATAAGGAATCTCTGGGTTGAACTTTTAGTAGCCTCTCCCGGCCAGAAGCCAAGCCAAATACTTGCCATCAGACAGGCTGCAATACCTGTAGAATTGGGCAAATTCCTCTTCATGAGGTCTCAAAGATATCCTGAGGTTCCTGCACCTGCCAGGAAATGACCTTCTTTACTCATCTGGTGAGGTTGCAGTCACGTGAGATTACGGGAGAGACCCCCCAGAGGAAGTGCCCTCCCAGGCTACCCTCCCTCCTTCTCCATACAGCCTTGCTCATATTAACATCTGACAGCTCTTCTATTCTTGTCGGTCTAGTAAAGGTGCAAACTGGTCTCACGTTGTTGCCAAACAACATTTAGACCTTTATTGTTTTTTCTCATTGGGGTCCATTCAACGTATAGCATTACATTAGTTTCAGGTATACAGTATCTTGGTTCGATATTTGGATATATCGTGAAATGATTACCACAGTAAGTCTGGTTAATGTCCACCACCCCACATGGTCACAAGATTTTTAAGATCTATCCTCTTAGCAACTTTCGAATATGAAATACAGTATCACTAAGAAAATAGTTGTTCTTAACTCTGCTATAATTTCCATTTCACTGATTTTGCCTTAAATTCTGTACTTTTTTAGTTTTGTTGAAGAAGTCCTTCTGTGCCTCTGGGTGACAAATGTATTGTCCTACGTTTTTTGTCTGTTAACATCATGGTATTGGCTGTGCACTTTCTAAGACCGGTGATTGCTTCAATTCTCACTTCAGCTCACCTGATATGTGTCCATCCATCTGTGTGATCTCTCTGTGTCCTTCTGCAAAGTTTGGCTTTCTGTGTTGTAGAGTTTGTTGAATACATCAAGGAGGCTTTCAAATAACACATAAGTGTTCATAAATCTCTAATTAAAATTTTTGGGTTATAACTTGACTTATTAACACTTTAGTACAAGACCTTTACAATGCTGTTTCCTTCTGTATCTAAGTGCTGATTTTTCCTTGTTAAAAAAAAATCACAATAAATGGAGAACTTATACAACCTTTCACCCTGCATTAGATGAATATAATCGTAGATTTAAAGAGTTTGCTTTGTAGTTTATTTCTTATTTTTTGGCTTAATAATTTCTGCTTTTATATCTACTTTTTTACTTCGTGTTTACTTTGGTTTACTCTGTTTTTCCTTCAGCATACTGAGTTGAACGGTGTATTCAGTGTCCACAGCAAATTACCACAAAGTGGGCACCCTGAAGTAATAACAGACCTTTATTGTGTCATGGTTCTGGGGGCTCCAAATCTGAGGTTCCCTCTGAGCGTTCTGTGCCTCCATGTAGCTTCTTCTCCTGGTCGCTAGTGCTCCCTGGCAGTCCTTGGCTTGTAGACGCATTACCCCAATCTGTCCCCATCTTCATGTGGCTTTCTGCATGGGTGTGTGGCCCAATTTCCCTGTTTTTCATAAGGACACCAGCCATTGGCTTAGGGCCACATGAGTCAAGTATGACCTCATCTTAACCTGATTGCATCCATAAAGACCTTCCTTCCAAATAAGGTCACATTAACAGGCTCCAGGGGTAGGACCTCAACATTTCCAGTTATCTTTTTGTTGGATGCAATCAGCCTCCCCCCCACCCCAAAATATATGAGCTAATTTTTTAAGTTTATTCATTTATTTTGAAAGAGAGAGCAAGAGTGGGGGAGGAGCAGAAAGAGAGGGAGACAGAATCCCAAGCAGGCTCCATACTGTCAGCACAGAGCCCAGAATGGGGTTTGAACTCATGAACAAAGAGATCATGACCTGAGCCAAAATCAAGAGTTGGTCGCTTGACTGATTGAGCCACCCAGGTGCCCCCCAATATAGGAGTTTAAAGAAACACAATTTCCCCTTTTTTAAAATGTTTATTTATTTTTGAGAGAAAGAGAGAGAAAAGAGAGAGCGGGAGAGGGACAGAGAGAGAGGGAGACACAGAATCCGAAGCAGGCTCCAGGCTCCGAGCTTCCATCATAGAGCCCAATGCAGGGCTCGAACTCACGAACTGTGAGATCATGACCTGAGCCGGAGTCAGACGTTCAACCGACTGAGCCACCCAGGAGCCCCAAAACACATTTCCTTTTAAGTAGAGCTTATCTGGTCCCACACATTTTAGCGTGCAGTAGCTCCCATATATATCACGTCTAGATATTTCCAGTATCTCTCATTTTTTCTACCATGTTTACATCTTAAGTTCTAGCAAGGTAGAATGCAAAGTAAAATGATCAAAAACATGAAAGAAGGACATTACTCTCTAGTGCAAAGAACTCTAGATCAACATAATCATTGCTAGCACAAGCAGGGAACTCACTTGTCATTTGAGCGCATGAGAAACCTTTATCATCTGTTTAGTCATGTGAAAGGGCTCATAACATTCTGAACTGTCGTGTTCTGCATTCCTAGTGTGCTATGGTTTCAAGTCACTAACCAAAATCAGGTATAAATTTGATATATATGGACACTAAATAGGATATAACCTGGTCACATTTGGGTTAAAAATGGACTTGTATGGGGTATTAAAAGCATTTATTTATTTATTTATTTATTTATTTATTTATTTAGCAAACATGCTTTTATTGTAGTCTAATTGAAATTCTGGCAATATAGAATTATAGATTTTCTTTTTTTCTCCTAAAACTTAATTTTTAAAAATTTTTTAAATATAATTTATTGACAAATTAATTTTTGTGTTTATTTTTGAGACAGAGAGAGTGAGAGCAGGGGAGGGCCAGAGAGAGAGAGGGAGACACAGAATCCAAAGCAGGCTCCAGGTTCTGAGCTGTCGGCACAGAGCCCGACTCAAGGGCTCAAACCCACAATCTGCAAGATCATGACCTGAGCTGAAGTCAGACGCTTAATCACTTAACCTACCGAACCACCCAGGTACCCCTTTGTTTTTATTTTAATGTTTATTTGTTTATTTTGAGCAACATCGAGAGCATGAGCAAGGGAGGGGCAGAGAGAGAGAGGGAGAGAGAAAATCCCAAGCAGGCTAAGCTGTCAGCACAGAGCCTGATGCAGGGCTCAATCCCACGAACCGTGAGATCACGACCTGAGCTGAAGTCGGATGCGTAACTGTGACCGACTGAGCCACACAGATGCTCCAGAAATATTTACATTGTAATAAAAAGAAATAAATACTACCTGCAAGAGTGATTGAGCTTAGCTGTATTTTAGACTGAATACAGCTTTAAATACACACATCACGATGGAAAACAGGTTGAAAGATGACTTTTCAAGTGTTCTGTTCTGAAACCCTAAGAAATCCTGGAAAATGATTCCCACAGATCACACTGTAACTGCAGTTTATGTTTCCATGTTTCCTATCCACCATTTTCTTTTTCTCAGTACTTGCAATTTGTTTAATCATCAATATTCCTATCCTCATCCCTACCCCCACTTTTCGACCCCAAAGTGAAGACAGTAAGTGGAAAAATCCAAAGGGAAATAAATAAGGAAGAGTCTTTAGTTTAGGAAGTCTACCAGTTTGGGGGACGTATCAGCCTGATGGGTGTGATTTTCAGAATCTCTTACAAACCCAGAGAAAACATTGTACTTGCTTGATTATCAGCTTATTATAAAAGGATCTGATTCCGGGACAGCCAGATGGGAGAGTTGCATAGGGTGAGGCACTGGGGAAGGGGTCACTGTCTCCTGCAGCCTGAAGGGTACGTGACATGTAATACCTGTGGGGGTGAAGCTGCAATGTAGATGTATTACAATGAAGTTGTGGGTCACTTGGGGGCAGTAGATACTGGGGAGACTGCATGCATAGTGTCTGGAACTTTCCCTGGCTGTCCCCAACTTCTGCTCTGCTTGCAGTGGGGTAGTTGATGGTCTCCAACAGCTGGTAAGGCAGGTTCCCTGCTCACACCTGGGTAGTTGCCTCCTCCATCACTCCCCACTCAAGGACTTTTGGCGTGAAATCTGAGGGGCTTGAGGGGGGCAGCGGAGGCCTTTTGTTTGACTATTTTCTGCTGTGAAGGGGTGATGCTCCTGAGTCAAAGTTCCTTGCTTTCTGTCACGATTGGGCTCTCTAGTGTGGAATGTGTGTCCAGCGTTACTCCAAGGGACTGTCCGACGAATCAGGAAGGGAGCGAGTGAAAGAGGAGGCTAAGAAGGTGTGGGCCAAGGGCTAGGCCCAGGACACTTGGAAGGATGAGCTGAGGCCCCAGGACAGAGAGCAACAAGGGTTTCCCTTCTTTGAGGGAATGGCCCCGTTCTTCAGTTTTGTCTGCCTGGTGGAGGACGGAGGACATTTTGGGTGTTTTCCTGGACTTTTGCCTGACTGGTTAACATGGAAAAACAACACTGTTCCTTTACATATAGACAGGTACCTCCTTGGTCTGCAGTTAGTAGGTCTAGGGCCCTGTGATTTGGGAAGACCACGGTGATGAAGTTTTGGGGTGATGGGGGTTTGTGGGGTCCAGAGCTAATGGCCAAGAAAGGATTCTTGAAGACATCTTTGGTGCAAAAAGGTGATTTTATTAAAGCACAAGGACAGGACCCGTGGGCAGGAAGAGCTATACTGGGGTCATCACGGGGTGACTGATTATACACCCTCAAGTTGGGAGGCAGTCAGGGATAGAGTAAGTCTCTAAGGAATTTTGGAAGCAAGGTTTCCAGGACCTTGAGAGGGGCTGGCTGTTGTTAGGGAAACACCATTTATTACTGTTTAATAAAACCTCAGTAATGAGAGCCTTGAGATATATATCGGGGGCCATAAGCTTGGAGTATGATTGCCAGCATCTATCTTGGGGGACTTGTGATAAAGGAAGTAGACTTACAGGGTCCTGGGGGGTCAGGATAATGTTAAGCCAAGATTCCCTTTTCCCCCAGCAAAGTGTCCTCATACAGGCAGCTGAGTTCCTAGAGGGAGGTCACTTGGCCTATGTCAAGGACTTTTCAATGGGCTGTAGGCAGTAAGGGAATTTCATTTTTAAAACACCTTTCCTTTGTTCTTGGGCAGCCAGGAGTGTCTGAGGAATATCACACATTCCACCAGGGGGTGGAGGGTGGGGAGTGGAGTTTGTAACCTGTCAGCTTGTCCTATGCTCCCTCACTATTACTTGTCTCCTTGAGGGTTGTTGGGGTTTCACTGCAAAGGAGGAGGTTTCACCCATGTGGAAACTGAGAATTTACCTACTTATTTTAGGCACTTGAGATGCCTTAGACTCTGGGAAAATAAATAGGGAAGGATGGGGCGCCTGGGTGACTCAGTCAGTTAAGTCTCTGACTCTTGGTTTTGGCCCGGTTCACGATCTCATAGTTTGTGAGTTCAAGCCCTGTGTCGGGCTCTGAGCTGACAGTCTGGAGCTTGCTTGGGATTCCCTCTCTCTCTCTCCCTCCCCTGCTTGAGTGCTCTCTCCTTCTGAAAAGAAATAAACTCTAACAAAATAAAAAAAAAAAAAAAAGCAGATAAGGACACAGAGGTATCATAGCAAGAGCAGCAATGCTACAGGAAAATCAGTGCTGTCCATGCAATCAGAGCACTCCTGGACAGAGGAGATACTCTCAGAGTCCTGACATCTGGGCAACACAGACCCAGGGGATGGACAGAGAAGATACTCCCAGAGTCCTGACAGCTGAGCAACACAGACCCCAGAGAGAAGAGACAGGCCCTGAGGAGGTTAGGACCCAGTAATTAGTTGGCCTCCGCATCCAACAGGAATTGAAGTCTTACCCCTCACTTCCAGGGTCACCTAGTAATCTCCTGCTCAGGAGCTGGAAGGGGCATAGGGTCTCCTTGTTGCAGGGCCATCCATGGAGAAGGGTCAGTCCTGGGGGGAAGTCCCTCCTCCAGTGTCCCATTGCTTTGCAAAGGGGGTAGGGAGTGGATAGCTTCTCCCTCTGGGGACACATGTGTGTCCCCAATGTCTGGGTTTCCCTAAAGTGTAGCAGTTTCCAGCAGCGGCCATTGTTCCAGGGGACCGAGACTACGGAGGCTAAAGTGGCCAGGTCACAGGGCAGCCGGCAGTGTGCTGGTGTCTTGCCCTTCCTTTCCCCTTCTCTTTCTCTATCCTGGTCTTCCTCCTCTAAATCCCACTGATAAAACATGGAAGAGGCCACCTGCATTTGGGCAGGGGAGCCTCTCAAGTTGTCTTCTGGTGTCAGGGCCTGACCGGGTGAGGAATCAGTTGGCCAGCCTCGGATTCGGGGCCCAAATGGGTACGGGTAGTTAGAGCATCCCTGAGCCTTTCTAGAAAGGATTTTTCTGGCAGCCTGTAGTGTACTTTAGCCATGTTAATTTGTGGGTTTAGATCCATTGTTTCACGCCTTCCAGTAGGCAAAGAGTTGTGATCTCCTGTCCACCTAGAGGAAAGACAAAGACAGTAACAATCCTTTGGGGCTACAGGTATCCCCGCTGAACCCTAAGAGTCATCTGGATAGCCTGGGGCCCAGAGACACCTCTCTGGAAGCCCCAACTACGGTTCCTGGGTCAGGGGTGCATCCTCGATCCGTGGACCTCTTGGTCTGGTAAGCCTCCCCAAGAGGGACCCCTGTCCACCCTAGTCGATGTGTCTTTCCTCAGGAGATGGGGGAACCGTCTTCCCTGTACTGAGACACCATCTAGTTTGGCAAACCAGTGTTGGGTCATTTCTTTCGCCCTGCCTTCCTCCATCCTCCCCAGACCAAAGATTTAGTCAAAGATCCTCCCTCCCATGCCTCAGGTAAAATGTAGAAAACACAAGTGATGAGAGCAGAGCAAGAGGATTTGAAAATGGTGGGGTCTCTGTGCACAGGGCTTTGGGAAGTAATGTAGAAATTGCTGAGGTTCAGAGCCGACCGCCAAGAAAGAATTCTTGAGACGTCATCAGTGCCAAAAGGTGGTTTTATTAGAGGGCGGCGACAGCACCAGTGGGCAGAGGCAGCACAGGGGTTGTGAGGAGTGACTGATCCTATCAGATTTTCTCCCCTACAGCGGAAGGAAGACATCAAGGACCCGGAAAACTGAATCTATAGGTTTCTGGAAGTTTGGCTAGTGATTAGATTGCTTTTTTCCTTGTAAATGATTGAGACAGTTACAAACTGATGGAGACTCCGGTCAGGCATGACTGCGATCCGGTCAGATAACCACTTGTCCCCCCAACAAAGCATGAAGAGAACTAGGTCTTCCTTGAGAAATGTTACACTCGCCCTAGTCAGGGACTCCTCAGTGAGCTGTAAGTTGTAAGGAGATTTAGTTTTTTTTTTTCCTTTTGCCTGTTTCCCACCTCAGAAAGCACAGGAGATGCAAGATGGGGGGGGGGGGGGGGGGGGGTCAGCGTCCCAGCTGCACAGAGGTCACGGGGGCGGTGAGGCCCCTCCCTCACGCAGTCCTTGCGGATCCGCCCGGCCCCAACAACACGCCAGCGGAAGCCCTGTCCTCGCCCTCCGAGTTCAGACCCAGACTCTTATGGACGCAGGCGTTTCCTGGCAGTGAACGCAGAGAAGGGTGGCGCGGGAACTCAGGGAAGAGCGCGCCCCGAAAGGTCCCGCCTTCGCCTTAGTATTTCCACATTCTCCGGCTCCTCTGGTCCCGCCTCCGTCCTCCCGGTCCCCGCAGGGCCTCTTTCCGGTGCGCCATTTTGGATCTTTCCCAGCCAACACCGAGAAACCGCTATGCAAATATAGTCTAATGAGGCCGTGAGTTACTTTGGGGCAGTAGTTCCGGGGCTCAGCGGGCATTTGGAAACTTCTACTCTGCTTCTGGGAGAAGTTGGTGGTTTTCGTCCTTTTCCTAACAGCTGGGAGGTACTGTTCCCTGCTCCCACCAGGCCCACCCCGCCAGCTGTAGCATGAGGGGCAATGACAGTTAACCACCTCTGATTGCTTTTGAGCCTGCCAAATGTGACACTTGCACAGTCAGGATTTTTTAAATTTTCATTTTATTTATCTTATTAATTTTTTTTTAATGTTTATTTTTGAGAGAGAGAGAGACAGAGTGCGAGCGAGGGACAGAGAGAGGAAGACACAGAATCCGAAGTAGGCTCCGGGCTCCGAGCTGTCAGCACAGAGCCCCACGTGGGGCTCGAACTCACTAACCTTGAGATCATGACCTGAGCTGAAGTCGGATGCTCAACCGACCAATCCACCCAGGCGCTCCTTATTTTATTTTATTTTGAGAGAAAGGGAGCGAGAGCATGAGCAGGGGAGGAGCAGAGAGAGAGTGAGACACAGAATCCTTAGCAGGCTCCAGGCTCTTAACTGACCGAGTGATCTGAGCCAAAGAAGTTCAGTCTTCAACTGACTGAGTCACCCAAGCGCTCCGGACTTTCTTTTAAAGCAAACTCTAGGGGCGCCTGGGTGGCTCAGGTCATGATCTCGCGGTCTGTGGGTTCGAGCCCCGCGTCGGGCTCTGTGCTGACAGCTCAGAGCCTGGAGCCTGTTTCGGATTATGTGTCTCCCTCTCTCTGATCCTCCCCCGTTCATGCTCTGTCTCCCTCTGTCTCAAAAATAAACGTTAAAAAAAATTAATAAAAAATTAAAAAAAACCAAAACACTCATCATATCACTTTAAAAAAAAAAAAGCAAACTCTATAGTGAACGTGTGTCTTGAATTCACGACCCTGAGATCAAGAATTGCACACTCTTGGGGCGCCTGGGTGGCGCAGTCGGTTAAGCGTCTGACTTCAGCCAGGTCACGATCTCGCGGTCCATGAGTTTGAGCCCCGCGTCAGGCTCTGGGCTGATGGCTCAGAGCCTGGAGCCTGTTTCCGATTCTGTGTCTCCCTCTCTCTCTCTGCCCCTCCCCCGTTCATGCTCTGTCTCTCTCTGTCCCAAAAATAAATAAATAAACGTTGAAAAAAAAAATTTAAAAAAAGAATTGCACACTCTAACGACTGATCCAGCCAGGCGCGGGCCGAGTCTGCTTTTTTTTTTTTTTTTTAATTTTAATGTTTATTTATTTTTGAGAGAGAGACAAGAGTGTGAGCAGGGGAGGGGCAGAGAGAGAGGGAGACATAGACTCCGAAGCAGACTCCAGGCTCTGAGCTCTCAGCACAGAGCCCGACATGGGGCTCGAACTCATGAGCAGTAAGATAATGACCTGAGATGAAGCTGGACCCTTAACTGACTGAGCCACCCAGATGCCCCTATTTTTAAAACATTTTTTAAAATACTTGCTTTTAGACAGTGAGGGTGGGGAGGGGCAGAGAGAGAGAGAGAGAGAATCCTAAGCAGACCCTACGCCTGATGCAGGGCTTAGTTTCATGACCCTGGGATTATGACCTGAGTGGAAATCAAGAGTGGGGTGCTCAACCCCCTGAGACCCCCCAGGACTCCTTCCCCCCCAATCATCTCTTCTTAAACACCTGGTGTCTTCAATCATTTCCCCAGGTGTATAGCTGACCACATGGTTACCGTCCCTCTGGACAGCCTGGTTTATGAGAACAGAACTTAACGTAGGGTGACCCCAAATGCTATAAAACAGATCAAATACACAAGGCAGACGTGGGGTAACTATTTCCTGTAATGAAAAGTGTAGGGGAGGAAAAACCTTTTTCCTTTACCCTTCTTTGGTTCATTGGCTGGGGCCCCCAGAATTAGACTGACAAGAGAAAAACAGATTGAGAGAAAAAGTTTATTAATGTCTATGGGGCACAGCACATACAGGAGAGAGATGATGGGACAGTGTGATTGGAACCTCTGATCTATAGCCATTCCTTCAGAAGCACCAGTGACACCTGCACTTGCAGCTGGCATCTGGATTTGGGAGCAGTCTTGTAGGACTGAGCCCTTCACCTGTGGGGTCTGCCCCTGTCCGTGGGTAGAACTGAGTTAAAATTGTACAGCACCCAGCTGATGTCACAGAGAATTACTTGATGTTGGGGAAAAGCCTGCATTGGAATTTGGAGCAGATCTAGGGGGTTATGAAACAATGTTCGTGATTTCTCATTACCCCAAGTCTCTCATGCACACATTTTCAAATGGATAGCTACTACGATTTGCTCATTCTCTGCTATTGGAACTTGGAGGTTTTTGTTTTTTTCCTCAAGTAGGGATGGACAGACATTTCTCCAAAGCAAAGCAAATCAGGAAAGGCTTTATTTCCATTTTGGGCTATTTTAATATAACGTATTTTTTAAAAAAGGAATTCCAATGTTAAGAAAAATTTGAAGGTGCTTACTACATATTACTACACTGTCTCACAGAAGCAGTATTTGCAAAATCAGGGTTTTGGGGGGGTCTGCTAACTTAGTAGTGAAAAAAGTCTTATTTTATGTTCCTATTTCCTTTTTTTTTAAAAAAAATGTTTATTTATTTAATTTTGAGAGAGAGCTTGAGCAGAGAGAAAAGGAGAGAGAGAATCCCAAGCAGGTCAGTGCTGTCAGTGCAGAGCCTGACTCAGGGGCTGGAACTCATGACCTGTGAGATCATGACCTGAGTTGAAATCAAGAGTCAGACGTTTAACCGACGGAGCCTTCCAGGTGTACCTGTTCCTATTTCTTAATAACTGGTCAGAGTAGTGTATTCCCCCCCACCCCCACATCTATTCAGCAATGCTGAGTGTGTGAACTGACAAATCCCAGGGGGGTAGGGCAGTATTTCTCCACTGTATTTTTCTGTACTAAATTTTATGAACCCTGTATTATTTGTGGCTGAAAACTTCCTAGCTTGGCTAGTTACCTTTATTGTTCTTGATTATTGTTCCACTTTATTGTGGAGTTTGCTCAATTTCTTTGTCTCTCTCTTCCTTCCGTCCTTTCTCTTTTTTCCCTCCCTCCCTCCCTCCCTCCCTCCCTTCCTTCCTTCCTTCCTTCCTTCCTCTTTTCTCTCCATTAAGTTCTTAATTTACCCAACAAATCAGGTATGCTAGGCTTGAAGCCCTCTTTTGATGATTACTCCACAGAACTAACCGGCATTTACTTCCCACTGCCCATTTACCGTATTCTCAAGTCTGTGACATGTTTTTACAAACATACAAAAATGGAAACCAATGTAATTCGGAAGACTTTGCACTCATATGGAATAACAGGCTAATTTTTTAACATTTAAAAGTAATGTTAAAATTAACAAGAAACAACAGGTGTTGCTGAGGATTTGGAGAAAGGGGAACCCTCTTGCATTGTTGGTGGGAATGCAAACTGGTGCAGCCACTCTGGAGAACAGTATGGAGGTTCCTCAAAGAGTTAAAAATAGAACTACCCTACGACCCAGCAATTACACTAGGAATTTATCCAAAGGATACAAAAGTACAGATTCAAAGGGTACATGCTCCCCCATGTTTAAAGCAGCATTGTCAGCAATAGTAAAATTATGGAAATAGCTCATGTCCAACCAGAGATGAATGGATGAAGAAAGTGTGGTACGTATACATAAACAGACACATATATACTTATGCATACAATGGGATATTACTCAGCCACAAAAAAGAATGAAACCTAGCCATTAGCAACAACATGAATGGAGGTAGAATATATTATGCTGAATGAAACACGACAGAGAAAAACAAATATCATTTCACTCATATGTGGAATTTAAGAAAAAAACAACAACAGATGAACATATGGGAAAGGGATTTGTTGAAAAATAACCCACAAGAGATTCTTAAATACAGAGAACAAACTGAGGGTTGGTGGAGGGAGGTGGGTGGGAGATGGGTTAAATGGATGATGGGTATTAAGGAGGGCGCTTGGGGTAAGCAGTGGATGTTGTATGTAAGTGGTGAATCACTAAATTCTACTCCTGAAACCAAAATTGCACTGTATATTAACTAAAATTTAGATAAATTAAAAGAACAAAAATTATGTAGTGGTAAATTACAGTAACTTTTTTTTTTTTTTTAAACTGCACGCTTGGTTGTTTTTAATACAACAGCAAAACAGATTGCTCCTCCTCCCGACCCCCCCCCCCCCCCCCCCCCCCCAGTCCTAAAGAAATTCTAACAAATGTCCTGGGGCCTGTAGCTCTGGGTCATCTGGGATCTCTTTGGTCTGAATCTGTGAAAACTCCTGTCTCTGGATTCCTCCAGGCCACGGGATGCCCAGGAGAATGGACCACAGGCTCTTTGGGAGGGTTCACTTGGAGCGGTGCATGCCCAGCGGCTGCACGGCTGCACAGGGAAAGGGCCCACACGGGGCGGCGTGTGCCTAGCTCTTTCACGGGGAAAGGGCCCACGCGGGGCCGGGCGGGCAGAGAGATTGCATGGGGGTAGGTCCGCGCATGGCGGTTGCACGAGGAAAGGGCCTACGCGGTGCGGTGCGTGTAGAGCGGTTGCTTGGGGGTAGGTCAGCGCGTGGCGGTTGCACGAGGAAAGGGCCCACGCGGGACGGCGCATGCCCAGCGGCTGCACGGGGAAAACACCCACCCGACAAGGCGCGTGCAGGGCGGCTGCATGCGGCAGGGTCCGCGCGTGGCAGTTGCACGAGGAAAAGGCCCACGCAGGACCGCGCGTACCCAGTCGTTGCAGGAGGGGAGGGCCCCACCAAGGCCTTTTCCAGCCCCGCCCGACAGCGCAGGGGCGGGGTGCTCGCCGCCCAGGTCCTGGCAGCTTACAAAAAAAATTTAGAAATTAGTTTTCATATACTAATATGACACCTCTCCCTATTGTTTACGAGTAATTTAAGGGGAAATGACCATCCTGGTAAGACTTCAGGGTGCGAGGACGTGGGCCGGCCGACGGACGGGAGAGTGAGGCGCACCGCTGCCAGGACCTGAGAGGGGTGGAGTACATCGCTGCCAGGACCCGGGAGGGGACGCGCGCACCGCTGCCTGGACCTTCCCGGGGAGAGCGTTGCTGCCGGGACTCCGAAGGAGGAGCGCGCACCCCTGCCAGGACTTTGTAACGGGAGCACGGCTGCCAGGATCCCAAGGAGTGAAGCACACCTCTGCCAGGACCCTGCGTGGAGCGCACCGCTGCCAGGACCCTGCGTGGGGCGCCCCGCCGTCCCCGCCCCGCGCGTCCCAGTCGCCATCCTGGTCCACGTCCTAGGCTCTCCGGCCGTGTTCTCCATCCCCGTCCCCGGTCTCCGCCGCGTCTCGGGCCGGCCTCGCCCGCACTCCCTGGTCACCATCCCTCCGCCCGCGCCCTTCCGGAGGGCCTCCGCCGCCGCCGCCCTGGCGCTGCCCGCCGAGGCCGCCTGCGCCCTGTGCCAGCGCGCGCCGCGAGAGCCGGTGCGCGCCGATTGCGGCCACCGCTTCTGCCGGGCGTGCGTGGTGCGCTTCTGGGCCGAGGAGGACGGGCCCTTCCCGTGCCCCGAGTGCGCCGACGACTGCTGGCAGCGCGCCGTGGAGCCCGGCCGCCCGCCGCTCAGCCGCCGGCTGCTGGCGCTCGAGGAGGCGGCCGCTGCGCCCGCGCGCGACGGCCCGGCCTCCGAAGCGGCGCTGCAGCTGCTGTGCCGTGCCGACGGGGGCCCGCTGTGCGCCGCCTGCCGCATGGCCGCGGGGCCCGAGCCGCCAGAGTGGGAGCCGCGCTGGAGAAAGGCGCTGCGCGGCAAGGTGCGCGCCGGCGGCGGCCTGTGCGCGGCGCGTCCCCGGCCTGCGTCCCCCCGCCCCCCCACTCCCCGGGCTGCTCTGACTTCCCCTCCCCAGCCGTCCGTCCTACACCCTCAGCGGGTGTTCTGTTTCCCAGCCTGAACCCCGGCTCCCCGCCCCCACACCTCGGCCGGTGTCGGATTCCCCCCCCCCCCCGCTTGGTGTCCTGTTCCCCATCCGTGCTTTCTGCCCTGGACAGTGCAGTCTTCATCCTCCGAGCGGGGCCCAGTCCTCCAGTCATCCCCGGTCCCCAACCCTCTGACGGTACCCTGTCCTGTTTCCAATCCGGATCCCTTATTCTGAAGTGTGCTCGGTTACCCCTCATTTGCCGGACGGTGCCCTCTCCCCCCTTCCTTCTTTCCTGGACGGTGCCTTCTCCCCTTATCCCCCAGCCCTGTAAGGCGGCTGTGCCCGCCCCATCCCTGGACCGTATTCTTTTTTCTCCACCTCCGACGCTCCTCTCCCAGCTAGGATTCAGACAGTTCCGCCCCTCCCTGCACCGTGCTGAAGACAGTGACCATCTGCTGACCCCACCCCCGTATTTCACCTACCGCACCTCATTCCCCTCCTCCAGGCGTGACGTCACCCTGTGGCAGTGCCCCCTGCTCCCCCCCCCCCCCCCCCCCGAGTTTCTGTCTAGTGGACCAGGCAGTCGGCCTGGGCTGTCACCTGCTGTGGTCCAGTGCGGCCCCGCCCCCCGCCTTTACCTGGACCATTTTCATACTGGCGCTCCATGACCCCCACCCACTTGGTTCTGAAACCTTGGCTGTGCCGTGGACCATTGCGTGGGGCACCTGACCCTGGGGAGAAACCTGCCATTGGAGAGTCTGGGTGCAGGTGGGCCCAGGGGACCACCTCCCCTCCCCCCCCAAAAGAGCTGGGGGCAGTGCTATTTCCGAGAGTAAAGACGGATCCTTTCTTGGTGCTGAGACATGGTGGTCCATGCCCACCTGAGAGGAGGGAGGAGAGAGCATGGCAGCAAATTATCAGGGGTGGGTCCTGGGGTTCCTGTGAGCCCCGGGCGGTGGCACTGGTGGGTGGTGGCTACGGGCTGCACTGCTGCTAGCAGGTGGACAGGAGCTGGGCTCTGCTTCTGCTGGGGAACCCTAGGTCTAGGTCAGCGCACTCTTGAAAGCCGTGCTCCATCCCTCCCATCGGTGACAGTAACACTGGGCCCCCCGCCCCCCCCCCTAAGGGGTGGCCTTATGTCTGGTTACCTGGTTATATTCTTGGCAGACCCTTTCCTATCAGAGTTCTTTCTGGGGAGAGCTTAGAGGGTTGCTGAGACCCCCCCTCTGGTCCCTGCAGTCCGTTTTTGCTGAGTCTGCCCCCGGACCAGGTGAGGGGGACCCTGGACCTCTGACTGCACCCATCAGTAACCATGTGTCTTTCCAGGAGAACAAGGGTTCTGTGGAGATCATGCGGAAAGACCTGAATGACGCCCGGGACCTGCACGGCCAGGCTGAGTCTGCTGCTGCCGTTTGGAAGGCAAGTGTCCTCCAGCCTGGGGTCTGCCCAGGGAGAGGGTGTGGGTGTGAGCCCTGACCCCATTTGGCAGGGATGCAGCGGAGTGATGCTGGCTGTGCAGCCAACCCTTCTCCCCAGGTGGGCAGAGGTGAGGCGGGAGGCCCCAGGGTTAGCCCTGGGACACAGGTGTCCCTCCGTGCTGTCCACCTGCCTGCCCTGCAGGGACACGTGATGGACCGCAGGAAGAAGGCCCTGACCGACTACAAGAAGCTTCGGGCCTTCTTTGCCGAGGAGGAGGAGCGTTTCCTGCAGGAGGCGGATAAAGAGGAGGGGTCTGCAGAGGACGAGGACACAGACCCGGCCGAGCGCTTTGGGTCACTGCTGCAGGCTGTCTCAGAGCTGGAGAGGAGGCACCGCAACCTGGGGCTCAGCATGCTGCTTCAGGTGGGCCCCCTGTTGTGACCGGGCCCCAGAGGAGGGTGCCAAGGCCCTGCGGGGTTGGGGGCAGGCATCAGCAGGTGGCTGGGGCGCCTTTGGCCTGGGTGTTCTCACAGCAGCTTCCTCTCCCTCCACACCCTCCTGCAGTGATGTCCTGCCCTCTGCTGGCTCCAGACGGTAACAGCTCCATCCACCCTGGCCTGTCACCCAGCAGCTCCTCCATCACCTCCTCCTGGACCTGCAATGACCTTCACCCATGAGGGTCTGCACCGAGGTGCACACGCAGGATGCATACCACGGGTGGCCACCTTGGGTGGGCCAAGACTGCCCCTAGCAGTGTCCCTGTTCCCTTTCCCTGTGGGTATTCGTGGTCCCCAGGCTGTAACCGTTTTACCGTAGAGACCTGTAGCTACTGGTGGGTACTGTTGACCCCAATGTATCACGACTCTTCATAAAGTTCTTGTCGCTGTCACTGAGTCTCATTTGCCTGGGGTCTCCGTGGCCCACGGCAGTTGCCAGGCAGCCCAGATTGTGCAGGCCTGGCACCCACCCCATTTAAATTCCACCCACGATGGGGCCGCTCTGTTGGACATGCAGACCAGACCCCTGCACATGTGTGGGGCATCCAGTTAGGGTGCAGGGAAGAGAAGGCTCACGGCACCTGGAGGGGAGGGCAGGCAGGCAGGTCGACTGTTTGTGGCTAGAGCTCCCTACAGCATGTGTCCTGGGGCAGAGGACCAGTGCGGGTGCAGGTCACCCCCAGGCCTGCACGTGGACGCCATGTTCCCTCTCGCTCTGCCTCTGGCTCCCTTTGCTTCAGGTTTTCTCCAACAGACAAATGTGGCAGAGTTGTGACTTAGTGGTAGCATCATCATGTACATTAGGGCAGGCGATAGTGCCGCAGCACAGAGATGGGGATGTGGGGTCCTAGAATGTTGACACGGGGCCATTAAGGATGGCTGAGGCTGGGAGTCTTCCTAGATGGTGCAGACTTAAGGCCTGTAGGTGCATTCGCACATTCCCAGATGAGACCTCAGCACTATTGCCCCTCTGTTTCTGAGAGTTTGGGTGTGGCTGGTGTTCATGGAGCCCAGTAGAGAGGGCTTGCTCCAGCCGGTTTGCCTGGCATCCCTCCTCCCATCTGCCTCCTCCCCTGCCCAGAGGGTCTCCAGGGACGTGCTGTATCCACACTGCTGCAGGAAGAGGGCTCCCGCAGATGGGACTTCTCTCTGATGGGCTCTCTGCCTCCGCTGAGTGACCCTGGCCAGCTGCCTGCCTGCCTTCTCTGTGGAGATGTGCTGGACAAACCGTGGGACCATGGCCAAGTAACAATAATCCTGACTCCTCAGACCCAGGGACAGTGCTAGAAGCGTCCCACTCTAGATGTGGGGTGGACATAGGGAGGGCACTGTAGGGAGCCTGTGTCCAGCAAGCCAGGAACATTCTAGTGTGGATGGCCTGCAGTTGCAGCCAGGCCCACTGCCCACTTGGTAGTTTCTCGAAGTGCCCCGCTGGCCTCCAGGGCCTCGTGACCCACCCCAACTGCCTGCTCCCTGCTGGCACCACCCCCCCTCGTGCCCCTCTTCAGCCCTGTGGAATAGTGTTGCTCCTCCAGATTTGTGCGGCCGGCCAGTCCCCTGCCTTCGAGTCCGCGCTCAAATGACATCTTACAGAAACTGTACAATATCTTCACAAGCTCCTGCGTGTGAGGACAAGCAAAGCAAGGTCTCGTGTGGGCTCTCAGCAGTCCTCGTGTGTGTCCCTCCGTGTGATCCAGGTCCGTGCAGGGGCAGGAGCCCGAGGAGAGCAGGCAGGGCTCTGCACAGAGGCCCTGAAGTGGAGGTTTGTCTGCTAGAAGACCGGGGGCACTTTGAGGAAACTGGTTCCTTTGTGCAGGGCCCAAATGCCTTTCCCTCCGATCCCCCTTATCTATCCTAGGCGGACCTGCTTGTTTCCAGTTTCAGGGATGTTGAGTCTGGCGATCCCCCTTATCTATCCCAGGCGGACCTGCTTGTTTCCAGTTTCAGGGATGTTGAGTCTGGCGGGCAGAGACACACTGGGGGGCCCTTTGCACTCTGCGGAGTGCTGATTGACCAGGTGCAGGACAGCAGCACGGCAGGAGAGGCCCACACCATTGGTCAGACAGGCTCCGGGAAGGGCCGGGGAGGTGGCGCCCCAGTTCTCTGTTAGGGCTGGAAACAAGGAACCCAGATGATGTGGGTCAGGACGCCCTGAGGGAGTGTGAGCCAGTACCGCTGCTTTGAACAGCCGCCTGAGAGAGTAAGCTCCATAAACAGAAGAGGCAGGCTGGCTGGGAGGTCGGTAAGGGGGGGGGGGGGCATGCCCGGGACCCGCCCCCAGCCCCCCAGACTTGGTGATTTGCCAGAAAAGCTCCCAGAGCTCATTGAAGGCTGTGGTGCTCACAGTGACCGTTTATCACAGGGTGAGGAGACATGTGAAAGGAGAAGTGGGGAGCAGCAGAGTCCAGTAAAAGTGCCCAACACAGGTGCCATGAAGTCCAGCCGCAGACCAGAGACCCTGCCCTGTGTCACGTGGTCAGGCCACGTGGAATGGCCCAGGGCCCCTGGGCACACAGACATTCCTAGGAGGGTGCCCTGGGGGTTAGGTTCAGAGATTGCCTCCCAGCCAACTACACCCTGGGCCGGGTGCTACCCTGTACCCTGTGTCACCGCACTCCAGCGTGCCTTGGATGACAGCATCTTCTGGCCCCGGTGTACCTCGGACAGTCCCGGAACCTTGTTTGTAGTGTTGAGATGTTGGGCGTGACCTGGGTCCCCGTTACAGTGTGGGGGCTGTGTGGTGGAGCTGGTCCTGCAGAGATGTGCACACAGGGTGCCCCGACCGGATGTGCTTGCCTAAGACCAGCAGAGGTGTCCGGGGAGAGGCTGGTCTGCCGATGGTGTCCTGGATGCAGGTGCAGCTCCTCCCAAGGGGCAGAGCTCTGTAGACCTGGGCACTGACACCC
Organism: Puma concolor; assembly: GCF_028749965.1. Taxonomy (NCBI): domain Eukaryota; kingdom Metazoa; phylum Chordata; class Mammalia; order Carnivora; family Felidae; genus Puma; species Puma concolor. The sequence continues at coordinate 153,614,102 of NC_141667.1, forward strand.
ACCCTCTCACCGTGGGCGGTGGGGGTCCTGCGGTGGGGTGGGGTCACAGCAAGAGAATACTGTCAATCCTTGCCTGCCAGTGGGGCCACCCAGTGCTTGGAACTGTCCCCTCAGGTAAGATACAAAGGCTTGTACAAAATGCCTGTTCTGCTCAGCCGGGCGGCCCGCGGCCAGAGTTAACACAGGCTGGCATGTCACAACTGACGTGGGTCATACTAAGACCATGCAGGAAACTCCTGCAGATCAGGAAGAGCCCAGAGCAATGGGGTTCAAGACCCACAGCCAAGGCTGGTGCAGAAGAGGAGCCAGAAGGCTCAGAAGCCCAGGGAGAAATGCTCAAAGTTAGTAGTGCCTGGAAGTCACAATGTCCGGATGGAGATGGGGCAGTGGACAGCAACCCCCCCTTCCCCTGCACCCTTACCCCAAGCCCCTGCTCTCCTGCTGCGTTCTGGAGTTCAAGCTGCCAGATGTCCTGGCATTTAGGGTGTAGTGACCCTGGACCCAGCAACCCTGCTTACAAATGTCCTATTGCAAAGATGTCCTCCCCAGGCCCACAGGGTGATGCACATGCCAGCATTCAAGGCTCTGTTGTCATGGGGGAGGGGGTGGGCAGGGCAGACTCCAGTGCCCCACAAGGGGGAGGTGGGAAGTCAAATGGGGGATGGAGGCCACGGAGTAGGCCGCAGCCCTGGGGACACAGGAACTAGACACGGGAACTTGGACTGTCTAAGGGCACCATGCTGAGTCACAAAAATAAAGAAGTATAAGATGGCACTATTTGGGGCACTTGGGTGGCTCAGTCCATTCCAACAATGGCTCAGGTCATGGTCTCACTGCTCAGGAGTTCGAGCACAGCATTGGGCTCTGTGCTGACAGCTTGGAGCCTGGAGCCTACTTCAGATTCTGCCTCTGTCTCTCTGCCCTTCCCCTGCTTGCACTCAGTCTCTCAAATATAAGATATTAAAAAAATTAAACTAAAAAAAACACAAAACAACAGGACGGACTTTTTACTGAAACTTAAAATGTGTGCACGCCGAACAATTCAAGGTTGCAGGACACTCCAAAAACTGGTGAGTGGTACCTGTCTAAGTAGGTGCCTTTGGGGAGGGCAATGAAGATAAAGGAAGTGACAGCAAAGCAGAAGAAAAGGCACCAAGGTGACCCAGCAGACACTGGGGGTCCCTACCTAACACAGGACTTCACGCCTGGGAAGGAAGTCAGTACCAGGGTGGCGTAAGTCACTCGGATTTCTGTAACTTGCTCTTCATCAAGTGTGTGGGTGCCTGTGCGTGTTTGGGGGGGGAAAATCCTGAGAAGCTTTTGGAATATGACAGCGGTGTACATCCTGGAAGGTGTTGGGGGCTGCAATAAATGAACAGAGAACATCGACTCTAATGTGCATGTATACTGGTCCAGACCTACAGACTCCACGGGTCTCTGGCCCACCACACACCATACAGATTTCTGGGGACCTTCCTCTGCCCATCCTCTTTGGAATGTCTTCTTTTTCCTTCTTTCCTATCTTGAAGACTCCAAGCCAGGCAGGGGTCCCCAGCGGCAGCTGCTTCCAGAAGCCCCCTGCCCTGGGCCTCCCTGGGCTACCAGAGCCGCTGTCCCCAGAGCATCCAAAGACCTGGCACAGTGCGTGCCCAGCATCTTCTCAGGGAAGGCTAGTTCCTGGAAGGGCACAAAAGACCACAAACTGGGTAACAGCTGGAACTCGTCAGAAAGTGACATTTGTTTGGGCAGAAGAAAGCAGTAAAGGGATGCCTGAGTGGCTTAGTCGGTTAAGCATCTGACTCCTGATTTCAGCTCAGGTCACCATCTTGAGGTTTGTGAGCTCGAGCCCTGCCTCTGGCTCCTCCAGGACAGTAGTGAGCCTGCTTGGGATTCTCTCTGCTTTTCTCTCTGCCCCTCCCCGGCTCTGGAGCATGCTCTCAAAATAAATACGTTGAAATAAAAAAGCAATAAAGTAGCTGCCAGGCACTCGGGAGTCCCCTCAGTCAGATGGCTTATCAAAGTTGAGGTGTTTCATTCATTTCCTAACAGGAATCTTACTCTGGAGTCATGATTTATTAAATATTTTTTAAAAATTTATTTTGAGAGTGAGAGCGTGAGTGGGGGAGGTGCAGAGGTTTGCATTGGGCTGTGCAGTAATAGCAGAGCCTGATGTGGGGCTCACACCCATGAACTGTGAGTTGGTGACCTGAGCTGAAGAGGACTGAGCCACCCGGGCGTCCCTGAAGACCTAATTTAAATGAGACAAATACACTGAAATCCACCCCGACCCCCCTTTTGAAGATAATCTTTTGGACTCTGAGGTTTTATTAAACATTCCTCCACGAAGCGATGTGCTAGTGAGCCAAGTAAGTATGAAGCCACTTACAAAGAAAAAAATGTCAGTTAAAACATCATCAGCACAACAAATGGTCAAGTAGGTCAACCAGTCAGAATGAAACTTTCAAAGGACACGACAACCATCTCCACAGTCTTGTTTCTTCAGGTCGGTTTTGCGCCAACGAGTGGGCAAATTTACATAAAAAGCAACAGAAAACGCAACACGTGGGCCATGGATACAAACTCATGTCTCCTTCTGGGCAGAACAATCATCTTGTAAACGGTCTCAATCCCACAGCAAAACCACCACTGACCTCGTTCGGTGACCAAGGATGGGGTCTCCTTTTGCACAGGCAACCTCTCCCGGTCGCTCTTGCGCGCAGCCTCCTTTCTTTCCTTACCTTGAGGAATTTTATTCTGACTGCGAGGGTCCGAAGCGCCACCTCTTCGCCTCCTGTGACCGAGCAGGCCCTCGTACCCCGGTGGAGGGGAGCGCACAGCTGGGGCGCAGCGCCTGGCCGGTGCCATGGCGACCAGGATGTAGGCGACACTCTGGGAAGTCCAGCCCAGCCGCTCTAGTGCTCCTTGTTTCTGTGCTCGCTGCAGGCCTCCTCTTGCCGCGGGCTTGCGGGGTCACCGCGCACCCCGCCTGCCAGCCGGGGTCAGCAACTTCGGAGGAAACCGGAGCGTGAACGGGGGCCTGAGAAGTGTGCCCGAGCCAAAAGGCCCATTCCTATGCCAGACAAACCCGCAGGGGCGACCGGGAGGCCGGAGAGCCGCAGGCGTCTCCAGGGCTGTATGCAAATGAAGCGACTTTCCAGATCTCGTCTGATTGGACAAAGCGCAGGACATGGCGTCGCACAGCAGCCAATGAGGATCCAGGGCCGCAATTCCCCACACCCCATTGATGAATACAGCATCCAGTGGCGGCGCTCCCGGAATATAAAGCTCTCTGGCCGGCGACTGACTGGGAGGCATGTAACCAAGACTTGCAGGGCTGCAAGGTGCACGCAGGCAAGAGGGCGCGCATCATCCAGTCAGCCTGCAACTGGCCACCCGCTACGACCCCCAGCTGCACAAGCTGCTGGGCGGCGCGACCATCGTCCAGGCCGTGCTGCTGCAACACCGAATACAGCCAGAAGACCTACTGCTGTCTCTTCCCGTCTCGTCTGTCCTTGTCCTTCCTTGTCTTTGTGAGGCTGAAGTCCTACAGCCAAGGTTGGCACACAGGCTGGTAATGGCCCAGGCCCTTAACGCCTTATCTCCGAATACGGGGAACCCCAAGGCAGGCCTTGCTGAGCTCCTCGCCTGGGTGCAACGCTAACCCCAGGCTCTTAATCCTGTTCCTCCAGGGCTGCGCACTCTTCTTGAGCCTAGCCTTCAGTACTCCGGCCTGTCTCCTAGGAAGGTTGTCTGTCTCCCTTAAAGCTTCTATTGAATGAGGTCGTAGGCTTTTCTCCTGTGACACTGCCTCTGTCGGTTTCATTTTCAGACGCAGCCAGGGACTCCTAAGAGGGTTGAGGAAAACTTCCCCCTTCCCCCACCCCTCCCCCGCCGCTCACCCCCTTTTTCCCATCTAGTGTTGTACTCTCGGCTCCTCCGCAGCTAAGACCCTACTTAGGTTCTTCCAAGTGCCTATGGCCTGAAACAGTCTGGCGCAGAGGACTCCAGAGGTGAGCCTTAATCTAGCCTCCCGGAGTCTGGCCCAGCCGGCCCTGGATGGGGGGAGGCAGAGAAAGGTAAGGACGTAAAATGTGTGAGCTTCCAAGATAGTGGTTTTTGTTTTTTTTTAATTTAATTTTTTAAACTAACTTTTTTAATGTTTATTTTTGAGACAGAGAGAGAGAGAGAGAGAGAGAGAGAGAGAGAGAGAATGAGTGGGGGAAGGGCAGGGAGAGAGGGAGACACAGAGTCTGAAGCAGGCTCCAGGCTCTGAGCTGTCATCACAGAGACCAATGCGGGGCTGGAAGCCACCATCCTCGAGATCGTGACCTGAGCCCAAGTCGGAGGTCCAACTGAGGGGGCCACCCAGGCGCCCCTGCAGCATGGTTTTCAGTCCCCAAAGGCCACAACTGATTTTAGCAGGAAGCAGAAACTGCAGGTGCCTTCCTCTGTACTGCTGACTTCTGGTCCCCCCGCGCCCCCCCCCCCCCCAACAGGGTCTGAGCTCTTCCAGAATCTCCCAGTCACGTGGGTCCCGTATCGGCCCGTTCTGAACCAGGACAAAAGTGGAGAAGTCTAGAGGTGCCTGTTAGCTGAGTTAGCAAAGAAACCTAGGTCAACAGGTCAACCTGGCAGCCTGAAGAAAAGCAGGTTTGAAAAAAAAAAAAAAACAAACCCAAATAGTTCTGGGGCCTTGTTACACTGCCTCCTCCCTCTGGCCTCCTGGGCTTCTTATGTCCTGGCTGCTCTTACCCCTTCTGCACCCTGCAGGCAGGTACCTGGACCCCAAGCTTTCTGAAAAGTTTGTGCTGACCTGTGTGTGTTTCACCTGCAGGCAGTGGACTGCCCTGAGCAGATTGGTTTTGACTGACTTTTTTTTTTTCCTTGTGAAAGTTGCTTAATTTTTTATCTCTGTGTTGTTTGTTTTGTTTTTTTCACCTGGCTGCCACTGGTCCTGGTTTGGCAATCTGCTTATGTTCCTCCTGACAGTGTAATGATACTGCCTTCCCTGTGAATTGTAGTTCACTGCTCCCAGAACAGTTGCAAATAGTTATGCTTTCCAGTGGCACCGTGGAGTGACACTTCCAAGCATTTCAGAAGAGGTTATTGGAGCTTAGAGATGTTATATGACCCGTCAAAGCAGCAGAGCGTGGTGGGTGACATGTATCAACTGAACCTGCTTGTCCCTGGGGAGTGTATCACTGAGTTCTGGGCAGCACTGTGGATTTCTTATCATCAGTGATCCCACTGGATCCTCCAACCACCTTACACTCTAGGGTCATGGGACCACAGACTCTTGTCTACCAGAAATGGAGTTGAGTACCCATGGGAGATTTTGACAGAGACCAGAATCTCTGGGAAGGTACGTGGTCTGGATGCAGGATATCAGAAGCCCCTGCCACATATGTGCACAGAATCCCAGAGGATGGTGGCTTCTTACATGCCCTAGTGAGTCTGGGGAGGAATGCTCTGTAGACAGGCAGAGGCGGTGGGACCATTGGAGCATCTCCAGTCCCTCTACTTGGTGGGCAGGGATCCCAAGAGGAGGGGTTGGTTGGAAAGGCTCAGGGCAGCAGACACAGTCCAGAACATTGCTGAGCGTGAGAGGTCCTGCTAGTGCAAAATGCAGAAAAGTGCCACATGGGGGACACAGACACCCAGTCACAGCATGTGGAAAACCTGGATGTGTCTGAACTTGAAGCCTGGAGGCATCTACATGGATGGAAGGACTTATGGCCAATTGGCCATCCTGTAAATGTTCCCAAGTTGAACTCTGGAGTAAGGGATTGCCATAGTGTGTGTATGTGTGTGTGTGTGTGTGTGTGTGTGTGTGTGTGTGTGTGTGTGTGCAAGTGTGCATGTGTGCGTATGTGTGTGTTTTAATTGGAGTGAAATTCACATAACAAAGTTCATCACTTCACTTCTGAACTCTTATGTGGCTACTGAGAAACTTAACAGAAGACCATAGGGGAGGGGAAGGAAAAAAAAAATTAGGGATGGAGCCAAACCATAAGAGACTCTTAAGAAACTGAGAATACACTGAGAGTTGATGGGGGGTGTGAGGGAGGGGAAGGTTGGTGATGGCATTGAGGAGGCCACCTGTTGGGATGAGCACTGGGTGTTGTATGGAAACCAATTTGACACTAAATTTCATATTAAAAAAAAGAATAGAAGGAGAGATAAAGGTTTTCCCAAATAAAAACTGAAGGAATTCATCATCACTAAAGCAGCCCTACAAAGGATTTTAAGGGGGACTCTGTAAGTGAAATGTTGCAAGGAACATAAAGTACCAGAGACACCACTACAAGCATGAAACCTACAGATATCACAATGACTCTAAACCCATATCTTTCAATAATAACACTGAATGTAAATGGACTAAATGCTCCAACCAAAAGACATAGGGTATCACAATGGATAAAATACAAGACCCATCTATTTGCTGTCTACAAGAGACTCATTTTAGACATGAGGACACCTTCAGATCGAAAGTGAGGGCATGGAGAACTATGTATCATGCCACTGGAAGTCAAAAGAAACCTGGAGTAGCCATACTTATATCAGACAAACTAGACTTTAATTAAAGGCTGTAACAAGAGATGAAGAAGGGCATTACATAGCAATTACAGGGTCTATCCATCAGGAAGAGCTAACATAAATGTCTATGTACCAAATACGGTAGCTCCCCAAAATATAAAACAATCACAAACATAAGAAACCTTATTGATAAGAATGTGGTAATTGCAGGGGACTTTAATACTCCACTTACAACAATGGATAGATCATCTAGACACAGGATCAATAAAGAAACAAGGGCCCTGCATGATACATTGGACCAGATGGACTTAACAGATATATTTAGAACTCTGCATCCCAAAGCAACAGAATATACTTTCTTCTCAAGTACACGTGGAACATTCGTCAAGATAGATCACATACTGGGTCACAAAACAGCCCTTCATAAGTAAAAAAGAGTTGAGATCATACCATGCACACTTTCAGACAACAATGCTATGAAACTTGAAATCAACCACAGGAAAAAGTCTGGAAAACCTCCAAAAGCATGGAGGTTAAAGAACACCCTACTGAAGAATTAATGGGTCAACCAGGCAATTAGAGAAGAAATTAAAAAATATATGGAAACAAATGAAAATGAAAATACAACAATCCAAATGCTTTGGGAAGCAGCGAAGGCAGTCCTGAGAGGAGAATACAGTGCAATGCAGGCCTATCTCAAGAAAGAAGAAAAATCCCAAATACAAAATCTAACAGACACCTAAAGGAAATAGAAGCAGAGCAGCAAAGACACACCAAACCCAGTAGGAGTAGAGAAATAATAAAGATCAGAGCAAAAATAAACAATATGGAATCTAAAAAAAACTGTAGAGGAGATCAATGAAACCAAGAGTTGGTTTTTTGAAAAAATAAACAAAATTGATAAACCTCTAGCCAGGCTTCTCAAAAAGAAAAGGAGATGACACAAATAGATAAAATCATGAATGAAAATGGAATTATTACAACCAATCCCTCAGAGATACAAGCAATTATCAGGGAATACTATGAAGAATTATATGGCAACAAACTGGACAACCCAGAAGAAATGGACAAATTCCTAAGCACCCACACACTTCCAAAACTCAAACAGGAAGAAATAGAAAATTTGAACAGACCCATAATCAGCAAAAAAATTGAATCAGTTATCAAAAATCTCCCAACAAATAAGAGTCTGGGACTAGAGGGCTTCCATGGGGGAATTCTACCAGACATTTAAAGCAGAGATAATACCTATCCTTCTCAAGCTGTTCCAAAAAATAGAAAGGGAAGGAAATCTTCCAGACTCATTCTATGAAGCCAGCATTACTTTGATTCCCAAACCAGACAGAGATCCAGCAAAAAAACAGAACTACAGGCCAATATCCCTGATGAAGATGGATGCAAAAATTCTCAACAAGATACTAGCAAATCGAGTTTAACAGTATGTAAAAAGAATTATTCATCATGATTAAGTTGGATTCATTCCTGGGCTGCAGGGCTGGTTCAACATTGGCAAATCAATCAATGTGATACATTACATTAATAAAACAAAAGAAAAGAATCATATGATCCTGTCAATCAATGCAGAAAAAGCATTTGACAAAATTCAGCATCATTTCTTAATAAAAACCCTCAAGAAAGTTGGGATAGAAGGAACATACTTAAACATCATAAAAGCCATTTATGAAAAGCCCACAGCTAATATGATCCTCCATGGGGAAAAACTGAGAGGTTTCTCCCTGAGATCAGGAACATGACAGGGATATCCACTCTCACTGCTGTTGTTTAACATAGTGTTGGAAGTTCTAGCATCAGCAATCAGACAACAAAAGGAAATCAAAGGCATCCAAATTGGCAAAGATGAAGTCAAGCTTTCACTTTTTGCAGATGACATGATATTATACATGGAAAATCCGATAGACTCCACCAAAAGTCTGCTAGAACTGATCCATGAATTCAGCGAAGTCGCAGGATACAAAATGAATGTACAGAAATCAGCTGCATGTTTATACACCAATAATGAAGCAACAGAAAGACAAACAAAGAAACTGATCCTGTTCACAATTGCTCCAAGAATCATAAAATATGGGCAGAAATGGGCAGAAAACATGAATAGACACTTCTCCCTTCTATTCTGAATGACAGACTTGCTGGGTAAAGGATTCTTGGCTGCATATTTTTCCTGTTCATCACATTGAAGATTTCCTGCCATTCCTTTCTGGCCTGCCAAGTTTCAGTAGATAGGTCTGCTACCACCCTTATGTGTCTACCTTTGTATGTTAAGGCCTGTTTATCCCTAGCTGCTTTCAGAATTTTCTCTTTATCCTTGTATTTTTCCAGTTTCCCTATGATATATCATGCAGAGGATTGATTCAAGTTACATCTGAAGGGAGTTCTCTATGCCTCTTGGATTTCAATGCCTGTTTCCTTCCCCAGATCTGGGAAGTACTCAGCTATGATATGTTCAAGTACACCTTCAGCCCCTTTCTCTCTCTTTTCTTCTGGAATTCCTATGATAGGGATATTGTTCTGCTTGATTGCATCACTTAGTTCTTTAATTCTCCCCCTCATAATCCTGGATTTTTTTATCTCTCTTTTTCTCAGCTTCCTCTTTTTCCATAATTTTATATTCTTTTTTTTAAATTTTTTTCAACGTTTTTATTTATTTTTGGGACAGAGAGAGACAGAGCATGAACGGGGGAGGGGCAGAGAGAGAGGGAGACACAGAATCGGAAACAGGCTCCAGGCTCTGAGCCATCAGCCCAGAGCCTGACGCGGGGCTCGAACTCACAGACCGCGAGATCGTGACCTGGCTGAAGTCGGACGCTTAACTGACTGCGCCACCCAGGCGCCCCCCCATAATTTTATATTCTAATTCACCAATTTTCTCCTCTGACTCATCAATCCATGCTGTGGCTACCTCCATTTTATTTTGCACCTCATTTACAGCATTTTTTAATTTATCATGACTATATTTTAGTCCCTTAATCTCTGTAGCAATTGATTCTCTGCTGTCCTCTATGCTTTTTTCAAGCCAAGCAATTAATTTTATGACTATTACTCTGAATTCTTGTTCGGTTATATTGCTTAAAAGGTTTTGATCAATATATTAGCTGTCACTACTTCCTGGAATTTCTTTTGAGGAACATTCTTCCATTTCATCATTTTGTCTCGTTTTCTGTCCCTTATACATTTTAAAAGCTTTTTGTCTGCTCTGCACCTGCAAGCACTTCTATATTAAAGGAGGGTCATACACTGTCCAGGTCCTGGCCCTTCAGGAGGTGTTTTTTTGGAGATTGTTACATGCTGTCTATTGTTGTGACTTTGATTATTTTATTACCCTACTCATAGTGATATTTTGGACCCTCCACCAGGTGTGCTTTGATTTGTTCCTTGGAGTAGTCGTATCTTTTTTCCAGCTTTCCCATTTTCTTCCTAGTAGATTCTGTCTTTTTTCCTCCCAGGCTCTGGTTTTCAAAGTCCTTTGGCTTCTGAACTTCTTTGTTTGACAGATGTGGGAAGTATGGATCCCCCTACTTCTCCACCATGTTGACCCCTTGCTAACAGATGCACAATATAAATCAAGATAAAGCACAGATGCTCATAGATAGTTCAAATTTCTGGCGACTGGATGCTGAGATGCTAAGTGTGGTTCCCGGGGAAGGAGCTGGGTGGCGCCACTCTCACTGGTCTGCTGTGCGCTGCCTCTGGACAGATTGCTGCAATCAAATGCTGAATCCTATCTTTGCTTTTCACCTTTTTAGTAAAAGCAAAAGTCCTCTTCAGATTTCTTTCAGTTAGTAAAAGCCTCTGTATATCTTATAGACACTGTTACATTCACTCTTTCAGGACAAAATTGCTAATTTTCTCTATTACTGGAGGTGTGGTTTTGAGTCATATCACAGCTGGAATAAGACTTGTATGCTTCTTGGAGATGAAATGGGGCATGCCACCCTAAAATATGGGACTGCGGCATAATTATTTTCAGTTTAAGGCCTTTGAGATCCTGAAATCCTACATCAGCCTAAGGCAGGGCCGCCTGAAAAAAGGAAACTTCAGAGGTCCTAAATATGCCCCAAGAACAATCCTAATCTCTTCTTGGAGGAGGGAAGCCAGCCTCAATCCCAGATGAACTTGGTCCCAAACGGGCACATCTCTGGTCTATTTCCTGAGGGCTCATTCATCTTTCCAAAACGACATTTGCTTTTCCATAAGCTCCCTACCTACTCCCACTTTCTTGTCTTAAGTGAGTTTTTAGACCCAAGTTCCAAGCAGTCCTGCAAGTCCCCCACGCGTATGCATCATGTAGATGCTAATCAGTTTCTGTTTGTTTTTCTCCTGTTGTGTCTCTGGTTAGTCAAATTTACAGGGAAAACAGTCTTCCTCCTCTCCCAGTGTTACCTTCCTTGCTGCATTTCTGGGGTCATCCTTGAAACAAACATTTCTAGGCTCTGACCTGGCTTTGACCTTATGATGCAAATCTGTGTCAAGCCTAAAAAACACTCTTTCCATAAGTAGGAGAATAAACGTGGCCCAAAGAACTGACTGCCCTTCCTTGCTTACTGTTGACAGGTAACATGTGGCATGGGAAGGTGTGTCTTCCCGGGAAGCAGTGTGGGACAAGGAGGCAGGGTACACATCTTGGCTCTAACTGCATGTGTATGCAGAGCTCACATCCAACCCTTCCACATGCAGGGCCTCCTCTATCCCACATGGAGGTGGACCCGACCTTCCAGGAGGAACCCACTGTGCTGGGGAGGTGGACCCGACCTTACAGGAGGAGCCCACTGGGTCGGGAAGTGGACACGACCTTCCAGGAGGAGCCCACTGGGTTGGAGAATGGACACTACCTTCCAGGAGGAGCCCACTGGGTTGGAGAGGTGGACACGATCTTCCAGGAGGAGCCCACTGGGTCGGGAAGTGGACACGAACTTCTAGGAGGAGCCCACTGGGTTATGGAAGTGGACATGACCTTCCACGAGGAGCCCACTGGGCTGGGCAGGGGCTGGCTGCATGGAGCACTGGGCCTTCCTCCCTCTGACAAATGCTCTCTCCTGGACCAGACTCTGGTCAGGCTTCTCTGAACCCCCTTCTCGAATTGGCCTTGACTTTTTATTTATTATTTATTATTATTTGTATTTATATGTTTATAGAAATATACACATTTTATACCATTTCTTATTTACTTATATTTATATAGCTACAAAATATTTATAAATAGTCCATTTTATTCATATATATAAATATAAGCATTTCAGTAATTGTTTTGCATTTATATATTTACAGAAGTATGCATATCTTGTAGCATTTCTTATTATACTTACATAGATATAAAACTTTTATAAATACTGTATATATATTCCATATTTATATTTATAAAATTAACATTTAATAAATAATGTAAATATTTATTTATATTTATATATGTATAGAAATATACACATTGTATAACATATCAATTTATATAGATACAAAATATTTTAAAATACTTCATGAATATTCCATATTTATATTTGTAAATCTAAACATTTTAATAAATTTTAACATAAATATTTATATTTATATATGTGTAGAAATATACACATTTTATAGCACTTCTTATTTAGATAGATGAAACATTTTATAAATATTTATAAAAATTCCTTAAGCATTTTGTTTTTTTAAAAGCAGGCTCCATTCCCCATGGAGAGCCCAACACAAAGCTCTAACTCACATCCCTGAGATCAAAAGTTGGATGCTAACAGACTGAGCCACCCAGGCGCTCCCAAAATTCCTTATACATTTTTAAAGAATGGTGCACATGATTATGGAAGCTGGAAAATCCCAAGGTTTACAGGGTGTCTGCTGGCTGGAGACCCAGAAGAGTGGATCTGTCGTGTGTCTGTTCATATCCAAGGGGAGGAAGGAAGCTGATGTCCTCTTCAGAACGCCCTCTTTGGGTGGTCAGCCTGATTGGATCAGGCCCACCCACATTAGGGAGTGCCATCTTCTTCCCTCAGTCTGCAGATTTGCTGTGAATGTCAGGCAGAACCACCTCATGGACACACCCAGAATCATGCTCACTCCAGGGCCCCATCTAGTGGACATAGGAGAAACCACCACAATGACTTTATTTGGAAAGGGAGCAGCTTCAAAAAACCTTCTCAGGCTAGCAGGAACCTGGGTTCCACTCTGTGTGTCCTGTGGTCAAAGGACAGTCCCTGCTGTGGACAGGTCCCATTCCTCCTGCATAATTTGGGCTCAACAATATAAGTATTAGCCTCTCTGGCTGCCCTGAGACTACCTTAAACCAGTGGTTTACAATGACAGAGATGCGTTTTCTCAGGGCTGTGGAAGCCAGGAGTCTGAAGTCAAGATGTCACAGGGCTGTGCTCCCTCTGAAGGCTCAGGAGGGTCCCTTCTGCCTCTCCCAGCTGCCGAACTCCCAGGCTTTGTGGGTTTGTGGCCTCCATCACCACATGGCTGTCTCAAACCCCCTCCCTTGTCTCATAAAGATCCTCCCTGATCCAGAATGCTGTCACCTCAAGATCCACCCCCGACCTTATCACCTTTGCAAAGACCCCATTTTCACATGAGGCCACATTCTGAGGTCCTGGGTGGGCAAATCCTCTGGGGGCTACAACTGAACTCACTGCAGTTTCTTAGGAGCTGCAAGTGTTTGCCTGGACATCTGCTCTGCAGACATCTGCTCCAAGTTTCCCCAAGTTTTCTTCCTTCCTTCTTCTTTTCCAACACAAGTGCATCCTTCATCATGACCCATGTTGTCCCTACATTATGATGTTGACCTGTGACTGCCTGATGCCCTTTGAACCCAGGAGGAGCTGGAGGCCCACGTGGACCCCCACAGCTGCCTCTCCACTTTGTGACCCCTCTGTAGGGCACCCTTCTGCCCCCATGAGCCCTGCAGGTGGGCACTGGGAGGCCTGTGCCCCATGGCAGAAGGGCATCCTGGGACGACGGGTAGGCTTGGGAGAAATCGGAGGGCATTCCCAGTGCAGCAGTGGATGCAGGTGCATCATGGCCACCATGGGGCCCTTACTGTGCACATCCTGGGTCCCCATCTCTAGGGAGCAGCAACACAGCCCTCTGGGTTGGGGGGCATTGGGATGAAATGAGACATTCCCATGTTATGTGCAAATGCACACAACTTGCTTAAGGTAGAATCTCTCTTTCATGTCTGGGTGTGAGCACACACACTAACCAACAGAATGTGCACAGAGTGAGTGTTGAGTTACCCTCAAGGTCACATGGGGTCACAGCCCAGGGACCCTCCTTGGGAGAAAGACCCCTTCCATGTCTGGGGGGCAAGCCTTCACTCTACATCAGATCTGGCAGCTTCAGCCAGGGGAGGCACATGATGGACCATCCCAATCCTGCTCATGCCCCCATTGGCCTCTCCTAGCACTCAGGGGACCAGCCTCACTGGGGAGCCCTGAGCGCTCTCCCCAGGAGCTCCCAGGCTCCTTCCAGCTTCCCTCCATCATCATACCCGTAAGTAGGGTGGAAGCAGCTTCTGGCAGTGGTTTGAGTCTCATCTTCCCTCCATGCTCATGCCTTGTTTGATTCCACATCCACACTTGTGTCTAGGCTACTCTCTCTGCCCACATGCCCTGATTCAACCCTGACCAACCTCAGGGAGCCCTGGAATCTTTGGCTTGGCCTCAACGTAGCTCTGTCTGCACCGACCTGCCATGGTGAGGTGGGAAGACAGAGGCATCCAAGGTAGACCAGATGACTGGGACTTTGTGAGTGTCAGAGAGTGGAGGAGAAGGGGAAGTGGGTAGGTAGGAGAGGGGTGTGAACAGGAAGAAGGTGGGAGAGGAGGGAATGAGCAAGGCTAGCATTTACGGAGCAACTACTTCATGTCTGGCACTAGGCTCAACATTAAACATATGCCCTAAATTCATTTCAGAAAATCACCCCACAGCATGTAATGATATGGTGTAACAGTCAGCTTGGTCTCTGTAACAAATACCACAGACTGGGAGGTTTAAACAACACATTTATTTTTTCCCAGTCCTGGGAACTGGAAGCATGAGATCCAGGTGTGGCAGGGCTGGTTCCTCCTGAGGCCTCTCTCCCTGGCGTCCACACACCATCTCTTCCCCGTGTCCTTACACAGTTGTCCCCTATGTGTGTCTATGCCCTGATCCCCTCTTCTATTAAGGATCCCAGTCACATGGGATCAGATGGGATCAGGGCCTATGCTAGTGACTTCCTTTTACCTGAACCACCTCTGTAAAGACCCCATCTCCAAATATAGCCCCATTCTGAGGCCCTGGGGGTTGGAGCTTCAACATGTGAACTGGAGGGGACATGATTCAGCCCATAATATTTTGTCAGTATTTTACAGGGAAGGAAAGTGGAGATAACACAGGATCATCCAGAAAGGTGCACCCTTGTATGTGATCTAGCTGGGACTTAGAATGGATACATCTCCCCCAAATTGGTGACAGGCTGGAGCAGGGAGATCATGGGTCTTGCTGGAGGAGGGTTCCCACCTGTCCTGTCCCTCACCCTGAGGAGGCCCCAAGGCCTCTGGGGGCTGCCGTTCTGAGCAGATGGTCAGGGGGCTGGGGTCATGTGTCCAGAGGCAGAAGAATGGCCTCAGGGGTGCCGAGAAGGACAGTCCAGAGAACGCGTAGATGAGGGATCCATTGCTCACGCTGTAGAAGGAGATTCTGCCTGCATCACAGTCCAGGAAAACGCCCACACGATGCAGGGGCTCCGAAGGGTGCAGGCGAACTCTTGGGAAGGCAAGTGCCCAGAACCCCTTCTTGTACAGCTCCAGGGCCCAGAGTCCGTGCTGAGGGGACTTGGGGATCCTTCCTTTCCGATCCAAGCTCTCCAGACACACGCCCAGGTTCCAGGCCTTCCTGTGCCCCACCTGGACCTCCCAGTAATACCTCCCAGCTGAGAACTGCTCCAGGCCCAGCACACAGGGGTCCTGGTCGAATCTGCTGGGGGCGTTGGGCAGCTCTTGTTCAAAGAACAGCCGCCTCACAGTCTTCCTGTCCTCAGAGAGAGCGAGCTTGGGGCTTGCAGTGTCAGGGTCCAGGGATGGGCTCACTGCGGGAAGAGGAGAGGATCAGGTTTAGGGGTTGGGGTCCCCAACCTGTGCTCCTGCATGGAGGTGGAACCATGCCTCCCTGGGAATCCCTGTGCGTCACCGTTCTCTGTCCAGGACCCTGTGCACACAGGCCATCCCAGAGCAGCGGAGGCGGCTCCCTGTGAGTCCCTTTCTCTGTCCAGGATCCTGTGCAAACAGGCCATCCCAGGGCAGCAGAGGCGGCTCCAGGGGGAGCCAGGGAGAGCCAGGGGGGATTCCTATGAGGGGACAGGGGGGCACACTGTGAGATAGGCATTGCTCCCAGGGCCCCGTGTGTCAGGATGGATGTGGATGTGCATGTGTGTGTGCATATGCACTTGTGTGTGGGGGGGCTATGTGGGCGTGCACGTGAGAGACAGAGACAGGGACAGACAGACACAGGTAGACATAGAGAGAGAGATAGAGAGACAGAGACAGAGAGAGGCAAGGAAAGAGAGAGACAGAGACAGAGACAAGGAGAACAAGGAGAGATACACATAGGGAGACACAGGAAGAGAGATAGAGGGAGACTGAGAAAGGTATGGACACAGACAGAGACAGAGGAAGAGAGACACAGAGAAAGACACAGGGAGACAGAGATAGAGAGAAAGACATAGGAGGACACGTGAAGAGACAGGGTGACATGAGATGAGGTCACAGGTGCATTGATGCCATTGGACAGCTCTGGGGTCAACCACTGAAGGGGAGATCCCATCTGGAAAACCCTGAGAGACACCTTAGCAGCCTCACAAACTGAGATGAACACCTTCCAAAACAGATTCCTTCTCTCCTGTCCCACCATCCTTCTCAGACCCCTCAGGCCCTCATCATGTCACCTGGGGGAGGGTCTGTCTACACCTGAGAGGCAGGGAGGGTGGGGATCAGCTGGGAGCCCCAGCTGCCTGTGCAGGCACCTTCACGACAACAGAAACCTCATGGCTGGTGTCCACCCTTGCCCATTCAGTAGGCATGCTGCTGGTTGCTCGGGTCTGCATACGATGCCCCAGACACTCATGTTTCCTGACCATCCATCCCTGTCAGCTGGACAGCACACACGCTCTCCTTCTAACAGAACCACAACTTTCTCCCCGGTCTCTACTTCCTTCTGGAAGGAACCCTGCTCCCTTTCGCTTTCCAGCAAAGACTAAATGTTCTCCCCGATTTCTCATTGCTGCTTCCTGAAGTCTTCACCCTCTGCTCCATACAAACCCTTTCCCTGTAGAGTCCGGGCCATGCAGATTGAGCCCACCCATGTTCATATCTATGATGGCCAAACATGGACTCACTAGCTGAACAATGGGCCCGGCTCCTTCTATTCCAAATTCCCTCATCATTAAAAAATATTCATGTCAAAAAACAGTTTGAGACTTACAAAGAGGTTGCAAAATACCATACACAATATGCCCATGATAACGTCTCATATAACCCACAGTAATAGGATCAAAACCATACAATTGACATTGATACAAAAATATTCTATAGTGACTTCTTGCACACCACAGCACACCTGACTGTGGAGAACCACCTGTGCCCTTGTGCACTGATTCCTCTTGCACACCTGTCACCCACACCTGTCACTGGAGCTCATCCTGTGTCCTTGTGTGCTGACTCCTCTTGCACATCACCCACACCTGTCCCTGGGGCTCATCCTGTGTCCTTCTGAACTGATTCCTTTGGCACACCACCCACACCTGCCCCTGGAACTCATCCTGTGTTCTGTGTGCTGACTCCTCTTGCACACCACCCACACCTGTCCCTGGAGCACTGCCTGTGTCCTTGTGTGTTAACTCCTCTTGTACACACTCACACCTGTCCCTGGAGCTCACCCTGTGTCCTTGTCCACTGATTCCTCTTGTACACCACCCACACCTGTCCCTGGAGCACTGCCTGTGTCCTTGTCTGCTAACTCCTCTTGTACACACCCATACCTGTCCCTAGAGCTCATCCTGTGTCCTTGTCCACTGATTCCTCTTGCACACCACCCACACCTGTCCCTGGGGCTCATCCTGTGTCCTTGTGCACTGACTCCTCTTGCACACACTGACACCTGTCCCTGGAGCTCATCCTGTGTCCTGGTGCACTGGCTTCCCTTGAACACCACCCACACCTGTCCCTGGATCTCAGTCTGTGTCCTGTGTACACTGATTCCTCTTGCACACCACCCACACCTGGCTGTGAATCTTCTCCTGTGCTGTCCATCACATATGCGCTGGACCCTTGCACACCACCCCCCACCTGGCCACAGTGTAGACCTGTGCTCCATCCCATCCACAGCTGCTGACTATCTTCTCTGCATCGTCATTCTCTTACTGGTTTTCTTCCTCCCTTCAGGCTTCAGGCATCTTCACGCCACATGGTTCCTTTTAGGCAACAGGCATGCTCTCCTGCCACGGACCTCAAAGTAAAACCACAGCAAACACAAACAGAACCTTCCCATTCCCCACTCACCAAGTCTTAGCTCTACTACACAGGCAATAAATTTGAGACCTCCCTCCCAGTTCTCTCCACAGGAGACGCCTCTCTTTGTACCATGCTTGCCAGTTTTTCTGGGCCATTTTCCCGGGTTGACCTGACTCTACTTCTCAGGTGCACGAAAGTTGATGCTCCTTCAACACACTGCACCTGCACATTTCCACGGTGAAGTCTCCCTTGGCCCTCCCACAACCACTGCTCTAACCTTCAAATACCAGGGTTCTCCAACGCTAGATCTTGGATCTTTCTTGTTTCCCTGTATCTTCCCTTTTTAAAAAATCTTAATTCTTTTCCAAAGAGAAATTTTTAAAGAATAATTTTAGGTGTAGCAAAAAATGTAGCACTCACACGTTCAGTTATACCAGATATTTGCCATGGACCACAATTCCGGTCTCCAGTCCCGATTTCTCCTGAGAGTTCCAGACTCGCATATCCAATGATTCATCTGACATCCTTAGCAGGATGTCTGAGAACAGCTCAGTCTTAGGAGGTCCATGGTGATTTTCACTTATTTGGCCCAAATCTGCCCCAAACCTTCTGTTAGATGGAGCCAGAAGGGCCAGAGACTTATGCAGCTGGGGGTCACCTTGGGCTGCTCCCTCTGCCTTGCCCCTTCTGGACTGTGCTACTTGTGGCCCCAGGACCCATCTCGGGGCTGTATCCTCTCCTCCATCAGTGCTGCTCCCCTGCTTACAGGTTCTCACTCATATTGCACGGTGCTTCCTGTAAAGTCCAGGCCTCTACCTCAGCCTCCCAGGCTCTGCAGGGGCACACACAAGCCTTCCTGCCCTGTTGGTACCTCTTCCACATGCCCAGCTGTCACACACCACAGACCCCACTCTCCCTGCCACAGGGGCGAGTTCACCCCTCCTCGTATAGCTGTGGTCTTGCCATTACCCACTCCTTCATTTAGATGTTGGCACCCCACCATTCCCAGGGGTCTGGACATCCCACTTGAACATGCTCCTGGCCATCCTCCTAGTATTCTGGCTCTTTCCTATCACAGTTATTCCAGATTTAATAATTAAAAAAACAAATGCTGACTTGTGGCTCACATCCCCACATAGACTCTATGCTCCATGAGGACAGGAGGAAGCTGTACATTCATTAATGGAGGCCAGTTGCTTGCACAGAAGATATCTGATCATGGTTGTAACTGAATGAATGAATGGAGACTGGCTTCTCTCTGTCTCTTCCTGGGCCCTCACCATGTGGCTGTGGTGGGACAGGTGTTCCCAGATCCCCTTCCTGCTTTCATCTGCCCAGCTCATGGCTCGCAGTACTGCCCCTCCTGTCCTTGGGGGTCCCTCTCCACAGCCAGACTCTCCCCCCATGCTTCCCACCTATATGGTGCCCTGGGGCAGAAAGGCACTGGCTCCGCACTCTGTGCTAACAGTGTCCCCCACAGTGGCTGTTCCTTGGAAGAGCTAGTTCTCTCGCTGCCCGGGCCCTGCAGCCTGTCTGTCCCTCAGGCAGTAAACAGGAGCTAAGGTCTCTCAGGGCAGCAAAACTTGGTGTTTACAGCCATAGAACCAGCATTTAGCACAGCATTTCTGCACCCTGGAATAGAAAGGAGAACACACGCATACATGCACATGCATACACACACACATGAGTACATGTGCACACACAAATACACATGTGCACGTGGGTGCACACACAAGTACATGTGTGCAATGCGTGCACACACAAGTACATGCGCACACATGTGTGCAATACGTGTCCACAAGTGCACGTGCACATAAAAACACATGCGTGCACACACATGCACATATATGCACAGACACAAGTACATGTGCATACACATGCACACATAAATACACATGCACACACTGCACACACGAGAACACATGTGTACTTATGTGCACAAAGCGCCACACATGTGCATGTGCACACACTAACAAATGTGCATATGGCACACAGGCACACAGGTGAACACATAAATGTATACCATGCACACACAGCACTCACACATACACACATACATGCACACTGCACACACACGTGTGCACACATAAACAAACATTCAGGGAGCAGACGCTTCCAGCCCCTACATAGTCCTCACCATAGATGACGTCCTCTGGCCAGCCTGCAATGAAACAGAAAGATGTGAAACTGTAGGGTTTGCACTGACCAGATGGGGTGAAAGCTCATGTTCTGTGAAGCTAAGTCAAAACAGGATGTAATGAGCTCTCGCAGGGACCCTGTAAAGGAAGAGCAAATATCCCTTCTTCAGTGCCCAAAAAACAATCCAGGTCACTGTATTCCTAGGGAAAGGTTTTGTGGGGCGTAGCCTGATGGCCCAGCCTTCCCATGTCTGTCATAAAGACACATCTCTGGCCTGTTCCCCAGATCGGGGCCTGACAGCTATGAGCAAGGACACAGGAGGCAGGGAGGAGAGCAGACAGGCGAGTGGAATGATCCATACTGATGATGATCCCCGCGCTCACAACAAGATCCTCTCAGGTGACAGGCTTGCTGCTGTATTTGTTGCTTGAGCATTTTCAGGATGTTGTCATCACCCTCGACTGATAGACTTTCCCAGGTTCAAGCTCACATCTGTCTCCCCAGCAGAGACCCGCCAGCCTTCCCCAAGTCACCCAGTGAAGAGCAGCCAAGCACCTCTTAGTGATGAAGGATCTCACGGGGCATATGGTAGGTGGGCAGTCCCTGAGCTGGGGCCTGGGCAGGTCTCTCCCATTCCTCCTGTGCTTGAGGGTGCACGAAGGAGAGCCTTCATGTAGGGCTCCACATGAGTGGCCCGGCTGGAAGGGGCACGTCTGTCCCACTGGGGCCTGCTTACCTTGGGACAGCTGCTCCTCTTCTCTGTACAGTTTCTCTTCTTCCAGCTGTACCCTATCCCTGTCCCTCTGACGTTTCCAGAAAAGACAGGTGGCTCCAATTGCTACAAGTCCCACTACAATGAGGATCACAGGCAGCACTGTCCTCCACACCATTGATGGGAAACTTCTGGACAACTGAGCTAAAAGAGGGTCTGGGGAGGCGAGAAAGCCAAGGTAAGAGAGCGCCTGTGTTCTTAGGACACACATGCCATAGGGTTAATGAGTCAGGGGGCAGGTGCTTGTGAACTAACCTGACATGACCTGAAAACATGTGTGTGCCTTTGCACAGACAGACATGGACAGACACACAGGAGAGAGATGGTAGACAAAAGGCAAAAGGTTAAATACTGAGTGGGTC
The DNA here is from genome assembly GCF_028749965.1 of Puma concolor. Classification (NCBI taxonomy): domain Eukaryota; kingdom Metazoa; phylum Chordata; class Mammalia; order Carnivora; family Felidae; genus Puma; species Puma concolor. The sequence continues at coordinate 153,635,397 of NC_141667.1, forward strand.
TGCATTCTGTGTATCATTCCTGCAAATTTTCTGAAACTTGAGGTTGTTTAGAAGGACATTTTTATACAGAGTGAAACTTGGAAGCCCCCAGGTGTCCTTCAGAATGTGAAAGCATAAACAGGCTGTGGTTCATCCAGACAAGGGAATACTGTTTACTGCTAATACGAAAGGAGCTATCCGTGCAGCCACTGTGGAGAAGATGATGGACGTTCCCCCCCAAAATAAAAATAGAACTACCACATCAATCCACTTCTGGGTATTAATCCAAAGAAAACAAAAATATTAACTGAGGAAGATAATGCACCCTACATTTATTGCAGTGTTATTTACAATAGTCAAGATACGGAAACAGCACAAGTGTCCACCTATGGATGAAAGGATAAAGAAAAATATATATATTTGTACAAAGGGATGCTATTCAGCTATAAACAAGAAGGAAATACAGGCATTTTCAATAATATGGATGCACCTGAGGGCACTTTGCTAAGTGAGGTTCGACAGGGAAAAATGTGTAGGATCTCACGGATAAGTGAAATCTAAAACGAAACAAAACACCATCCAAACCTCCAGAAAACCAGAAAGCCTAGTTTATAGATGCAGAGAACAGACTGGTGGTTTCCAGAGGTGAGAGATCGGGAAGCTAATGGGTGAAGAGGGTCAAAGGTGCAAACTTCCAGTTATAAAATAAGACCCAGAGAGGTGACATACAGCATGGAAACTATAGTTAACTACTGTGTTGTATAGTTGGAAGCTGACAGACTAGATCTCACAAGGTCTCATCACAAGGAACTATGCGGAGTATTGGATATTAACTACTGACTGTCTGTGGTGCTCAGAGCTCTTGAGGCCTGGATGGAGCAGAACACTCACCAGGTAGGCAGATCTTGGCCTCCATCCTCTCCTGGAGGAGGGGGTTGGAGATAGAGCAAGAGAGGTTCCCCACGTCCCTGTCCCAGACAGTCACATTGGACACCACCGCAAAGAGGCCCGTTGTTGGCGACACTGTGAGGTTGGTCATGGAAGGTAGGGTCTGTCCCCTGAAGTCTCTCCACTCCACCTGGGGCTCTGGGTACCAGCCCTCCGAGGTGCACTCTGCCCTGATACCTTCATCCTGGCCAGCTCGCACTTGGATTCTGGGCTCAGAGCCCAGCCCTGTGGGAAGAGACAGGCTTTGCAGCCTCTGCAACCATTACCATTTCTGACAGAAAAGCACAGATCCTGAAAATTTCCAGCAGGTATCAGGGTTTTTCAGACTACTTGCTCTGTGTAATATTTATATGCCATATATGCTACCCTCTTCTGAGAAACCACAGAACAAAACAGAAAAGGCCCAGGAAGATCAAATACCTTTCCTGTATTGCAAAATCGGTGTCTTTTCCTGTTTCTCTCTGTATCTCTTTCTGCCTCTTTCCTTCTCTCCATACTTCCGTTCCTTTCTTTCTGGGGTCAGTGTGGGTAACAGAAGCCGACTTAGAAAATGAGCCAGGCGTCCAGAACCTGCCTGTTCTAGTGCATTATCGCATTTTGTGGGACACGTGTAGACCGACACAAACACATTAGAGCATGCTGTGGGACGCACTCAAGCCAGGCCCAAACATGTTAGCGCAAGCTGTGGGACAGGCCCAGGCCACTGCATATGTGTTTGTGCATGCCGTGGGATGCGTTCAGGCTTGGGCCATGATCAGACGATCTGCAGCTGGAGGATAAGTGCTAGGGGAGACCAGAGACCCTAGTGGCGACCCTTACCTGCCACTCTTAGCCACAGGGTGGTCTCTGCAGACGCCATGCCATCTTTGAACTTGCAATGAAAGGTCCCGTTATCGAACACCATGACATTGTGTATGGTCAGAACAGCTTGGTCTTGGGCCAGCCCGGACATCAGGAAGGTCGTCCTGCCGTCGTACTGCCACATCTGCTCTTCAGGCACATCTTTGCCTTTCTTGCGCAGGTGCACAGCTGGGGACAGCTCCTCCCTGTACCACCTCACCTCCATGTCCTTCACACTGATATTGAGGGACAGATGGCATCGCAGCTTCACACTTTCCCCCACCATAGCCAGGACCGGTTGGCCGGGACCAGAGACAGAGAAATCGGCTTTCCCTTATGAGGTCATAGCAGAAAGCATGGGTTAGGCCAGGTGAGAGGAGACCATGGGCCATCCCCCCCACCGGGCACAGGGTCCCCCCCCGCCCCCCCAGCCTGTGCCCAGTGTCTTCCCCTGCCCACGCCCAGGGGACACCCACCCACACGCAGGTTCTTCAACAACACCCCATGCCCTTGTCCAGGGTCCCCAGGGAAGGACTGCTTGGATCCAGTTTAGCCCCCTACTGTGTTCCTGTCCATGCACAGGCTCCCTCCTAACATGGCTCATGGGAGGGCGGGGAGAGTTCTCCTACCGTTTGCAGAGAGGCTGCAGGACAGAAGCTGCAGGAGGAGGAAGATGATGGAGCAGCTGGGTGGAAAGATGTCTCGACCTTGTGTGTTTGCCATGGCTGCTGGAGACAGAGAGGCCTGAGCCCCAGATATTGGAGACAGGGCAGAACTGAGTTAATTTCTGTCTCTCTCGGTTTCTGTCTCTGTCTCCCTCTGTTTCTGTCTTTCTGTCTCTGTCTCTCTCTATCTCTGCCTGTCTCTGTCTCGGTTTCTCTGCCTGTTTCTCTGTCTCTGTATGTTGCCTCTGTCTCTCTCTGTTTATGTCTCTTTCTGTCTTTGTCTCTCTCTGTCTGTGTCTGTCCTGTCTCTCTCTGTTTCTGTCTCTGTCTCTGTCTCTATCTTTTTCTCTCTATCTCTCTGTTTCTGTCTCTCTCTCTGTCTCTCTGTTTCTGTACCTGGCTATCTATGTCTCTATGTGTATCTCTCTGTCTCTGTCTCTCTCTGTGTCTTTTTGTTTCTGTCTCTGTCTCTCTCTGTCTGTCTCTGTTCCTGTCTCTGTCTCTCTCTATCCCTCTCTGTCTCTGTCTCTCTTGGTTTCTATTTGTCTCACTCTGTTTGTGTCTCATGTCTCTCTGTCTCTGTGTGTCTCTCTCTGTTTTTGTCTCTGTGTGTCTCTGTTCCTGTCTCTGTCTCTGTCTATCTCTGTCTGTCTCTGTCTCTCTAGGTTTCTATCTCTGTCTCTATTTGTGTCCCATCTCTCTCTGTCTCTGTCTGTGTGTCTCTCTGTTTCTGTCTCTCTCTCTATGTATGTCTCTCTCTGTTTCTCTCTCTGTCTCTCTCTGTCTCTTTCTCTCTGTACCTGTCTGTCAGTTTTTTTGTCTCTCTGTTGCTGTCTGTCTCTGTCTCTCTCTGTCTGTCTCTGTATCTCTCTGTCTCTCTCTGCCTGTTTCTGTATCTCTCTGTCTCTCTCTGCCTCTGTCTCTGTCTCAGTTTCTGTCTCTCTCTCAGTTTCTCTCTGTCTGTCTGTCTCTGTTTATATCTCTGTCTCTGCCTCTGTCTGTCTCTCAGTTTCTGTCTCTTTCTTTCTTCGTCCCTGTCTCTGTCTCTTTCCCTCTCCTACTCTATCTCTCTCTGTCTCTCTTTCTTGTTCTCTCTCTCTCTCTCTCTGTCTTGGTGGGGGATGAGTCAACACTGGGAGGCTAACGGAAGTGAAGGAAACATGGCTAGGGGAGAGAAAGGTCCCTTTTCACTATCTTGGCCCCTCTTACTCTTGCACAAGTTGCTTACCCTAGAGACAGAGACACAACAGTGGCCACCTGCTCTTGTGTCCACCTACTTGTGGATGACCTTTCTCTTGTAGTCATGTGTCTGCAAAACACCATGGACACATCCTCCTGTGAACGGGCTCTGTCTCCTCACCTGTTTGTGTAGGAGCCTTGCCCGACCTCTGGCTGTGCTCTGTCATGGAACATGAGCACACTGGGAGAGAAAAGCCACCCCCTGGTCAGGCAACTCCAAGGCCAGAGTCAACCCCCTTACAGCCCAAGGAAACTCGCAGTTGGAGGAGGGAGCACTCGAGCCAGAGGGCTCCTAGACAGACATGGCCTGAGGCCAGCATACTCCGAAGATTTATTATTTATGAACTCAGCTTTGAGAACAAGTGTTCTGAACCACATGTGCTGGTCTAGGCAATTCCGCCCAGCACCTCCTCATGCAGGACTGGCATGAGAAGGTATGTTGGCACTTGCCCTCATTCTCTTCCATGCTTGTCTTCCTTTGGTGAAAGCCTCTGGGGTCTCCCTGTCACTCAAGAATAGGGGAGGGGTGGAGAACACAGACATGTGGATGAGTGCCCTTAAAATAGAAAGTACTCACCTTTCCAAATAGTAGTAGGGCTGTAAAATCCCAGGGAGATTTTGTGGCCTTGAGGGGATCGCTTGACTTCTCCACAAGTTCCAGGAAGGTGTAGAACAAGTCTTCCAGACGTGATAGGAGAGAGCAGCGTCTGAGCTCCCCAGCTTCTGTAGAATCCTAGGACTTTCTGGAAAAATGACCAACTGTGCCTTTCTGGAAGGTGCAATAGAAAAAATAAATAAACCAAGGGCTTCTTAAAGGGTGTGTTTGACAGAACTGAACACACTGAGTGTTGGGGAGCAAGGTCCTGGTAGCAGGAGATAAGGGGAGAGAGAAAGACCCAGCAAGGAACCCCCGGGGTGAGGATAGCTATCTGGGCTGGGCCAGGATCCTAGGTGGAGACCTGGCTCTTGAGTGCGTGGATCCAGGCCAAGGGCAGAGGCTGGGGGACTCAGATAAAGTTTCTGCATTATCAAAACACCTCCAGTCCTGGACAGGCTGGGCCTGGTCCCTTTGGGAAAGTTTCTCATGTTCAGGTTGAAGTTGGTCAAATTCTAGCATTCACCCCCACCCCAGACTCCTGTGCAGGAAATCAGGCCACCTCCTCCTCCATGTCTGGGGCCATGACAATCTTTCCTCATTGGGGACCTGACTTGGGCTGGGCTCAGAACACTCAGCCCCATTACCCCTTGTGTGAGTAAGACACTGGCCTGAACCCTACCTGTTCTTCCCTCCTGTTGACCCAAAAGTCTGCACATTTTTGGGAGAGTTTTGGAGGGAAAAAAACAGGGAAAGTTTGCGTCCCTCCTGGAGGTGGGATATTTGGTTGAATTCAGCAGATTTTTATGGACTGAAGATTTGTATCCCCTTTCCAAATCCGTGTTCACACAGGGACTGATGCTGCCAACCCACACCGTCCTCTGTGTTCCTATCAGGAGAGCGAACTATTTGGTAATCAAGTTGCTCCCCTGTTCTATATAAATACGAAGAGTTATGCTGCCACTCATTTTCATCTCTCTGTGCATTGCTTTAAGCGGATAATGACATCATCTAAAACCCAGGTTGGGTATACTTCTGAGTCAGGATGGAGGACTGGGGATGTGACATTAGAGGAAGCACCTAAGGGGTTTGGCAGCCGTGATGGAATGGATCCTGAAGGTGGGCGCACCTGGACAAGTGGTCCTTGGTGAGCATGCACATGGTCTGCAGCCTTTTACCTGAGTGGGAAGAGCTCCTGGAGAGAGCAACCAAGGCCCTCAGGGGCAGGGATAAACCCCAGATGGGGACAGGCTCCCTGAGTGCAGGTGGAAGGAAGGACACAGGGGGCCCAGACTTCTACAGTCCCATTGCCATGGCATGTCCAGGACAGGTACATGCAGACAGACAGAGAGCAGATTGATGGTTGTCAGGCAGTGGGGATGAGGGGGGAAATATAACCACAAAGCAGTTCGGGGGTTTGTTCTGGCACGAGATCCAGGTGGTGGCCGTACAAGCTTGTGTCAGTGTGCTGCATGTCACTGGATCGTTCACTTCAATGTGGTTGACTTTGTGTTATGGGAATGTCACCGCAACTGGAAAAAAAGAAAAAAACAAATGGAAAACACAAGGTAGAAGGGAAATCTCCAAGTTGCGGGCTCCCGGGCGCCCCCTGTAGGGATGCGAGTGCAGTCCAGCACCCTCCTCCAGGGATGCGCCAGGACCTAGTGAGCTTGTGTGGTCCACGAGCACCTGCACCTGCCTTGAGCCAGGCTCCCTGCAGGGTCTGTCCTACAGAGGGCAGAGGCCCTAGGAGAGCTGAAAGGCCCCTCCCCGTCACCCCCCCCCCCACCACCCCGCGCCCATCTGCCCCTGCCACATGCCAGTCTCTTGCTTCCTGCCCTGGGCTGTGCTCACAGAGTCTTTTTGGGTCCTCCCAGCATTTAAGCTGGTGTGTGCCCTCCCCCAACCCCATCACGGGTACTTGGCTCAGCTCTCCAAGTCCACTGGGACTTTATGGCTTGGCGCAGGCACCGCCTTGGCCACCCCCTTGCAGGACCTACCCCCTCCTCTGGCTCCCTGGCCTCCAGTCCTACAATGGGAGGGCTCCTTCTGCACAGTAGGTCCCCTTTCACGTGATCTCTGAGAGGCCCTCCGTGTCGTGCACTGGCCTCAGTGAACAAGGGGGCAGTGCCTCCACCAAAAGATCCTCAGGGGCTCCTCCAGGGGAAGGAGCAGCTGGGAGGGGTGGGGCGCGTCCCTTAGACAGATGGCACAGGTGCCATGTGGTTCGGGTGGGTAGGAAAGGTGAGATGTCCCCAGAGAAACACCGTGGTGTCAATGCAATGGCGCGCTTGGGTCATCCAATTCCTGGTGGTTGTTCTTATACACATATCTCTGCATGGGTCCTTTGTGACCCCGGGAAAGCAAGCGCTTGGCTCACCCAGTGCCTGGTGGTAGTTCTTACCCACAAACCTCTGTGTGGGCCTTTGTGGTCCTGGGAAGGCAAGGGATTGGGTCTTCCAGTGCCTGGTGGTAGTGCTTACCCACAAACCTCTGTGTGGGCCTTTGTGGCCCTGGGAAGGGAAGGGCTTGGGTCATCCAGTGTCTGATGGTATTTCGTACCCCCAAACCTTTGCGTGGGGCCTTTGTGGCCCTGGGAAGGCTCTAGTGAAATAGGGAGGAAATTCTTTTCCCTCCTCCAGGGGAGTTTATGTTCTGGCTCCTCCCCCTATTCCCCTCCCCATCAGTCTCCCTACCCTTCCTCCTCCCCCCACGTCATCCTCTCCCCTCCTACCCTGACCTCCGCATGCTCATCTCTCCTCCCCACCCTCTTCCCTTCCATGGTCTCCTCCCACTCCTCACCTTCTCCTTCCCCTCAATCCCGTTTCCCACTTCTCTTCCCCTCTCACTACTCCCCTCCCCTCCTCTGCCTCCTCCTCCCCTTCTCCCCTTCCCCTTTTCCCCACTTCCTCTCCTCCCCCCCTCCTCCCTCATTCTCTCCCCTTTCCTCCACCTCATGCTGGTGCTCACCTCTCCTTCCTCCCCTCCCCCTCCTCCTCTTCATATCCCAATCCTCCTCCCCTTATTACTCCTCCTGCCCACCCCTCCTCCCCCATCCTCATCCCTCATTGTCTCTCCTCACCTCTCCTCCTCTTCTCCCCTCTCCCACTTCTCCTCCCCTCTGATTCCCCCCTTCCTCCTCCCCATACTCCCTCTCTTCCCTTCCCCTCCTCTACCTCTTCTTCCTACTCCCCCTCTTTCTCCCCATCCTTCCCTTCCTCTCTTCCCTCACTTCCCCCTCTGACCTTTCCTGTCCTCATCTGCTTCTCCCTCCTCCCTTCCCCTCCTCTCCTTTCCACTCCTCCTATCCTCACCCTCCTCCCCTCCTTGTCCTCCTTCCTCATTCTCCAGCTCCCCTCTACGTCCTCCCCTCCCCTCCTCCACCTGCTCCCCAATACACTGTGTGGATCCCGCGCGACTTGGCAGACTTAGAATTCTGCTTCCTTTACAGCCTAGTTGCTCTGCTGATCCTTCTCTGGCCTCCAGGGCATCTGGGCCTGGTGTGGGCTAGGACTCAGCGCTACTGAGTTGCAGGAGAAACAGGACCCAGGGACAGTTCCAGGAAGCCCCCCAATATCTGGTGAAGGGTGAGCTCCTTTACCTTCTAGTTGCCATTTTAAACTGTGGGTTTGTTTCTGTGTCCTGCACAGGTGGATCTACACACAGCCCCTCCCTGCTGTCCCTCCCCATGCAGTTCCCAGAACCAGGAGTGGGGTCCCCGCACTGCCAGAGTCTGTCTGTCCTGATGCTCAGTTCCTCCGGAGACATTGCTGTATGAGTAGGCGTGGATTCTGCGTCTCCCTGGAAGAGCGGACTTCCGGGTCCTTCTCATCTCCGTCTTAGACTGGGCCTTCCTGAGCCGCTTTCTTTCTCATCTCCTGACACTGTGTCGATTGCCTCTAATCTGCAGTTTTAATGGTTTATGGCACGTTGACCTTTCTGGCTTTATCCAGCGTCAGTTCCTTTTCCTGGCAGCCTGGGGCCTTCTCAGCTTTCCCTGCACCAGCAAGGCAGTATGTCAGTGCTCCCTGACCAGCTGACACTTTCCCTTCCTACAGCTTCCCACGTGTGAGATATGAAATCAGCAAGGACTGGAAAATAAAAACCAAGAAACAAAAATCATCTCAGCTGATAATCAAAGTTAGAGGATAAATACAGATAAATCCAGCTGCAAAGTTAATAGGAAACCTCATGTAGCCCATGGTCATGCAGCAGGTGTGAAAGGGCCAGAAACAACCCCCGTTTTAATAACTCCTGTTTCATACAAGTGAGGCCTCGTATCCCCTTTCCTGCAGTCCATTACCTGGGATGATCTACTACTCATCTACCCTTGCCTCGTGACCACAGGCCATGTTTAGTTAGTCACTGCTGTTCCCAGTCTTGCCTCAGACACAGCGTCTGCCCCCAAGTGGCCTTCACATCCCTGGACCCTCCTCAGAATCCTTCAGTGGGAACCTACACCTGACCAGGAAGATTCACCGCCCCCTTTTGCCAAGTGCACACCCACAACACTCAAGACACCCTCCCTCACTGTACAGGTTGGGGAAATCTGGCTTTGGTCCTGGCGGTCCTTCCTGCTTTGGCTTACACAGACCATCCTTAGAATGCCCCTGTGGGGTTTGTCTCATCTTGTTCACCCATACTGTATATGGATCTAAGTCTTGGGCATATTTTCAGAGATGATGTACATGTTTCCTACTCTACTATCTCATAAAAATCTCAGGTCTCTATCTAGTATTTATTTGTAACAAGCTGCTTGATACATTTTGTTTTGGGTTTCAGAACTGCTTGGTTGAAACATATATCATATGTGTGACATACACACACACACACACACACACACACACACACACACACGTGTTCTGTGAAAGTGTCAACATAATGAGCATCCATCTCTCCCAAATTTTCCTTGTCTCCCTTTGTGATCTATCCCTCCGGTCCCTGCTGCTGATTTCCAGGGCCCACTGACCTGCTTTTTGTCACGATAGATTAGGAAATACAACCTGCCCTATAACGACAGGAAACAGCCCATGGTTAGTGACTGACTAACCACACTAACTGATGAGGAAGTCAAGGTTCACACAGAGGCCATCTAACACTCTGGAGAAAGTCACAGCAACAATACTTTTTTTGTCTATCCCTCATCTGTTTCCCAACTTTATTCATACATTTCTAAGATCCTGAAATCCCTCTAAGATTGGCTTCTGGCAAAAATAATACAGGCCTAAGTTTTGATCTTTTCTAAAATTTTAGGAGTTTTTTTTTTTTTTTTTAATCTTAGGAGGTTTAAAGCTAAGTGTTGTCACATTTAAAATTTTCCCAACCTTCCTGTGAAACGTGGACAAATGCTACATACCCCATCACTCATTGGAATAAGGGAGTTCAGAGCAGGAGGTCGTGAAAAAAGAAAAAGCCGACACCAGGCATAGCGATAAGTAAAGAGAACATCGCTGCTGAGGAAGGAAGCTGGACTCCAGCCAACAGTCCAGGTGGAATCTGAGGGGCTGAAAGAGAATCCAGAGATGGGAGTGAGAGATGTAGCTTTTGGAATCATTCATAAGCTGCATCAAAGAAAGTGGAGATTTCTTTTTGGAACCCTAATTTTCCTGTCAAATAAAATGGGGTGTTGTCAGTAATGTGCTGATGTTGCTATATTTTGATGAAGGTAGCAAGCACAGCTTCTTTATTTCCAGCACCGTGTAACTTGGAGACCATGGCAACCAAATACAGTTCAAAACGACAAAGGGTATAGGAAGTATATGTTGTGACTGCTGTGTTGGAGGACCCTCAAAACCAACGTACATAAATAGGCTCAGAATGGGAGAAGAATCCGGGGTCAGTAAAAATGCTGTGAATGGGAACTTCCTGCCTGGACAAGATGGTGTAGACACACTTTCTCTGGTCTCTCCAGTAAGCACCAATATAAACCCTGGAAGTAACATGGGGATCACCCAAAGTAGAACTCTGGAAAGCAGTGAGAAGGAACAATGGAATGGCAGGGTGTCTTATTCTTCGCACCCATCCTACGAAGGGACTCATCTGGCGTTTCTCTCAATCAAGAAGCACAAGACAGCCGTGTAGCCTCATTCTTCTCTGGATTGACTGGAGAACCGCTGACACTGAAGGGGACCCCCAGCCCAGTTCAGTCTGGATGGGATAGACCTGGATCCTGGAAATGATGAGCACCACTGGAGCTGCCTTCTTCCCTGTGGGAACTCAGGTGTCCCTTCCTTTGGGAGATGCTGAGGCACCAGACAGCACCTGGAGAAAGCACCAGCACACCCAGGAAGCATCTGCAGGAAGGACCTACCAGAACCAGGCAGTATCTGCAGGGGGCCTCCCACAGCAGCAGCCATTCCAGGGAGACACACACTCACATACACACACACACATACACACACGCACGCACACGCACACACACACACACACACACACACGCACGCACACGCACACACACACACACACACACACACACCCCACATCATGTCATAATGTATTCTTCCTGCCTTCTGCCCTCCAGGGGATCCTGTCCAGGCTTTATGCTCACAGATGTTGACAAAGGGGCTCTGGGAGTCGAGGGTTCAGGGCACTTAGAAGCACGTGGACCCAGGAAAGTTCTCCATGTAAGGGAAACTGCTCCTGTACCTCATGCACTTTCAGGGCTGCCCTTCCTGCTGCCTCTCCGTGCTCCTCACCTTGCTCTCCTCAGGATTAGGGCAGAAGCTCTGAGCACCCGCCAGAAGTAGCAGATCGCAGTACTCAGAGCAAACCAGCCAGGCACTGGAGAAAACAAAGCCTCTGGTCCAGGCAAGAGCAGCCCAGTAATATTCATTGTAGTCAAATGAGAACTCCTGGAAGCCTCTTCTGATTCGATAAGAAGGATTATGCATGCTAATTGGATAATCCTATTGGGCATCAACCAACCAGTGAGAAAATAGAACATTGAGTCAGCTCTACCTACAGGACTTTCCAAAGATGCCTGTGTTATAGCACCTGCATGCTTACAATTCATTTTAATGATTTTTAAAACCTTAAAAAAATAATGAATGAGGCCAATGCATAGACACACACACATGCAGAAAAAAACAGCATCCTTAGCCTTATGAGGAGCTTTGAACTTTAACATTATTATCTCAGGCTGTTCCATTTTATTGCATTTTTCTCCTTTTTTCCTATGCCATTGGAAATCCTTGGGGGCCCTCCCAACTCTCACCTCTATATCTGCGTTTCTTTACCAGACTGCCCCTAGGCACAAGTACATCATCACCTGATGTTTGGACAAAACACTGAGATGCTGGGAGGCACTAGTCATAACTGTGGCCTCCACACTGTCCACAGGCTCAGGCACTAAAGGAAATTCTCCACCTGCTGATACAGAAGACCATGGGGGAGGGGAAGGAAAAAAGAAAGATTAGAGAGGGAGGGAGCCAAAACATAAGACACACTTAAAAACTGAGAACAAACTGAGGGTTGATGGGGGGTGGGAGGGAGGGGAAGGTGGGCGATCGGTATTGAGGAAGGCACCTGTTGGGACGAGCACTGGGTGTTGTATGGAAACCAATTTGGCAATAAATTTCATATTTAAAAGACAAAACAAAACAAAGCTGAACTTTTGAAGTGAAATAAAGAGTTAGATTCCACCCCCCCCCCAAAAAAAAAGTAATTTAGATTTATGCTGACATACTGATTTTGTTACTGGTAACGAAAGAAAATGTTAGTGTACAATGAACAGAAAAAAATTGGGGAAGAAATTGTTTTCATACAGATGTTTATTAACTGATTATTGCTTGGATATATTTCTACCGTTTTTTTCTCCCTACTTCTAGCATTTCCACTTTCTAAATTTAATAAATAAAATAAATTTCATAAAAATCAAAATGAAAGTCAATTACCCACATAGTCACAATCCAGAAATAATTTTACAAGTAGTATCGTAACACAGATTCTTTTCAGTTTTAATAAGAAATGCATCTATAGGTAGAAATTAGTGTCCTCTTTATCTGTCATCCTAGGTCATCCTCATTATCTCCATGGGGGAAATTTGTAATCATTTCAAGGTGTCCTTCCAATCCCTATTATTTTTTAAACTATAATTTAAAATTATACATTTTATTATATATATAGTTTTTATAAACCTTCTTGTTCTTCACTATTTCTGATATTCAGAGTAATTTCCTAGGAACACACATTAATTTAGTTGCATTTAACGTTGAGACAGTGCTTTATCAATGAACATATTTTGCAATTATCCTATTTCATTTTGTGACACTTGGGCATTAATGCTATTTCTACTTTCCTGTCATCACACATCCTTCCAAGTGAAGGCAGTGGTGCAGAGCTTCATGTATTCTCCTGTAGAGTCTTTCTGAGGATATTCTCATAGGAAAAATTTCTGGTTCATTTGTTGTCTGTGGTAATTTTTTTTCTTATTTTCATCCATTTGCATATATATTTTCTACTGGTTTCAGCATTTTGCCTTTGTGCATTCTGAAAATATAGATGCGGTGAGTATATAATTGTACTATATAAACTTTTCATTCATGATTGTTCTGTTGAAAAACACTGGTGCCCCTACAACACAACAGTAGAAACATAACTTACCACAGTATGTAAATAACATGAGCATCACTCTCCCTGATGTATCGTGTCGCTTCTTTCAAAGTCTGTTGGGGATTGGTCACTGTGCATCTGTTATTAAATTCACACATAGCCAGAAAAGCTTGTAGTTGTGTTGCCCCCTTTGATGCTTAGTGATGAGTCCACAAAATTTTTGCAAAATGGATTTTCCAAAGAGGAAATTGGTCAACAGAGATTCAAGTGCAGTGAAGACATGCAAAGAGAGTTTAGATTAAAATCCAATGTAAGTGGACTCATACAAACACAGTTGTTCATGGGAATGTGGACATAACCTAGGTTCAGTTGTCTCCAGACATCCATCCAGAAGAACTCAGTGTAAATAGCACGTTCAAAATAATGAAGGAAAGCAGTTTTGACAAAAAGGTGGAGATATCCCAAAGTAATTGATGCGACCAAAAGTATTCACATTAAAGTAATTTTCAGAGATGTGTCACAACATTTAAAATGCAAAGGATAAAAGGTTGGATGCTGATTCAAAACTAGGAGGAAAATGACAATTTTCCAAGGCATAGAAAAGATGCTCACTCCGTTTTATGTAACATGCCAAAAAGTAGAAAGGTGCAGGAGTTTTGACCTTCCCAAACTATGTTACAAAGAAAGGCTGCCTGTGACTGTGTGTATGGACATCTATGGAGTAGGGCAGTGGTTCTCTACGGGGGTAAATTTGTCTTCCCGGGACTTTTGTCAGTGTCCGGAAATGTATGGGATTGCCCCAGTTGGTGGCTTCTACTGTCAGTTTTCTTGAGTGTGGAGGGACCTGTGACTTGTTCTAGACAATTTAATACGACAAAGGCCATAGGAAGGCACCCCTGTGATTACAATTCATCATATAAGGAAGGACTTAGTACACTGGAGAGATAGACCCTTTGCTGGACTAGGAAACATGCCATGTCAGGAGACTTCAGGTGCCCTCTCAGATCTACAGTGGACCCATATGAAATTCAGTAAGAAGCTGGGGCTCTCAGTCATGCAGCCACAAGGAAATGAATTCTGCTAAGAAGCCAAGTGACAGTGGAAGCAGAGTCGTCCTAGGTTGATCCTTCAGATGATAACACAATGAACTGTTACATAGCTGAGAAAAGAATACCACCTGTAACCCCTGAGCTTCTCTGGAAACTTGTAAATGGGGGTTTATTTCTGTTGCCTTAGGGCAAGGCTTGGGGAAAGAATTAGGGAATTACTTCAGGAGAGGATAGTTTAGGGAAAGAGAAATCTTTCCAAAAGAGAGGTCTTACAGCCAAGTGAATCTCTTCCAAATGGAATGTCGGAGGTTGGGGATTTCTGGCATGGGGTTTTGGGGAGAAGATCAGTGGAAGCATCAGTGTTCAGATCCTGATGGAACAGGGCCTCCCAGGTCCCCACTCCCCCTTCAGGAAGGATCCAGAAAGATCCCAAATTTGGCCTTATAGACACTAGATGCTGGACAGATGGTCCCACATCTCTGGGTCAAGTGACTGTGAGTTGGGGGCTGCTGAGGAGCAGTGGTTCCTCAGTGCTGCTGAGAGCACTGGTTCCTGGGGACCAGTGGCTCTTCTGACATAAAGGAAGGGTGAGGTGGCGGGGTACAAGGAATGGATGTGCTGTGGGCATGGCTGGAAACACTTCCCACTGGTGATATTTTAGTTCTTGGAGATGTAAGTGCCCCCCTCATTCAGGGCTGGGGAGGTGGTCTCAGAACCAATACTAGGAAACCCAAAATTTCTGTGTTCTCTGGGCTTTCATTGGCTATTTTTTTAAAATGCTTATTTAATTATTTTATTTGAGAGATTGAGAGAAAGCTCGAGCAGGGGAGGGTCCGAGAGAGGGAGACAGAGAATCCCACGCAGGCTCTGCACCATCAGCATGAAGCCCGATGCAGGCTTCAACCCACCAACTGTGAGATCATGACCTGAACCAAAACCAAGAGTTGGATGCTTAACCGACTGAGCCACCCAGGCGCCCCGCCTTGGCTCTTTTTGTGTGTGTTTCATTTACAATAATGGTGATGTTTGCCATCTTCAAAATACCTGTAAAGAATAAGAGTACTTATTCATGCTCTGTTGGCCAGAGCATACAGTAGGAAACATGCTTGGTATTGTGACTTTTCATTAATACATCTAACTTCATGAAAGCAGGGTCACCAGGATTAGATGAGATGCATTTAGCCTATTCTTATTTTTTAATCTATTCTATTTGTGTAAAATGCTGCTTTTCATTTCCCAAGTATATTTCACTTCTCACTCATTGCTGTCATTACCCTAATAGGAGACGACATTGAAATTCATGTTCTAAGTCTTTACTGGGGTAGGCTTTCTGTCAGAACAGTGAGGGACAAAGGCAAAGATCTTGGCTCTCCTATTCATGAGAAAGATGCAAACTTACATGTTTCACTGATGGCCAGTTTGCGTTTAGTGACCACTGTGCCCTAATTCAACCCCAGTGCTTTGGAGGTCGGAGGTGACACTGTAAGTCACAGTTTCCTGAAATCTCAGCACCACAAGACAGGGTTGGGTGTTAAAATTTTCATGCACATTCTGTTCTGATGTATGATAAGTTAAATGAAAAAGTCACCTTCTTTCTTCAACTTACTGTTCCTTTCTGTTTCTCCACTTACTTATGTCTTCTTCTTATTATTAACCCAGGGATTCTAAATTATATGAAAAGTGGATATTGATCATCATCTGAGAACACCATTTTTATTATTCTTAAAAAGGTCTTATCTAAGTTTTTTTCTTGAAGGGCCCTAACTCCTGATGTTGCTCTTTTCCCCCCTCCTTCAGTTCTTTCCTATAATGCCATGTCCAATGGAGCTAAAACCTGATTAGAAGCTGAATGCTCTCTGAGTGCCGAAAACGGTTTTCATCTGGGATTTTCATCAGTTTCCCTTAACATTGAACACACATTTCTTCTTCTCATGTTTATTTTTACACTCATTGGGTTGGGGATATCTGGCCACTAATTTGACACTTTTCCTACCAAACAGTGCATGGCCCTTCATCCATCATCAAATATGTTCACTTCTTGATCCTCTAGGGGGTTCACTTTGGACTCTCTAGGTAAATATTAGACTTAAAATATTATTTCATGCAAAGTATGTGCTAGTTGGAGAACCCTAGAGTTTCAACCATTAAAAACTACCTGAATCTTACATGGTGTTCAAAAGTCTTTGTGTTTGAGGTCCAGTCCAAGATGGCAATGTAAGAAGACTTTGAATTCACGTCCTGCATGGAGACACCAAATCTCCACCTACTTATAGAGCAATTCCTCCTGAAGAAGACCTGAGGGCTAACTGAACAGCTTCGTCACAACAAAACATACAGAGATCACACAGAGTATGAGAGAGAGACATGGTAATGAAGAGAACCCCCACCCCTGACACTGTGTACTGCAGTGAGGAGTGATAGCACATGAGCAGACTTGTTTGTCTTGGGGCACAGAAAAGAAATCCATGGTTTAAGGAGCCCTTAGAATGTAGAAGGGCAAGCCTTTGAGTCCTGCCAAACAGCAGGGACCTACTGGAACTCTCTCTGTGTGGAGCGGCTGGTGAGCACCATGGTTTACATTCTCCCTCCACCTTCATGGCATGGATGGAAGCAGGATCCAGGGGCTGTCAGTGGCCTGAGCCTCTAGCCCACACCAGTCCCAGCCATCCCACCAAGGTGGTGCCCGCACGGCACCAATGGAGACAATCCTGATCGGTGCTCAGTACATCTCCAACTGTCATGCCAAGGTGACACGTGCACAAAGCACCCAGAACACTCCAAGCCCACACCACTTAGGCTGAAGAAGGCTTGCTACAACATGCCAGGGGGAAGAGTGATCCAGATCCACTTGGGTCATGTCTGTGTCAGCTCCAGCCGCCCTGTCAGGGGACCGACTGAATGAAGCACCTCAGCAACCTCCAGCCCACACCCTGCTTCAGCTCCAACCACCATACCAGGAGCACCCTAGGACATTCTGGCCCATGCTGGCCTCGGCTCCAGTTGTCTCCAGCATTGAACACCTCAGGACAACCAGTCATGCCCAGTTCAGCTGCTGCTGCCCTTCTAGGGTCCCCTCTGCAAGGAGCAGTACAGGAAGCCTGCATCTGCCCCACCTCATCTCCGGCCAATCCTCAGAATGCCCCCTGTGCAGAGCACCTGGGACCACCCTGCCACCGCCCTGCATCAGGTGCAGACACCCCACTGTAACCACACCCTGATGAAAAAGTTCTCAGACACTTATACTGAGTAGATGTGCAAGGCTGCCCCTGCCAAGCAAACAGCAGCAGAGGCAAATGGCACATAGCCTTTATTTCATGTTCTCCAGGAATAAACATCAAAGCATGTCAAAGCATGGGAGGAAAACAAAAAGAGCTTCCAGACATAGACCACACATACATCTGTTGTATATGTGAAACAGGTGGATGTGCAGTTTCAAGGTCTGCCAGGTGATTATAGTGGGTCTGTTCCCTCACTGGCTCCTGGAAGATCATGGGTCTCTCTTATACTATCACCTTCAACAGCCTTGAGACCAGAACATTGCTGACCTTTCAGCAATTACCCCATTCCCCTTCCCAGGGCTTACAATACACTAAGTAAAAATAACTCCAAATCTCACCCCTTTTGTTTTTCATTAGCAGGACCAGAAGTTGTCATGGAAGTGGTGAGCATCTGGGTATTGGTAAGAACACCTTGGGTGACTTGTTAGAGGAGCAAATAGACATCATCATTTTGAACAACTGCAACAAAAAAACACAGGATTATTAGCAGTATTATAATAGTGTTAAACCAGGAGTATAGTTTGAACCTGGAGAACCAGTTTTTTTAGTTTTTCCAGTTAGAAATGTCATTGAGAATGTTAATGAGGCCTGTTGGCCTTCTTGCTGAGGCTCTCGTAATTGCTTTTGCAATCTATTTTTAATTGTCAATGGGGGCATTCAGGGGGGAGTCAAATGCCCGATTAGGATGTCTATACATTTGATTCCAGGACTCATTGGGTAAAGTGGAAGTGATGCAGTAAGTTGTGAAACCTGAGTCACATATAAGTTGTGATAAGGTCCATAAGGTCTGTTGATGTTCTCCTAGCCTGGCAAACAATGACCTTTAATGCCTGAAGTCAGGAAAGAATTTGTTGATCAATTCTTGTTTTTTCTAAATCTAATGTTGGTTTTTGCATATATTGATTTATTTGGTGTGCAGTCTGTAAGGAGATAGCTAAGGAGGAAACTGCTGTAGCTGCTGCTGCTGCAAGTGCTGTAGTGGTTAAAATAGCCATCAACAAATGCCTAGAAACCTTTTGGTTTCTCATAATGCTATTGCATTCAGCAGCCTTGAGACCAGAACATTGTTGACAATGTAATGATTATAAAGATGCTCAGTGAACTGAATAGAACAGTGGGAGAACTCACGGAGAGCTTCATACAAGATATAAAAGATTAAAAAAAAAACAACCAAACAGAGTTGAAGAATACAATAACTGGAATAAAAAATACACTCCAGGGAATCAACAATAGATTAGTAGATGCAAAAAAAATGGGTCAACAATGTGGAAGAAACAGTAATGGAAAGTACACAAGATGAATAACAAAAATGAAAAAGAATTTTTAAAAAATGAGGATAGGCTAAGGGAACTCTTGGACAACATTAAGTGAACAAACATGTGTATTGTGCATCAGCTGGAGAAGAGAGACAGAGAAATAAAGGGACAGAAAAATTATTTAAAGATATAATAGCTGTAAAATTCCCTAATCTATGTAAGGAAACATTCATGTTCAGGAATCCCAAAGAGTTCCAAACAAGATGAACTCAATGAGTTTCACACCAAAGTATAATAATAACAATGTCTACAGTTAAGGAAAAAGAGATTATTAAAAGTAGCAGGAGAGAGGTAGCAGATTACGTACAAGGGAAACCTCATAAGGCCATGAGCTGATTTTTACTAGGAACGTTGCAGACAAGAGAGAAATGGCATAATATATTCAGAGTTGAAAGGGAAAAAACATAATGAGGAATATTTTACTTGGAAAGGTTATCATTTAGAATTGAAGGAGAGAGGGACAGTTGGGTGGCTCAGTCAGTTAAGCATCTGACTTTGGAGTTTCTATGGGTCTTGGAATAAACTTCCAGGAACTTTACATCTTGGCATCAAATCAAAGGCTCAAGAATTTGGCTCTTAGTCATCTGTGTAGCGTGTACAAGAATTATCCTACAGCTATTATTTCATATATGTGAAAAGATAAGAATGTAGAAGAATATTTTTGGAAGATTTTTTGAAATATAAAAATGCGGAGAGGGAAGATGGCGGTGTAGGAGGACGCTGGGCTCACCGCGCATCCTGCTGATCACTTAGATTCCACCTACACCTGCCTAAATAACCCAGAGAACCGCCAGAGGATTAGCAGAACGGAGTCGCCGGAGCCAAGCGCAGACGAGAGGCCCACGGAAGAGGGTAGGAAGGGCGGCGAGGCGGTGCGCACTCCACGGACTGGCGGGAGGGAGCCGGGTCGGAGGGGCGGCTCGCTGGCCAAGCAGAGCCCCCGAGTCTGGCTTGCAAAAAGCGGAGGGGCCTGACGGACTGTGTTCCGGCAGCAAGCGCGACTTAGCGGCTGGGAGGTCATAAGTTAACAGCTCTGCTCAGAAAGCGGGAAGGCTGGAGGACAAAGGGAAGGAGAGCTGCTGAGCCCCCTGACGACAGAGCTCAGTTTGGTGGGGAACAAAGGCGCTCGCCAGCGCCATCTCCCCCGCCCATCCCCCAGCCAAAATCCCAAACAGAACCAGTTCCTGCCAGGGAACTTGCTCGCTCCGCGCAAACACCCAACTCTGCGCTTCTGCGGAGCCAAACCTCCGGCAGCGGATCTGACTCCCTCCTGCTGCCACAGGGCCCCTCCTGAAGTGGATCACCTAAGGAGAAGCAAGCTAAGCCTGCCCCTCCTGCCCCTGTGCACCTTGCCTACCCACCCCAGCTAAGACGCCAGATCCCCAGCATCACAAGCCTGGCAGTGTGCAAGTAGCCCAGACAGGTCACCCCACCCCACAGTGAATCCCGCCCCTAGGAGAGGGGAAGAGAAGGCACACACCAGTCTGACTGTGGCCCCAGCGGTGGGCTGGGGGCAGACGTCAGGTCTGACTGCGGCTCCGCCCACCAACTCCAGTTATACACCACAGCACAGGGGAAGTGCCCTGCAGGTCCTCACCACGCCAGGGACTATCCAAAATGACCAAGCGAAAGAATTCCCCTCAGAAGAATCTCCAGGAAATAACAACAGCTAATGAGCTGATCAAAAAGGATTTAAATAATATAACAGAAAGTGAATTTAGAATAATAGTCATAAAATTAATCGCTGGGCTTGAAAACAGTATAGCTGACAGCAGAGAATCTCTTGCTACAGAGATCAAGGGACTAAGGAACAGTCACGAGGAGCTGAAAAACGCTTTAAACGAAATGCATAACAAAATGGAAACCACCACGGCTCGGATTGAAGAGGCAGAGGAGAGAATAGGTGAACTAGAAGATAAAGTTATGGAAAAAGAGGAAGCTGAGAAAAAGAGAGATAAAAAAATCCAGGAGTATGAGGGGAAAATTAGAGAACTAAGTGATACACTAAAAAGAAATAATATACGCATAATTGGTATCCCAGAGGAGGAAGAGAGAGGGAAAGGTGCTGAAGGGGTACTTGAAGAAATAATAGCTGAGAACTTCCCTGAACTGGGGAAGGAAAAAGGCATTGAAATCCAAGAGGCACAGAGAACTCCCTTCAGACGTAACTTGAATCGATCTTCTGCATGACATATCACAGTGAAACTGGCAAAATACAAGGATCAAGAGAAAATTCTGAAAGCAGCAAGGGGTAAACGTGCCCTCACATATAAAGGGAGACCTATAAGACTCGTGACTGATCTCTCTTTTGAAACTTGGCAGGCCAGAAAGAATTGGCACAAGATTTTCAGTGTGCTAGACAGAAAAAATATGCAGCCAAGAATCCTTTATCCAGCAAGTCTGTCATTTAGAATAGAAGGAGAGATAAAGGTCTTCCCACACAAACAAAAACTGAAGGAATTTGTCACCACTAAACCAGCCCTCCAAGAGATCCTAAGGGGGACCCTGTGAGACAAAGTACCAGAGATATCACTACAAGCATAAAACATACAGACATCACAATGACTCTAAACCCATATCTTTCTATAATAACACTGAATGTAAATGGATTAAATGCGCCAACCAAAAGACATAGGGTATCAGAATGGATAAAAAAACAAGACCCATCTATTTGCTGTCTACAAGAGACTCATTTTAGACCTGAGGACACCTTTAGATTGAGAGTGAGGGGATGGAGAACTATTTATCATGCTACTGGAAGCCAAAAGAAAGCTGGAGTAGCCATACTTCTATCAGACAAACTAGACTTTAAATTAAAGGCTGTAACAAGAGATGAAGAAGGACATTATATAATAGTGACAGGGTCTATCCATCAGGAAGAGCTAACAATTATAAATGCCTATGCGCCGAATACCGGAGCGCCCAAATATATAAAACAATTACTCATAAACATAAGCAACCTTATTGATAAGAATGTGGTAATTGCAGGGGACTTTAACACCCCACTTACAGAAATGGATAGATCATCTAGACACATGGTCAATAAAGAAACAAGGGCCCTGAATGAGACATTGGATCAGAAGGACTTGACAGATATATTTAGAACTCTGCATCCCAAAGCAACAGAATATACTTTCTTCTCGAGTGCACATGGAACATTCTCCAAGATAGATCATATACTGGGTCACAAAACAGCCCTTCATAAGTTCACAAGAATTGAAATCATACCATGCATACTTTCAGACCACAATGCTATGAAGCTTGAAATCAACCACAGAAAAAAGTCTGGAAAACCTCCAAAAGCATGGAGGTTAAAGAATACCCTACTAACGAATGAGTGGGTCAACCAGGCAATTCGAGAAGAAATTAAAAAATATATGGAAACAAACGAAAATGAAAATACAACAATCCAAACGCTTTGGGACGCAGCGAAGGCAGTCCTGAGAGGAAAATACATTGCAATCCAGGCCTATCTCAAGAAACAAGAAAAATCCCAAATACAAAATCTAACAGCACACCTAAAGGAAATAGAAGCAGAACGGCAAAGGCAGCCTAAACCCAGCAGAAGAAGAGAAATAATATAGATCAGAGCAGAAATAAACAATATAGAATCTAAAAAAACTGTAGAGGAGATCAACGAAACCAAGAGTTGGTTTTTTGAAAAAATAAACAACATTGACAAACCTCTAGCCAGGCTTCTCAAAAAGAAAAGGGAGATGACCCAAATAGATAAAATCATGAATGAAAATGGAATGATTACAACCAATCCCTCAGAGATACAAACAATTATCAGGGAATACTATGAAAAATTATATGCCAACAAATTGGACAACCTGGAAGAAATGGACAAATTCCTGAACACCCACACTCTTCCAAAACTCAATCAGGAGGAAATAGAAAGCTTGAACAGACCCATAACCAGCGAAGAAATTGAATAGAAAGGGAAGGAAAACTTCCAGACTCATTCTATGAAGCCAGTATTACTTTGATTCCTAAACCAGACAGAGACCCAGTAAAAAAAGAGAACTACAGGCCAATATCCCTGATGAATATGGATGCAAAAATTCTCAATAAGATACTAGCAAATCGAATTCAACGGCATATAAAAAGAATTATTCACCATGATCAAGTGGGATTCATTCCTGGGATGCAGGGCTGGTTCAACATTCGCAAATCAATCAACGTGATACATCACATTAACAAAAAAAAGAGAAGAACCATATGATCCTGTCAATCGATGCAGAAAAGGCCTTTGACAAAATCCAGCACCCTTTCTTAATAAAAACCGTTGAGAAAGTCGGGATAGAAGGAACATACTTAAAGATCATAAAAGCCATTTATGAAAAGCCCACAGCTAACATCATCCTCAACGGGGGAAAAACTGAGAGCTTTTTCCCCGAGATCAGGAACACGACAGGGATGCCCACTCTCACCGCTGTTGTTTAACATAGTGCTGGAAGTTCTAGCATCAGCAATCAGACAACAAAAGGAAATCAAAGGCATCAAAATTGGCAAAGATGAAGTCAAGCTTTCGCTTTTTGCAGATGACATGATATTATACATGGAAAATCCGATAGACTCCACCAAAAGTCTGCTAGAACTGATACATGAATTCAGCAAAGTTGCAGGATACAAAATCAATGTACAGAAATCAGTTGCATTCTTATACACTAACAATGAAACAACAGAAAGACAAATAAAGAAACTGATCCCATTCACAATTGCACCAAGAAGCATAAAATACCTAGGAATAAATCTAACCAAAGATGTAAAGGATCTGTATGCTGAAAACTATAGAAAGGTTATGAAGGTAATTGAAGAAGATTTAAAGAAATGGAAAGACATTCCCTGCTCATGGATTGGAAGAATAAATATTGTCAAAATGTCAATACTACCCAAAGCTATCTACACATTCAATGCAATCCCAATCAAAATTGCACCAGCATTCTTCTCGAAACTAGAACAAGCAATCCTAAAATTCATATGGAACCACAAAAGGCCCCGAATAGCCAAAGTAATTTTGAAGAAGAAGACCAAAGCAGGAGGCATCACAATCCCAGACTTTAGCCTCTACTACAAAGCTGTCATCATCAAGACAGCATGGTATTGGCACAAAAACAGACACATAGACCAATGGAATAGAATAGAAACCCCAGAACTAGACCCACAAACGTATGGCCAACGAATCTTTGACAAAGCAGGAAAGAACATCCAATGGAAAAAAGACAGTCTCTTTAACAAATGGTGCTGGGAGAACTAGACAGCAACATGCAGAAGGATGAAACTAGACCACTTTCTCACACCATTCACAAAAATAAACTCAAAATGGATAAAGGACCTGAATGTGAGACAGGAAACCATCCAAACCTTAGAGGAGAAAGCAGGAAAAGACCTCTCTGACCTCAGCCGTAGCAATCTCTTACTCGACACATGCCCAAAGGCAAGGGAATTAAAAGCAAAAGTGAATTACTGGGACCTTATGAAGATAAAAAGCTTCTGCACAGCAAAGGAAACAACCAACAAAACTAAAAGGCAACCAACGGAATGGGAAAAGATATTTGCAAATGACATATCGGACAAAGGGCTAGTATCCAAAATCTATAAAGAGCTCACCAAACTCCACACCCGAAAAGCAAATAACCCAGTGAAGAAATGGGCAGAAAACATGAATAGACACTTCTCTAAAGAAGACATCCGGATGGCCAACAGGCACATGAAAAGATGTTCAGCGTCGCTCCTTATCAGGGAAATACAAATCAAAACCACACTCAGGTATCACCTCACGCCAGTCAGAGTGGCCAAAATGAACAAATCAGGAGACTATAGATGCTGGAGAGGATGTGGAGAAACGGGAACCCTCTTGCACTGTTGGTGGGAATGCAGATTGGTGCAGCCGCTCTGGAAAGCAGTGTGGAGGTTCCTCAGAAAATTAAAAATAGACCTACCCTATGACCCAGCCATAGCACTGCTAGGAATTTATCCAAGGGACACAGGAGTACTGATGCATAGGGGCACTTGTACCCCAATGTTCATAGCAGCACTCTCAACAATAGCCAAATTATGGAAAGAGCCTAAATGTCCATCAACTGATGAATGGATAAAGAAATTGTGGTTTATATACACAATGGAATACTACGTGGCAATGAGAAAAAATGAAATATGGCCTTTTGTAGCAACGTGGATGGAACTGGAGAGTGTGATGCTAAGTGAAATAAGCCATACAGAGAAAGACAGATACCATATGGTTTCACTCTTATGTGGATCCTGAGAAACTTAACAGGAACCCATGGGGGAGGGGAAGGAAAAAAAAAAAAAAGAGGTTAGAGTGGGAGAGAGCCAAAGCATAAGAGACTGTTGAGAACTGAGAACAAACTAAAGGTTGATGGGGGGTGGGAGGGAGGAGAGGGTGGGTGATGGGTATTGAGGAGGGCACCTTTTGGGATGAGCACTGGGTGTTGTATGGAAACCAATTTGACAATAAATTTCATAAAAAAAAAAAAAAAAAAAAGCATCTGACTTTGGCTCAGGTCATGATCTCAACAGTTCGTGAGTTGAGCCCGGCACTGAGCTCTGTGCTGACAGCTTAGATTCTGGAGCCTGCTTCACTTTCTGTGTCTCCCTCTCTCTCTGCCCCCACCAAAACTAAATAAACATTAAAAGAATTAGAGGGGCGCCTGGGTGGCTCAGTTGGCTGGGCGTCTAACTTCAGCCCAGGTCATGATCTCGTGGTTATGAGTTTGAGCCCCATGTCAGGGTCTGTGCTGACAGCTCAGAGCCTGGAGCCTACTTCGGATTCTGTGTCTCCCTCTCTCTGCCCCTCCCTAGCTCATGCTCACACTCTCTGTCAAAAATAAATAAACTTACAAAAACATTTTTTTAAAAGTTAGAATTGAAGGAGAGAGAAAAATTTTCCCAGACAAACAAAAATAAAGGATTTCATCACCACTAAGCCAGTCTTCCAAGAAAAGTTAGACTTCCTTTTTTTAAAAAAAGATTTTATGTTAATTCCAATTATTTAACATAGAGCGTAATATTAGATTTGGGTTACAATACATTGATTCAACACTTTCATACAATACCCTCATCACAAGTGCCCTCCTTAATCCCCATCACCTGTTTAACCCAACCCCACACCCACCTTTGGGAATCATCAGTTTGTTCTCTATAGTTAAGAGTCTGTTTCCTGGTTTACCTCTCTCTTTTTCTCCCTTTGCTTGTTTTTTTTTTTTTCCTTAAATTACACATGGGAGTGAAAGCATATGGTATTTGTCTTTCTCTGACTTATTTCACTTAGCATACTACTCTCTAGCTTCATCCATGTCATTGCAAATGGCAAGATACCATTCTTTTTAATGGTTGAGTAATATTCCTCTGTGTGTGTGTGTGTGTGTGTGTATCACATGTTTATCCATTCATCAGTCAACGGACATTTGGGCTGTTTCCGTAATTTGGTTATGGTAGATAATGCTGCTATTAACATCAGGATGCATGTATCCCTTTGAATTAGTATTTTTATATTATTTGGGTAAATAACTAGTAGTTCAATTTCTAGATTATACTTCCATTTTTATTTTTTTAAGTTTTTATTCAAATTATAGTTAGTTAACATACAGTATAATGTTAGTTTCAGGTGTAGAATTTAGTGATTCAAAATGTACATACAACATCCAGTGCTCATCACAAGTGCCCTCCTTAACCCCCATCACCTATTTAACCCATTCCCCCACCCACCAGGGTAGTTCTATTGTTTCCACAGTGTTTCCTTCATATTGTTTCCACAGTATAAAGGGACTTCTTTAAGTGGAAAATTAAACATCATAATTAGAAGAAAATGATGAATAAAAAGGTATAAAATGTGATAACATACACAAAATCTGGAGGGAGGTGTAAGAAAAAGTTCTTTTACAAAATGTTTGACTTAAGTGACCATCAACTTAATATCGACTGCTATATAGTGAAGATGCCCTATATGAACCTCGTGGTAACCCCAAACCCCAAACCTATAATAGAGACATAACAAAAAATAAAGAGAAAGAAAGTCAAACATAACACCACAGAAAGTCATCAATCACAAGGAAAAAAAGGAAAAGAAGAAAATAACAAAGAAGAACCTCAAAAAAAAAATCCATAAAACAATTAACAAAATGGCAATAAGCACCTAATTATCAGTAATTACAAATGGAAATAGTCTGAATGCTCCAATCAAAATACAGAGGGTAGTATAATGGATAAAAAAAAAATGAGAACCATCTATATGCTGTTTTCAAGAGACTCACTTCATACCACAGATACATACTGGATGGAAGGATGAAATAAAAATATTGTCTGCAAAAGAGGGGGTTAAGATGGTGGAATATTAGAGGGGCCCTATGCTTCCCTTGTCCCTTGAAAACAGAAAATTATCAAATACTTCTGAACACCCAAGACATCCATCTGAGGACTGAGAGAACAAGCTGCACAACTGGAGGGACAAAAGAGGCCACATCATGGAAAGTAGGAGCTGCACAGAGGTTAATTGGGGGAGGAAAGAATTGCAGGTGCTGCGGAGGGGAAGGAGCCCTGATCAGAACCAGACAGAGAAAGAGAGAACACAGTGTGCAGGTTGATTGCATAAGAAAAACTCTCTCCCAAAATCATCAACTGGGGAAATGAGAAGGACTGATTATCACAAGTTTTTACAAGTAGCAGAGCTCAAAGTCTTAAGTTTTAGAAGTCTACAACATCAACTGAAGTTGACTCTGCCAGGTGTAGCAGTGCTCCTGCAGAGAAGGAAAGCAGGCACATTTTCACTCTTCACAGATGACATGATATTTCACATTCAAAACCTGAAAGTCTTCACCAAGAAACTGCTAGAGCTGATACATGAATTCAGCAAAGTCAAAGGATATAAGTTCAATGTACAGAAATCGGTTGCATTTCAATACACCAATAATGACACAGAAAGAGAGATATCAAGGAATCAATCCCACCTACAGTTTCACAAAAACCATCAGATACCTAGGAATAAATCTAACCAAAGAGGTAAAATATCTTAAAATTTCCTAAATATCCTAAAGTCCTAAAATATCTGAAACAATCCTAAAATTTTTATGGGACCAGAAAAGACCCTGCATAGCAAAGTAATGTTGAAAAAGAAAACCAAAGCTGCAAGTGTCACAATTTCAGACTTTAAGCTGCATTACAAAGTTGTAATAATCATGACAGTATGGTTACTGGCACAACAACAGACACATAGATCAATGGAATAGAAAAGAGAATTCAGAAATGGACCCACAAATATATAGCCAATTAATCTTTGACAAAGCAGGAAACAGTATCCAATGGAAAAAAGACAGGTTTTTTTTTTTTCAGCAAATTGTGCTGACAGAACTGTACAGCAACA
This sequence comes from Puma concolor, assembly GCF_028749965.1. Taxonomy (NCBI): domain Eukaryota; kingdom Metazoa; phylum Chordata; class Mammalia; order Carnivora; family Felidae; genus Puma; species Puma concolor. The sequence continues at coordinate 153,663,238 of NC_141667.1, forward strand.
TGCAGAAGAATGTACACTTATGCCATACACAAAAATAAATTCAAAATGGATGAAAGTCCTAAATGTGAGACAGAAAATAATCAAAATCCTGGAGGATAAACAGGTATCAACGTCTTTGACCTAGGCTTCAGCAACTTCTTACTTGGCATGTCTCTAGAGGCAAGGGAAACAAAAGCAAAAATAAATGATTGGGACCTCATCAAGATAAAAACTTCTTCACAGTGAAGGAAACAATTCAGCAAAACTATTAGGCAACCAATGAAATGGGAGAAGATATTTACAAATCACATACCAGGTAAAGGGTTAATATCCAAAATCTATAAAGAACTTAACAAACTCAACACCCAAAAAAATAATCAAGTGACGATATGGGCAAAGGACATGAATAGACACTTTTCCAAAGACATCCAGATGGCTAACATTACTCATCATCGGGGAGATACAAATCAAAACCACAATGAGATACCACCTCATACTACTCAGAATGGTTAAAATGAACAACTCAGGAAACAACAGATATTGGTGAGGATGTGGAGAAAGGGAACCCTCTTGTACAGTTGATGGGAATGCAAACTGGTGCAGCCACTCTGGAAAACAATATGGAGGTTCATGAAAAAATTAAAAATAGAACGACCCTATGACCCAGCAAATGGTTCTACTAGAAACTTGTCCAAAAGACACAAAAATGCTGATTCAAAGGGGCACATGCCCCCAATGTTTATAACAGCGCTATCAACAACAGCCAAACTGTAGAAAGAGCCCGTATGCCCATCGACTGAATAGTGGATAAAGAGATGTGAGATACACACACACACACACACACACACACACACACACACACACACACACACAGGAATACTACTTCGCAATGAAAGAAATGAAATCTTGCCTTTTTTTTTATCGTTTAATAGGTAGAATTTTTCTTTTTTCTTTTTCTTTTTTTTAAATGAAATTTATTGTCAAATTGATTTCCATACAACACCCAGTGCTCATCCCAACAGGTGCCCTCCTCAATGCTCATCACCCACCCACCCCTCCCTCCTACCCCCCACAAACCCTCAGTTTGTTCTCAGTTTCTAGGAGTCTCTTATGTTTTGGCTCCCTCTCTCTCTAACCATTTTTTCTTTCCTCACCTCCCCCATGGTCTTCTGTTAAATTTCTCAGGATGCACATAGGAGTGAAAACATATGGAATCTGTCCTTCTCTGTATGACTTATTTAACTCAACATAACACTCCCCAGTTCCATCCACGTTGCTACAAAAGACCATATTTCATTCTTTCTCATTGCCACGTAGTATTCCATTGTGTATATAAGCCACAATTTCTTTATCCATTCATCAGTTGATGGACATTGAGGCTCTTTCCATAATTTAGGTATTGTTGAGAGTGCTGCTATAAACATTGGGATACAAGTGCCTTATGCATCAGCACTCCTTAATCCCTTGGGTAAATTCCTAGCAGTGCTACTGGTGAGTCGTAGGGTAGATCTATTTTTAATTTTTGGATGAACATCCACACTGTTTTCCAGAGCTGCTGCACCAGTTTGCATTCCCACCAACAGTGCAAGAGGGTTCCCGTTTCTCCACATCCTCGCCAGCATCTATAGTCTTCTGTTTTGTTCATTTTAACCACTCTGACTGGTGTGAGGTGATATCTGAGTGTAGTTTTGATTTGTATTTCCCTGATGAGGAGCAATGTTGAGCATCTTTTCATGTGCCGGTTGGCCATCTGGATGTCTTCTTTAAAGAAGTGTCTATTCATGTTTTCTGCCCATTTCTTCACTGGATTGTATGTTTTTCGGGTGTGGAGTTTAGTGAGTTCTTTATAGATTTTGGATACTAGCCCTTTGTCTGATATGTCATTTGCAAATATCTTTTCCCATTCCGTTGGTTGCCTTTTAGTTTTGTTGATTATTTCTTTTGCTGCGCAGAAGCTTTTTTATCTTCATGAGGTCCCATTCATTCATTTTTGCTTTTAATTCCCTCGCCTTTGGGGATGTGTCAATAAGAAAGTGCTGCGGCTGAGGTCAGAGAGGTTTTTTCCTGCTTTCTCCTCTAGGGTTTTGATGGTTTCCTGTCTCACATTCAGATCTTTATCCATTTTGAGTTTGTTTTTGTGAATGGTGTAAGAAAGTGGTCTAGTTTCGTTCTTCTGCATGTTGCTGTCCACTTCTCCCAGCACCATTTGTTAAAGAGATTGTCTTTTTTCCATTGGATGTTCTTTCCTGCTTTGTCAAAGATTAGTTGGCCATACTTTTGTGGGTCTAGTTCTGGGGTCTCTATTCTATCCCATTGGTCTATGTGTCTGTTTTTGTGCCAAAACCATGCTGTCTTGATGATTACAACTTTGTAGTAGAGGCTAAAGTCTGGCATTGTGATGCCTCCTGCTTTGGTCTTCTTCTTCAAAATTGCTTTGGCTATTCGGGCTTTTTGTGGTTCCATACAAATTTTAGGATTACTTGTTCCAGCTCAGAGAAGAATGCTGGTGCAATTTTGATTGGGATTGCATTGAATGTGTAGATAGCTTTGGGTAGTATTGACATTTTAACAATATTTATTCTTCCAATCTGTGAGCATGGGATGTTTTTCCATTTCTTTATATCTTCTTCAATTTCCTTCCTAAGCTTTCTATAGTTTTCAGCATACAGATCTTTTACATCTTTGGTTAGGTTTATTCCTAGGTATTTTATGCTTCCTGGTGCAATTGTGAATGGGATCAGTTTCTTGATTTGTCTTTCTCTTGCTTCATTATTAGTGTATAAGAATGAAACTGATTTCTGTACATTGATTTTGTATCCTGCGACTTTGCTGAATTCACATATCAGTTCTAGCAGACTTTTGGTGGAGTCTTTCAGGTTTTCCATGTATAATATCATGTCATCTGCAAAAAGTGAAACCTTGACTTCATCGTTGCCAATTTTCATGCATTTGATTTCCTTTTGTTGTCTGATTGTTGATGCTAGAACTTCCAACACTATGCTAAACAACAGCAGTGAGAGTGAACATCCCTGTCGTGTTCCTGATCTCAGGGAAAAAGCTCTCAGTTTTTCCCCATTGAGGATGATGTTAGCTGTGGGCTTTTCATAAAGGGCTTTTATGATGTTTAAGTATGTTCCTTCTATCCCTACTTTCTTGAGGGTTTTTATTAAGAAAGGATGCTGAATTTTGTCAAATGCTTTTTCTGCATTGATTGACAGGATCATATGGTTCTCATCTTTTCTTTTATTAATGTGATGTATCACATTGATTGATTTGCAAATGTTGAACCAGCCCTGCAGCCCAGGAATGAATCCCACTTGGTCATGGTGAATAATTCTTTTTATATCCTGTTGAATTCGATTTGCTAGTATCTTATGGAGAATTTTTGCATCCATATTCATCAGGGATATTGGCCTGTAGTTCTCTTTTTTTACTGGGTCTCTGTCTGGTTTAGGAATCAAAGTAATACTGGCTTCATAGAATGAGTCTGGAAGTTTTCCTTCCCTTTCTATTTCTTGGAATAGCTTGAGAAGGATAGGTATTATCTCTGCTTTAAACGTCTGGTAGAACTCCCCTGGGAAGCCATCTGGTCCTGGACTCTTCTTTGTTGGGAGATTTTTGATAACCGATTCAATTTCTTCATTGTTTATGGGTCTGTTCAAGCTTTCTATCTCTTTCTGTTTCAGTTTTGGAAGTGTGTGGGTGTTTAGGAATTTGTCCATTTCTTCCAGGTTGTCCAGTTTGTGGGCATATAATTTTTCATAATATTCCCTGATAATTGCTTGTATTTCTGAGGGATAGTTTAAAGTTATGATTATACAGTTCTTCGCCATTGTTCGAATATGTAGATATTTAACCAGATGGAATGTACATTCCCCACACATCTCCATACATACACATGTGCACCCAGGGAACAGAGCAAGGGGTTGGAGACATTCCATTGAATGGTGACATCACTTTATTCTATGAGAATATACACATCGTTTCTCCTCAATGGGGCCATCAATCTGTCTGTCATCTTAGGACCAAATGAGTACAAAACACTTCTAGGTTTGTTTTGAAATACAGTGTTGAAATGGTGATAAAGGCTTGTTTAACCTTACACCACAAAATTTCAAAAGTAAAGTCCCACTTGCCAAGAGAAAATTATTTTTATACAGCACGCCATTTCTTTTGAATGTTAAATACCCAGTTATACTTCCAAAAAAAGTTATGATTATAAAGATACTCACTGGACTGCCAAGAACAGTGCAATAACTCAGAAAGGATGTCAACTGAGATAGAAAAGATAAAAAACAACCAATCAGAGTTGAAGAATACAATAATTGGAATAAAAAATACACGCCAGGAAATCAACAGTAGATCAATAGATGCAAAAACATGGATCAGCAACCTAGAAGACACAATAATGGAAAGCACACAAAATGAACAGCAAAAAGAAAAAAAAAGAATTAGGTTAAGGGATCTCTTGGACAGCATTAAGTGAACAAACATTTATATTATGGAATATCAGATGGAAAAGAGAGAGAGAAAGGAGCAGAAAAATTATTTGAAGAAATAATGGCTGAAAAATCCCCTAATCTAGGTAAGGAAAGAGTTAATCCAGGTTCAGGAAGTACAAAGAGCTCCAAACAAGATGAACTGGAGAGGTTAGTTTCACACCAAAATGTAATAATTACAATGTCAATAGTTAAAGAGAGATTATTAAAAGTAGGAAGAGAGAAGCAACCAGTTACATACAAAGGAGACCTCATAAGACCATCAACTGATTTTTACTAGGAACTTTGTAGACCAGAAGGAAGTGGCATAATATACCCAGAGGTGAAAGGAAAAAAAAAACCCTACAATGTGGAATATTTTACCTGGCAATGTTATCATTCAGAATTGAAAGAGAGATGAAGATTTCCTGAGACAAACACAAATTTAAGGAGTTCATCACCACAAAACCAGCCTTACAAGAAAAGATAAATGGAATACCTTTTTAAAAAAAGTTTTTATGTTAATTACAGTTAGTTAATACACAGTGTAATAGCAGTTTCAGGTGTACAATATACTGAGTCAACACTTGCATACAGTACCCAGTGTTCATCACAAGTGCACTCCTTAATCTCCATCACCTATTTAACCCATCCTGTCACCCACCTCCCCTCTTGGAATCATCAGTTTGTTCTTTATAGTTGACAGTCTGTTTCCTGGTTTACAACTTTTTCTCTATTTTTCCCCCTTTGCTTGTTTTTTTTTTTTTTTCATAAATTACACATATAAGTGAAATCGTATGGTGTTTGTCTTTTTCTGACTTATTTCCCTTAGCATAAAACTCTCTAGTCCATCCAGGTCATTACAAACAGCAAGATACCATTTTTTTTTATGGGTGGATAATATTCCACTGTGTGTGTGTGTGTTTGTGTGTGTGTGTGTGTGTGTGTGTGTGTGTGTCTGTTTCTGTGTGTATCATATTTTTATTGATTCATCAGTCAATGGACACTTGGGCTGTTCCCATAGTTTGGCTATGGTAGATAGTGCTGCTATAAACATTGAGGTGCATTTATGCCTTTGATTTAGTATTTTTGTATTCTCTGGGTAAATAACTAGTAGTGCAATTGCTGGATTGTATGGTAGTTCTATTTTTATTTTATTTTTTAATTTTTTATTTAAATTCCAGTTTGTTACCATACAGTATATTAGTTTCAGATGTAGAATTTAGTGATTCAAAACTTTCATATGACATCTAGTGCTCATCACAAGTGCCCTCCTTAATCCCCATCACCTATTTAATCTATATCCCCACCCACCAGTTCTATTTTTAATTTTTAGAGGAACTTCCATACTATTTCCACAGCCTAAAGGGACTTCTTTGAGTGGAAAATAAAGTATCATAATTTGAGAAAATGATGAGCAAAAATTATAAAATATGACAACACACATAAAACGTGGAGGGAGGTGTAAGAAAAAGTTCTTTTAGAAAGTGTTTGATTTAAGTGACCATCAATTTAATACAGACTGCTATATAGTGAAGGTACTCTATATGAAGTTCATGGTAACTCCAAACCCCAAACCCATAATAGAGACATTAAAGAATAAAGAGGGGTGACAATAAAGAATAAGGAGGTTAATTATCCCACTTTAGCTCAGGTCATGATCTCATGGTTTGTGAGTTCGAGCCCCACATCGGACTCTGTGCTGACAACTCAGAGCCTGGAGCCTACTTTAGATTCTCTGTCTCCCCTTCTCTCTGCCTGCTCATGCTCTGTGTCTCTCTGTCTCTCAGTAATAAATAAATGTTAAAAATTTATAAAAAATAAAGAGAAAGAAAGTGAAACATAACACTACCGAAAATCATCAATCACAAGGGGAAAAAAGGAAGAGAAGACAAGAACAAAGAAGAACCACAAAAAATTCTAGAAAACAATTAACAAAATGGCAATAAGCACCTACTTATCCATAATTACTTTAACCAGAAATGGTCTGAATGCTCCAATCAAAATACAGAGGGCAGTGTAATGGATAAAAAATAAACTGTGGACAAAGTAGATTTTAAAACACTGACTATAACAAGAGATGAGGAAGGGCATTATATCATAATAAAGGGGTCTATCCAACAACCAGATCTAACAACTGTGAATATTTATGTCCCCAACGTGGAAGAACACAAATATATGAATCAATTACTAACAAACAGAAAGACACTCATTGACAATAATATAATAGTAGGTAACTTTAACACCCCATTTACAACAAACATCTAAGAACAGATCATCTAAGCAGAAAATCAAGGAAACCATGGCTCTAAATGACACATTGGACCAGATGGACTTAACAGATATGTTCAGAACACTTCATGCCAAAGCAGGAGAATACCCATGTTCCTTGACTTCACCTGGAACATGCTCCAGAATAGATCATATTTTGGGTTACAAATCAGCCCTCAACAGGTTCAAACAGATAAAGATCATACCATGGATATTTTCAGATCACAACACTATGAAACGTGAAATCAAGCACAAGAAAAATAATTGGAAAGCTCTTCAAATACATGGAGGTTAAGAATATACTGCTAAAAAATGAATGGGTTAACCAGGAAATTGAAGAAGTTTAAAAAGTTCTACATATATGCATACAAAGTGACCACACACAATTAGAACCAATAAATGAATTTAGTAAAGTTTCTGGATTCGAGATCAACACCTCAAAACTTATGAAATATCTGAAAAGTAGACCACAAAACAATCCCATTTTCAACAGCATCAAAAAGAATAAAATACTAGTGAATAAACTTAGTCAAGGAGGAAAAATAACTACAGACTAAAACTTATAAAACATTGAAGAAATTGAAAGGGACACAAGTAATTGGAAATATATCTTGTGTTTATAAACTGAAAGCATTAATATTGTCAAAATATCCATACTAACAGGGTAAATTACATATTCAGTGCAATTCCTATCAACATCCCAATGACACTTTTTAATGTTTATTTTTGAGAGAGAGAGAGAGAGAGAGAGAGAGAACATGAGCAGGGGAGGGGCAGAGAGAGAAGGAGACACAAAATCTGGAGCAGACTCCAGGCTGGGAGCTGTTAGCACAGAGCCCAGCATGGGGCTTGACCTCATGAACTTGAGGTCACGACCTGAGCTAAAGTTGGGTGTTGAACCTACTGAGCCACCCAGGCACTCCCCCACCCCATGACTTTTGTTTTTACAGACATAAATAAATACACTTAAAAGTTATTTGCAACCATCACATATAATGAATATGCAAATAAGCCTCGACAAAAACGAACAAAGTTGGAGGAATCACACTTCCTCTTTTCAACATATATTACAAGGCTAAAGTGCAGCACTGGCATTTAGACATACAGAACAGACCAAAGAGAATCCTGAAATTAATGCACACATATAGAGTCAACTGATCTTTGACAGGAGGGGTAAGAGTATACAATGGGGAAAGGATAATCTCCTCAACAAATACTGTTTTGGAAATTTAATATCAACATGTAAATGAATTAAATTGCACTATATTCTGATACCACAATCAACTGTAAACTAAAACTGACACAAAACACCTAAAATTGTAAATCCTTTAGAACCAAACAAAGGGGAAAATCTTGACTTTGGTCATGGAAATTGTTTCATAGACATGACCCCAAAAGCACATTAGCACAAGACTTCAGTCAATCAAGATGAATAAGCTCTAGAAAGCTGCTGTACAGGGGCCCCTGGGTGGCTCAGTTAAGCATCTGACTTTGGCTCAGGTCATGATCTCACAGTTTGTGATTTCAAACCCCGTGTCAGGATCTGTGCTGAAAGCTTGGAGCCTGGAGACTGCTTTGGATTCTGTTTCTCCCTCTCTCTCTGCTCCTCCCCTGCTCATGCTTTCTCTCTCTCTCTCTTTCTTCTAAAAAATAAATAAGCATTAAAAGAAAGAAATCTTCTGTTCAACATATTACTTATATTCAACAATAATGCACTGTACTCTTAAAATTCTGTTAAGAGGGTTGGTTTCATGTTAGGTATTCTTTTCACAAAAAACTAAAATCTAAAAAAAGCATAACATAATCAGTTCAATGCCATAAATATACATATAGATTTATTTTAATAGATATATTACTATATAATTTAAGTACAAATCACAGATGTTAAATACACAATTCAATGCTTTTGAAATTTGTAGTGACTATTACAATCATAGCAACATGATAAGCTTAGAATATTTTCACTTTCATCCCTAAACAGTCTACTTTCTTTTTTGAAACAGTGATTTTTTAACGGATCACTTTATTCGGTGAAAATGATATAGGATATCTGTATTATTTCAGTTCATATAATACATTTTTGAGGTTCATACATGACACATGAAGTATTATCTCTTTATCTCTTTTCATTGTGGAACACTATTCAATTGTATGGATGTACTACCTAGTTTTTTTTTTTTTTTGCCTATATATGTCTATTATTATGTGAGTAAACAAAAATCAGTTGCTTTCTGGAGGTGAGCTCAGATGATGGCATAGCAGGAGGACCCTGGGCTGGCCTCATCCCTCAAACACAGCTGGATAACTATCAAATCATTCTGCATATCCAAGAAATTGACCTGAGGACTGACAGATCAAACTGCACAACTAGAGGTCACATCAAGGAAGGTAGGAAGTGTGGAGATATGGTTTGGGGGAGAAACAGATCACAGATGCGGTGGAAGGGAGGGAGCTCTGGTTAGGAGAAAGATAAGAGAGAGTAGAGTGCACAGGGATGTGCACAAAGAGAACACTTCCTCAAAGCCAAGTCCCATGACACAAAATCAGCATAGAGATCTATTGCACTTCTACATACCATAATGAATCCACAGAAGGGAAACTAGGAATCAATCCCATTTACAATTGCATCAACACAATAAGATGTCTAGAAATAAACCTAATGAAAGGGGTGAAAGACTTGTACTCTGAAAAGTATACAACACTGATGAAAGACATAAAAGATGATACAAAGATATGGAAAGGCATTCTGTGATAATGAATCAGGATAACAAATATTATTACAATGTCTAGACAACCCAAAACAATCTACACATTTAATTCAGTTCCTATCAAAACCACCAGCATTCTTCACAGGGTAGAACAAACACTTCTAAAATCTTGGAACAGCAAAAGACCCCAAATGGCCCAAGCAACCTTGAAAAAGAAATGCAGTGTTGGAGGCATCACAATTCTGGACTTCGAGTCACACTACAAAGCTGTAGTGATCAAAACAGTATGGTACTGGCACAAAAATAGACACACAGAACAATGGAACAAAATACAAAACCCAGAAATAAACCCACAGCTATATGGACAATTAATCTTTGATAAAGCAAGACAGAATATCAAATGAGAAAATGACTGTTTCTTCATAAATGGTGTTGGGAAAAAATGGACAGTTACATGCAAAAGAATGAAACTGGACACTTTCTGACACCATATACAAAAATAAATTCAAAATGGATTAAAGACCTAAATGTGAGGGGCGCTTGGGTGGCTCAGTCATGTAAGCAACTGAGACTTTGGCTCAGGTCATGACTTCACAGTTCATGGGTTCCAGCCTCTTGTCAGGCTCTGTGCTGACAGCTTAGAGCCTGGAGCCTGCTTCAGATTCTGTGTCTCCCTCTCTCTCTGCCCCTCCCCTGCTCATTCTCTGTCTCTCTCTGTCTCTCAAAAATAAATAAACATTAAAAAAAAATAAGACCTAAATGTGAGACATGATATCATTAAAATCCTAGAGGAGAACACAAGCAGCAACATCTTTGACACCGGCCATAGCAATTTCTGATTAGATATGTCTCCCGAGACAAGGGAAACAAAAGCAAAAATTAACTATTAGTACTTCATCAAGATAAAATGCTTCTGCTTCTGCACAGTGAAGGAAGCTATCAACAGAACTAAAAGGTAACCTACAGAATGGGAGAAGATACATGCAAATGATATATCTGATAAAGGTTAGTATCTGAAATATATAAAGAACTTATAGAGTTAAGGTGGCAGAGGAGCTGGGAGACTCTAAGCTTGCCTCATTACTTGAACACAGCTAGATAAATCATTTTGAAACCCCAAATATCAAATCATTTGAACACCCAAGAAATCAATCTGAGGACTGAGAAAGCAAAAATACACAACTATAGGTGAAAAAAGCCACCACATTTTGGAAGGTAGAAGGTGTGCATAGTTTATTGGGGGAGAGATGACTGAGGGCGCTGTGATGGGAAGGGAGCCCGGATTGTGGAGAGAGGAGCAAGAGAGAAAGAAAGAGAGAAAGAGTGAAAGGGAACTGCACAAGAAAAAACATCTTCCCCAAACCCACCGGGAAAAGGAGAGGGGCTGAACACCACAAGTTTTTACAAACAGCAGAGCGCAGCGTCTTAGGTTTCAGGGATCCACACCATTGGAAGGGTCATGCCTGGTGGGCTTATGGTGCTCTGGTAGAAAAGGAGGACAGGACCAGGAGCAGGCAGTGTGGTCTGAGGATCCCCTGGGTCACATGGGAAGAAGCAGTTTCCCTGCTTGGAGTTCATTTGGCAGAGGTGGCACTGCCTGTCAGGTGACAAAGGATCCAGCAGGTGCCACTGGGTTTCCCCGTTCACTAACATAGAATAGGGATGCTCGCTGAGGGCAGTGAGCCTTGGTGTCAGATTTCTGCTCTCTTTACCATAAACTCCAAGCCACTGTGTAGTTATGCAACCAATTTGTGGGACAAGCCAGCAATGGCCACAGTGCAGTGAGAATCTCCCCCAGAAGATCAGAACACCATGAGATCTCTACAATTTGGAGCTTTGAAACCCAGCCATGTGCCTGAGATAAAACACAGGAGTGCTATGCTGAGACAGGTAGATAGATCAGAAGCAGGCAGGGTGAAAGCAGGGATCTGGCTAAAGTCAGAGATACAAGATAGGTGATTATTTGCTCTTCTGTGAGGGCTTCCTGAAGAGTGGTGGGCACAGACTCCCTGCTCTTGGGGACAAGAGAGCAGGGCGATGCCATGTTCACCCCACCCATCTGTAATAACCAACCTCAGTGAGAATAATAGCCCCACCAAGTTGAGGCTGGAGTAGCTTACACCAAGGCCCACCACCCTGGGCCCTGCAGGTGCATCTGCACTATGGGAAGTCTGGCTGAGAATCAGCACACAGCCCCTTCACCAGAGGACCAACACAAAACCCTCGTACAGCTCGAGTCTACTGATCATAGAGTGCCTCAAAGCTTCAGCTCTAGAGAAAATAGAATTCTGCTGCATTTATGTTTTATTCCCCATGGGATATAAAAAAAAAAAAAAGCAAATTTCCCATGGATACAGAAAGCAATTGTGTAAATTATTTTACTTTATTTTATTTTATATTTATTTTTTCATCTATCAGACCAAATGATCCTAGGTTCTGGATCCCTGTTTTTTATATTACCTTGACAATTGGAGAAAACAGAGGAATTCACCTCAAAACAAAGAACAGGAAGAAATGATGCAGAGAGATTAAATAAATACAGATATAAGTAAGATGTCTGAACTAAAATTTAAAATAATTTTAAGGACATTTAGGCTCTTTCCATAATTTGGCTATTGTTGAAAGTGCTACTATAAACATTAGAGTACAAGTGCCCCTATGCATCAGCACTCCTGTATCACTTGGGTAAATTCCTAGTAGTGCTATTGCTGGGTCCTAGGGTAGATCTATTTTAAATTTTTTGAGGAACCTCCACACTGTTTTCCAGAGTGGCTGCACCAGTTTGCATTCCCACCAACAGTGCAAGAGGGTTCCCATTTCTCCACATCCTCTCCAGCGTCTATAGTCTCCTGATTTGTTCATTTTAGCTACTCTGACTGGCGTGAGGTGGTATCTAAGTGTGGTTTTGATTTGTATTTCCCTGATGAAGAATGACGTTGAGCATCTTTTCATGTGCCTGTTGGCCATCTGGAAGTCTCCTTTAGAGAAGTGTCTATTCATGTTTTCTGCCCATTTCTTCACTGGATTATTTGTTTTACAGGTGTGGAGTTTGGTGAGTTCTTTATAGATTTTGGACACTAGCCCTTTATCCAGTATGTCATTTGTAAATATCACAGGCAGGATGGAAGTGGCTTCTGGTGGTGGTTCGAGTATTACCTTGCCTCCATGTACATGCCTTGTTTGATTCCATGTCCACACTTGTGTCTAGGCTACTCTCTCTGCCTACATGCCCTGATTTGACCTTGACCAACCTTAGGGAGTCCTGGAATCTTTGGCTTCGCCTCAACGTAGTTCTGTCTGCACCGACCTGCCATGGGGTGGGAAGACAGAGGCATCCAGGGTAGACCAGATGACTAGGACTTTGTGAGTGTTGGAGAGTGGAGGAGAAGGGGAAGTGGGTAGGTAGGAGAGGGGGGTTGGGCAGGAAGAAGGTGGGAGGGGAGGGAATGAGCAAGGCTAGTATTTACAGAGCAACTACTTCATGTCTGGCACTAGGCTCAACATTAAACATATGCCCCAAATTCATTTCAGAAAATCACCCACAGCATGTAATGATATGGTGTAACAGTCAGCTTGGTCTCTGTAACAAATACCACAGACTGGGAGGTTTAAACAACACATTTATTTTTTTCCCAGTCCTGGGAACTGGAAGCATGAGATCCAGGTGTGGCAGGGCTGGTTCCTCCTGAGGCCTCTCTCCCTGGCGTGCACATGCCATCTCCTCCCCATGTCCTTACACGGTTGTCCCCTGTGTGTGTCTATGCCCTGATCCCCTCTTCTATTAAGGACCCCAGTCACATGGGATCAGATGGGATCAGGGCCTACCCTAGTGACTTCCTTCTACCTGAACCACCTCTGTAAAGGCCCCATCTCCAAATATAGCCCCATTCTGAGGCCCTGGGGGTTGGAGCTTCAACATGTGAACTGGAGGGGACATGATTCAGCCCATAATATACTGCCAGTATTTTACAGGGAAGGAAAATGAAGGTAATAGGGGATTATTCAGAAAGGTTCACCCTTGTATGTGATCTAGCTGGGACTTAGAATGGATACATCTCCCCCAAATTGGTGACAGGCTGGAGCAGGGAGATCATGGGTCTTGCTGGAGGAGGGTTCCCACCCTGTCCTGTCCCTCACCCTGAGGAGGCCCTAAGGCCTCTGGGGGCTGCCATTCTGAACAGATGGTTAGGGGGCTGGGGTCGTGTGTCCAGAGGCAGAAGAATGGCCTCAAGGGTGCCGAGAAGGACAGTCCAGAGAACGCGTAGACAAAGGATCCATTGCCCATGCTGTAGAAGGAGATTCTGCCTGCATCACAGTCCAGGAAAACGCCCACATGATGCAGGGGCTCTGAAGGGTGCAGGTGAACTCTTGGGAAGGCAAGCGCCCAGAACCCCTTCTTGTACAGCTCCAGGGCCCAGAGTCCATGCTGGGGGGCCTTGAGGATCCTTCCCGTCCAAACCAAGCTCTCCAGACACATGCTCAGGTTCCAGGTCTTCCTGTGCCCCACCTGGACCTCCCAGTAATACCTCCCAGCTGAGAACTGCTCCCGACCCAGCACACAGGGGTCCCGGTTGAATCTGCTGGGTTGTCGGGCAGCTCTTGTTCAAAGAACAGCTGCCTCAGAGAGAGCGAGCTTGGGGCTTGCAGTGTCAGGGTCCAGGGATGGGCTCACTGTGGGAAGAGGAGAGGATCAGATTTAGGGGTTAGGGTCCCCACCTATGCTCCTGCATGGAGGTGGAACCATGCCTCCTTGGGAGTCCCTGTGCATCCCCATTCTCTGTCCAGGACCCTGTGCACACAGGCCATCCCAGAGCAGCAGAGGTGGCTCCTTGTATGTCACCATTCTCTGTCCAGGACCCTGTGCACACACCCCACACTTCCCACTGAGACAGTGTCCTGGCTCTGCACTCTCTGTTGTAACAGTTTCCCCCACAGTGACTGTGCCTCAGAAGATCTGGGTCTCTTGCTGCCCAGGCTCTGCAGCCTGTCTGTCCCTCAGGTAGTAAACAGGAGCTAAGGTCTCTCAGGGCAGCTAAACTTGGTGTTTACAGCCATGGAACCAGCATTTAGCACAGCATTTCTGCACTCTGCAATAGAATGGATCACACATGTGTGCACACACGTGCACATATACATGAGCCCATGTGCATACACATGATGTATGCACATACATCACATACATGAGCCCATGTGCACACACATGCACAAATGCACATACTTGTACACACTGCACACACACATGAAAACACGTGCACATATGTGCATAACATGCACACACACATGAGCACATAAATGTACAACATGCACACGTAACACCCACACATACATGCACTCACACATGCACGCATAAATACACATGCAGGGAGCAGACCCTTCCAGCCCCCAGCATGGTCCTCACCATAGATGATGTCCTCTGGCCAGCCTGCAATGAAACAGAAAGATGTGAAACTGTAGGGTTTGCACTGACCAGATGGGGTGAAAGCTCATGTTCTGTGAAGCTAAGTCAAAACAGGATGTAATGAGCTCTCGCAGGGACCCTGTAAAGGAAGAGCAAATATCCCTTCTTCAGTGCCCAAAAAACAATCCAGGTCACTGTATTCCTAGGGAAAGGTTTTGTGGGGCGTAGCCTGATGGCCCAGCCTTCCCATGTCTGTCATAAAGACACATCTCTGACCTGTTCCCCAGATCAGGGCCTGACAGCTATGAGCAAGGACACAGGAGGCAGGGAGGAGAGCAGACAGGCGAGTGGAATGATCCATACTGATGATGATCCCCGCGCTCACAACAAGATCCTCTCAGGTGACAGGCTTGCTGCTGTATTTGTTGCTTGAGCATTTTCAGGATGTTGTTATCACCCTCGACTGATAGACTTTCCCAGGTTCAAGCTCACATCTGTCTCCCCAGCAGAGACCCGCCAGCCTTCCCCAAGTCACCCAGTGAAGAGCAGCCAAACACCTCTTAGTGATGGAGGATCTCACTAGGCATATGGTAGGTGGGAAGTCCCTGAGCTGGGGCCTGGGCAGGTCTCTCCCATTCCTCCTGTGCTTGAGGGTGCACGAAGGAGAGCCTTCGTGCAGGGCTCCACATGAGTGCCCTGGCTGGAAGGGGCACGTCTGTCCCACTGGGGCCTGCTTACCTTGGGACAGCTGTTCCTCTTCTCTGTTCAGTCTCTCTTCTTCCAGCTGTACCCTATTCCTGTCCCTCTGATGTTTCCAGAAAAGACAGGTGGCTCCTGCCACAAGACAGCTGCTACAAGCCCCACCACAATGAGGATCACAGGCACCACTGCCCTCCATGCCATTGATGGGAAACTTTTAGGCACCTGAGCTAAAAGAGAGTTTGGGGAGGCAAGAATACCAGGGTAAGAGAGCACCTGTGTTCTTAGGGCACACATGCCATAGGGTTAATGAGTCAGGGGGCAGGTGCTTGTGAACTAACCTGACATGACCTGAAAACATGTGTGTGCCTTTGCACAGACAGACATGGACAGACACACAGGAGAGAGATGGTAGACAAAAGGCAAAAGGTTAAATACTGAGTGGGTCTGCATTCTGTGTATCATTCCTGCAAATTTTCTGAAACTTGAGGTTGTTTAGAAGGACATTTTTATACAGAGTGAAACTTGGAAGCCCCCAGGTGTCCTTCAGAATGTGAAAGCATAAACAGGCTGTGGTTCATCCAGACAAGGGAATACTGTTTACTGCTAATACGAAAGGAGCTATCCGTGCAGCCACTGTGGAGAAGATGATGGACGTTCCCCCCCAAAATAAAAATAGAACTACCACATCAATCCACTTCTGGGTATTAATCCAAAGAAAACAAAAATATTAACTGAGAAAGATAATGCACCCCTACATTTATTGCAGTGTTATTTACAATAGTCAAGATACGGAAACAGCACAAGTGTCCACCTATGGATGAAAGGATAAAGAAAAATATATATATTTGTACAAAGGGATGCTATTCAGCTATAAACAAGAAGGAAATACAGGCATTTTCAATAATATGGATGCACCTGAGGGCACTTTGCTAAGTGAGGTTCGACAGGGAAAAATGTGTAGGATCTCACGGATAAGTGAAATCTAAAACGAAACAAAACACCATCCAAACCTCCAGAAAACCAGAAAGCCTAGTCATAGATGGAGAGAACAGACTGGTGGTTTCCAGAGGTGAGAGATCGGGAAGCTAATGGGTGAAGAGGGTCAAAAGTGCAAACTTTCAGTTATAAAATAAGTCCCAGGGAGGTGACATACAGCATGGAAACTATAGTTAACTACTGTGTTGTATAGTTGGAAGCTGACAGACTAGATCTCACAAGGTCTCATTACAAGGAACTATGTGGAGTATTGGATATTAACTACTGATTGTCTGGGGTGCTCAGAGATCTTGAGGTCGAATGGAGCAGAACACTCACCAGGTAGGCGGCTCTTGGTCTCCATCCTCTCCTGGAGGAGGGGGTTGGAGATAAAGCAAGAGAGGTTCCCCACGTCCCTGTCCCAGACAGTCACATTGGACACCACTGCAAAGAGGTCCGTTGTTGGCGACACTGTGAGTTTGGTCATGGAAGGTAGGGTCTGTCCCCTGAAGTCTCTCCACTCCACCTGGGGCTCTGGGTACCAGCCCTCCGAGGTGCACTCTGCCCTGATGCCTTCATCCTGGCCAGCTCGCACTTGGATTCTGGGCTCAGAGCCCAGCCCTGTGGGAAGAGACAGGCTTTGCAGCCTCTGCAACCATTACCATTTCTGACAGAAAAGCACAGATCCTGAAAATTTCCAGCAGGTATCAGGGTTTTTCAGACTACTTGCTCTGTGTAATATTTATATGCCATATATGCTACCCTCTTCTGAGAAACCACAGAACAAAACAGAAAAGGCCCAGGAAGATCAAATACCTTTCCTGTATTGCAAAATCGGTGTCTTTTCCTCTCTGTGTCTCGTTCTGCCTCTGTCCTCCCATCCCTACCTCTGCTACCCCTCTCTCCGGGATAGTGGGGGTAACTTTGAAAAGGAGCCAGGTGTCCTGAATGTACCTGTCCTTGTGAAACACATTAGTGCATGCTGTGGGATGCGCCCAGGTTGCCATAAACACGTTAGCGCCCGCTGTGGGAAGCGCCCAGGCTAGGGTCATAATGGGACGATCTGCAGCTGGGGGAAAAGGTCTCAGGCAGACCAGGAGAAGGTCAGGGGCCCCAGCAGCAACCCTCACCTGCCACTCTCAGCCACAGGGTGGCCTCTGCAGACCCTGTGCTCTCTTTGAACTTGCAGTGGAAGGTCCCGTTATCGAACACGGTGACGTTGTGTATGGTCAGCACAGCTTGGTCCTGAGCCAGGCCAGCCGTCCAGAAGGTCGTCCTGCCCTTATACTGCCACATCTGCTCTTCAGGCATGTCCCTGCCTTTCTTGCGCAGGTGCACGGCTGGGGACAGCTCCTCCCTGTACCACCTCACCTCCATGTCCTCCGCACTGATATTGAGGGACAGATGGCATCGCAGCTTCACACTTTCCCCCACCATAGCCAGGACCGGTTGGCCGGGACCAGAGACAGAGAAATCGGCTTTCCCTTATGAGGTCATAGCAGAAAGCATGGGTTAGGCCAGGTGAGAGGAGACCATGGGCCATCCCCCCCACCGGGCACAGGGTCCCCGCCCCGCCCCCCCAGCCTGTGCCCAGGGGACACCCACCCACACGCAGGTTCTTCAACAACACCCCATGCCCTTGTCCAGGGTCCCCAGGGAAGGACTGCTTGGATCCAGTTTAGCCCCCTACTGTGTTCCTGTCCATGCACAGGCTCCCTCCTAACATGGCTCATGGGAGGGCGGGGAGAGTTCTCCTACCGTTTGCAGAGAGGCTGCAGGACAGAAGCTGCAGGAGGAGGAAGATGATGGAGCAGCTGGGTGGAAAGATGTCTCGACCTTGTGTGTTTGCCATGGCTGCTGGAGACAGAGATGCCTGAGCCCCAGACACTGGAGACAGGGCAGGACTGAGTTAATTTTTGTCTCTCTTGGTTTCTGTCTCTGTCTCTCTCTATTTCTCTGTTTCTCTCTGTACCTGTCTGTCTCTGTCTCTGTCTCTGACTCTCTTTCTGTCTCTGTCTCTCTCAGTTTCTGTCTCTGTCTTTCTCCCTCTGTTTCTACCTTTGTCTCTCTCTCTCTTTCTCTGTCTCTATCTCTGTCTCTCTGTTTCTATCTCTCTCTGTCTCTGTCTCTATTTCTGTCTTTGTCTCTGTCTCTGTCTGTGTGTCTCTTTCTCTGTCCATCTCTGTCTTTCCCCGTCTCTGTCTCTTTCTGTTTCTGTGTCTGTCTCTCTCTGTATCTCAGCCTCTCTTGGTTTCTATGTCTCTCTTCAACTATGTCTGTCTCTCTCTTTCCTTTTTTTTCTGTCTCTGTCACTCTCTGTCTCTGTCTCCCTTTGTTTCTCTCTGTTTCTGTTTCTGTCTCTGTCTCTGTCTCTCTCTGTTCCTGTCTCTGTCTCTGTCTATCTCTGTCTGTCACCGTCTCTCTTGGTTTCTATCTCTGTCTCTCTCTGTTTCTGTTTCTGTCTCTGTCTCTGTCTCTGTTTCTGTCTCTGTCTCTCTCTGTTCCAGTCTGTCTGTCTGCTTCTGTTAGTCTCGGTTTCTGTCTTTGTGTTTCCCAGCTTCTCTCCCTGTCTCTCCCTGTTTCTCTCTCTGTCCCTGTCTGTCTCTGTCTCTGTCTCTTTCCCTCTCCTACTCTATCTCTCTCTGTCTCTCTTTCTTGTTCTCTCTCTCTCTCTCTGTCTTGGTGGGGGATGAGTCAACACTGGGAGGCTAACGGAAGTGAAGGAAACATGGCTAGGGGAGAGAAAGGTCCCTTTTCACTATCTTGGCCCCTCTTACTCCTGCACAAGTTGCTTACCTTAGAGACAGAGACACAACAGTGGCCACCTGCTCTTGTGTCCACCTACTTGTGGATGACCTTTCTCTTGTGGCCATGTGTCTGCAAAACACCATGGACACATCCTCCTGTGAACGGGCTCTGTCTCCTCACCTGTTTGTGTAGGAGCCTTGCCCGACCTCTGGCTGTGCTCTGTCATGGAACATGAGCACACTGGGAGAGAAAAGCCACCCCCTAGTCGGGTGACACCAAGGCCAGAAGTACCTCTGTCGACCCCCTTACAGTCCACAAAACTTGCAGTTGGAGGAGGGAGCACTCGAGCCAGAGGGCTCCTAGACAGACATGGCCTGAGGCCAGCATGCTCCAAAGATTTATATTTATGAACTCAGCTTTGAGAACAAGTGTTCTGAACCACATGTGCTGGTCTGGGCGATTCGGCCCAGCACCTCTTCATGCAGGACTGGCATGAGAAGGTATGTTGGCACTTGCCCTCATTCTCTTCCGTGTTTGCCTTCTTTTGGTGAAAGCCTCTGGGGTCTCCCTGTCACTCAAGAATGGGGGAGGGGTGGAGAACACAGACATGTGGATGAGTGCCCTTAAAATAGAAAGTACTCACCTTTCCAAATAGTAGTAGGGCTGTAAAATCCCAGGGAGATTTTGTGGCCTTGAGGGGATCGCTTGACTTCTCCACAAGTTCCAGGAAGGTGTAGAACAAGTCTTCCAGACGTGATAGGAGAGAGCAGCGTCTGAGCTCCCCAGCTTCTGTAGAATCCTAGGACTTTCTGGAAAAATGACCAACTGTGCCTTTCTGGAAGGTGCAATAGAAAAAATAAACAAACCAAGGGCTTCTTAAAGGGTGTGTTTGACAGAACTGAACACACTAAGTGTTGGGGAGCAAGGCCCTGGTAGCAGGAGATAAGGCGAGAGAGAAAGACCAGGCAAGGAACCCCCGGGGTAGGGATGGCTGTCTGGGCTGGTGCCAGGAGCCCCTAGGTGGAGACCTGGCTCTTGAGTGCGAGGATCCAGGCCAAGGGCAGAGGCTGGGGGACTCAGATAAAGTTTCTGCATTATCAAAACACCTCCAGTCCTGGACAGGCTGGGCCTGGTCCCTTTGGGAAAGTTTCTCATGTTCAGGTTGAAGTTGGTTAAATTCTAGCAATCGCCCCCCACCCCAGACTCCTGTGCAGGAAATCAGGCCACCTCCTCCTCCATGTCTGGGGCCATGGCAATCTTTCCTCATTGGGGACCTGACTTGGGCTGGGCTCAGAACACCCAGCCCCATTACCCCTTGTGTGAGTAAGACACTGGCCTGAACCCTACCTGTTCTTCCCTCCTGTTGACCAAAAAGTCTGCACATTTTCTGGGAGAGTTTTGGAGGGAAAAAAACAGTTAGGGAAAGTTTGCGTCCCTCCTGGAGGTGGGATATTTGGTTGAATTCAGCAGATTTTTATGGACTGAAGTTTTGTGTCCCCTTCCCAAATCCGTGTTCACACAGGGACTGATGCTGCCAACCCACACCGTCCTCTGTGTTCCTATCAGGAGAGCGAACTATTTGGTAATCAAGTTGCTCCCCTGTTCTATATAAATACGAAGAGTTATGCTGCCACTCATTTTCATCTCCCCGTGCATTGCTTTAAGCAGATAATGACATCATCTAAAACCCAGGTTGGGTATACTTCTGAGTCAGGATGGAGGACTGGGGATGTGACATTAGAGGAAGCACCTAAGGGGTTTGGCAGCTATGATGGAATGGATCCTGAAGGTGGGCGCACCTGGACAAGTGGTCCTTGGTGAGCATGCACATGGTCTGCAGCCTTTTACCTGAGTGGGAAGAGCTCCCGGAGATGGCACCAAGGCCCTCAGGGGCAGTGATAAACCCCAGATGGGGACGGGCTCCCTGAGTCAAGGTGGAAGGAAGGGGGCCCCAGACTGTAGAGTCCCATTGCCATGGCATGTCCAGGACAGGTACATGCAGACAGACAAAGAGCAGATTGATGGTTGTCAGGCAGTGGGGATGAGGGGGGAAATATAACCACAAAGCAGTTCGGGGGTTTGTTCTGGCACGAGATCCAGGTGGTGGCCGTACAAGCTTGTGTCAGTGTGCTGCATGTCACTGGATCGTTCACTTCAATGTGGTTGACTTTGTGTTATGGGAATGTCACCGCAACTGGAAAAAAAGAAAAAACAAAAACAAAAACAAATGGAAAACACAAGGTAGAAGGGAAATCTCCAAGTTGCAGGCTCCCGGGCGCCCCCTGCAGGGATGCGTGTGCAGTCCAGCACCCTGCTCCAGGGATGCGCCAGGACCCAGTGAGCTTGTGTGGTCCACGCCCACCTGCACCTGCCTTGAGCCAGGCTTCCTGCAGGGTCTGTCCTACAGAGGGCAGAGGCCCTAGGAGAGCTGAAGGGCCCCTCCCCGTCCCCCCCCCCCACCACCCTGTGCCCACCTGCCCCTGCCACACGCCAGCCTCTTGCTTCCTGCCCTGGGCTGTGTTCACAGAGTCTTTTTGGGTCCTCCCAAAAAGGAGGTGTGTGCCCTCCCCCCCACCCCACCACGGGTATTTGGCTCAGCTCTCCAAGTCCACTGGGACTTTATGGCTTGGCCGCAGGCACCGCCTTGGCCACCCCCTTGCAGGACCTACCCCCTCCTCTGGCTCCCTGGCCTCCAGTCCTACAATGGGAGGGTTCCTTCTGCACATTAGGTCCCTTGTCACGTGATCTCCGAGAGGTCCTTGCATCTCCTGCACTGACCTCAGTGAACAAGAGGGCAGTGCCTCTACCAGGAAGATCCTCGGGGACTCCTCCAGGGAAAGAAGCAGCTGGGGAGGGGGGGGAGCGTCCCTTAGGCGGACGGTGCAGGTGCCATGTGGTTGGGGCGGGGAGGAAAGGTGAGATGTCCTCAGAGAAATACCGCGGTGTCAATGCAATGAAGCGCTTGGGTCATCCAGTTCCTGGTGGTAGTTCTTATCAACATACATCTGCATGGGGCCTTTGTGTCCCCGGGAAAGCAAGTGCTTGGGTCATGCAGTGCCCGGTGGTAGTTCTTTCCCACAACCCTCAGCCTGGGGCCTTTGTGGTCCTGGGTAGGCAAGGGCTTGGGTCATCCAGTGCCTGGTGGTTGTCCTTACCCACACACCTCTGTGTGGGGTCTTTTGGCCCTGGGAAAGCAAGGGCTTGGGTCATCCAGTGCCTGGTGGTGGTTCTTACCCACAACCCTTTGTGTGGGCCTTTGTGGTCCTGGGAAGGCTCTCATGAGTATAGGGAGGAAACTCTCCCTTACCTCCTATGGAGCCGGGGGGGGGGGGGGGGGCTGGGGTGGAGAGGGGCGGTTAATGTCTGGCTTCCCTCCCCTTCCCTCGCCCTTCTCCTCCTCCTGGTGCTCACCTCTCTGACCTCCCCTCCCCCTCCTCCTCTTCATTTCCCAATCCTCCTCTCCTTATTCCTCCACCTCCCCACCCTTACTCCCCTCCCTGTCCTCCTCCCTCATTCTCTGCCCTCCCCTCCTCCTCCTCTTCTCCCCTCCCTCATGTCTCCTCCCCTCTCATTCCTCCCTTCCCCTCCTACTCTCCATACTCCTTCTCCTCCCTCCCCTTCCTCCACCTCTTCATTCTACTCCCCCTCTTTCTCCCTATTCTCCCCTCCCCCTCTTCCCTCACTTCCCCCTCCTACCTTCCCTGTCCTCATATGCTTCTCTCTCCTCCCTTCACCTCCTCTCTTTCCTTTTTTTTTTTTGATATGAAATTTATTGTCGTATTGGTTTCCATACAACACCCAGTGCTCATCCCAACAGGTGCCCTCCTCAATATCCATCACCCACTCTCCCCTCACTCCCACCCCCCATCAACCCTCAGTTTGTTCTCAGTTTTTAAGAGTCTCTTATGTTTTGGCTCCCTTCCTATCTAATTTTTTTTCCTTCCCCTCCCCCGTGGTCTTCTGTTAAGTTTCTCAGGATCCACATAACAGTGAAAACATATGGTATCTTTTTCTCTGTATGACTTCTTTCACTTAGCATAACATTCTCCAGTTCTATGTTGCTACAAAAGGCCATATTTGATTCTTTCTCATTGCCATGTAGTATTCCATTGTGTATATAAACCACAATTTCTTTATCCACTCATCAGTTTATGGACATTGAGGCTCTTTCCATAATTTGGCTATTGTTGAAGATGCTGCTATAAACATTGGGGTACAAGTGCCCCTATGTATCAGCACTCCTGTATCCCTTGGGTGAATTCCTAGCAGTGCTACTGCTGGGTCATAGGGTAGATCTGTTTTTAATTTTTGGACGAACATCCACACTGTTTTCCAGAGCAGATGCACCAGTTTGCATTCCCACCAAAAATGCAGGAGGGTTCCCATTTCTCCACGTCTTTGTCAGGATGTATAGTCTCCTGATTTTGTTCATTTTAGCCACTCTGACTGGCATGAGGTGATACCTCGGTGTGGTTTTGATTTGTATTTCCCTGATGAGGAGAAACGTTGAGCATCTTTTCATGAGCCTGTTGGCCATCTGAATGTCGTCTTTAGAGAAGTGTCTATTCGTGTGTTTTACCCATTTCTTCACTGGATTATTTGTTTTTCGGGTGTGGAGTTTGGTGAGTTCTTTATAGATTTTGGATGCTAGCCCTTTGTCTGATATGCAAATATCTTTTGCAAAAATCTTTTGCCATTCCGTCGGTTGCCTTTTAGTTTTGTCGATTGTTTCTTTTGCTGCGCAGAAGCTTTTAATCTTCATGAGGTCCCAATCATTCATTTTTGCTTTTAATTTCCTCGCCTTTGGGGATGTGTCAATAAGAAAGTGCTGCGGCTGAGGTCAGAGAGGTTTTTTCCTGCTTTCTCCTCTAGGGTTTTGATGGTTTCCTGTCTCACATTCATGTCCTTCACCCATTTTGAGTTTATTTTTGTGAATGGTGTGAGAAAGTGGTCTAGTTTCATTCTTCTGCATGTTGCTGTCCACTTCTCCCAGCACCATTTGTTAAAGAGATTGTCTTTTTTCCATTGGATGTTCTTTCCTGCTTTGTCAAAGATTAGTTGGCCATACTTTTGTGGGTCTAGTTCTGGGGTCTCTATTCTATCCCATTGGTCTATGTGTCTGTTTTTGTGCCAAAACCATGCTGTCTTGATGATTACAGCTTTGTACTAGAGGCTCAAGTCTGGCATTGTGATGCCTCCTGCTTTGGTCTTCTTCAAAATTGCTTTGGCTATTCAGGCTTTTTGTGGTTCCATACAAATTTTAGGATTACTTGTTCCAGCTTAGAGAAGAATGCTGGTGCAATTTTGATTGGGATTGCATTGAATGTGTAGATAGCTTTGGGTAGTATTGACATTTTAACAATATTTATTCTTCCAATCTGTGAGCATGGGATGTTTTTCCATTTCTTTATATCTTCTTTAATTTCCTTCCTAAGCTTTCTATAGTTTTCAGCATACAGATCTTTTACATCTTTGGTTAGATTTATCCCTAGGTATTTTATGCTTCTTGGTACAATTGTGAATGGGGTCAGTTTCTTTATTTGTCTTTCTGTTGCTTCCTTGTTAGTGTATGAGAATGAAACTGATTTCTGTACATTGATTTTGTATCCTGCGACTTTGCTGAATTCATGTATCAGTTCTAGCAGACTTTTGGTGGAGTCTTTCAGGTTTTCCATGTATAATATCATGTCATCTGCAAAAAGTGAAACCTTGACTTCATCGTTGCCAATTTTCATGCATTTGATTTCCTTTTGTTGTCTGATTGTTGATGTTAGAACTTCCAACACTATGCTAAACAACAGCAGTGAGAGTGAACATCCCTGTCGTGTTCCTGATCTCAGGGAAAAAGCTCTCAGTTTTTCCCCATTGAGGATGATGTTAGCTGTGGGCTTTTCATAAAGGGCTTTTATGATGTTTAAGTATGTTCCTTCTATCCCTACTTTCTTGAGGGTTTTTATTAAGAAAGGATGCTGAATTTTGTCAAATGCTTTTTCTGCATTGATTGACAGGATCATATGGTTCTCATCTTTTCTTTTATTAATGTGATGTATCACATTGATTGATTTGCAAATGTTGAACCAGCCCTGCAGCCCAGGAATGAATCCCACTTGGTCATGGTGAATAATTCTTTTTATATGCTGTTGAATTCGATTTGCTAGTATCTTATGGAGAATTTTTGCATCCATATTCATCTCAAAGAAATGCATGCATACCTCTCAAAGAAATTGAATCAGTAATAAAAAATCTCCCAAGACACAAAAATCCAGGGCCAGATGACTTCCTAGTGGAATTACACCAGACATTTAGAGAAGAGTTAATACTATTTGCAAACAGTTCGAAACAAGTAGAAATGGAAGGAAAAGTTCCAAATTCATTCTATGAGGCCAGGATTACCTTGATTCCAAAACCAAAGACCCCACTAAAATCCCTGATGAACCTGGATGCAAACCATCTCAACAAGATACTAGCAGATAGAATCCAACAGTACATTAAAAGAAGTATTCATCACTATAGAGTGTGATTTATTCCTGGGCTGCAAAGGTGATTCAATATTTGGAAGTCATTCCATGTGAAACATGACATTAATAGAAGAAAGAGTAAAAGCCATACAGTCCTCTCAGTAGATCCAGAAAAAGCATTTGACAAAATACAGCATCTATTCTTGATAAAAACAGTCAACAAAGTAGGGCTAGAGGGAACATACTTCAACATAATATGGCCATATATGAAAGACCCACGGCTAATATCATCCTCAATTGAGAAAAACAAAGCTAACGAATTGATCAAAACCTATTTCAGCAATATAACTGAATAAGAATTTACAGTAATAGTCATAAAATTAATGTTGGGCTTGAAAAAAGCATAGAGGACAACAAAGGATCTATTGCTACAGAGATCAAGGGACCAAGAAATAGTCATGAGGAGCTAAAAAATGCTATTAATGAGCTGCAAAATAAAATGGGGGAGACCACAGTATGGATTGAAGAGGCAGAGGAGAGAATAGGTGAATTAGTGGATAAAATTATGGGAAAAAAAGGAAACTGAGAAAAAGAAATTAAAAAATTCAGGAGTATTAGGGGAGAATTAGAGAACTAAGTGATGCAATTAAATGGAACAATAACTGTATCATAGGAATTCCAGGGGAGGAAGAGAGAGAGAAAGATGATGAAGGTGTACTTGAACAAATCATACCTGAGAACTTTCCTGATCTGGGGAAGGAAAAGGCATCGAAATCCAAGGGGCACAGAAACTCCCTTGAGACGTAACTTGAATCGATCTTCTGCATGACATATCATATTGAAACTAGCAAAATACAAGGATAAAGAGAGAATTTTGAAAGCAGCCAGGGATAAACAGGCTCGAACTTACAAAGGAAGACCCATAAGACTAGTGGCAGACATATCCACTGAAACTTGGCAGGCCAGAAAGGAATGGCAGAAAACCTTCAATGTGATGAACAGAAAAAAATATGCAGCTGAGAATCTTTTATCCAACAAGTCTGTCATTCAGAATAGAAGGAGAGATAAAGGTTTTCCCAAACAAAAACTAAAGGAATTCATCAGCACTAAACCAGCCCTGCAAGAGATCCTAAGAGGGATTCTGTGAGTGAAATGTGGCAAGGACTACAAACTACCAGACACCACTACAAGCATGAAACCTACAGACATCACAATGACTCTAAACCCATATCTTTCAATAATAACACTGAATGTAAATGGACTAAGTGCTCCAACCAAAAGACATAGGGTATCACAATGGATAAAAAAAAAAAAAAAAACAAGACCCATCTATTTGCTGTCTACAAGAGACTCTTTTACACCTGAGGACACCTTCAGATTGAAAGTGAGGGGATGGAGAACTATCTATCATGCTACTAGAAGCCAAAAGAAAGCTGGAGTACCATACTTATATTAGACAAACTGCACTTTAAATTAAAGGCTATAACAAGAGATCAAGAAGGGCATTATATAATAATTACATGATCTATCCATCAGGAAGAGCCAACAATTATAAATGTCTATGTGCCAAATACGGGAGCCCCCAAATATATAAAACAATTAATCACAAACATAAGCAACCTTATTGATAAGAATGTGATAATTGCAGGGGACTCTAATACCCCACTTACAGTAATGGATAGATCATCTAGACACAGGATCAATAAAGAAACAAGGGCCCTGAATGATACATTGGATCAGATGGCCTTGACAGATATATTTAGAATTCTGCATCCCAAAGCAACAGAATATACTTTCTTCTCAAGTACACATGGAACATTCCTCAAGAGAGATCACATACTGGGTCACAAAACAGCCCTTCATAAGTATACAAGAATTGAGATCATACCATGCACCCATGCACACTTTCAGACAACAATGCTATGAAGCTCGATATCAACCACAAGAAAAAGTCTGGAAAACCTTCGAAACCATGGAGGTTAAAGAATACCCTACTAAAGAATGAATGGGTCAACCAGGCAATTAGAGAAGAAATTTAAAAAATATATGGAAACAAATGAAAATGGAAATACAACAATCCAAATGCTTTGGGATGCAGCGAAGGCAGTCCTGAGAGGAAAATACATTACAATCCAGGCCTATCTCAAGAAACAAGAAAAATCCCAAATACAAAATCTAACAGCACACCTAAAGGAAATAGAAGCAGAACAACAAAAACACGCCAAACCCAGCAGAAGAAGAGAAATAATAAAGATCAGAGCAGGAATAAACAATATAGAATCTAAAAAAAAACTGTAGAGCATATGAATGAAACAAAGAGTTGGTTTTTTGAAAAAATAAACAAAATTGATAAACCTCTAGCCAGGCTTCTCAAAAAGAAGAGGGAGAGGACCCAAATAGATAAAATCATTGAATGAAAATGGAATTATCACAACCAATCCCTCAGAAATACAAGCAATTATCAGGGAATATTATGAAAAATTATATGCCCACAAACTGGACAACCTGGAAGAAATGGACAAATTCCTAAACACCCACACACTTCCAAAACTGAAACAGAAAGAGATAGAAAGCTTGAACAGACCCATAAACAATGAAGAAATTGAATCAGTTATCAAAAATCTCCCAACAAAGAAGAGTCCAGGACCAGATGGCTTCTCAGAGGATATCTACCAGACATTTAAAGCAGAGATAATACCTACCCTTCTCAAGCTATTCCAAAAAATAGAAAGGGAGGGAAAACATCTAGACTCATTCTATAAAGCCAGCATTACTTTGATTCCTAAACCAGACAGAGACCCAGCAAAAAAGAGAACTACAGGCCAATATCCCTGATGAATATGGATGCAAAAATTCTCCATAAGATACTAGCAAATCGAATTCAACAGGATATAAAAAGAATTATTCACCATGACCAAGTGGGATTCATTCCTGGGCTGCAGGGCTGGTTCAACATTTGCAAATCAATCAATGTGATACATCACATTAATAAAAGAAAAGATGAGAACCATATGATCCTGTCAATCAATGCAGAAAAAGCATTTGACAAAATTCAGCATCCTTTCTTAATAAAAACCCTCAAGAAAGTAGGGATAGAAGGAACATACTTAAACATCATAAAAGCCCTTTATGAAAAGCCCACAGCTAACATCATCCTCAATGGGGAAAAACTGAGAGCTTTTTCCCTGAGATCAGGAACACGACAGGGATGTTCACTCTCACTGCTGTTGTTTAGCATAGTGTTGGAAGTTCTAGCATCAACAATCAGACAACAAAAGGAAATCAAATGCATGAAAATTGGCAACGATGAAGTCAAGGTTTCACTTTTTGCAGATGACATGATATTATACATGGAAAACCTGAAAGACTCCACCAAAAGTCTGCTAGAACTGATATGTGAATTCAGCAAAGTCGCAGGATACAAAATCAATGTACAGAAATCAGTTTCATTCTTATACACTAATAATGAAGCAAGAGAAAGACAAATCAAGAAACTGATCCCATTCACAATTGCACCAGGAAGCATAAAATACCTAGGAATAAACCTAACCAAAGATGTAAAAGATCTGTATGCTGAAAACTATAGAAAGCTTAGGAAGGAAATTGAAGAAGATATAAAGAAATGGAAAAACATCCCATGCTCACAGATTGGAAGAATAAATATTGTTAAAATGTCAATACTACCCAAAGCTATCTACACATTCAATGCAATCCCAATCAAAATTGCACCAGCATTCTTCTCTGAGCTGGAACAAGTAATCCTAAAATTTGTATGGAACCACAAAAAGCCCGAATAGCCAAAGCAATTTTGAAGAAGAAGACCAAAGCAGGAGGCATCACAATGCCAGACTTTAGCCTCTACTACAAAGTTGTAATCATCAAGACAGCATGGTTTTGGCACAAAAACAGACACATAGACCAATGGGATAGAATAGAGACCCCAGAACTAGACCCACAAAAGTATGGCCAACTAATCTTTGACAAAGCAGGAAAGAACATCCAATGGAAAAAAGACAATCTCTTTAACAAATGGTGCTGGGAGAAGTGGACAGCAACATGCAGAAGAACGAAACTAGACCACTTTCTTACACCATTCACAAAAACAAACTCAAAATGGATAAAGATCTGAATGTGAGACAGGAAACCATCAAAACCCTAGAGGAGAAAGCAGGAAAAAACCTCTCTGACCTCAGCCGCAGCACTTTCTTATTGACACATCCCCAAAGGCGAGGGAATTAAAAGCAAAAATGAATGAATGGGACCTCATGAAGATAAAAAAGCTTCTGCGCAGCAAAAGAAATAATCAACAAAACTAAAAGGCAACCAACGGAATGGGAAAAGATATTTGCAAATGACATATCAGACAAAGGGCTAGTATCCAAAATCTATAAAGAACTCACTAAACTCCACACCCGAAAAACATACAATCCAGTGAAGAAATGGGCAGAAAACATGAATAGACACTTCTTTAAAGAAGACATCCAGATGGCCAACCGGCACATGAAAAGATGCTCAACATTGCTCCTCATCAGGGAAATACAAATCAAAACTACACTCAGATATCACCTCACACCAGTCAGAGTGGTTAAAATGAACAAAACAGAAGACTATAGATGCTGGCGAGGATGTGGAGAAACGGGAACCCTCTTGCACTGTTGGTGGGAATGCAAACTGGTGCAGCAGCTCTGGAAAACAGTGTGGATGTTCATCCAAAAATTAAAAATAGATCTACCCTACGACTCACCAGTAGCACTGCTAGGAATTTACCCAAGGGATTAAGGAGTGCTGATGCATAAGGCACTTGTATCCCAATGTTTATAGCAGCACTCTCAACAATACCTAAATTATGGAAAGAGCCTCAATGTCCATCAACTGATGAATGGATAAAGAAATTGTGGCTTATATACACAATGGAATACTACGTGGCAATGAGAAAGAATGAAATATGGTCTTTTGTAGCAACGTGGATGGAACTGGGGAGTGTTATGTTGAGTTAAATAAGTCATACAGAGAAGGACAGATTCCATATGTTTTCACTCCTATGTGCATCCTGAGAAATTTAACAGAAGACCATGGGGGAGGTGAGGAAAGAAAAAATGGTTAGAGAGAGAGGGAGCCAAAACATAAGAGACTCCTAGAAACTGAGAACAAACTGAGGGTTTGTGGGGGGTAGGAGGGAGGGGTGGGTGGGTGATGAGCATTGAGGAGGGCACCTGTTGGGATGAGCACTGGGTGTTGTATGGAAATCAATTTGACAATAAATTTCATTTAAAAAAAAGAAAAAGAAAAAAGAAAAATTCTACCTATTAAACGATAAAAAAAAAGGCAAGATTTCATTTCTTTCATTGCGAAGTAGTATTCCTGTGTGTGTGTGTGTGTGTGTGTGTGTGTGTGTGTGTGTGTGTGTATCTCACATCTCTTTATCCACTATTCAGTCGATGGGCATACGGGCTCTTTCTACAGTTTGGCTGTTGTTGATAGCGCTGTTATAAACATTGGGGGCATGTGCCCCTTTGAATCAGCATTTTTGTGTCTTTTGGACAAGTTTCTAGTAGAACCATTTGCTGGGTCATAGGGTCGTTCTATTTTTAATTTTTTCATGAACCTCCATATTGTTTTCCAGAGTGGCTGCACCAGTTTGCATTCCCATCAACTGTACAAGAGGGTTCCCTTTCTCCACATCCTCACCAATATCTGTTGTTTCCTGAGTTGTTCATTTTAACCATTCTGAGTAGTATGAGGTGGTATCTCATTGTGGTTTTGATTTGTATCTCCCCGATGATGAGTAATGTTAGCCATCTGGATGTCTTTGGAAAAGTGTCTATTCATGTCCTTTGCCCATATCGTCACTTGATTATTTTTTTGGGTG
The DNA here is from genome assembly GCF_028749965.1 of Puma concolor. Classification (NCBI taxonomy): domain Eukaryota; kingdom Metazoa; phylum Chordata; class Mammalia; order Carnivora; family Felidae; genus Puma; species Puma concolor. The sequence goes on from NC_141667.1 coordinate 153,694,824, forward strand.
TTGAGTTTGTTAAGTTCTTTATAGATTTTGGATATTAACCCTTTACCTGGTATGTGATTTGTAAATATCTTCTCCCATTTCATTGGTTGCCTAATAGTTTTGCTGAATTGTTTCCTTCACTGTGAAGAAGTTTTTATCTTGATGAGGTCCCAATCATTTATTTTTGCTTTTGTTTCCCTTGCCTCTAGAGACATGCCAAGTAAGAAGTTGCTGAAGCCTAGGTCAAAGACGTTGATACCTGTTTATCCTCCAGGATTTTGATTATTTTCTGTCTCACATTTAGGACTTTCATCCATTTTGAATTTATTTTTGTGTATGGCATAAGTGTACATTCTTCTGCATGTTGCTGTACAGTTCTGTCAGCACAATTTGCTGAAAAAAAAAAAACCTGTCTTTTTTCCATTGGATACTGTTTCCTGCTTTGTCAAAGATTAATTGGCTATATATTTGTGGGTCCATTTCTGAATTCTCTTTTCTATTCCATTGATCTATGTGTCTGTTGTTGTGCCAGTAACCATACTGTCATGATTATTACAACTTTGTAATGCAGCTTAAAGTCTGAAATTGTGACACTTGCAGCTTTGGTTTTCTTTTTCAACATTACTTTGCTATGCAGGGTCTTTTCTGGTCCCATAAAAATTTTAGGATTGTTTCAGATATTTTAGGACTTTAGGATATTTAGGAAATTTTAAGATATTTTACCTCTTTGGTTAGATTTATTCCTAGGTATCTGATGGTTTTTGTGAAACTGTAAGTGGGATTGATTCCTTGATATCTCTCTTTCTGTGTCATTATTGGTGTATTGAAATGCAACCGATTTCTGTACATTGAACTTATATCCTTTGACTTTGCTGAATTCATGTATCAGCTCTAGCAGTTTCTTGGTGAAGACTTTCAGGTTTTGAATGTGAAATATCATGTCATCTGTGAAGAGTGAAAATGTGCCTGCTTTCCTTCTCTGCAGGAGCACTGCTACACCTGACAGAGTCAACTTCAGTTGATGTTGTAGACTTCTAAAACTTAAGACTTTGAGCTCTGCTACTTGTAAAAACTTGTGATAATCAGTCCTTCTCATTTCCCCAGTTGATGATTTTGGGAGAGAGTTTTTCTTATGCAATCAACCTGCACACTGTGTTCTCTCTTTCTCTGTCTGGTTCTGATCAGGGCTCCTTCCCCTCCGCAGCACCTGCAATTCTTTCCTCCCCCAATTAACCTCTGTGCAGCTCCTACTTTCCATGATGTGGCCTCTTTTGTCCCTCCAGTTGTGCAGCTTGTTCTCTCAGTCCTCAGATGGATGTCTTGGGTGTTCAGAAGTATTTGATAATTTTCTGTTTTCAAGGGACAAGGGAAGCATAGGGCCCCTCTAATATTCCACCATCTTAACCCCCTCTTTTGCAGACAATATTTTTATTTCATCCTTCCATCCAGTATGTATCTGTGGTATGAAGTGAGTCTCTTGAAAACAGCATATAGATGGTTCTCATTTTTTTTTTATCCATTATACTACCCTCTGTATTTTGATTGGAGCATTCAGACTATTTCCATTTGTAATTACTGATAATTAGGTGCTTATTGCCATTTTGTTAATTGTTTTATGGATTTTTTTTTTGAGGTTCTTCTTTGTTATTTTCTTCTTTTCCTTTTTTTCCTTGTGATTGATGACTTTCTGTGGTGTTATGTTTGACTTTCTTTCTCTTTATTTTTTGTTATGTCTCTATTATAGGTTTGGGGTTTGGGGTTACCACGAGGTTCATATAGGGCATCTTCACTATATAGCAGTCGATATTAAGTTGATGGTCACTTAAGTCAAACATTTTGTAAAAGAACTTTTTCTTACACCTCCCTCCAGATTTTGTGTATGTTATCACATTTTATACCTTTTTATTCATCATTTTCTTCTAATTATGATGTTTAATTTTCCACTTAAAGAAGTCCCTTTATACTGTGGAAACAATATGAAGGAAACACTGTGGAAACAATAGAACTACCCTGGTGGGTGGGGGAATGGGTTAAATAGGTGATGGGGGTTAAGGAGGGCACTTGTGATGAGCACTGGATGTTGTATGTACATTTTGAATCACTAAATTCTACACCTGAAACTAACATTATACTGTATGTTAACTAACTATAATTTGAATAAAAACTTAAAAAAATAAAAATGGAAGTATAATCTAGAAATTGAACTACTAGTTATTTACCCAAATAATATAAAAATACTAATTCAAAGGGATACATGCATCCTGATGTTAATAGCAGCATTATCTACCATAACCAAATTACGGAAACAGCCCAAATGTCCGTTGACTGATGAATGGATAAACATGTGATACACACACACACACACACACACAGAGGAATATTACTCAACCATTAAAAAGAATGGTATCTTGCCATTTGCAATGACATGGATGAAGCTAGAGAGTAGTATGCTAAGTGAAATAAGTCAGAGAAAGACAAATACCATATGCTTTCACTCCCATGTGTAATTTAAGGAAAAAAAAAAAAACAAGCAAAGGGAGAAAAAGAGAGAGGTAAACCAGGAAACAGACTCTTAACTATAGAGAACAAACTGATGATTCCCAAAGGTGGGTGTGGGGTTGGGTTAAACAGGTGATGGGGATTAAGGAGGGCACTTGTGATGAGGGTATTGTATGAAAGTGTTGAATCAATGTATTGTAACCCAAATCTAATATTACGCTCTATGTTAAATAATTGGAATTAACATAAAATCTTTTTTTAAAAAAAGGAAGTCTAACTTTTCTTGGAAGACTGGCTTAGTGGTGATGAAATCCTTTATTTTTGTTTGTCTGGGAAAATTTTTCTCTCTCCTTCAATTCTAACTTTTAAAAAAATGTTTTTGTAAGTTTATTTATTTTTGACAGAGAGTGTGAGCATGAGCTAGGGAGGGGCAGAGAGAGGGAGACACAGAATCCGAAGTAGGCTCCAGGCTCTGAGCTGTCAGCACAGACCCTGACATGGGGCTCAAACTCATAACCACGAGATCATGACCTGGGCTGAAGTTAGACGCCCAGCCAACTGAGCCACCCAGGCGCCCCTCTAATTCTTTTAATGTTTATTTAGTTTTGGTGGGGGCAGAGAGAGAGGGAGACACAGAAAGTGAAGCAGGCTCCAGAATCTAAGCTGTCAGCACAGAGCTCAGTGCCGGGCTCAACTCACGAACTGTTGAGATCATGACCTGAGCCAAAGTCAGATGCTTTTTTTTTTTTTTTTTTTTATGAAATTTATTGTCAAATTGGTTTCCATACAACACCCAGTGCTCATCCCAAAAGGTGCCCTCCTCAATACCCATCACCCACCCTCTCCTCCCTCCCACCCCCCATCAACCTTTAGTTTGTTCTCAGTTCTCAACAGTCTCTTATGCTTTGGCTCTCTCCCACTCTAACCTCTTTTTTTTTTTTTTCCTTCCCCTCCCCCATGGGTTCCTGTTAAGTTTCTCAGGATCCACATAAGAGTGAAACCATATGGTATCTGTCTTTCTCTGTATGGCTTATTTCACTTAGCATCACACTCTCCAGTTCCATCCACGTTGCTACAAAAGGCCATATTTCATTTTTTCTCATTGCCACGTAGTATTCCATTGTGTATATAAACCACAATTTCTTTATCCATTCATCAGTTGATGGACATTTAGGCTCTTTCCATAATTTGGCTATTGTTGAGAGTGCTGCTATGAACATTGGGGTACAAGTGCCCCTATGCATCAGTACTCCTGTGTCCCTTGGATAAATTCCTAGCAGTGCTATGGCTGGGTCATAGGGTAGGTCTATTTTTAATTTTCTGAGGAACCTCCACACTGCTTTCCAGAGCGGCTGCACCAATCTGCATTCCCACCAACAGTGCAAGAGGGTTCCCGTTTCTCCACATCCTCTCCAGCATCTATAGTCTCCTGATTTGTTCATTTTGGCCACTCTGACTGGCGTGAGGTGATACCTGAGTGTGGTTTTGATTTGTATTTCCCTGATAAGGAGCGACGCTGAACATCTTTTCATGTGCCTGTTGGCCATCCGGATGTCTTCTTTAGAGAAGTGTCTATTCATGTTTTCTGCCCATTTCTTCACTGGGTTATTTGCTTTTCGGGTGTGGAGTTTGGTGAGCTCTTTATAGATTTTGGATACTAGCCCTTTGTCCGATATGTCATTTGCAAATATCTTTTCCCATTCCGTTGGTTGCCTTTTAGTTTTGTTGGTTGTTTCCTTTGCTGTGCAGAAGCTTTTTATCTTCATAAGGTCCCAGTAATTCACTTTTGCTTTTAATTCCCTTGCCTTTGGGCATGTGTCGAGTAAGAGATTGCTACGGCTGAGGTCAGAGAGGTCTTTTCCTGCTTTCTCCTCTAAGGTTTGGATGGTTTCCTGTCTCACATTCAGGTCCTTTATCCATTTTGAGTTTATTTTTGTGAATGGTGTGAGAAAGTGGTCTAGTTTCATCCTTCTGCATGTTGCTGTCTAGTTCTCCCAGCACCATTTGTTAAAGAGACTGTCTTTTTTCCATTGGATGTTCTTTCCTGCTTTGTCAAAGATTCGTTGGCCATACGTTTGTGGGTCTAGTTCTGGGGTTTCTATTCTATTCCATTGGTCTATGTGTCTGTTTTTGTGCCAATACCATGCTGTCTTGATGATGACAGCTTTGTAGTAGAGGCTAAAGTCTGGGATTGTGATGCCTCCTGCTTTGGTCTTCTTCTTCAAAATTACTTTGGCTATTCGGGGCCTTTTGTGGTTCCATATGAATTTTAGGATTGCTTGTTCTAGTTTCGAGAAGAATGCTGGTGCAATTTTGATTGGGATTGCATTGAATGTGTAGATAGCTTTGGGTAGTATTGACATTTTGACAATATTTATTCTTCCAATCCATGAGCAGGGAATGTCTTTCCATTTCTTTAAATCTTCTTCAATTACCTTCATAACCTTTCTATAGTTTTCAGCATACAGATCCTTTACATCTTTGGTTAGATTTATTCCTAGGTATTTTATGCTTCTTGGTGCAATTGTGAATGGGATCAGTTTCTTTATTTGTCTTTCTGTTGTTTCATTGTTAGTGTATAAGAATGCAACTGATTTCTGTACATTGATTTTGTATCCTGCAACTTTGCTGAATTCATGTATCAGTTCTAGCAGACTTTTGGTGGAGTCTATCGGATTTTCCATGTATAATATCATGTCATCTGCAAAAAGCGAAAGCTTGACTTCATCTTTGCCAATTTTGATGCCTTTGATTTCCTTTTGTTGTCTGATTGCTGATGCTAGAACTTCCAGCACTATGTTAAACAACAGCGGTGAGAGTGGGCATCCCTGTCGTGTTCCTGATCTCGGGGAAAAAGCTCTCAGTTTTTCCCCCGTTGAGGATGATGTTAGCTGTGGGCTTTTCATAAATGGCTTTTATGATCTTTAAGTATGTTCCTTCTATCCCGACTTTCTCAACGGTTTTTATTAAGAAAGGGTGCTGGATTTTGTCAAAGGCCTTTTCTGCATCGATTGACAGGATCATATGGTTCTTCTCTTTTTTTTGTTAATGTGATGTATCACGTTGATTGATTTGCGAATGTTGAACCAGCCCTGCATCCCAGGAATGAATCCCACTTGATCATGGTGAATAATTCTTTTTATATGCCGTTGAATTCGATTTGCTAGTATCTTATTGAGAATTTTTGCATCCATATTCATCAGGGACATTGGCCTGTAGTTCTCTTTTTTTACTGGGTCTCTGTCTGGTTTAGGAATCAAAGTAATACTGGCTTCATAGAATGAGTCTGGAAGTTTTCCTTCCCTTTCTATTCAATTTCTTCGCTGGTTATGGGTCTGTTCAAGCTTTCTATTTCCTCCTGATTGAGTTTTGGAAGAGTGTGGGTGTTCAGGAATTTGTCCATTTCTTCCAGGTTGTCCAATTTGTTGGCATATAATTTTTCATAGTATTCCCTGATAATTGTTTGTATCTCTGAGGGATTGGTTGTAATCATTCCATTTTCATTCATGATTTTATCTATTTGGGTCATCTCCCTTTTCTTTTTGAGAAGCCTGGCTAGAGGTTTGTCAATGTTGTTTATTTTTTCAAAAAACCAACTCTTGGTTTCGTTGATCTCCTCTACAGTTTTTTTAGATTCTATATTGTTTATTTCTGCTCTGATCTATATTATTTCTCTTCTTCTGCTGGGTTTAGGCTGCCTTTGCCGTTCTGCTTCTATTTCCTTTAGGTGTGCTGTTAGATTTTGTATTTGGGATTTTTCTTGTTTCTTGAGATAGGCCTGGATTGCAATGTATTTTCCTCTCAGGACTGCCTTCGCTGCGTCCCAAAGCGTTTGGATTGTTGTATTTTCATTTTCGTTTGTTTCCATATATTTTTTAATTTCTTCTCGAATTGCCTGGTTGACCCACTCATTCGTTAGTAGGGTATTCTTTAACCTCCATGCTTTTGGAGGTTTTCCAGACTTTTTTCTGTGGTTGATTTCAAGCTTCATAGCATTGTGGTCTGAAAGTATGCATGGTATGATTTCAATTCTTGTGAACTTATGAAGGGCTGTTTTGTGACCCAGTATATGATCTATCTTGGAGAATGTTCCATGTGCACTCGAGAAGAAAGTATATTCTGTTGCTTTGGGATGCAGAGTTCTAAATATATCTGTCAAGTCCTTCTGATCCAATGTCTCATTCAGGGCCCTTGTTTCTTTATTGACCATGTGTCTAGATGATCTATCCATTTCTGTAAGTGGGGTGTTAAAGTCCCCTGCAATTACCACATTCTTATCAATAAGGTTGCTTATGTTTATGAGTAATTGTTTTATATATTTGGGCGCTCCGGTATTCGGCGCATAGGCATTTATAATTGTTAGCTCTTCCTGATGGATAGACCCTGTCACTATTATATAATGTCCTTCTTCATCTCTTGTTACAGCCTTTAATTTAAAGTCTAGTTTGTCTGATAGAAGTATGGCTACTCCAGCTTTCTTTTGGCTTCCAGTAGCATGATAAATAGTTCTCCATCCCCTCACTCTCAATCTAAAGGTGTCCTCAGGTCTAAAATGAGTCTCTTGTAGACAGCAAATAGATGGGTCTTGTTTTTTTATCCATTCTGATACCCTATGTCTTTTGGTTGGCGCATTTAATCCATTTACATTCAGTGTTATTATAGAAAGATATGGGTTTAGAGTCATTGTGATGTCTGTATGTTTTATGCTTGTAGTGATATCTCTGGTACTTTGTCTCACAGGGTCCCCCTTAGGATCTCTTGGAGGGCTGGTTTAGTGGTGACAAATTCCTTCAGTTTTTGTTTGTGTGGGAAGACCTTTATCTCTCCTTCTATTCTAAATGACAGACTTGCTGGATAAAGGATTCTTGGCTGCATATTTTTTCTGTCTAGCACACTGAAAATCTTGTGCCAATTCTTTCTGGCCTGCCAAGTTTCAAAAGAGAGATCAGTCACGAGTCTTATAGGTCTCCCTTTATATGTGAGGGCACGTTTACCCCTTGCTGCTTTCAGAATTTTCTCTTGATCCTTGTATTTTGCCAGTTTCACTGTGATATGTCATGCAGAAGATCGATTCAAGTTACGTCTGAAGGGAGTTCTCTGTGCCTCTTGGATTTCAATGCCTTTTTCCTTCCCCAGTTCAGGGAAGTTCTCAGCTATTATTTCTTCAAGTACCCCTTCAGCACCTTTCCCTCTCTCTTCCTCCTCTGGGATACCAATTATGCGTATATTATTTCTTTTTAGTGTATCACTTAGTTCTCTAATTTTCCCCTCATACTCCTGGATTTTTTTATCTCTCTTTTTCTCAGCTTCCTCTTTTTCCATAACTTTATCTTCTAGTTCACCTATTCTCTCCTCTGCCTCTTCAATCCGAGCCGTGGTGGTTTCCATTTTGTTATGCATTTCGTTTAAAGCGTTTTTCAGCTCCTCGTGACTGTTCCTTAGTCCCTTGATCTCTGTAGCAAGAGATTCTCTGCTGTCAGCTATACTGTTTTCAAGCCCAGCGATTAATTTTATGACTATTATTCTAAATTCACTTTCTGTTATATTATTTAAATCCTTTTTGATCAGCTCATTAGCTGTTGTTATTTCCTGGAGATTCTTCTGAGGGGAATTCTTTCGCTTGGTCATTTTGGATAGTCCCTGGCGTGGTGAGGACCTGCAGGGCACTTCCCCTGTGCTGTGGTGTATAACTGGAGTTGGTGGGCGGAGCCGCAGTCAGACCTGACGTCTGCCCCCAGCCCACCGCTGGGGCCACAGTCAGACTGGTGTGTGCCTTCTCTTCCCCTCTCCTAGGGGCGGGATTCACTGTGGGGTGGGGTGACCTGTCTGGGCTACTTGCACACTGCCAGGCTTGTGATGCTGGGGATCTGGCGTCTTAGCTGGGGTGGGTAGGCAAGGTGCACAGGGGCAGGAGGGGCAGGCTTAGCTTGCTTCTCCTTAGGTGATCCACTTCAGGAGGGGCCCTGTGGCAGCAGGAGGGAGTCAGATCCGCTGCCGGAGGTTTGGCTCCGCAGAAGCGCAGAGTTGGGTGTTTGCGCGGAGCGAGCAAGTTCCCTGGCAGGAACTGGTTCTGTTTGGGATTTTGGCTGGGGGATGGGCGGGGGAGATGGCGCTGGCGAGCGCCTTTGTTCCCCACCAAACTGAGCTCTGTCGTCAGGGGGCTCAGCAGCTCTCCTTCCCTTTGTCCTCCAGCCTTCCCGCTTTCTGAGCAGAGCTGTTAACTTATGACCTCCCAGCCGCTAAGTCGCGCTTGCTGCCGGAACACAGTCCGTCAGGCCCCTCCGCTTTTTGCAAGCCAGACTCGGGGGCTCTGCTTGGCCAGCGAGCCGCCCCTCCGACCCGGCTCCCTCCCGCCAGTCCGTGGAGTGCGCACCGCCTCGCCGCCCTTCCTACCCTCTTCCGTGGGCCTCTCGTCTGCGCTTGGCTCCGGCGACTCCGTTCTGCTAATCCTCTGGCGGTTCTCTGGGTTATTTAGGCAGGTGTAGGTGGAATCTAAGTGATCAGCAGGATGCGCGGTGAGCCCAGCGTCCTCCTACACCGCCATCTTCCCTCTCCGCATTTTTATATTTCAAAAAATCTTCCAAAAATATTCTTCTACATTCTTATCTTTTCACATATATGAAATAATAGCTGTAGGATAATTCTTGTACACGCTACACAGATGACTAAGAGCCAAATTCTTGAGCCTTTGATTTGATGCCAAGATGTAAAGTTCCTGGAAGTTTATTCCAAGACCCATAGAAACTCCAAAGTCAGATGCTTAACTGACTGAGCCACCCAACTGTCCCTCTCTCCTTCAATTCTAAATGATAACCTTTCCAAGTAAAATATTCCTCATTATGTTTTTTCCCTTTCAACTCTGAATATATTATGCCATTTCTCTCTTGTCTGCAACGTTCCTAGTAAAAATCAGCTCATGGCCTTATGAGGTTTCCCTTGTACGTAATCTGCTACCTCTCTCCTGCTACTTTTAATAATCTCTTTTTCCTTAACTGTAGACATTGTTATTATTATACTTTGGTGTGAAACTCATTGAGTTCATCTTGTTTGGAACTCTTTGGGATTCCTGAACATGAATGTTTCCTTACATAGATTAGGGAATTTTACAGCTATTATATCTTTAAATAATTTTTCTGTCCCTTTATTTCTCTGTCTCTCTTCTCCAGCTGATGCACAATACACATGTTTGTTCACTTAATGTTGTCCAAGAGTTCCCTTAGCCTATCCTCATTTTTTAAAAATTCTTTTTCATTTTTGTTATTCATCTTGTGTACTTTCCATTACTGTTTCTTCCACATTGTTGACCCATTTTTTTTGCATCTACTAATCTATTGTTGATTCCCTGGAGTGTATTTTTTATTCCAGTTATTGTATTCTTCAACTCTGTTTGGTTGTTTTTTTTTTAATCTTTTATATCTTGTATGAAGCTCTCCGTGAGTTCTCCCACTGTTCTATTCAGTTCACTGAGCATCTTTATAATCATTACATTGTCAACAATGTTCTGGTCTCAAGGCTGCTGAATGCAATAGCATTATGAGAAACCAAAAGGTTTCTAGGCATTTGTTGATGGCTATTTTAACCACTACAGCACTTGCAGCAGCAGCAGCTACAGCAGTTTCCTCCTTAGCTATCTCCTTACAGACTGCACACCAAATAAATCAATATATGCAAAAACCAACATTAGATTTAGAAAAAACAAGAATTGATCAACAAATTCTTTCCTGACTTCAGGCATTAAAGGTCATTGTTTGCCAGGCTAGGAGAACATCAACAGACCTTATGGACCTTATCACAACTTATATGTGACTCAGGTTTCACAACTTACTGCATCACTTCCACTTTACCCAATGAGTCCTGGAATCAAATGTATAGACATCCTAATCGGGCATTTGACTCCCCCCTGAATGCCCCCATTGACAATTAAAAATAGATTGCAAAAGCAATTACGAGAGCCTCAGCAAGAAGGCCAACAGGCCTCATTAACATTCTCAATGACATTTCTAACTGGAAAAACTAAAAAAACTGGTTCTCCAGGTTCAAACTATACTCCTGGTTTAACACTATTATAATACTGCTAATAATCCTGTGTTTTTTTGTTGCAGTTGTTCAAAATGATGATGTCTATTTGCTCCTCTAACAAGTCACCCAAGGTGTTCTTACCAATACCCAGATGCTCACCACTTCCATGACAACTTCTGGTCCTGCTAATGAAAAACAAAAGGGGTGAGATTTGGAGTTATTTTTACTTAGTGTATTGTAAGCCCTGGGAAGGGGAATGGGGTAATTGCTGAAAGGTCAGCAATGTTCTGGTCTCAAGGCTGTTGAAGGTGATAGTATAAGAGAGACCCATGATCTTCCAGGAGCCAGTGAGGGAACAGACCCACTATAATCACCTGGCAGACCTTGAAACTGCACATCCACCTGTTTCACATATACAACAGATGTATGTGTGGTCTATGTCTGGAAGCTCTTTTTGTTTTCCTCCCATGCTTTGACATGCTTTGATGTTTATTCCTGGAGAACATGAAATAAAGGCTATGTGCCATTTGCCTCTGCTGCTGTTTGCTTGGCAGGGGCAGCCTTGCACATCTACTCAGTATAAGTGTCTGAGAACTTTTTCATCAGGGTGTGGTTACAGTGGGGTGTCTGCACCTGATGCAGGGCGGTGGCAGGGTGGTCCCAGGTGCTCTGCACAGGGGGCATTCTGAGGATTGGCCGGAGATGAGGTGGGGCAGATGCAGGCTTCCTGTACTGCTCCTTGCAGAGGGGACCCTAGAAGGGCAGCAGCAGCTGAACTGGGCATGACTGGTTGTCCTGAGGTGTTCAATGCTGGAGACAACTGGAGCCGAGGCCAGCATGGGCCAGAATGTCCTAGGGTGCTCCTGGTATGGTGGTTGGAGCTGAAGCAGGGTGTGGGCTGGAGGTTGCTGAGGTGCTTCATTCAGTCGGTCCCCTGACAGGGCGGCTGGAGCTGACACAGACATGACCCAAGTGGATCTGGATCACTCTTCCCCCTGGCATGTTGTAGCAAGCCTTCTTCAGCCTAAGTGGTGTGGGCTTGGAGTGTTCTGGGTGCTTTGTGCACGTGTCACCTTGGCATGACAGTTGGAGATGTACTGAGCACCGATCAGGATTGTCTCCATTGGTGCCGTGCGGGCACCACCTTGGTGGGATGGCTGGGACTGGTGTGGGCTAGAGGCTCAGGCCACTGACAGCCCCTGGATCCTGCTTCCATCCATGCCATGAAGGTGGAGGGAGAATGTAAACCATGGTGCTCACCAGCCGCTCCACACAGAGAGAGTTCCAGTAGGTCCCTGCTGTTTGGCAGGACTCAAAGGCTTGCCCTTCTACATTCTAAGGGCTCCTTAAACCATGGATTTCTTTTCTGTGCCCCAAGACAAACAAGTCTGCTCATGTGCTATCACTCCTCACTGCAGTACACAGTGTCAGGGGTGGGGGTTCTCTTCATTACCATGTCTCTCTCTCATACTCTGTGTGATCTCTGTATGTTTTGTTGTGACGAAGCTGTTCAGTTAGCCCTCAGGTCTTCTTCAGGAGGAATTGCTCTATAAGTAGGTGGAGATTTGGTGTCTCCATGCAGGACGTGAATTCAAAGTCTTCTTACATTGCCATCTTGGACTGGACCTCAAACACAAAGACTTTTGAACACCATGTAAGATTCAGGTAGTTTTTAATGGTTGAAACTCTAGGGTTCTCCAACTAGCACATACTTTGCATGAAATAATATTTTAAGTCTAATATTTACCTAGAGAGTCCAAAGTGAACCCCCTAGAGGATCAAGAAGTGAACATATTTGATGATGGATGAAGGGCCATGCACTGTTTGGTAGGAAAAGTGTCAAATTAGTGGCCAGATATCCCCAACCCAATGAGTGTAAAAATAAACATGAGAAGAAGAAATGTGTGTTCAATGTTAAGGGAAACTGATGAAAATCCCAGATGAAAACCGTTTTCGGCACTCAGAGAGCATTCAGCTTCTAATCAGGTTTTAGCTCCATTGGACATGGCATTATAGGAAAGAACTGAAGGAGGGGGGAAAAGAGCAACATCAGGAGTTAGGGCCCTTCAAGAAAAAAACTTAGATAAGACCTTTTTAAGAATAATAAAAATGGTGTTCTCAGATGATGATCAATATCCACTTTTCATATAATTTAGAATCCCTGGGTTAATAATAAGAAGAAGACATAAGTAAGTGGAGAAACAGAAAGGAACAGTAAGTTGAAGAAAGAAGGTGACTTTTTCATTTAACTTATCATACATCAGAACAGAATGTGCATGAAAATTTTAACACCCAACCCTGTCTTGTGGTGCTGAGATTTCAGGAAACTGTGACTTACAGTGTCACCTCCGACCTCCAAAGCACTGGGGTTGAATTAGGGCACAGTGGTCACTAAACGCAAACTGGCCATCAGTGAAACATGTAAGTTTGCATCTTTCTCATGAATAGGAGAGCCAAGATCTTTGCCTTTGTCCCTCACTGTTCTGACAGAAAGCCTACCCCAGTAAAGACTTAGAACATGAATTTCAATGTCGTCTCCTATTAGGGTAATGACAGCAATGAGTGAGAAGTGAAATATACTTGGGAAATGAAAAGCAGCATTTTACACAAATAGAATAGATTAAAAAATAAGAATAGGCTAAATGCATCTCATCTAATCCTGGTGACCCTGCTTTCATGAAGTTAGATGTATTAATGAAAAGTCACAATACCAAGCATGTTTCCTACTGTATGCTCTGGCCAACAGAGCATGAATAAGTACTCTTATTCTTTACAGGTATTTTGAAGATGGCAAACATCACCATTATTGTAAATGAAACACACACAAAAAGAGCCAAGGCGGGGCGCCTGGGTGGCTCAGTCGGTTAAGCATCCAACTCTTGGTTTTGGTTCAGGTCATGATCTCACAGTTGGTGGGTTGAAGCCTGCATCGGGCTTCATGCTGATGGTGCAGAGCCTGCGTGGGATTCTCTGTCTCCCTCTCTCGGACCCTCCCCTGCTCGAGCTTTCTCTCAATCTCTCAAATAAAATAATTAAATAAGCATTTTAAAAAAATAGCCAATGAAAGCCCAGAGAACACAGAAATTTTGGGTTTCCTAGTATTGGTTCTGAGACCACCTCCCCAGCCCTGAATGAGGGGGGCACTTACATCTCCAAGAACTAAAATATCACCAGTGGGAAGTGTTTCCAGCCATGCCCACAGCACATCCATTCCTTGTACCCCGCCACCTCACCCTTCCTTTATGTCAGAAGAGCCACTGGTCCCCAGGAACCAGTGCTCTCAGCAGCACTGAGGAACCACTGCTCCTCAGCAGCCCCCAACTCACAGTCACTTGACCCAGAGATGTGGGACCATCTGTCCAGCATCTAGTGTCTATAAGGCCAAATTTGGGATCTTTCTGGATCCTTCCTGAAGGGGGAGTGGGGACCTGGGAGGCCCTGTTCCATCAGGATCTGAACACTGATGCTTCCACTGATCTTCTCCCCAAAACCCCATGCCAGAAATCCCCAACCTCCGACATTCCATTTGGAAGAGATTCACTTGGCTGTAAGACCTCTCTTTTGGAAAGATTTCTCTTTCCCTAAACTATCCTCTCCTGAAGTAATTCCCTAATTCTTTCCCCAAGCCTTGCCCTAAGGCAACAGAAATAAACCCCCATTTACAAGTTTCCAGAGAAGCTCAGGGGTTACAGGTGGTATTCTTTTCTCAGCTATGTAACAGTTCATTGTGTTATCATCTGAAGGATCAACTTAGGACGACTCTGCTTCCACTGTCACTTGGCTTCTTAGCAGAATTCATTTCCTTGTGGCTGCATGACTGAGAGCCCCAGCTTCTTACTGAATTTCATATGGGTCCACTGTAGATCTGAGAGGGCACCTGAAGTCTCCTGACATGGCATGTTTCCTAGTCCAGCAAAGGGTCTATCTCTCCAGTGTACTAAGTCCTTCCTTATATGATGAATTGTAATCACAGGGGTGCCTTCCTATGGCCTTTGTCGTATTAAATTGTCTAGAACAAGTCACAGGTCCCTCCACACTCAAGAAAACTGACAGTAGAAGCCACCAACTGGGGCAATCCCATACATTTCCGGACACTGACAAAAGTCCCGGGAAGACAAATTTACCCCCGTAGAGAACCACTGCCCTACTCCATAGATGTCCATACACACAGTCACAGGCAGCCTTTCTTTGTAACATAGTTTGGGAAGGTCAAAACTCCTGCACCTTTCTACTTTTTGGCATGTTACATAAAACGGAGTGAGCATCTTTTCTATGCCTTGGAAAATTGTCATTTTCCTCCTAGTTTTGAATCAGCATCCAACCTTTTATCCTTTGCATTTTAAATGTTGTGACACATCTCTGAAAATTACTTTAATGTGAATACTTTTGGTCGCATCAATTACTTTGGGATATCTCCACCTTTTTGTCAAAACTGCTTTCCTTCATTATTTTGAACGTGCTATTTACACTGAGTTCTTCTGGATGGATGTCTGGAGACAACTGAACCTAGGTTATGTCCACATTCCCATGAACAACTGTGTTTGTATGAGTCCACTTACATTGGATTTTAATCTAAACTCTCTTTGCATGTCTTCACTGCACTTGAATCTCTGTTGACCAATTTCCTCTTTGGAAAATCCATTTTGCAAAAATTTTGTGGACTCATCACTAAGCATCAAAGGGGGCAACACAACTACAAGCTTTTCTGGCTATGTGTGAATTTAATAACAGATGCACAGTGACCAATCCCCAACAGACTTTGAAAGAAGCGACACGATACATCAGGGAGAGTGATGCTCATGTTATTTACATACTGTGGTAAGTTATGTTTCTACTGTTGTGTTGTAGGGGCACCAGTGTTTTTCAACAGAACAATCATGAATGAAAAGTTTATATAGTACAATTATATACTCACCGCATCTATATTTTCAGAATGCACAAAGGCAAAATGCTGAAACCAGTAGAAAATATATATGCAAATGGATGAAAATAAGAAAAAAAATTACCACAGACAACAAATGAACCAGAAATTTTTCCTATGAGAATATCCTCAGAAAGACTCTACAGGAGAATACATGAAGCTCTGCACCACTGCCTTCACTTGGAAGGATGTGTGATGACAGGAAAGTAGAAATAGCATTAATGCCCAAGTGTCACAAAATGAAATAGGATAATTGCAAAATATGTTCATTGATAAAGCACTGTCTCAACGTTAAATGCAACTAAATTAATGTGTGTTCCTAGGAAATTACTCTGAATATCAGAAATAGTGAAGAACAAGAAGGTTTATAAAAACTATATATATAATAAAATGTATAATTTTAAATTATAGTTTAAAAAATAATAGGGATTGGAAGGACACCTTGAAATGATTACAAATTTCCCCCATGGAGATAATGAGGATGACCTAGGATGACAGATAAAGAGGACACTAATTTCTACCTATAGATGCATTTCTTATTAAAACTGAAAAGAATCTGTGTTACGATACTACTTGTAAAATTATTTCTGGATTGTGACTATGTGGGTAATTGACTTTCATTTTGATTTTTATGAAATTTATTTTATTTATTAAATTTAGAAAGTGGAAATGCTAGAAGTAGGGAGAAAAAAACGGTAGAAATATATCCAAGCAATAATCAGTTAATAAACATCTGTATGAAAACAATTTCTTCCCCAATTTTTTTCTGTTCATTGTACACTAACATTTTCTTTCGTTACCAGTAACAAAATCAGTATGTCAGCATAAATCTAAATTACTTTTTTTTTTGGGGGGGGGTGGAATCTAACTCTTTATTTCACTTCAAAAGTTCAGCTTTGTTTTGTTTTGTCTTTTAAATATGAAATTTATTGCCAAATTGGTTTCCATACAACACCCAGTGCTCGTCCCAACAGGTGCCTTCCTCAATACCGATCGCCCACCTTCCCCTCCCTCCCACCCCCCATCAACCCTCAGTTTGTTCTCAGTTTTTAAGTGTGTCTTATGTTTTGGCTCCCTCCCTCTCTAATCTTTCTTTTTTCCTTCCCCTCCCCCATGGTCTTCTGTATCAGCAGGTGGAGAATTTCCTTTAGTGCCTGAGCCTGTGGACAGTGTGGAGGCCACAGTTATGACTAGTGCCTCCCAGCATCTCAGTGTTTTGTCCAAACATCAGGTGATGATGTACTTGTGCCTAGGGGCAGTCTGGTAAAGAAACGCAGATATAGAGGTGAGAGTTGGGAGGGCCCCCAAGGATTTCCAATGGCATAGGAAAAAAGGAGAAAAATGCAATAAAATGGAACAGCCTGAGATAATAATGTTAAAGTTCAAAGCTCCTCATAAGGCTAAGGATGCTGTTTTTTTCTGCATGTGTGTGTGTCTATGCATTGGCCTCATTCATTATTTTTTTAAGGTTTTAAAAATCATTAAAATGAATTGTAAGCATGCAGGTGCTATAACACAGGCATCTTTGGAAAGTCCTGTAGGTAGAGCTGACTCAATGTTCTATTTTCTCACTGGTTGGTTGATGCCCAATAGGATTATCCAATTAGCATGCATAATCCTTCTTATCGAATCAGAAGAGGCTTCCAGGAGTTCTCATTTGACTACAATGAATATTACTGGGCTGCTCTTGCCTGGACCAGAGGCTTTGTTTTCTCCAGTGCCTGGCTGGTTTGCTCTGAGTACTGCGATCTGCTACTTCTGGCGGGTGCTCAGAGCTTCTGCCCTAATCCTGAGGAGAGCAAGGTGAGGAGCACGGAGAGGCAGCAGGAAGGGCAGCCCTGAAAGTGCATGAGGTACAGGAGCAGTTTCCCTTACATGGAGAACTTTCCTGGGTCCACGTGCTTCTAAGTGCCCTGAACCCTCGACTCCCAGAGCCCCTTTGTCAACATCTGTGAGCATAAAGCCTGGACAGGATCCCCTGGAGGGCAGAAGGCAGGAAGAATACATTATGACATGATGTGGGGTGTGTGTGTGTGTGTGTGTGTGTGTGCGTGTGCGTGCGTGTGTGTGTGTGTGTGTGTGTGTGCGTGTGCGTGCGTGTGTGTATGTGTGTGTGTGTATGTGAGTGTGTGTCTCCCTGGAATGGCTGCTGCTGTGGGAGGCCCCCTGCAGATACTGCCTGGTTCTGGTAGGTCCTTCCTGCAGATGCTTCCTGGGTGTGCTGGTGCTTTCTCCAGGTGCTGTCTGGTGCCTCAGCATCTCCCAAAGGAAGGGACACCTGAGTTCCCACAGGGAAGAAGGCAGCTCCAGTGGTGCTCATCATTTCCAGGATCCAGGTCTATCCCATCCAGACTGAACTGGGCTGGGGGTCCCCTTCAGTGTCAGCGGTTCTCCAGTCAATCCAGAGAAGAATGAGGCTACACGGCTGTCTTGTGCTTCTTGATTGAGAGAAACGCCAGATGAGTCCCTTCGTAGGATGGGTGCGAAGAATAAGACACCCTGCCATTCCATTGTTCCTTCTCACTGCTTTCCAGAGTTCTACTTTGGGTGATCCCCATGTTACTTCCAGGGTTTATATTGGTGCTTACTGGAGAGACCAGAGAAAGTGTGTCTACACCATCTTGTCCAGGCAGGAAGTTCCCATTCACAGCATTTTTACTGACCCCGGATTCTTCTCCCATTCTGAGCCTATTTATGTATGTTGGTTTTGAGGGTCCTCCAACACAGCAGTCACAACATATACTTCCTATACCCTTTGTCGTTTTGAACTGTATTTGGTTGCCATGGTCTCCAAGTTACACGGTGCTGGAAATAAAGAAGCTGTGCTTGCTACCTTCATCAAAATATAGCAACATCAGCACATTACTGACAACACCCCATTTTATTTGACAGGAAAATTAGGGTTCCAAAAAGAAATCTCCACTTTCTTTGATGCAGCTTATGAATGATTCCAAAAGCTACATCTCTCACTCCCATCTCTGGATTCTCTTTCAGCCCCTCAGATTCCACCTGGACTGTTGGCTGGAGTCCAGCTTCCTTCCTCAGCAGCGATGTTCTCTTTACTTATCGCTATGCCTGGTGTCGGCTTTTTCTTTTTTCACGACCTCCTGCTCTGAACTCCCTTATTCCAATGAGTGATGGGGTATGTAGCATTTGTCCACGTTTCACAGGAAGGTTGGGAAAATTTTAAATGTGACAACACTTAGCTTTAAACCTCCTAAGATTAAAAAAAAAAAAAAAAACTCCTAAAATTTTAGAAAAGATCAAAACTTAGGCCTGTATTATTTTTGCCAGAAGCCAATCTTAGAGGGATTTCAGGATCTTAGAAATGTATGAATAAAGTTGGGAAACAGATGAGGGATAGACAAAAAAAGTATTGTTGCTGTGACTTTCTCCAGAGTGTTAGATGGCCTCTGTGTGAACCTTGACTTCCTCATCAGTTAGTGTGGTTAGTCAGTCACTAACCATGGGCTGTTTCCTGTCGTTATAGGGCAGGTTGTATTTCCTAATCTATCGTGACAAAAAGCAGGTCAGTGGGCCCTGGAAATCAGCAGCAGGGACCGGAGGGATAGATCACAAAGGGAGACAAGGAAAATTTGGGAGAGATGGATGCTCATTATGTTGACACTTTCACAGAACACGTGTGTGTGTGTGTGTGTGTGTGTGTGTGTGTGTGTGTATGTCACACATATGATATATGTTTCAACCAAGCAGTCCTGAAACCCAAAACAAAATGTATCAAGCAGCTTGTTACAAATAAATACTAGATAGAGACCTGAGATTTTTATGAGATAGTAGAGTAGGAAACATGTACATCATCTCTGAAAATATGCCCAAGACTTAGATCCATATACAGTATGGGTGAACAAGATGAGACAAACCCCACAGGGGCATTCTAAGGATGGTCTGTGTAAGCCAAAGCAGGAAGGACCGCCAGGACCAAAGCCAGATTTCCCCAACCTGTACAGTGAGGGAGGGTGTCTTGAGTGTTGTGGGTGTGCACTTGGCAAAAGGGGGCGGTGAATCTTCCTGGTCAGGTGTAGGTTCCCACTGAAGGATTCTGAGGAGGGTCCAGGGATGTGAAGGCCACTTGGGGGCAGACGCTGTGTCTGAGGCAAGACTGGGAACAGCAGTGACTAACTAAACATGGCCTGTGGTCACGAGGCAAGGGTAGATGAGTAGTAGATCATCCCAGGTAATGGACTGCAGGAAAGGGGATACGAGGCCTCACTTGTATGAAACAGGAGTTATTAAAACGGGGGTTGTTTCTGGCCCTTTCACACCTGCTGCATGACCATGGGCTACATGAGGTTTCCTATTAACTTTGCAGCTGGATTTATCTGTATTTATCCTCTAACTTTGATTATCAGCTGAGATGATTTTTGTTTCTTGGTTTTTATTTTCCAGTCCTTGCTGATTTCATATCTCACACGTGGGAAGCTGTAGGAAGGGAAAGTGTCAGCTGGTCAGGGAGCACTGACATACTGCCTTGCTGGTGCAGGGAAAGCTGAGAAGGCCCCAGGCTGCCAGGAAAAGGAACTGACGCTGGATAAAGCCAGAAAGGTCAACGTGCCATAAACCATTAAAACTGCAGATTAGAGGCAATCGACACAGTGTCAGGAGATGAGAAAGAAAGCGGCTCAGGAAGGCCCAGTCTAAGACGGAGATGAGAAGGACCCGGAAGTCCGCTCTTCCAGGGAGACGCAGAATCCACGCCTACTCATACAGCAATGTCTCCGGAGGAACTGAGCATCAGGACAGACAGACTCTGGCAGTGCGGGGACCCCACTCCTGGTTCTGGGAACTGCATGGGGAGGGACAGCAGGGAGGGGCTGTGTGTAGATCCACCTGTGCAGGACACAGAAACAAACCCACAGTTTAAAATGGCAACTAGAAGGTAAAGGAGCTCACCCTTCACCAGATACTGGGGGGCTGTCCCTGGGTCCTGTTTCTCCTGCAACTCAGTAGCGCTGAGTCCTAGCCCACACCAGGCCCAGATGCCCTGGAGGCCAGAGAAGGATCAGCAGAGCAACTAGGCTGTAAAGGAAGCAGAATTCTAAGTCTGCCAAGTCGCGCGGGATCCACAGATTGTATTGGGGAGCAGGTGGAGGAGGGGAGGGGAGGATGTAGAGGGGAGCTGGAGAATGAGGGAGGAGGACAAGGAGGGGAGGAGGGTGAGGATAGGAGGAGTGGAAAGGAGAGGAGGGGAAGGGAGGAGGGAGAAGAAGCAGATGAGGACAGGGAAGGTAAGAGGGGGAAGTGAGAGAAGATGGGAAGGGGAGGATGGGGAGAAAGAGGGGGAGTAGGAAGAAGAGGTAGAGGAAGGGAAGGGAAGAGCGGGAGTATGGGGAGGAGGAGGGGAGGTATCAGAAGGGAGGAGGAGAAGTGGGAGAGGGGAGAAGAGGAGAGGAGGGGAGGGGAGACAATGAGGGATGAGGACAGGGGGAAGAGGGGTGGGCAGGAGGAGGAGTACAGGGAGAGTATCTATTGCTGCAGATTTCAAAGAGCTAAGAAATAGTCATGGTGAATTAAGAAATTCTGTAAATGAGAGGCAAAATAAAGTAGATACAGTGGCAGCAAGGATGGAAGAAAAAGAGGAGACAGCAGGTGAAATAGAAGATAAAATTATGTAACATGATGGGGCACTTGGGTTGCTCAGTTGGTTAGGTGACCGACTTCAGCTCAGGTCATGATCTCATAGTTCTTGAGTTGGAGCCCTGTGTCGGGCTCTCTGCTGACAGTTCAGAGTCTGGAGACTGCTTCGGAGTCTGTGTCTCCCTCTCTCTGTGCCTCTCTCCCACTTGTGCTCTGTTTCTGTCTCTCAAAATAAATGTTAAAATTTTTTTTAATTATGTAAAATGATGAAGCTGATAAAAAGAGTGAAAGGAAATTACTAGATTATGAGGGGAGAATTAGCTAAATTATTCCATGAAACAAAATAATATCCATATCATAGGAGTGCCAGAAGAAGAAGAGAGGGAGAAAGGGGCAGTAGGTTTACTTGAACAAATTATAGCTGAGAACTTCCCCAGTCTGTAGAAAGAAACAGGCATACAAGTCCAGGAGGCACAGAGAACTCCTTTCAAAATCAACCAAAATAGTTCAACAACACAACATGTCATAATGAAACTGGAAACATACAAAGATAAAGAGAGAATTCTGAAAGAATCTAGGGACAAACAGGCCTTAATCTACAAGGGTAAACACATAAGGGTAGTAGCAGACCTGTCCACTGAAACTAGTTTGGCCAGAGGGGAGTGGCAGGAAATATTCAATGTGCTGAATAGGAAAAATATGCAGCCAAGAATTCTTTATGCAGAAAGGTGTCTTTCAGAATAGAAGGAGAGATAATGGCTTTCTGAGACAAAGAAAAACTGAAGGAGTTAATGACCACTAAACCAGCCCTGCAAGAGATTTTAAGGGGGACTCTGTGAGTGGAAAGCAGGAAAGACTACAAAAGACTATAGACATCACCACAAACATGAAACCTACAGATAACACAATGACACTAAATCTGTATCTTTTAATAATAACACTGAATTTAAATGGACTAAATTCTCCAATCAAAAGACATAAGGTATTAGAATGGTTAAAAAATCAAGATCCATATAGATATGCTGCCTACAAGAGATTCATTTTTGATCTGAGGACACCTCCAGATTGAAAGGTGATGGAGAACCATTTATCATGCTACTGGTTGTCAAAAGAAAGGTGAAATAGCCATACTTACATCAGACAAACTAGATTTTAAACTAAAGACTGTAACAAGAGATGAAAAAGCATTATATCATAATTAAGGGATCTATCCATCCAGAAAAGCTAACAATTATACATGTTTATGCCCTCAACTTGAAGCACAGAAATATACAACTCTATTAATCACAAACATGAACAAATGTATAGATAATAATACCTTAGTTGTAGGGAGTTTAATATTCTACTCACACCAATGGACAGGTAATCTAGGCAAATAATCAATAAGGAAAACACAGCTCTGAATGACACATTGGACCAGATGGACTTAACAGATATATTCAGAACTTTTCATCCTAATGCAGCAAAATACATATTCTTCTTGAGTGTACATGGACATTCTCCAAACAGATCACACACTGGGTAACAATATAGCCCTCAACAGTTACAAAAAGATCAAGATTGGGGTGCCTGCATCGCTCAGTCAGTTAAGCATCCAACTTTGGCTCAGGTCATGATCTCACAGTTGGTGGGTTCAAGCCCTGTGTCAGGCTCTGTGCTGACAGCTCAGAGTCTGGAGCTTGCTTTGGATTCTGTGCCTCCTTCTCATTCTGCCCCTCCCCCACTTGTTCTCTCTCTCTCTCTCTCTCTCTCTCTCTCTCTCTGTCAAAAATAAATAAATATTAAATTGAAAAAAAACCATCAAGATCATACCATGCACATTTTCAGATCACAGTGCTATGAAAATTGGAATAAACCATAAGATAAAAATCGAAAAATGCTAAATGCATTGAGGTTAAAGAAAAATCCTACTTAAGAATGAATGGGTTAACCAGGAAATTAAAGAAGACATTAAAAAATACATGGAAGCAAGTGAAAGTGAAAACACAAGGGTTCAAACCCTTTGGGATACAGCAAAAGCAGTCATAAGGGGAAAATACATTGCAATTCAGGCCTATCTCAAGAAACAAGAAAGGTCCCAAATACACAACCTAACCTTACAACTAAGGGAGCTAGGAAAGCAGCAGGAAATAAAGCCCAAAACCAGCAGAAGAAGGTAAATAATAAAGATTGGAGGATAAATAAAGAATATAGAATCCGGGGACCTTGAGGAAGATGGCGGCATAGGAGGACGCTGGGCTCACCGCGCGTCCTGCTGATCACTTAGATTCCACCTACACCTGCCTAAATAACCCAGAAAACCACCAGAGGATTAGCAGAACGGAGTCGCCGGAGCCAAGCGCAGACGAGAGGCCCACGGAAGAGGGTAGGAAGGGCGGCGAGGCGGTGCGCGCTCCACGGACTGGTGGGAGGGAGCCGGGGCGGAGGGGCGGCTCGCCGGCCAAGCAGAGCCCCCGAGTCTGGCTTGCAAAAAGCGGAGGGGCCTGACGGACTGTGTTCCCACGGCAAGCGCGACTTAGCGTCTGGGAGGTCATAAGTTAACAGCTCTGCTCAGAAAGCGGGAAGGCTGGAGGACAAAGGGAAGGAGAGCTGCTGAGCCCCCGGACGACAGAGCTCAGTTTGGTGGGGAACAAAGGCGCTCGCCAGCGCCATCTTCCCCGCCCATCCCCCAGCCAAAATCCCAAAGAGAACCAGTTCCTGCCAGGGAACTTGCTCGCTCCGCGCAAACACCCAACTCTGCGCTTCTGCGGAGCCAAACCTCCGGCAGCGGATCTGACTCCCTCCTGCTGCCACAGGGCCCCTCCTGAAGTGGATCACCTAAGGAGAAGCAAGCTAAGCCTGCCCCTCCTGCCCCTGTGCACCTTGCCTACCCACCCCAGCTAAGACGCCAGATCCCCAGCATCACAAGCCTGGCAGTGTGCAAGTAGCCCAGACAGACCACCCCACCCCACAGTGAATCCCGCCCCTAAGAGAGGGGAAGAGAAGGCACGCACCAGTCTGACTGTGGCCACAGCGGTGGGCTGGGAGCAGACATCAGGTCTGACTGCGGCTCCGCCCACCAACTCCAGTTATACACCACAGCACAGGGGAAGTGCCCTGCAGGTCCTCACCACGCCAGGGACTATCCAAAATGACCAAGCGGAAGAATTCCCCTCAGAAGAATCTCCAGGAAATAACAACAGCTAATGAGCTGATCAAAAAGGATTTAAATAATATAACAGAAAGTGAATTTAGAATAATAGTCATAAAATTAATCGCTGGGCTTGAAAACAGTATAGCTGACAGCAGAGAATCTCTTGCTACAGAGATCAAGGGACTAAGGAACAGTCACGAGGCGCTGAAAAACGCTTTAAACGAAATGCATAACAAAATGGAAACCACCACGGCTCGGATTGAAGAGGCAGAGGAGAGAATAGGTGAACTAGAAGATAAAGTTATGGAAAAAGAGGAAGCTGAGAAAAAGAGATAAAAAAATCCAGGAATATGAGGGGAAAATTAGAGAACTAAGTGATACACTAAAAAGAAATAATATACGCATCATTGGTATCCCAGAGGAGGAAGAGAGAGGGAAAGGTGCTGAAGGGGTACTTGAAGAAATAATAGCTGAGAACTTCCCTGAAGTGGGGAAGGAAAAAGGCATTGAAATCCAAGAGGCACAGAGAACTCCCTTCAGACGTAACTTGAATCGATCTTCTGCACGACATATCATAGTGAAACTGGCAAAATACAAGGATAAAGAGAAAATTCTGAAAGCAGCAAGGGGTAAACGTGCCCTCACATATAAAGGGAGACCTATAAGACTCGTGACTGATCTCTCTTTTGAAACTTGGCAGGCCAGAAAGAATTGGCACGAGATTTTCAGGGTGCTAGACAGAAAAAATATGCAGCCGAGAATCCTTTATCCAGCAAGTCTCTCATTTAGAATAGAAGGAGAGATAAAGGTCTTCCCAAACAAACAAAAACTGAAGGAATTTGTCACCACTAAACCAGCCCTACAAGAGATCCTAAGGGGGACCCTGTGAGACAAAGTACCAGAGACATCACTACAAGCATAAAACATACAGACATCACAATGACTCTAAACCCATATCTTTCTATAATAACACTGAATGTAAGTGGACCAATTGCTCCAACCAAAAGACATAGGGTATCAGAATGGATAAAAAAACAAGACCCATCTATTTGCTGTCTACAAGAGACTCATTTTAGACCCGAGGACACCTTTAGATTGAGAGTGAGGGGATGGAGAACTATTTATCATGCTACTGGAAGCCAAAAGAAAGCTGGAGTAGCCATCCTTATATCAGACAAACTAGACTTTAAATTAAAGGCTGTAACAAGAGATGAAGAAGGACATTATATAATAGTGACAGGGTCTATCCATCAGGAAGAG
This sequence comes from Puma concolor, assembly GCF_028749965.1. NCBI lineage: Eukaryota > Metazoa > Chordata > Mammalia > Carnivora > Felidae > Puma > Puma concolor. Next base: position 153,720,230 of record NC_141667.1, read on the forward strand.
CTAACAATTATAAATGCCTATGCGCCAAATACCGGAGCGCCCAAATATATAAAACAATTACTCATAAACACAAGCAACCTTATTGATAAGAATGTGGTAATTGCAGGGGACTTTAACACCCCACTTACAGAAATGGATAGATCATCTAGACACACGATCAATAAAGAAACAAGGGCCCTGAATGAGACATTGGATCAGATGGACTTGACAGATATATTTAGAACTCTGCATCCCAAAGCAACAGAATATACTTTCTTCTCGAGTGCACATGGAACATTCTCCAAGATAGATCATATACTGGGTCACAAAACAGCCCTTCATAAGTTTACAAGAATTGAAATCATACCATGCATACTTTCAGACCACAACGCTATGAAGCTTGAAATCAACCACAGAAAAAAGTCTGGAAAACCTCCAAAAGCATGGAGGTTAAAGAACACCCTACTAACGAATGAGTGGGTCAACCAGGCAATTAGAGAAGAAATTAAAAAATATATGGAAACAAACGAAAATGAAAATACAACAATCCAAACGCTTTGGGATGCAGCGAAGGCAGTCCTGAGAGGAAAATACATTGCAATCCAGGCCTATCTCAAGAAACAAGAAAAATCCCAAATACAAAATCTAACAGCACACCTAAAGGAACTAGAAGCAGAACAGCAAAGGCAGCCTAAACCCAGCAGAAGAAGAGAAATAATAAAGATCAGAGCAGAAATAAACAATATAGAATCTAAAAAAACTGTAGAGCAGATCAACGAAACCAAGAGTTGGTTTTTTGAAAAAATAAACAAAATTGACAAACCTCTAGCCAGGCTTCTCAAAAAGAAAAGGGAGATGACCCAAATAGATAAAATCATGAATGAAAATGGAATTATTACAACCAATCCCTCAGAGATACAAACAATTATCAGGGAATACTATGAAAAATTATATGCCAACAAATTGGACAACCTAGAAGAAATGGACAAATTCCTGAACACCCACACTCTTCCAAAACTCAATCAGGAGGAAATAGAAAGCTTGAACAGACCCATCACCAGCGAAGAAATTGAATCGGTTATCAAAAATCTCCCAACAAATAAGAGTCCAGGACCAGATGGCTTCCCAGGGGAGTTCTACCAGACGTTTAAAGCAGAGATAATACCTATCCTTCTCAAGCTATTCCAAGAAATAGAAAGGGAAGGAAAACTTCCAGACTCATTCTATGAAGCCAGTATTACTTTGATTCCTAAACCAGACAGAGACCCAGTAAAAAAAGAGAACTACCGGCCAATATCCCTGATGAATATGGATGCAAAAATTCTCAATAAGATACTAGCAAATCGAATTCAACGGCATATAAAAAGAATTATTCACCATGATCAAGTGGGATTCATTCCTGGGATGCAGGGCTGGTTCAACATTCGCAAATCAATCAACGTGATACATCACATTAACAAAAAAAAAAGAGAAAAACCATATGATCCTGTCAATCGATGCAGAAAAGGCCTTTGACAAAATCCAGCACCCTTTCTTAATAAAAACTCTTGAGAAAGTCGGGATAGAAGGAACATACTTAAAGATCATTAAAGCCATTTATGAAAAGCCCACAGCTAACATCATCCTCAACGGGGAAAAACTGAGAGCTTTTTCCCTGAGATCAGGAACACGACAGGGATGCCCACTCTCACCGCTGTTGTTTAACATAGTGCTGGAAGTTCTAGCATCAGCAATCAGACAACAAAAGGAAATCAAAGGCGTCAAAATTGGCAAAGATGAAGTCAAGCTTTCGCTCTTTGCAGATGACATGATATTATACATGGAAAATCCGATAGACTCCACCAAAAGTCTGCTAGAACTGATACATGAATTCAGCAAAGTTGCAGGATACAAAATCAATGTACAGAAATCAGTTGCATTCTTATACACTAACAATGAAGCAACAGAAAGACAAATAAAGAAATTGATCCCATTCACAATTGCACCAAGAAGCATAAAATACCTAGGAATCAATCTAACCAAAGATGTAAAGGATCTGTATGCTGAAAACTATAGAAAGCTTATGAAGGTAATTGAAGAAGATTTAAAGAAATGGAAAGACATTCCCTGCTCATGGATTGGAAGAATAAATATTGTCAAAATGTCAATACTACCCAAAGCTATCTACACATTCAATGCAATCCCAATCAAAATTGCACCAGCATTCTTCTCGAAACTAGAACAAGCAATCCTAAAATTCATATGGAACCACAAAAGGCCCCGAATAGCCAAAGTAATTTTGAAGAAGAAGACCAAAGCAGGAGGCATCACAATCCCAGACTTTAGCCTCTACTACAAAGCTGTCATCATCAAGACAGCATGGTATTGGCACCAAAACAGACACATAGACCAATGGAATAGAATAGAAACCCCGGAACTAGACCCACAAACGTATGGCCAACTCATCTTTGACAAAGCAGGAAAGAACATCCAATGGAAAAAAGACAGTCTCTTTAACAAATGGTGCTGGGAGAACTGGACAGCAACATGCAGAAGGTTGAAACTAGACCACTTTCTCACACCATTCACACAAATAAACTCAAAATGGATAAAGGACCTGAATGTGAGACAGGAAACCATCCAAACCTTAGAGGAGAAAGGAGGAAAAGACCTCTCTGACCTCAGCCGTAGCAATCTCTTACTCGACACATCCCCAAAGGCAAGGGAATTAAAAGCAAAAGTGAATTACTGGGACCTTATGAAGATCAAAAGCTTCTGCACAGCAAAGGAAACAACCAACAAAACTAAAAGGCAACCAACGGAATGGGAAAAGATATTTGCCAATGACATATCGGACAAAGGGCTAGTATCCAAAATCTATAAAGAGCTCACCAAACTCCACACCCGAAAAGCAAATAACCCAGTGAAGAAATGGGCAGAAAACATGAATAGAAACTTCTCTAAAGAAGACATCCGGATGGCCAACAGGCACATGAAAAGATGTTCAGCGTCGCTCCTTATCAGGGAAATACAAATCAAAACCACACTCAGATATCACCTCACGCCAGTCAGAGTGGCCAAAATGAACAAATCAGGAGACTATAGATGCTGGAGAGGATGTGGAGAAACGGGAACCCTCTTGCACTGTTGGTGGGAATGCAAATTGGTGCAGCCACTCTGGAAAGCAGTGTGGAGGTTCCTCAGAAAATTAAAAATAGACCTACCCTATGACCCAGCAATAGCACTGCTAGGAATTTATCCAAGGGACACAGGAGTACTGATGCATAGGGGCACTTGTACCCCAATGTTCATAGCAGCACTCTCAACAATAGCCAAATTATGGAAAGAGCCTAAATGTCCATCAACTGATGAATGGATAAAGAAATTGTGGTTTATATACACAATGGAGTACTACGTGGCAATGAGAAAAAATGAAATATGGCCTTTTGTAGCAACGTGGATGGAACTGGAAAGTGTGATGCTAAGTGAAATAAGCCATACAGAGAAAGACAGATACCATATGGTTTCACTCTTATGTGGATCCTGAGAAACTTAACAGGAACCATGGGGGAGGGGAAGGAAAAAAAAAAAAGAGGTTAGAGTGGGAGAGAGCCAAAGCATAAGAGACTGTTGAGAACTGAGAACAAACTAAAGGTTGATGGGGGGTGGGAGGGAGGAGAGGGTGGGTGATGGGTATTGAGGAGGGCACCTTTTGGGATGAGCACTGGGTGTTGTATGGAAACCAATTTGACAATAAATTTCATATATAAAAAAAAAAAAAAAAAAAAGAATATAGAATCCAAAAAACCAAAAAATTAGATCAAATCAATGAATCTAAGAGCTGGTCTTCTGAAAGAATAATAAAAAAAAAAAGTTTCAATTAACCCCTAGCCAGACTTCTCAAAAAAAAAAAGAGACAGGACCCAAATAGATAAAAACATGAATGAAAGAGGAGAGATCACAGGCAACATCACAGAAATACAACAATAATAAGAGAATACTATGAAAAAACATACGCCAACAAAATGTACAACCTGGAAGAAATGGATAAATTCCACACTCCCAAAACTCAAACAGGAAGAAATAGAAAATTTGAACAGACTCATAACCAGCAAGGAAATTGAACTGGTTATCTAAAACCTCACAATAAATAAGAGTCATGGGCCAGAAGGCTTCCCAGGGGAATTCTACCAGACTTTTAAAAAATGTATTTATTTATTTATTATGTATTTATTTTTTAATATATGAAATTTATTGTCAAATTGGTTTCCATACAACACCCAGTGCTCATCCCAAAAGGTGCCCTCCTTAATGCCCATCACCCACTTTCCCCTCTTCCCCATCCCCCATCAACCCTCAGTTTCTTCTCAGTATTTAAGAGTCTCTTATGGTTTGCCTCCCTCCCTCTCTGTAGCTCTTTTCTTATGCTTCCCCTCCCCCATGGTCTTCTGTTAAGTTTCTCAGGATCCACATATGAGTGAAAACATATGGTATCTGTCTTTCTCTGCCTGACTTATTTCACCTAACATAATACCCTCTAGTTCCATCCACATTGCTGCAAATGGCCAGATTTCATTCTTTCTCATTGCCAATCTACCAGAGTTTTAAAGAACAGTTAATACTTATTATTCTCAAACTGTTCCAAAAAATAGAAATGGAAGAAAAGCTTCCAAACTTATTCTATAAAGCCAGCAATACCTTGATTCCAAAACCAGACAGACCCCACTTAAAAGGAGAATTACAAGCCAATATCTTTGATGAACATCAATGCAAAAATTCTCAACAAGATACTAGCAGATGGAATTCAACAGTGTATTGAAAGAATTATTCAGGGGTGCCTGGGTGGCTCAGTTGGCTAAGTCTCTGACTTTGGTTCAGATCATGAACTCTTGGTTCATGAGTTCAAGCCCAGCACTGGGCTCTGTGCTGACAGCTCAGAGCCTGGAGTCTGCTTTGTATTCTGTGTCTCCTTCTCTCTCTGTTCCTCCCCTGCTCGCAATTTCCCTCTCTCTCTCTCTCTCTCTAAAAAAATAAAGATTAAAAAACTAAAAAATAATAATTATTCACCATGATCAAGTGGGATTCATTCCTGGGCTGCAGGGATGGTTAAATATTCACAAGTCAATCAATGTGATACACCACATTAATAGAAGAAAGGATAAGAACTATATGATCCTGTCAATAGATGTAGAAAACCTTTTGACAAAATACAGCATCTTTTCCTGATAAAAACCCTTAGGAAAATTGTAATAGAAGGAACACACTTTAACATCATAAAAGCCATATATGAAAGGCCCACAGCTAATATCATCCTCAATGGGGAAAAACTGAGTGCCCCATGAGATCAGGAATATGACAGGGATGTCCACTCACCACTGTTGTTTAACATAGTGTGGAAGTCCTAGCCTCAGCAATCAGACAGCCAAAAGAAATAAAAGGCATCCAAATTAGTAAAGAAGAAGTCAACATTCCTCTTCACAGATGACATATTCTACATTGAAAACCCAAATGACTGTACCAAAAAATTGTTAGAACTGATACATGAATTCAGCAAAGTCACAGGATATAAACTCAATGTACAGAAATCAGTTGTATTTATATACACCAATAATGAAGCAGGAGAAAGAGATATCAAGAATAAATCCCATTTACAATTGCATCAAAAACCATAAGATACCAAGGAATAATCCTAATCAAAGAGGTAATAGATCCACATGCTTAAAAATATAGAAAACTTATGAAAGAAATTGAAGACACAAAGAAATGGAAAACCATTCCATGTTCATGGATTAGAAGAATCAATATTGTTAAAATGGTGATAATACCCAAAGCATTCTACACATTCAATGCAGTCCCTATCAAAATAACTCCAACATTCTTCACAGAGCTAGAAAAAATAATTCTAGGGTTTGTATGGAACCAGAAAAGACCCTGAATAGCCAAAGTAATGTTGAAAAAGAAAACCAAAGCTGGAGCAATCACAATTCTGGACTTCAAGCTGTATTACAAAGCTGTAATCATCAAGACAGTATGGTACTGGCACAAAAATGGACACATAGACCAATGGAATAGAATATAGAACCCGGAAATGCACCCACAAATATATGGCCAACTAATCTTTGACAAAGCAGGAAAGAGCATCCAATGGGAAATAGACTGTCTCTTTAGGAAATGGTGCTGGGAAAACTGGACTGTAACACGGAGAAGAATGAAACAGGACCACTTTCTTACACCATACATAAAAATAAATTCAAAACGGATGAAAGACAGGATGTGAGACAGGAAACCATCAAAATCCTAGAGAAGAAAACAGGCAAAAACCTCTTTGACCTCGGCGACATGAACTTCTTACTTAACATGTCTCTGGAGGCAAGGGAAACAAAAGCAAAAATGAACGATTGGGACCTCAAGACAAAAAGCTTCTGCATGGTGAAGGAAACAATCAAGAAAACTAAAAGGCAGCTGACAGAGTGGAAGATATTTGCAAATGACATATCAGGTAAAGGGTTAGTATCAAAAATATACAAAGAACTTATCAAACTCAACACCCAAAAAACAAATAATCCAGTGAAGAAATGGGCAAAAGACATGACTAGACACTTCTCCAAAGAAGACATCCAGATGGCCAACCGACACATGAAAAAATGCTCAACATCACTCATCATCAGGGAAATACAAATCAAAACCACCATGAGATACCACCTTCCACCTGTCAGAATGGCTAACATGAACAACTCAGGCCACAACAGATGTTGGCGAGGATGCAGAGAAAGAGGATCTCTTTTACATTGTTGGTGGGAATGCAAGCTGGTGCAGCCACTCTGGAAAACAGTATGGAGATTCCTCAAAAAACTAAAAATAGAACTACCCTACTACTACTAGGCATTTATCCATGGGATACAGGTGTGCTGTTTTGAAGGGACACGTGCACCCCCATGTTAATAGTAGCACTATCAACAATAGCCAAAGTATGGAAAGAGCCCAAATGTCCATTGATGGATGAATTGATAAAGAAGATGTGGTATATATATACAATGGACTATTACTTGGCAATCAAAAAGAATGAAATTTTGCCATTTGCAACTATGTGGATGGAACTGGAGGGTATTATGCTAAGTGAAATTAGTCAGAGAAAGACAAAAATCGTATGACTTCACTCATATGAGGACTTTAAGAGACAAAACAGATGAACATACAGGAAGGGAAACAAAAATAATAGAAAAAACAGGGAGGGGGACAAAACAGAAGGGACTCATATATGAAGGACAAACTGAGGGTTATTGGAGGGGTTGTGGGAGGGGGGATGGGCTAAATGGGTAAGGGGCACTAAGGAATCAACTCCTAAAATCATTGTTGCACTATATGTTAACTGATTTGGATGTAGATTTAAAAAAAAAAAGAAAAAAGAAAAGAAAAAAATCCATATGGACATGAGACCGGGGCAGATGGAGCTTCAGGACAGGACCATGATAGGTGTTGGGGAGTAAATTCACAACTCTGAGGGACTCTTGACCAAACATGTTGGGCACATTGCAGACCCTGAGTGCTTCACATAGACATCAGTGTGCACTGCCCATGGACACATCTCAGTCCATGCTCCTCAGCACAGCAGGTGGAATGAGGTGACCACTGGTGCCTTCGTGTCCCTCTTTGGGTTCAGTGTTCAATCTCCAGCTCCTGCATCCTGAGCCCCTGCAGCCTGCTGCATGGACTACTCTGCATAGCCAGCTCACTAAGGCCACTTAGTGGTTCAGGGGCTAAAGTTCCTGCCAGGTAGGTCACCCCCAGGGCTCCCTGAGTCTCTGGCTAGCTGGCCTTGGGGATGCAGGAGTAACTTCTTCTCAGAACCCTCCAGAATCATATGGTGACTCTGCAGGATACAGTCTCTGGCTTGTTTTTCAGGTGGACTTGTAGGTCATTGGGGAAGCAGTTATCCCAGCCAGGACAGCTGTGAGGACACTGCAGACACAGGATGAGGCTGGAGATGTCTCTGTATTCAAACAGGACAGGACAGTCCATGAGCTGGCATCTCCCCACATCCCGGGCTTTCCGGCTCCTTCAGCATAAGCTACTGGGCATAACAAGAGCTTGGACAAAGGTGGGTGTAATGGCAGATTAACTGGCTTCTCACCTTGGGTAATGAACAGGTAGCTATTTTAACTACTCTAGTGCCCTTTATCTTATAAGTTAAATTTCCGCTGCCTGTCACCATCTCTGCTCCCACGTTTCTTCAACCACATGATCATTTAGGGAAAGTCTTTGATGCCTTGTGACTCTTAAGGTCTCAGTGGGGCTGATGTCAGCTGGCTGTGCCAGCTGTGGGTGAAGATCTTCCTGGGATGAGCAATGCTCATATAGTAAGAAACGGACTGCAGCCTCTGGTCCCTGCTGAATCCTCTACTGAGAGAAAGGGATCTCAGCTGTACTGAGAGCCAACATCAGAGTCTCACTCACCGAGAGCCAGGTTGACCCTCAGCCCCCAGAACTCCTCCACCTACACATCCACTAACAGACCCAGACTGGACCCTGTGGGACTTCCAGCACCATCAGCATCAGCACCAGAACCTGGACTCCCCACCCTCAGTGCAGTCAGGGATGGGGTCACAGGAAATCACAGGACATAGGATTTGGAGATGGGGTGTGGTGATAGCTCTCAATCTGTCCCCCAGCATGGAGCCTCCGTCCTCAGGAAGAAAGGGGTCTGGCCATGACCAAGGCTCCAGGGAACCCATGGCTCCCTCTGGGCACTAATAGATCTGGGTTTTCAGAATCCTAAGCCCACCACAACCAAGCATGCATGAGGAGAAGGAGCATGGAGGAGCACCATGAATTTGGAATCCTTAGCTTGAGGCCTTGTCTCTTCCTCACAGTCAGTTGTGTGCTGCTGGTACAAGGCACCAGATATCCTTGGACTGAGTTCCCAGAATGAACTGCTAAATGAAAACCCAGTCCCTTTATCCTGACCCCTTGAAGAGTAAAAACTTCACCTGGGGTCATCATGCAGGTGCACTGGGCAGGAGGAGCAGGTGGCCTGCTGATGAGTCAGAATTAGCTGGATTCCTTGTTCCTGGTCCCCACTCAGTTGTCTCTGTAAGGTAGTGATTTTGTGCACGTGGCTTCCATTTACTTTTCCAGAACAAACAAGTCATTAATGTAAACGATCTTGGCAGCAGCAGTGAAACCTCCTGATGTGTTGGATTGTCACTTTATGGCCATGAAAAAAACCTTCTGAGAAAGTGCCAAGGAGGTGTGATTACCCCATGCTCTGGTTTCCAAGAACTCCCTGGGTCTCATAAAGGGAACACACTGCACTGAGATCACATGGAATTTGTGTTCTCCAGGATTAAGAGACAGCTTCTGTGATGCTGACCCAGATGGTGGCTCACCTGACACCTCACTTCCTCCTGCACAGGGGTCTTCACATCAGTGTCCATCTGCACCTGGAGGAACAGGGTCAGGTGATGGGAGTCCCCAGAGTCCCTGCAGGTAAGTGAAGAAGACTGGTGTGACTGAGCCTCACTCACTGTTGTGGCCTGTCCACCCATTAGGTCCTTGCCAGCATGTCTCAGCTCTTGGCTCCCATCAGGAGCAGGTGAAAGCACGTTCCCCATCTCCAGAGTGGGTCATTCCCTGTGATGGGATGGAACATGCAAACCTGCATTTCCATCCAGCTGCTTCCCGGGACCTCCACACTGACCCAGGGCCATCTCACCCCTCAGCAGTGGTCACAACCTCACTCACCTCCAGGCCCTCTATGTCAACTTCACTCTGACATCACACCAAAAATTTTAGGAACACTTTTCACATAGTTTCCCCACATCTTTTTGGTAACCTGAAATCTTAAATTAGGGTGAATTTAAGGGTGAAGTTAAATTATCTACTGCATATCTGGACCATTTCCAAATAAGATGAAATAACGAAACGTTCATTAGTGAACACAGGGTTACATACTTTTGGCTTTGTCAATACAGAGAAACTCAAGATAAATTTGGGTTTCTTAGTAAACATGTCTTGTGCTTTAATGAAAGATTTTACTGAAGAAGAACACATTTCTAGGACTTATGAAATATATTCAGAAAGATTCCCCTCGAACAGATGGTGGTACAGCTCACAGTTCACAATTACTTACCACTTAGTTCTGTTAGGAATTAAGGGCTAAGAATTCTATATCCGGTTGAGGTTACTAGAATGAATAAGGGAAACATCTCTCTTTGCAGAAAAGTAGGATGCTTGCTTTAAAGAAAATCAAAGGAAATCATTTTATGTTAAAGAAAAGCAAAAGCAGTTTCTGAAAGTGAGGCTGATTATTTAAGGAGGGAAAACTTAGGACAAAATCTGAATTAAAAATAATTGTAGAAGTGTTGTGGAAAAGGAATCTTTGAGAACAAATTTTAGTGCGTGGTCAAGCTGGTTAAGATAAAAATGAATTTGAATTAGGGGAAGATGGTGGCGTAGGAGGACGCTGGGCTCACGCGCGTCCTGCTGATCACTTAGATTCCACCTACACCTGCCTAAATAACCCAGAAAACCGCCAGAAGACTAGCAGAATGGAGTCTCTTGGAGCCAAGGGCAGATGAGAGGCCCACGGAAGAGGGTAGGAAGGGCGGTGAGGCGGTGCGTGCTCCACGGACTGGTGGGACTGGTGGGACTGGTGGGAGGGAGCAGAGGCAGAGGGGCGGCCCACCTGCCAAGCAGAGCCCCCCAGTCTGGCTTGAAAAAACGGAGGGGCCGGCCGGAGTGTGTTCCGTTCCGACAGCAAGCGGGACTTGACATCTGGAAGGTTATAAGCTAACAGCTCTGCTCGGAGAACGGGAGGGCTGGAGGAAAACGGGAGGGAGAGTTGTTGAGCCCCAGATGAAAGAGCTCAGCTTGGGGGGGAACAAAGGTGCTCACCAGCGCCATCTCCCTCACCCATCTCCCAGCCAAAATCCCAAAGGGAACCAGTTCCTGCCAGGGAATTTGCTTGCACCGCGCAAACACCCAACGCTGTGCTTCTACGGATCCATCCCTCTGGTGGGTCTGACTCCCTCCCGGTGCCTCAGAGCCCCTCCTGAAGCGGATCTCCCAAGGAAAAGCGAGCTGAGCCTGCCCCTCCCGACCCTGTGCACCTTGCTGATCCACCCCAGCTAATATGCCAGATCCCCAGCACCACAAGCCTGGCAGTGTGCAAGTAGCCCAGACAGGGGCCACACCACTCCACAGTGAGTCCTGCCCCTGGGAGAGGGGCAGAGAAGGCACACACCAGTCTGACTGTGGCCCCAGTGGTGGGCTGGGAGCAGACATCAGGTCTGTCTGCGGCCCTGCCCACTAATGCAAGTTATTCAAGACAGCACAGGGGAAGTGCCCCGCAGTCCCGCAGCGCTCAAGGGACTATCCAAAATGACCAAACGGAAGAATTCCCCTCAGAAAAATGTCCAGGAAATAACAACAGCTAATGAACTGATCAAAAATGATTTAAACAATATAACAGAAAGTGAATTTAGAATAATAGTCATAAAATTAATTGCTGGCTTGAAAACAGTATAAAGGAAAGCAGAGAATCTCTTGCAACAGAGATCAAGGGACTAAGGAACAGCCAGGAGGAGCTAAAAAATGCTATCAATGAACTGCAAAATAAAATGGAGACAACTATGGCTCGGATTGAAGAGGCAGAGGAGAGAATAGGTGAACTAGAAGATAAAAAAATCCAGGAGTATGAGGGGAAAATTAGAGAACTAAGTGATGCACTAAAGAGAAATATTATATGCATAATTGGTATTCCAGAGGAGGAAGAGAGAGGGAAAGGTGCTGAAGGTGTACTTGAAGAAATAATAGCTGAGAACTTCCCTGATCTGGGGAAGGAAAAAAGCATTGAACTCCAAGAGGCACAGAGAACTCCCTTCAGACGTAACTTGAATTGATCTTCTGCACGACATATCATAGTGAAACTGGCAAAATACAAGGATAAAGAGCAAATTATGAAAGCAGCTAGAGATAAATGTGTTTTAACATATAAAAGGAGACCTATAAGACTCGTGACTCATCTCTCTACTGAAACTTGGCAGGCCAGAAAGGAATGGCAGGAGATCTTCAATGTGATGAACAGAAAAATATGCAGCCAAGAACCCTTTATCCAGCAAGTCTGTCATTTAGAATAGAAGGAGAGATGAAGGTCTTCCCACACAAACAAAAACTGAAGGAATTCGTCACCACTAAACCAGCCCTACAAGAGATCCTAAGGGGGATCCTGTGAGACAAAGTAGCAGAGACATCACTACAAGCATGAAACCTATGGACATCCCAATGACTCTAAACCCATATCTTTCTATAATAACACTGAATGTAAGTGGACCAATTGCTCCAACCAAAAGACATAGGGTATCAGAATGGATAAAAAAACAAGACCCATCTATTTGCTGTCTACAAGAGACTAATTTTAGACCTGAGGACACCTTCAGATTGAGAGTGAGGGGATGGAGAACTATTTATCATGCCACTGGAAGTCAAAAGAAAGCTGGAGTAGCCATACTTATATCAGACAAACTAGACTTTAAATTAAAGGCTGTAACAAGAGATGAAGAAGGGCATTATAGAATAATCACAGGGTCTATCCATCAGGAAGAGGTAACAATTATAAGTGTCTATGCGCCAAATACCGGAGCGCCCAAATATATAAAACAATTAATCACAAACATAAGCAACCTTATTGATAAGAATGTGGCAATTGCAGGGGACTTTAACACTCCACTTACAGAAATGGATAGATCATCTAGACACACAGTCAATAAAGAAACAAGGGCCCTGAATGAGACATTGGATCAGATGGACTTGACAGATATATTTAGAACTCTGCATCCCAAAGCAACAGAAAATACTTTCTCCTTGAGTGCACATGGAACATTCTCCAAGGTAGATGACATACTGGGTCACAAAACAGCCCTTCATAAGTATACAAGATTTGAGATCACACCATGCATACTTTCAGACCACAATGTGATGAAGCTTGAAATCAACCACAGGAAAAAGTCTGGAAAACCTCCAAAAGCATGGAGGTTAAAGAACATCCTACTAAAGAATGAATGGGTCAACCAGGCAATTAGAGAAGAAATTAAGAAATATATGGAAACAAATAAAAATGAAAATACAACAATCCAAACGCTTTGGGATGCAGCGAAGGCAGTCCTGAGAGGAAAATACATTGCAATCCAGGCCTATCTCAAGAAAAAAGAAAAATCCCAAATACAAAATCTAACAGCACACCTAAAGGAAATAGAAGCAGAACAGCAAAGACACCCCAAACCCAGCAGAAGAAGAGAAATAATAAAGATCAGAGCAGGAGTGAACAATATAGAATCTAAAAAAACTGTAGAGGAGATCAATGAAACCGAGTTGGTTTTTTGAAAAAATAAACAAAATTGATAAACCTCTAGCCAGGCTTCTCAAAAAGAAGAGGGAGAGGACCCAAATAGATACAATCATGAATTAAAATGGAATTATTACAACCAATCCCTCAGAGATACAAGCAATTATCAGGGAATACTATGAAAAATTATATGCCAACAAACTGGACAACCTGGAAGAAATGGACCAATTCCTAAACACCCACTCGCTTCCAAAACTCAATCAGGAGGAAATAGAAATCTTGAACAGACCCATAACCATCGAAGAAATTGAATCAGTCATCAAAAATCTCCCAACAAATTAGAGTCCAGGACCACATGGCTTCCCAGGGGAGTTCTACCAGATGTTTAAAGCAGAGATAATGCCTATCCTTCCCAAGCTGTTCCAAGAAATAGAAAGGGAAGGAAAACTTCCAGACTCATTCTATGAAGCTAGTATTACTTTGATTCCTAAACCAGAGACCCAGTAAAAAAAGAGAACTACAGGCAAATATCCCTGTTGAATATGGATGCAAAAATTCTCCATAAGATACTAGCAAATCAAATTCAACAGTATATAAAAAGAATTATTCAGGGGCGCCTGGGTGGCGCAGTCGGTTAAGCGTCCGACTTCAGCCAGGTCACGATCTCGCGGTCCGTGAGTTCGAGCCCCGCGTCGGGCTCTGGGCTGATGGCTCAGAGCCTGGAGCCTGTTTCCGATTCTGTGTCTCCCTCTCTCTCTGCCCCTCCCCCGTTCATGCTCTGTCTCTCTCTGTCCCAAAAATAAATAAAAACGTTGAAAAAAAAATTTTAAAAAGAATTATTCATCATGATCAAGTGGGATTCATTCCTGGGATGCAGGGCTGGTTCAACATTTGCAAATCAATCAATGTGATACATCACATTAATAAAAGAAAAGATAAGAACCACATGATCCTGTCATTCGATGCAGAAAAGGCCTTTGACAAAATTCAGCACCCTTTCCTAATAAAAACCCTCAAGGACGTAGGGATAGAAGGAACATACTTAACGATCATTAAAGCCATTTATGAAAAGCCCACAGCTAACATCATCCTCAACGGGGAAAAACTGAGAGCTTTTTCCCTGAGATCAGGAACACGACAGGGATGCCCACTCTCACCGCTGTTGTTTAACATAGTGCTGGAAGTTCTAGCATCAGCAATCAGACAACAAAAGGAAAGCAAAGGCATCAAAATTGGCAAAGATGAAGTTAAGCTTTCACTTTTTGCAGATGACATGATATTATACATGGAAAATCCGATAGACTACACCAAAAGTCTGCTAGAACTGATACATGAATTCAGCAAAGTTGCAGGATACAAAATCAGTTAACAGAAATCAGTTACATTCTTATACACTAATAATGAAGCGACATAAAGACAAATCAAGAAACTGATCCCATTCACAATTGCACCAAGAAGCATAAAATACCTAGGAATAAGCTTAACCAAAGAGGTAAAAGATCTGTATGCTGAAAACTATAGAAAGCTTATGAAGGAAATTGAAGAAGATATAAAGAAATAGAAAAACATTCCGTGCTCATGCATTGGAAGAGTAAATATTGTCAAAATGTCAATACTACCCAAAGCTACCTACACATTCAATGCAATCCCAATCAAAATTGCACCAGCATTCTTCTCAAAACTAGAACAAGTAATCCTAAAATTCATATGGAAACACAAAAGGCCCCGAATAGCCAAAGTAATTTTGAAGAAGAAGACCAAAGCAGGAGGCATCACAATGCCAGACTTTAGCCTCTACTACAAAGCTGTCATCATCAAGACAGCATGGTTTTGGCACAAAAACAGACACATAGACCAATGGGATAGAATAGAAACCCCAGAACTAGAGCCACACAAGTATGGCCAACTAATCTTTGACAAAGCAGGAAAGAACATCCAATGGAAAAAGACAGTCTCTTTAACAAATGGTGCTGGGAGAACTGGACAGCAACATGCAGAAGATTGAAACTAGACCACTTTCTCACACCATTCACAAAAATAAACTCAAAATGGATAAAGGACCTGAATGTGAGACAGGAAACCATCAAAACCTTAGAGGAGAAAGCAGGAAAAGACCTCTCTGACCTCAGCCGTAGCAATCTCTTACTCGACACATCTCCAAAGGCAAGGGAATTAAAAGCAAAAATGAACTACTGGGGCCTTATGAAGATAAAAAGCTTGTGCACAGCAAAGGAAACAACCAACAAAACTAAAAGGCAACCAACGCAATGGGAAAAGATATTTGCAAATGACATATCGGACAAAGGGCTAGTATCCAAAATCTATAAAGAATTCACCAAACTCCACACCCAAAAAACAAATAACCCCGTGAAGAAATGGGCAGAAAAAATGAATAGACACTTCTCTAAAGAAGACATCCAGATGGCCAACAGGCACATGAAAAGATGTTCAGCGTCGCTCCTTGTCAGGGAAATACAAATCAAAACCACACTCAGATATCACCTAATGCCAGAGTGGCCAAAATGAACAACTCAGAAGACTATAGATACTGGCGAGGATGTGGAGAAACGGGAATCCTTTTGCACTGTTGGTGGGAATGCACATTGGTGCAGCCACTATGGAAAACAGTGTGTAGGTTCCTCAAAGAATTAAAAATAGACCTACCCTATGACCCAGCAATAGCACTGTTAGGAATTTACCCAAGGGATACAGGAATACTGATGCATAGGGGCACTTGTACCACAATGTTTATAGCAGCACTTTCAACAATAGCCAAGTTATGGAAAGAGCCTAAATGTCCATCAACTGATGAATGGATAAAAAAAATTGTGGTTTATATACACAATGGAGTACTACATGACAATGAGAAAGAATGAAATATGGCCCTTTGTAGCAACGTGGATGGAACTGGAGAGTGTGATGCTAAGTGAAATAAGCCATACAGAGAAAGACAGATACCATATGTTTCACTCTTATGTGGATCCTGAGAAACTTAACAGAAACCCATGGGGGAGGGGAAGAAAAAAAAAAGAGGTTAGAGTGGAAGAGAGCCAAAGCATAAGAGACTCTTAAAAACTGAGAACAAACTGAGGGTTGATGGGGGGGGGGGTGGAAGGGAGGATTGATAGGTATTGAGGAGGGAACCTTTTGGGATGAGCACTGGGTGTTGTATGGAAACCAATTTGACAATAAATTTCATATATTGAAAAAAAAATAAAGAAGAGTTAATATCTATTCTTCTCAAACTCTTCCAAAAAATAGAAATAGAAGGAGAGCTTCCAAACTCATTCTATAAAGCCAGCATTACCTTGATTCCAAAACCAGACAAAGACCCCACTCAAAAGGAGATTTACAGGCCAATATCCTTGATGAACGTGGATGCAAACAATTTCAACAATATACTAGCAAATCGAATTCAGAGTACATTAAAAGTATTATTCACAGTGATTAGTGGGATTTATTCCTGGTCTGCAGAGCTGGTTCAGTATTTGCAAATCAATCAATGTGATACACCATATTAATAGAAGAATGGATAAGAAACATATGATCCTGTCAATAGATGCAGAAAAACCCTCAGGTCGGAATAGAAGGAACATAAGTTAACATCATAAAAGACATATATGAAAGGCCCACAGCTAATATCATCCTCAAAAGGGAAAAGCTGAGAGCTTTCCCCCTAAGATCTAAGGACAGGGATGTCCACTCTCAACACTGCTGTTCAACACAGAGTTGGAAGTCCTAGCCTCAGCAATCAGGCAACAAAACAAAATAAAACGCATCCATATTGATAAAAAAGTCAAACTTTCACTCTTCACAGATGACATGATAATCTACATGGAAAACTCAAAAGACTCCACAAAAAAAAAAAACTATTAAAACTGATACATGAATTCAGCAAATTGACAAGATATAAACTTAATGTACAGAAATCGGTTGCATTTCTAATCACCGAAAATGAAGCAGCAGAAAGAGAAATCAAGGGACTGATCACATTTACAATTGCACCAAAACCAGTAAAATACCTAGAGATAAACCTAACCAAACAGGTAAAATCCTGTACACCCAAAACCATAGATGGGGCGCCTGGGTGGCTCAGTCGGTTAAGTGTCCGACTTCAAGTTCAGGTCATGATCTCACAGTTTGTGAGTTTGAGCCCGTGTCGGGCTCTGCGTGGACAGCTCAGAGCCTGGAGCCTGATTCAGATTTGGTGTCTCCCTCTCTCTTGGTGTCTCCCTCTCTCTTTCTGCCCCCTCTCCTGTTCACTCTCTGTTTCTCTCTCTCTTTCAAAAATAAATAAACATTAAAAATCATAGAAAGCTTATGAAAGAAATTGAAGAAGACACAAAGAAATGGAAAAAACCTTTATGTTCATGGATTGAAAGAACAAATATTATTAAAATGTCAATACTACCCAAGCAATCTACATATTCAATAGAATCCCTATCAAAATAACACCAGCATTCTTCACAGAGCCAGAACAATTTTAAAATTTGTATGGAGCCACAAAAGACCCAGAATAACTAAAGTAATGCTGAAAAAAAAAAAAAAAGCTGGAAGTATCACAATTCTGTTCTTTAAACTGTATTACAAAGCTGTAATCATCAAGACAGGATGGTATTGGTACAAAAACACACACATAGACCAATGGAACAGAATAAAGAACTCAGAAATGAACCCACAAATATATGGCCAACTAATCTTTGACCAAGCAGGAAAGAGAATCCAGTGGAAAAAGACAGTTTCTTTAGCAAGTGGTTCTGGGAGAACTGAACAACGACATGTAGAAGAATGAAACTAGACCATTTTCTTACATTATACACAAAAATAAATTCAAAATGGATAAAATACCTAAATGTGAGAAAGGAAACCATCAAAATCCTACAGGAGAAAACAGGCAGCATCTTCTTTGACCTAGACAACAGCAACTTCATAGTTGATATGTTTCCAGATGCAAGGGAAATAAAACCAAAAATGAACTATTGGGACCTCATCAAGATAAAAGTTTTCTGCACAGCGAAGGAAACAATCGGCAAAACTAGAAGGGTCCACATGGAATAAAACAAAATATTTGCAAATGACATATTGGACAAAGGCTAGTATCCAAAATCTACAAATAACTTACCAGACTCAATACCCAAAGGACAAATAATCCAGTGAAGAAATGGGCAGAAGACATGAATAGACACTTTTCCAAAGAAGACATCCAGATGGCTGACACCTGAAAAGATTCTCAACATCGCTCATCATGGGGGAAATACAAATCAAAATTACAATGAGATACCACTTCACACTTGTCAGAATGGCTAAAATTAACAACTCAGGAAACAATGGATATTCGTGAGGATGTGGACAAACGGATACAAACTGGTGCAGCCCCCTGGAAAACAGTATGGAAGCTCCTCAAAAAATTAGAAATACAACTACCCTACACCCAGCATTTGAACTACTAGTAACTCATCCAAAGGATACAAAAATGCTGATTAGAAGGGGCACATGTACCCCAATGTTTGTAGCAGGGCTTTCAACAATAGCCAAATTATGGAAACAGCCCAAATGTCCATCAACTGACAAATGGATAAAGAAGATGTGGTATATATATATATATATATATATATATATATATATATATATACACACAACCACACAATGGAATACTACTTGAAAGTGAAAAAGAATGAAATTTTGCCATTTATAACAATGTATTTGGAACTGGAGGGTATTATGCTAAGCAAAATAAGTCAGTCAGAGAAATCATATGATTTTCCTCATATGTGGAATTTGAGAAACTCAGCAGAGGATCATAGGGGAAGGGAAGGAAAAATTAGGTAAAAACTGAGAAGGAAGCAAACCATAAGAGACTCTTAATGAGAGAGAATAAACTGAGGATTGCTGCAGAGTAGGTGGGTTGGGGGATGGGTTAAATGGGTAATGGGCGTTAAGGAGGGCACTTGTTGGGATGAATACTGGGTGTCATATGTAAGAAATGAATCATTGGGTTCTACTCCTGAAGCCAAAACTACACTCTATGTTAATTAACTTGATCATAAATTAATTAAAAAAATATTTAAGAAAGGGAAAATGAATTTAAAAAAAGAAAACAAAACAGCAGACTTATAGAGTACAAACTGGTGGTCCCCAAAGGAGAGAAGTGTGGAGTGATGAGTGAAATAGGTGAAGGAGATTAAAAGCACATGTATCATGATGATCGCTGAGAAATACACAGAATTGTTGAATCATTTATTGTACATGTGAAACTAATATAACACCATGTTAATTACATGTGAATTAAAAATAAGTGAATATGAATTTAAAAACTCACAAGAAACAGTAAATGTTGTTAAGGATGTGGAAATAAAGGAACCCTTGTGCACTGGTCTTGGGTGGTGTGACCCTGTTAAAGTAGTATGGGTGTGCCTCAAAAAATTAAAAATAGAATTACTATATCATTCAGTAATTCTACTAGTGGGTATTTACCCAAAGAAAACAAAAACACTAATTCAAAAAGATATATGCACTACTATGTTTATCGCACATTATTTACCTTAGCTGAGATATGGAAGGAATGCAATAGTGCATCCATAGGTGAATGGATAAAGATGTGGTATCTATCTATCTATCTATCATGTATATCTCTATCAACTATCACCCATCTATCATCTATCTCTCTATCATCTATCTATCTATCTATCTATCTATCTATCTATCTATCTAATGGAATAAAGGATGAAATCCTGCCATTTGCAACAAATGGATGTATCTAGAGGGTATAATACTAAGTGAAATAAGTCGGTAAGAGAAAGACAAATACCATAGGATTTAACTTATATGTGACAAAATGAATGAACATGGGGAAAAAAGAGACAAATAGAAAAACAGACTTTTAAGCATACAGCACACACTGGTGATTGCCAAAGAGGAAGTTGGTGGGGGGGATGGGTGAAGTAGGTGAAGGGGATTAAGAAGAACACAAATCTGTGTTGAGCATTGAGTAATGTATAGAATTGTTCAATCAGTATGTTGTACACCTGAAACTACAGCACTGTAAGTTTTATACAAGAATTTTTGAAAATAAATAAAAATGTGAAAAAGTCTATGGAGCAAGTGGTCCTGCCTGAGGCTGAATGGAGAACTTGTGATTTTTTTTTGCTTGTTTGTTTTTGTTTTTTTAGAGGATTGAAGAAGACAGTAACAGCACACAATGTCAAGCCCAAACAGGTTTAGTTGCTTCCTCGTGCTAAATTCCATATCACTATAATATAAGATTGTTTGTGGCTAAGAAAAAGGATCACAGAGGCACCTGGATGACTCATCCAGTAGAGTGTGCAACTCTTGGTCTCAGGTCATGAGTTCAAGCCCTGCATTGGTCATGGAGCCTACTTAAAAAAAAAAGATTTTTTTAAGAAAAAGGATCACAAATATGCAGTCATAATTAGTGCTAAGATTAGAGTTAGTTATAATGGAGATATGTTTGAAGGGTCTTCCAGGATCAAAAAACTGGAAGTTTCTGAGGTAGGCATAATGTAATTCAGAGTGCATGAAACACAACATTTCTAGTGAAACAGCAAAGGTGACTGAAGAATGTGGTGCAGGACACAGTAATATAGAGCTTAATAGTTCACATCAAAGTAAGATGTCTAGAAGAGAGCAGTTCATACCCTAACTTTTTAAAATTTTTTTTAAAATTTATTTTAAATGTTTATTTATTTTTGAGAGAGAGAGAGTGATCAGGGTAGGGACAGAGAGAGAGGAAGACACAGAATCCAAAGCAGGCTCCAGCCTCTGAGCTCTCAGCACAGAGCCCGACACAGGGCTCAAATTCACAAACCATGAGATCATGACCTGAACTGAAGTTGGGCACTCAACCGACTGAGCCACCCAGGTGCCCCAGTTCATATGCTAACTTTTATCTTATCTTGAATGGAGATGCCCTTTCTTTCCAAAAAAACACTTGGACAATTTGTAGGCAAGTAAGTGAAAAGTGGTCTTCATTCTGCTCCCCGTGCCTAGTGCTTCACCTAAGTAGGACCGAGAGAAGGGGCATTGCTAATTCCCACAAAGGTGATTATAGTCCAATTGTGGCCACAAAAGCCAGAGTCTACTTAGGAATATGTGTGAAGGCTACCAGGAATCACTGAATCATCAGGGATATATTGGGAAATCTGAAAGGGCATTCTACTCATTTTGAAGTCAGGGTAATTGAGAGACCTGGAGATATATATATATATATATATATATATATATATATATATATATATATATATATATATATGAAACCATAAAAACACTCCAGGCCCAGGTAACCTAGGAAACTGATCTCTTACGTGAAAAAGTTTGAAACTCAGTTGCTCCAAGCCTGCTGTTTTCCAGGAATGAGGAAAGTTTAGATTTCCCTCCAGAGGTTTCTTTCTGCAACAATCACAAAGTCAGGGTTTGTCTTCTTCAGTTACATGACAATTATGGGTCTGAAGGGAGATGAGATGACAGCATTAATTTCTTATAAATATGTCTTACAGATCTCACCTACATGTACAGCTCACTTTAAAGACTCATCTGGGTGAGTGTCTATTTGCTAACAGTGAGAACTGAGGACTCTGGGTGGGTGGTGAAAAGAGGCAGGATTTTCTCAGTGGAAGGTTAGGTGAAGTCTCTTTAACTTCAATCTTAGAAACCATAGTCATAATTAAATACAGCTGGTATTCCAAATGAAAAAAGTCAAGTTAATTAATCTTATAAGGCCATGCATTTATAGATTTTTGAAAGGACTTTTGCCATTTTGTGATATTGTATTTGAATTGCAATTGCATATAATAACTATTCAGTTTAGAAATTTTCTCATTTTTGGGGTGCCTAGGTAGCTCAATCGGTTAAGCGTCCAACTTTGGCTCAGGGCATGATCTTGTGGTTCGTGAGTTCAAGCCCCACATTGGGCTCTGTGCTGAGAGCTCAGAGCCTGGAGCCTGCTTTGGATTCTGTGTCTCCCTCTCTCTGCCCCTCCCCTGCTCACATTCTGTCTCTCTCCCTCTCAAAAATAAACATTAAAAACATTTTAAAGAAATTTTCTCATTTTTAACTTACTGTATATATTTAAATGAAATTTCATAATTTAAAACCCAAGGTTTATAAACTAATTCAGAAGGGTTTACTCGCACTACTTTGTTATAAATTTGGTGAAATTTAATATATTGTAATATCTGAAATCCATTTAAAATTATGATATCATGAAATATGACTTTTTCAACATTTAAAATTAATTACTTTTTAGCAGGATATAATAAAAATCACTTTTTGATTCTGTTACAGTAATTGTTAATACAGTACTTCTTTTCTGATTATCACACAACTGTCACAAAATATAACCTTCACCATTTATCAAATCTTCATATAAATGACTACATTATTTCATCTTAACCATTGGTATTTTAAAAGTCAACATTATATTTTGATCTTCTAAAGCTGCTTCACAATATTTTCTTATTACATCCTTACAACAATTTGATAGTGGTGTTTGTTGTTCAAAATTCATTTGTACATTTTGGTAGTGGCCTGGTTTTATTATTTTTTTTAACATGACTAATCATATTAGAAACCTGCGAAGACATTCAATGAACTAATATTTTAAAATATTCAAGATTGTCATCGTATTATGAGCCAATGTCAAATGTATAAAATATTCTCATTTGAAAACGAGCTAAGAAATATATTTTAAATATAATTTATCTTTCTCTAAAGCCAGAAAAGTAAATTTACAATAAATTCTGACTTTCACATACTTAAAAAAAAATGACTACATTACAACAATGGAAGCTTATAATACTCATCATGATTTCAAATACTTCTTTAATATAAATTCAATTTCAGTATTTTATATTTTATCAGCTAAAATTTAGAAGATATTTTCATATTTGGGTAATAGTGCTTAGCAATAAGAAAATAATAATTTGCAAAAATTTGAGAATATACCATGTTGTAGACTCTAAGTCTAAAGTTCTCTTTGGTCTAGCAAAAGAGCAGACGCAGTATTAAAATGAGAGATGGTTAATGTCCAGAAAAAGACAAGAGCCCCGAATAAGGGTCCTTGCCCCATATTTATTCAGATCATAAGTCTTACAATCATGATGTGCGTGCACAAAGAGACAAAGAAACTATGAACATTAACTTGAGGACATGAGGGGGAAAAGGGGGTTTTGAAGATATATAGTGTTTGGGGTTTGGGTCAATATAAAACAAAATCCTGGCGCCTGGCAGATGAGTAGATGGTTGTTAACAGCAGATAGGAGGTGCCCTACCTGTTTATCTTTGTCAGCCTAGGGGATGAGACAGGGGGAATAACCTCAGGGTTGACAAGGCACATTTTCTTTTGTTAACCATCTCCACTCTGGGCTGCTTCACCTGCAGTGCAGCAATCCAAAGTCCAATTCACCAATTTACCTAACCTGGCCCTATTCTCCTATGAAAGCAGCTTTCTGCTATAGTACTAAATTTGGGGTGCTTCCACCCTGAATATCTACTCTTGTTATTCCTATGTACTGGGCACCATTTTTTGCACTGATTCTATTTCAGACCTTTGCCTCTCCCTATTTTGGGGGGCTCAGCACCCTCTCCTTATTTTGGGGTGCCTTTGCACCTCCCTATTCTTGGAGTGATCATCTGTTTTTCCCGAACTCAGGTGTGAGCATTTTATGACTCTGTGTTTCTTTATGCCTTGTTAACCCATTGGTGTAAGCCCGGGGGATTTCTAATCTTATCCCCCACAATACCACTTTCTTATTGTAGAAAAAAATCCAGTAAATTTTGCATCCCTATTTTTTTTGTGAAAGTTTCACTTGTAATTTTCTAATTAAAACATACATTCACAAATGTGACAAATATAGTTCAATTTTGTTGTCATAACTTAGAAGCTACAATGTGGTTTCATTAAGAATAATTCCTTCTAATATAGGTGTGCTATTTCGAAGGGGCACATGCACCCCAATGTTTATAGCAGCACTATTGACAATAACCAAAGTATGAAAAGAGCCCAAATATCCATCAACAGATGAATGGATAAAGAAGATGTGGTATATATGTACAATGGAGTATTACTCGGTAATCAAAAAGAATGAAATCTTGCCATTTGCAACTACGTGGATGGAATTGCTAAGTGAAATTAGTCAGTCAAAGACAAATATCATGACTTCACTCATATGAGGAATTTAAGATATAAAACATATGAACATAGGAAAGGGAAGCAAAAATAATATAAAAACAGGGAGGGGGACAAAACATAAAAGGCATTTAAGTATAGAGAACAGAGGGTTGCTGGAGGAGTTGTGGGAGGGGGGATGGTATAAATGGGTAAGGGACATTAAGGAATCTACTCCTGAAATCATTGTTGCACCATATGCTAACTAACTTGGATGTAAATTAAACAATAAATACATTAAAAAAAAAAAAAAGAATAGTTCCTTCTAGTCCCTGTGTCTCTTAAATTGGAAGACAGAACCAATGGAGTTAGGACAGGTTGAAAACAGAAAGGGGGAAAAAAAAGAAAACATAATCATAATAATTGTTTGATGCATGAAGGCATCAATCCATCAAGAAAATTTAACAGTAGAGAATATCTATGCTATATAAAAAGAATTATTCACCATGATCAAGTGGGATTCATTCCTGGGATGCAGGGCTGGTTCAACATTCGCAAATCAATCAACGTGATACATCACATTAACAAAAAAAAAGAGAAGAACCATATGATCCTGTCAATCGATGCAGAAAAGGCCTTTGACAAAATCCAGCACCCTTTCTTAATAAAAACTCTTGAGAAAGTCGGGATAGAAGGAACATACTTAAAGATCATAAAAGCCATTTATGAAAAGCCCACAGCTAACATCATCCTCAACGGGGAAAAACTGAGAGCTTTTTCCCTGAGATCAGGAACACGACAGGGATGCCCACTCTCACCGCTGTTGTTTAACATAGTGCTGGAAGTTCTAGCATCAGCAATCAGACAACAAAAGGAAATCAAAGGCGTCAAAATTGGCAAAGATGAAGTCAAGCTTTCGCTCTTTGCAGATGACATGATATTATACATGGAAAATCCGATAGACTCCACCAAAAGTCTGCTAGAACTGATACATGAATTCAGCAAAGTTGCAGGATACAAAATCAATGTACAGAAATCAGTTGCATTCTTATACACTAACAATGAAGCAACAGAAAGACAAATAAAGAAACCGATCCCATTCACAATTGCACCAAGAAGCATAAAATACCTAGGAATAAATCTAACCAAAGATGTAAAGGATCTGTATGCTGAAAACTATAGAAAGCTTATGAAGGTAATTGAAGAAGATTTAAAGAAATGGAAAGACATTCCCTGCTCATGGATTGGAAGAATAAATATTATCAAAATGTCAATACTACCCAAAGCTATCTACACATTCAATGCAATCCCAATCAAAATTGCACCAGCATTCTTCTCGAAACTAGAACAAGCAATCCTAAAATTCATATGGAACCACAAAAGGCCCCGAATAGCCAAAGTAATTTTGAAGAAGAAGACCAAAGCAGGAGGCATCACAATCCCAGACTTTAGCCTCTACTACAAAGCTGTAATCATCAAGACAGCATGGTATTGGCACAAAAACAGACACATAGACCAATGGAATAGAATAGAAACCCCAGAACTAGACCCACAAACGTATGGCCAACTAATCTTTGACAAAGCAGGAAAGAACATCCAATGGAAAAAAGACAGTCTCTTTAACAAATGGTGCTGGGAGAACTAGACAGCAACATGCAGAAGGTTGAAACTAGACCACTTTCTCACACCATTCACAAAAATAAACTCAAAATGGATAAAGGACCTGAATGTGAGACAGGAAACCATCAAAACCTTAGAGGAGAAAGCAGGAAAAGACCTCTCTGACCTCAGCCGTAGCAATCTCTTACTCGACACATGCCCAAAGGCAAGGGAATTAAAAGCAAAAGTGAATTACTGGGACCTTACGAAGATAAAAAGCTTGTGCACAGCAAAGGAAACAACCAACAAAACTAAAAGGCAACCAACGGAATGGGAAAAGATATTTGCAAATGACATATCGGACAAAGGGCTAGTATCCAAAATCTATAAAGAGCTCACCAAACTCCACACCCGAAAAGCAAATAACCCGGTGAAGAAATGGGCAGAAAACATGAATAGACACTTCTCTAAAGAAGACATCCGGATGGCCAATAGGCACATGAAAAGATGTTCAGCGTCGCTCCTTATTAGGGAAATACAAATCAAAACCACACTCAGATATCACCTCACGCCAGTCAGAGTGGCCAAAATGAACAAATCAGGAGACTATAGATGCTGGAGAGGATGTGGAGAAACGGGAACCCTCTTGCACTGTTGGTGGGAATGCAAATTGGTTCAGCCTCTCTGGAAAGCAGTGTGGAGGTTCCTCAGAAAATTAAAAATAGACCTACCCTATGACCCAGCAATAGCACTGCTAGGAATTTATCCAAGGGACACAGGAGTACTGATGCATAGGGGCACTTGTACCCCAATGTTCATAGCAGCACTCTCAA
The DNA here is from genome assembly GCF_028749965.1 of Puma concolor. Classification (NCBI taxonomy): domain Eukaryota; kingdom Metazoa; phylum Chordata; class Mammalia; order Carnivora; family Felidae; genus Puma; species Puma concolor. The sequence goes on from NC_141667.1 coordinate 153,747,084, forward strand.
CAATAGCCAAATTATGGAAAGAGCCTAAATGTCCATCAACTGATGAATGGATAAAGAAATTGTGGTTTATATACACAATGGAGTACTACGTGGCAATGAGAAAAAATGAAATATGGCCTTTTGTAGCAACGTGGATGGAACTGGAGAGTGTGATGCTAAGTGAAATAAGCCATACAGAGAAAGACAGATACCATATGGTTTCACTCTTCTGTGGATCCTGAGAAACTTAAGAGAAACCCATGGGGGAGGGGAACAAAAAAAAAAAAAAAGGAGGTTAGAATGGGAGAGAGCCAAAGCATAAGAGACTGTTGAGAACTGAGAACAAACTAAGGGTTGATGGGGGGTGGGAGGGAGGAGAGGGTGGGTGATGGGTACTGAAGAGGGCACCTTTTGGGATGAGCACTGGGTGTTGTATGGAAACCAATGTGACAATAAATTTCATATATAAATAAAAAAAAAAAGAGAATATCTATGCTATGATCACTAGAAAAATTAAATCACTTATGTTAAAAGTCTGCATTTCATACATTTAAGGAAGACAAAGTCAGAGTGGAGGGAACAACTGATGCTAATCAGCATAAGTGGAGAACAGAAGACAGAATCCCTCAAATTCCAATTTACAAATATGCCTCCAAATTCAAAATTTAACATAGTTGGTATGACTCTCATCTTATGATTACTGTTGTACAAAAGGTAATAAAAGTAAAAGACTTTGAACACCTTTAGAAAAAAAAATGTATTTTGGTGACATCTTCTTTGCTGTGGTAATCAGAAAAGAAAACACTATCACACAGGATTTCTAGTGTTCCCAAAATTAATGGAAAAGGATCTGTGATCAAGACCCAAAAATTTTTTCCTGTATCCTACTTTTGCAGTGATAATTTTCTTGCTTATACTTCCTCCAAGGATTCAGAAAAGTAAATGACTTACTATAATAAATATCCTTGTCCCTAAACATTGTGCTTCTGGTTATGCACTGCACTTAGTTCAATTGACAAAAATAGAAGATGTATTATAGCCAGAGACAGTTTTATATGGTAAAATTAATAGGGCTTGTGGGCACAAAAACATCCCCTCCAAATGATGTTAATGTCTCATTCTTCATATACTGGGATTCCATTTATTTTCATGGCAAATTTTTCATATGGGATTAGGTTTGCTAAACTGCTGGTTTAAAATAAAACACTTATCTTGAATTATTAGGTTTGGTTCATTACAATTGCAAGACTCCATAAACATATAAGAATGATAAAAAATAGAAAAATGTCAAAATTATGAGATGTCAGGATAACTCAACTAGGTATTTTTTCAGTTGCATATTTTGTAATGTTTCCCCCATTATCATAAAATTTTGTTAAATATAGTTTAATAAATATAGTTCTGAGAAATTTAATATGCCTATGGATGTTTCAGGTGCTAAATAGAAAATGAGAGAAGAAGAACCATTAAAGTTATGCATTCCAAAGCCAAGAGGCCCAGGTGCAAGAGGTGTATAGATGATATATACCATGTAAATGCAGAATTGTAATTATGATAACAGTGTTTTATTATAAATTTATCATAAATTATTTGATATAGAATATAATGCAGAACCTGCTGCCAAAAATTTATATGAGATACTCAAGGTTAATGAAGAATAGTTAGCAAAATAAAAGTCAAAATGGTTTTGATAATTTTGACTACTAAAGAAATAATTTTGATGTTAAGGGGTCTATGTTTTTTTTTTTTTCAGGAAAACAAAATATGTTTCATCTATGCCATTAAAAAGATCATTTTTCATTTGTGTCACTATTTAAAAATGTGTTTTGTTTGCAAGCTGGTATTAGTCTCTTTGCCAACATCTTTCTCTTTTTCTTCTACATCTTCACACTATTCTGGACCACAAGTCGAAGCCTGCTGGCCAGTTCACCTGTCACTTAGCATTTATCCACATTCTGTTGCTCTTCCCTGTACCGGGGTATTCTCCAGATTTGTTTGGCTTACTAAATTTTTGGAATAACTTTAAATGTAAGGCGTTTTTTTACATGAACAGGGTGCTTAGAGGTCTTTCCCTCTGCATCACCTGCCTCCTGAGTGTGTTTCAGACCATCACCATGAGCCCCAACAACTTCTGGTAGGCCAGATTTAAACATAAACTTACTAATTACATTATGCATATTTGCTTCTTTCTATGGTCCCTCAATTTATTTTTCAGTAGAAGCATTATCTTTGACACTGAAGCTTCTTCCAATGGGATCCAGACCAATCTACTAAATGTCAGTATTATCTTTGACACTGAAGCTTCTTCCAATGGGATCCAGACCAATCTACTAAATGTCAGTAAATACTGCTAAATTTCCTTCATGAACTCTATAATTTGAGGAATATTTTTCACCCTGACATTTTCCAGGGATGTCTTCTTTGTAGGAATTACGCTGTGTTCAAGTGCATACATGGTGATTCTCTTGTTTAGGCATAAAAAACGGTCCAATTTCACAGCACCAACCTCACCTCAAGAGTCTCCCCAGAAAAAAGGGCCACTAAGGTCATCTTGCTGCTGGTGAGCTTTTTTGTGGTCATGTCAGTACATGGTTGGACGTCATCATCTCATCTTCCTCAACTCTGGTATGGACATCTGACCCAGTCCTGCTGAGTGTCCAGAGGTTTGTGCTCAATGCTAATGCAACTGTCAGTCCTTTGGTACAAATCTGCTCTGATAAAAAGATAATCAATATTCTGCTAAATTTGCAACAAAAGTGTGATCAATTTTTAACAAGTTTCTACTAGAAAAGTTTTCTGTAAGATTTTTCCACCATCAGTTAAATTGTTTAAATACTGCAAAATCTTTAAACCTTATTGGAATAAAATATATGAAATTACACGTGTATTTTATCTAAATATTTTTTGAAGTTGATATTGCCAAAGGCTATGTGATTCCTTTGTTCAATGTCCACTATTGATTTGATATTCTCATAAGAAGCCTCTTTCTCTCATTTTTATTTTACCTTCATACAGGAAAACATTTCTTTCTTCTTCAAGTATACTCTTAAGAAACTACTACTGAGAATCAAATATCTCAGTGTTTTTAATTTTCTAAATATTTTAATTTACCCTGTTATTTTCTAATTTTTAAAATTTTTAAATGATTTATAATTGACACACAATATTGCATTACTTTCAGGTATGCAACCTAGTGATTCAATATTTTTATACATTACAAAATAATCACCTTAATAAGGCTAGATATCACCTGTCACTATACAGAATTATTACAATGTTAGTGACTATGTTCCCTACACTGTACATTACATTCCTGTGACTTGTTTATTTTATAACTGAAAGTTTGTACCTCAATCCTTTTCACTTTTTTTCCTGTCATTAAAGATATTTTAGCTAAGCATCCAATCCTACCTTAAGTGGTAATCCTTCAGAAATATTCATATTTATGTCTCTGTTTTCAGGCTCTATACCAAGCTTTTGCACCAGTTTTAAGTGTTTTCCTCGTCTTAGGTGTTATGCAGATTGTTATTTCTTCTAATTATTTGTAACTTTTTAACATTTCAACTTTGAATTCAAAGATTCACATATGGTTTCAATTTTAGAAATATTAACTAGCCAATTCTTTTAACATTACCTTTCTCTTTTGTATATGTGAATGAGATAATTAATACTTTATTTTTATTCTTGTAGGCCTATGTATACATAAGTATATTTGTATTTTCTATTAATTTGCTTCAATTTAATGTATTTTGCTAAATTAATTTTGCTCATTATTTCTGTTCACTATTGATCCCATCAGCTCAGTCTAATATAATGTTTACCCATATACTGTATATTAAATATTCTCAATTTTTAAATTTCTATTTGACTGTTTCAAATATGGCTTGTCAGGCTATAGTTTCTTGTTCTTTTCACCTTATTTTAGTTTCCTATTTTCCCCGTATGTTAACTTAAACATTAAATGTACTTCCAATATTTGAAGTTTATATGACAGGTAATTTCTCCTGAAACTTTATTCACGATTTTTTTTCTTTTGTTTATTATTTTTAATTTGGTTCTCAGGTTTGGAAGATACCACATTTTGGATGTCTACAGTCACAGTTTCTTTGCTTATTGCATTTTCCCTGTGGATTGTTGGATAAACTATGTGGACTTAAAAACCTTTAAATCAGCTAGCTTCTGAATGGAGAATTTGCTTCTTAGTTTCATTACTTCTCAAGATCATTCACTGAATTTGATTTTGTTCCTGGAGTGTTCTGATATTTTCTTGACCATTTTAAATATTCTTTCATATCCTGAGGATTTTGGCTAATAACATTAAAATTTTTTTTAGATTGTATATTTTCCCCCAACACAAATATCAACAGTGTACACATAAGTAAATGTTTCACATATATTGTTTGTGAACTACAACATCTCATAAGTAATCCTAAACTTCTTCATTTGAAAAACATCACTGAATATACTATATCATCATAAGATCTAGAATGTAATTTTTTAATGTAGAAAATTAATCTATGCTTTGCAAAAATTTCTGAAATGATTATATTCCAGTGAAGTTAATAGTAACTATGTGTGGCCAGAATTACTGTGTTTTTGTAAGATTAAACTAATAGAAATTTATTTACTTGAATTCATGTATTTTTCTTCAATCTTTGAATGTCTTCATTAGCACTTCCTTATCTTTATATTTTATGTTTAATCTAAAATAAACAAAGAGTGTTAATTGAAATTTGCATGGGGTTAGGTATTTTATAATTATACTTAAATTGATAGTTTCTACTGTAAATTGATAGTTTCTATTCATTTCACGGTGCCCAGAAGATATGACCTATTGGATTTCTTCTGTCATTAATTCAATGTTTTATTTAGGCCTAAAGCATTTCCATTTAAAATATTTATATATGATATTTGAAAACAATGTGCTTTTTTTTAATTTGTAAAAAATGTGCATTTTTCTCGATTAACCAATCTTTGAATAAAGTTACTTAACCTTATTTATGTTTTTTATTGTACACTCAATCAGCTGATTTTTATTATTTTAATGTCACCTTATGTTATTGAGAATTTGCTAATTTGTTATTTATTATGAATCTATACATTCTTTATTATAAACTATTAAGTATCATGGCCATATATACATGCACCATGTTTACAATAAAGCTTAACATGGTTGGGAGGAGCTAAGATGGCAAAAAAGTAGGGGCACCCTGGACTTTCTTCATCCCTCAAATACAGCTGTATTGAGGTCAGATCACTTAGAACACTCAGGAAATTTATCTTTGGACTGGCAGGAGGATCTCCACAGCTGGAGAGAGACAGCATGGCAGGTTCAAGGTGTGTAGATGTAAATTGGAGGAAGAAAAATGACAGAGCCATGGAGGGAGGAAACTTTTTCCAAGGAGAGACCAAAGGAAGAGAAAGCGAGAGAGCTTGAGACAGAGTGCAGCATCAGGTTTGCATAAAAGGAAAGCCACTCTGGACCATGGATTGGGGAGCAAGAAGTACTTACTGCCACAGGTTTTATTGCAAATATCATGTGGAATTCAAACTCTGAGGTTTTGGAAGTGTGTGTGGCTTTCTCTGGAGCAAAGCTATGGCGTGCACTCCTGGGGAAGAGGGAGCTAGCCCCAGAATGCATATCATGGTTTAGAGATCTCTGAGGCACACTGGGAAAGAACATTCCCCTTCCTGGAGTACTTTGGGAAGAAGGTATATTGCTTCTCCAAGGACAAGAGACCCTGCAGGAGCCAGAAAAAGGCCTTTTATCAACAGGAGACAGAGGTGGGCATGGAAAGAATATAACCTTGTTGCTGCTTTTAGGGGTACTACACCATAGATTCTGCACACCATGTAGGTATGGAACAGTGTTTCATGGACAAAGGACATCAGACACAGCATGGAGAGTCTCTACTCCAGAGGAGGCAGTGGGTCCACTTAGTGCCAAGTCCTTTAAGATTTAGAGTTTTGAATCCCAAACATGCAACAAAGAAAAACTGCAGGAGATCTGTGGCCCAGGGCGTGCTGACTGCTCTCCCTGTTCTGTGAGTCTTCCTGAACAGTGGGGGTGGAAGATACCGTATCTGGGGACCAGAGATTGGGGTGACACCGTTTTCCCCTGAATACCAACCCAGTGAGACTTAAGAGAGCAATACAGCGGCCCCCAGTAGAAGTAGAATCTTCTTACACAAAACCCCACCCTTTTGTGCCCGGGACTGTTTGTTTACTATGGCAAGACTGACTCTGACTGAATGAAATGGGCCCCTCTTCCAGAAGACAAGCACAGGCAGCACCCCACATAGACCAAGTGCACTGAAAATAGAGTGCTTCAAAGCACCACCAGCAGTTCTGGTGGAAATAGGACCAGGTTGACTTTTTAAAAAATTTGTTCTTCTTTTGGAATTAGGCTCATAGTTTTCGGTTTGTTTGTTAGGGCATTTTTTTAATTCCCTTTCCTCTTTTTTTATGCATCAGTCTCCTTTTTTTATTTTATTTTTCTTAAAAAATTTTTTTAAATGTTTTTATTTATTTTTGAAGGAGAAAGAGAGAGAAAGCATGAGCGGGGGAGGAACAGAGAGAGAGGGAGACACAGAATCCAAAGCAGGCTCCAGGCTCTGAGCTGTTAGCACAGAGCCCGATGTGGGGCTCCAACCCAAGAACTGTGAGATCATGACCTGAGCCGAAGTCAGACGCTTAATTGACTGAACCACCCAGGTGCCCCTTTTCTTTTCTTTTTCTAACTTTTTTTCTTTTTTAGATCTTTTATTTGGAAACAGGCTTATTTTTTTGATTGTCGTTTTTGTTTCATTTCTTTTTTTTTTTTTTTTTTTTGCCATTTCTCCTTTTTTGGGGGATCAGTCTTTTTTCTCTTTATTCTTTTTTTCCAGACTTATTTTAACAAACAAATCAAAGCACACCTAGTTAAAGGTCCAAACATTCCCACTGCAAGCAAGGAAGACCCATGCAGAGGACTAACCAGTGGGAAAGAGCAACCAAAACTCAACAGCATAATGCACATGGTATACAGCAGAAACACTTCTTGAAGTGTCAGGCCCTGGCCAGTGTATGACCTCTTTTTAATATAGCATTTCTCTCATGTGAAGAAAAAATTACTAGCTTTCAAAACATGCAAAAGACAGAAACTTTGCCAAAGTGAGAAGATGGAGGAATTCGCCTCAAAAAAAAAAAAAAAAAAAAAAGTCGAGAAGAAATCATAGACAGGAACTTGCTCAAAACAAATATAAGTAATATTTTTGAACAAGAATTTAGAATAACAGTCATAAGACTACTAGTGGGTTTGAAAAAAAAAAGCATATAGACACCAGAGAAACCCTTGCTGTAGAGATAAAAGATCTAAAAACTAGTCAGGCTGGAATGTAAAAAAATGCTATAAATGAGATGCAAAACTGACTGGATATATTCACAACAAGGATTGAAGAAGCAGAGAAGAGAATAAGTGATATAGAAGATAAAATAATGGAAAATAATAGTGTTGAAAAAAGGAGGGAAATAAAACAATTACATCACAAAAGAAGACTTAAGGAACACAGCAACTGGGGCGCCTGGGTGGCGCAGTCGGTTAAGCGTCCGACTTCAGCCAGGTCATGATCTCGCGGTCCGTGAGTTCGAGCCCCGCATCAGGCTCTGGGCTGATGGCTCAGAGCCTGGAGCCTGTTTCCGATTCTGTGTCTCCCTCTCTCTCTGCCCCTCCCCCGTTCATGCTCTGTCTCGCTCTGTCCCAAAAAAAATAAATAAACGTTGAAAAAAAAAATTTAAAAAAAAAAAAAAAAAAAAAGAAGGAACACAGCAATTCAATCAAGCAAAACACTATCCGTATCATAGGAATTCCAGAAGAAGAGCAGGGAAAAAAAGGGGCAGAAGGTTTATTTCACCAAACTCTAACTCTGAAACAGGCATCCAAGTCCAAGAGGCACAGAGAATTCCCTTCAAAATCAAAAAAAACAGGCCAATACCACAACATATCATAGTGAAACTTGCAAAATACAAAAATAAAGAGAGAATTATGAAAGCAGACCAGGACAAAAAGTTCAAAACCCATGAGGGTAGACACATAAGGTTGGCAGCAAAACTGTCCCTGAAACTTGGCAGGCTAGAAGGTAGTGGCAGGAAATATTCAACATGCTGAATGGGGAAAATATGGAGCCAAGATTTCTTTACCCACCAAGACTGTCATTCAAAATACAAGGAGAGATAAAGACTTTCCCAGACAAACAAAAACTAAAGGAGTTCACGACCACTGAACCACTTCTACAGGAGATTTTAAAGGGGACTCTCTGAGTGGAGAAAAAAAAGGACCAAAGTAGCAAAGACTAAAAAGGACCAGAGAACATCACCAGAAACACCAACTCTACAGGCAACAAAATGGCACTAAGTCTGTATCTTTCAAGAATCACTCTGAATGTAAATGGACTAAATGCTCCAATCAAAATACATAGGGTGTAAATATGGATAAAGAAACAAAATCTATCTATACACTGCCTACAAGAGATTCACTTAAGATCTAAAAACACCTGCAGACTGAAATTAAGGAGATGGGGACCTATCAATAATGCTAGTGGAAGACGAAAGAAAGCCAGACTACCCATACTTATATCAGACAAACTAGATTTTATTTTTTTATGTGGATTTATTTATTTTGAGAGAGAAAGATATTGGAGGAGAGGCAGAGAGAAAGGTAGAGAGAGAATCCCAAGCAGGATTCATGCTGTCAGTGCAGACTTTATCTCGTGAACCGTGAGATTATGACCTGAGCCAAAATCAACAGTCAGGTGCTTAACTGAATGAGCCACCTAGGCGTCCTGGAGACAAACTAGATTTTCAAATAAAAAATTATAACAAGAGATGAAGAAAGGCATTATATCATAATTAAGAGGTGTATCCATCATGAGGATCTAACAATTGTGAATATATATGTCCCCAACTTGAAAGAACCCAAATATATAAATCAATTAATCACAAACATAAAGAAACTCATTCATAAAAATACAATAACAGTAGGGAACTTTAACATCCCATTTACAGCAATGGACAGATCATCTAACCAGAAAATCAACAGGGAAACAATAGCTTTGAATGACATACTAGGCTGGATGGTCTTAACAGATATATTCAGAACATTTCGTCCTACAGCAACAGAATACACGTTATTCCTGAGTACACATGGACCATTCTCCAGAATAGATAACACACTGGGTTACAAACTGGCCTCAAGAAGTATAGAAGATGGATACCATGCATATTTTCATATCACAATGCTATGAAACTCAAAATCAACCACAAGAAAATATATGAAAAGTCCTCAAAACATGGAGGTTAAAGAACACCCTATAAAAGGATGAACGGAATAACCAGTAAGCTAAAGAAGAATTTTTAAAACATACATGGAAGTAAATGAAAAAAAACAACATTACAGCCTAAAATCTTTGGGATACAGCAAAGAAAGTCCTGAGAGGAAATTACATTGCAATTAAGGCTTATCTCAATAAGCAATAAAGGTCCCAAACACACAATCCATCCTTTTACATAAAGGAGATAGAAAAGGAACAGCAAATAAAGCCTAAAGCCAGCAGAAGAATGGAAATAATAAAGACTGGAAAAGAAATAAATGGTATAGAAACAAACAAACAAAAAACAGTAGAACAGATCAACAAAATCAGCAGCTGGTTCTTTAAAAAAAAAATAAGGAGACTGAAAAAACCCTACCCAGACTTAACAAGAAAAAAAGAGATGGACTCAAATAAATGGTATCACTTTATTTATAACTGGTATCACTCAAATAAATGGGAGAGAAGTAACAACTACCTCTTGGTACCTCATCAAGATAAAAAGCTTCTGCACAAAGAAGGAAACAATAGACAAAATTAAAAGGCACCAAACAGAATGGAAGAAGATATTTGCAAATGATATATCAGATAGAGGGTTGGTATCCAAAATCTATTAAGAACTTACCAAACTCAACACCTAAAAAGCAAATAACCCAGTGAAAAAGAAATGGACAGAAGACATGAATAGACACTTTTCCAAAGAAGATGATGGCTAACAGACACATGAAAAGATGTTCTATATCACTCATCCTCAGAGAAATACAAATCAAAACCATGATGAGATAACACCTCACACCTGTCAGAACGGCTGAAACGAACAACTCAGGAAAAGACAGATGTTGATGAGCATGCCTAGAAAATGAACACTTTTACACTGTTGGAAGGAATGCTAACTGGTGCAACCACTCTGGAAAACAGTATGGAAGTTCTTCGAAAAATTAAAAAAATAGATCTACACTACAAGCCAGCAACTGCACAACTGGGTACTTATCCAAAGGACACAAATATGCTGGTTCAAAGGGGCACATGCACCCCAATGTTTATAGCAGCACCATACACAATAGCCAAAGTATGGAAAGAGGCCAAATTTCCATCAAGTGATAGATGGATAAAGAAGATGTGGTATGTGTGTGCACACACGCACGCACACACGTGCACACACTCACACACATGCGCACATGCATGCAATGGAATATTACTAAGCAATCAAAAAGAATGAAATCTTGCCATTTGCAACAATGTGGATGGAACAAGATTATTATGTTAAGCAAAATAAGTCAGAGAAAGACAAGTATCATATGATTTCACTATTTCACTCAGATGTGGAATTTAAAAAACAGAACAGATAAACATAGGGGAAGGGAAGGAGAAATAAGATAAAAACAGAGGAAGGCAAACCATAAGAGACTCTTTAAAATTTTTTTTTACATTTATTTATTTTTGAGAGACAGAGTGAGACACAGCACAAATGAGGGAGGGGCAGAGAGAGAAGAAGACACAGAATCTGCAGCAGGCTCTAGGCTCTGAGCAAGTGTTTAGTACAGAGCCCAATGTGGTGCTCAAACCCATGAACTGTGAGATCATGACCTGAGCTGAAGTTGGTCACCTAACCAATTGAGCCACCCAGGCACCCCAAACCATAAGAGACTCTTAAATACAGACAGCAAACTAAGGGTTGTTGGAAGGGAGGTGGCTAAGGAAGGGGCAAAATGAGTGATGGCATTAAGGAAGGCACTTTGGGCTCTACCCTTAGAACCATAAGTACTCTTTATTTTAACCAAGTTGAATTTAAATAAATATTTTTAAGAAAAAAAAAAGAGATAATACCTATTCTTTTCAAGCTGTTCAAAAAAAAAATAGAAGGAAAGGAAAGGAAAGGAAAGGAAAGGAAAGGAAAGGAAAGGAAAGGAAAACTTCCAAACTCATTCCTCAAGACCAGCATTACCTTGATTCCAAAACCAATCAAAGACATCATTAAAAAGGAAATTACAGGACAATATCCCTGATGAACATCGATGCAAATATTTTCAAGATACTGACAAATTGAAATAAACAGTACATTAAAAGATTTCTTCACCACGATCAAGTGGGATTTATTATTGGGCTGCAGCAATGACTCAATATCTGCAAATCAATCAATGTGATCCACCATGTTAATGAAAGAAACCATATGATCCTCTCAATAGATGCAGAAAAAGCATTTGACAAAATACAATTCCTGATAAGAAACCTCACAAAATAGAAATAGATGGAATATACCTCAACATCATAAAAGCGACATAAGAAAGACATACAGCTGGGAAAGGAGTTAAGATGGCAGAGTAGTAAGAGGACCCTGAGCTTGTCTTGTTCCTGAAACACAGCCAGATCAGCACCATTCTGAACACATAGGAAACTTGTCTGAGGATTAATGCAACACTCTGTATAACTTGAGCAAGAGAACTTGGCAGCTACACAATGCGGAGAGGTGAATTGGGGGAGAGAAAAAACTGTGCCACAGAAGATAGGGAGCCATTTTTGTGGAAAGAAAACGGAGAAAGTGAAAGAGAGAGAGAGTAGAGTGCATCGGAATCAAATAAGAAATGCACTGCCCCTGAAAGTAGCTGGAGAGAAAGAGAGAGAGAAAGAATGAACAAACTCACAGGGAAGTGGACAAGAATTATGTTCCCCAAAGCCATTAACAAGGAGAAAGGAGAGGGTTTCAGTATTACCATTTTTCTATACATTGGAGCACAGAGTCTGAAATTTCAGAGCACAGTGCCTACCGGTGTTCTGGTGAGGAACTATAGTGAATCCCCAGAAGCAGGATGTGCAGTCTGAGGGATCTGTGTGGCACAAGGGGGGAAGTGGTTCCTCTGCTTGGAGTGCATTTGGTAGTGGCCATACAGCCTCCCTGCAAGCACAAGTCCCAGGAGAACCCAGAGAGTTGCTATGTTTACTGATATTGGAATCAAGTTGCCAGAGTGCAACAAAACCTGATGCCAGTTGTATGTTGTGATTTACCATAATCTCTGAGCCTCTGCCACCATGCAAGTGCACAAACATTTTCTGGGAAAAGTTGATACCCAGCCATTGTTTGCTGAGGCCCTTCCCCAGAGAATCAGAGTGACTCCAAGCTTCAGGGGTCTATGAAGTGTGAGTTTTGAAACAGAGCCCCATATGAGATAAAACTCTGGAAGGAGGCGCCACCTGGCAGGTATACAGCTTCAACACAGACAAGGAAAATGTGGGGAGCAGACAGAAGCCTGAAGCAAAGAAAGGCTGATTGATCGTGTGTCTGCAAGTGTATGATATTCCCACACCAGAGACTAGAGAGCAGAGTGAAGCTATGTTCACCTCTAGCGCACACACACACACACACACACACACACACACACAATGACCTCAGTGAGCTAATGAGTGCCACCAAGTGGAGATGGAGCCATTACATCAAACCCCACCCACCTGCACCCTCCAAGTACATCCCTAAGAAGACCAGCACAAGTTCCTTCCACTTACTTACTCTATAGACCATAGGGTGCTGCAAAAGTGAGACTGGATCTAGCTTCATTCAGGTTTCATTCCATTTGCTTGTTCCTTTGTTTTCTTTACTCTTGTTTCTGCTTTACTCTTGTTTTCTTTCTTCTTTGTTTCTTATCTTTTTCTTTCTTGGATACAGAAATAGCAAATTTTTGTTCTATTCTATTTTATTTCACATAATTTTATTTTTTTTAATTAAAAAAATTAACTATATATTTCCTTTCTCTTTTTTGCTAGTTTCTATCAAGCTTCTCTCAACAGGCAGACCAAAACATACCTAGGATCTACCTTCCTTTATTTGATTTGTTTCGTTTTATTAACTATTTTATTTTATTAATTTTTTCCTACCTCCAAAATGACAAAATGGGGGAATTAACTCAAAAAGCAAGAACAGGAATAAATGACAGTCAGGGATTTAATCAACACAGATATAAGTAAGATGTCTGAACAAGAATTTAAAACCATGATTATAAAAATACCATCTGGGGTTGAAAAAAACATAGAAGACAACAGAGAATACATTTCTGCAGAGAGAAAATAACTAAAATCTAGTCAGGCCAAAATTAAAAATGCTACAAACAAGATGTAATCTTGGGGTGCATGAGTGGCTCAGTCAGTTAAGCATCCAACTCTTGTTTTCCACTCAAGTTATTATTTTACAGTTCACGAGTTTGAGGCCTGCATCAGGCTCCATGCTGATAGGGTGGAGCTTGCTTGGGATCCTTTCACTCCCTCTCTGTCCCTCCCTCATTCCTACTCTCTCAATCTGAATATAAATAAATAAACTAATAATAGAAAGAGGAAGAAGAAGAAAGAAGAAATGTCTCAAATACACAACCTCTCCTTACACTTAAAGTAGCTGGAAAAAGAATACCAAATAAAGCCCCAAACCAGCAGAATAAACGAAATAAAGAGATTAGATGGGAAATCGATTATATTGAAATAAAAAAAAAAAACCAGTAGAATAGATCAACAAAACTAGGAGCTGGTTCTTTGAAAGAATTAACAAAATCATTAAACTCTTATCCAGATTTATCAAAAATAAAAAGGAAAAAAACAAAGGAATAAAATCACAAATGAAAGAGGAGATATCACAACCAATGCCACAGAAATACAAACAATAATAAGAAAATATTATGAACAATTATATGCCAAAAAATTGGATGATCTGGAAGAAATGGATACATTTCTAGAAACATATAAACTACCAAAACTGAAACAGGAAGATACAGAAAATTTGAACAGACCTATGATCAAAAAAGTAATTGAATCAGTAATCAAAATCTCCCAACAACGAGAGTCCAGGGTTTGATGGCTCACCAGGGGAGTTCTATCAAATACTTAAAGAAGAGTAAATACCTATTCTTTGGTGCTGTTCCAAAAAATGAAAGGGAACTTCCAAACTCATTCTATGAAGTCAGAATAACCTTGATTCCAAAACCAGACAAAGACCCCAATAAAAAGGATAATTACAGACCAATTACCCTAAAGAACATGGAAGCAAAATCTCTCAACAAGATAGTAGCATATCTAATCAAACAGCACATTAAAAGAATTATTTACTGGGGCGCCTGGGTGGCGCAGTCGGTTAAGCGTCCGACTTCAGCCAGGTCACGATCTCACGGTCCGTGAGTTCGAGCCCTGCGTCGGGCTCTGGGCTGATGGCTCAGAGCCTGGAGCCTGTTTCCGATTCTGTGTCTCCCCCTCTTTCTGCCCCTCCCCCGTTCATGCTCTGTCTCTCTCTGTCCCAAAAATAAATAAACGTTAAAAAAAATTTTTTTTTAAAAAAAAAGAATTATTTACTACGAGCAAGTGGGATATATTTCTGGGAACAAGTCTGCTTCAATATCCACAAATCAATCTGTGTGATACACCACATTAATAGAAGAAATGTTAAGAGTCACATGATCCTGTCAACAGATATAGGAAAATCATTTGACAAAACAAAGCATCCTTTCTTGATACCAACCCTCAAGAAAATAGGAATAGAAGGAACATACCTCAACCTCATAAAGGCCATATACAAAAGGCCCACAGCTAATATAAACCTCAATGGAGGAAAAATGAGAGGTTTCCCCCTAAGGTCAGGAACATGACAAGGATGTCCATTCTCACCTCTGTTGTTCAACATCATACTGGAAATCCAAGCTTCAGCAATCATACAACAAAAAGGAAAAAACGCATACAAATTGGAAAGGAAGAATCAAACTTTTATTCTTTGCAGACGACATGATTCTCTATGAGGAAAACTCAAAAGACTCCACCAAAAAAATTGCTAGAACTGATACATGAATTCGGCAAAGTCATAGGATGTAAAATCAATGTACAGAAATTGGCTGCATTTCCATACACCAATAACAAAGCAGCAGAAAGAGAAATTAGGGAATTGATTCCATTTACAATGGCACCGAAAACCGTAAAATACCTAGGAATAAACCTAACCAAAGTGATAAAAGATCTATACACTGAAAACTGTAGAAAGCTTGTGAAAGAAATTGAAGAAGACACAAAGAAATGGAAAAACATCCCATGCTCATGGATTAGAAGAAGAAATGTTGTTCAAATGTTGGTACTATCCAAAACAATTTACATATTCAATGTCCCTATTCAAAATAACACCAGCATTCCTCACAAAGTTAGAACAAGTGATTCTAAGATTTGTATGGAACCATAAAAGTCCTCAAATACCTAAAGCAATATTGAAAAAGAAAACCAAAGCTGAAGGCATCACAATTCTGGACTTCAGGCTGTATTAAACTTCAAGCTGTATTACAAAGCTCCAACCATCAAGGCAGTATGGTCCTGGCATAAAACAGACACATAGTTCAACGGAACAGAATAAATGACCCAAAAATGGACCCACAAATGTATGGCCAAGCAATCTTCAACAAAACAGGAAAGAATATCCAATGGAAAACAGACAGTCTGTTAAGCAAGTGGTGCTGGGAAAACTGGAGAGCAACAAGCAAAATAAAACTGGATCATTTTCTTATACCATACACAAAAATAAATTCAAAATGGGTGAAAAATTTAATGTGAGACAGGAAACTATCAAAATTCAAGAGCAGAACACAGGCAACAACCTCTTTGACCTCAGCCTCAGCAACTTCTTACTAGACATGTCTCTGAAGGCAATGGAAATAAAAGCAAAAATGAACTCGTGGGACCCCATCAAGATAAAATTTTCTGCACAGCAATGGAAACAACCAACAAAACTAAAAGACACCCAAAGGAGTGGGAGAAGATATTTCCAAATGACATATCAGATAAAGGGTTAGTATCAAAATTCATAAAGAACTTACCAAACTCAACACCCAAAAAATAAATAACCCAGTGAAAAAAAAAATGGACAGAAGACATGAATAGACACTTTTCCAAAGAAGACATCAAGATGGTGAACACAGATGTGAAAAGATGTTCAAACATCATTCACCATGAAGGAAATACAAATCAAAACCACAATGAGATACCACCTCACACCTGTAAGAATGGCTAAAATTAACAACTCAGGTAACAACAGATGTTTGAAAGGAAGCAGAGAAAGCAGAATCTGTTTGCACTGTTGGGAGGAATGCAAAGAGGTGTAGTCACTCTGAAAACCAATATGGAGCTCCCTCAAAAAATTAAAATAGAACTACCCTATGACCCAACAATTGCACTACTGGGTATTTATCCAAAGGACAAGAAATGCTGATTCACAGGGGCATATGCACCCCAATGTTTATAGCAGCACTATCAACAATAGACAAATTATGGAAAGAGCCAAATGTCCATTGACTGATGAATTGATAAAGAAGATGAGGTAAAGAAGATGGAAAACTACTCAGAGATCAATCAATAAATAAAATCTTGCCATTTACAACTATGTGGATAGAACTAAAGTGTATTATGTGAAGCAAAATAAGTCAGAGAGAAACAAGTATCATATATTTCACTCATATGCAGAATTTAAGAAATACAACAGATGAACAGATAAGAAGAGATGGAAATATAAGATAAAATAGAGGGATGCAATCCATAAGAGACCTTTAAAGACAGAGAACAAACTGAGAATTGCTGCATTGGGAGGTGGGTGAGGGTGTGGGCCAAGTGGGTGATGGGCAATAAGAAGGACACTTGTTGGGATGAGCACTGGATGTTATATGTAAGTCATGAATCACTAACTTCTACTCCTGAAACCAATACTACACTATAAGTTAACTAATTTGGATTGAAATTTAAAAAAAAAAAAGACTCATAGGTAATATCATCTCAATGAGGAAAAGTGAAAGCCTTTACCCTATGATCAGGAATAAGATGTGGATGCTCACTCTCACCATTACTATGTAACGTAGTACTGGAAGTCTTACCCTGAGCAATAAGATGACAAAAAGAAATAGAGGGAAACAAATGGACAATGAAGAAGTCAAATTTTCACTCTTTGCAGATGTGATTTCTACATACTACATACTACTGTATGTAGAAGACTGACGTCACCAAAAAATTGCTAGAATTAATACATGAATTCATCAAAGTCTCACAATATAAAATCAATGTGCAGAAATCTGTTGCATTTCTATATATCAACCCTGAAGCAGCAGTAAAAGAAACAAAATAATTGATAAATTTACAATTGCACCAAAAACAATGATGTTAAGGAATAAACGTAAATAAAGAACTGAAATATCTCTATTCTGAAAACTATAGAACCTTAGAAAAGAAATTGAAGAGGACACAAAGAAATGGAAAAGCATTCCATTCACCTGGGTTGGAAGAAAATAACTAAAGCAATCCTGAAGAAAAAAAAAAAAAACACTAAAGGCTTCAGAATTCTGGATGTCAAGCTATATTACAAAGCTGTAATCATCAAGACAGCATGGTACTGACATAGAAACAGACACACAGATCAATGGAACAGAATAGAAAATCCAGAAATGGACCCACAACTATATGGTCAACTCATCTTTGACACAGCAGGAAAGACTATCCAATGAGATAAAGACAGTCTGTTCAACAAATGGTGTTTGAACAAATTCAAAATGGATGAAAGACCTAAATGTGAGACAGGAAATCATCAAAAACCTAGAGGAGAATACAGGTAGCAACCTCCTTCACTTTGGCCAGAGCAACTTCTTACTAGACACATCTCTGGAGTCAAGGGAAACAAAAGCAAACATGAAATATTGGGACTTCAAGATAAAACTTTGTGCACAGTGAAGGAACTAAAAGGTAGCCTAAAGAATGGGAGAAGATATTTATAAATAACACATCAGATAATGGGTCAGTGTCCAAAACTATAAATATCTTAACACTCAAAACCAAACAACACAGTTAAGAAATGGGCAGAAAACATGAATAGACACTTTTCCAAAGAAGACATCCAGATGGTTAACAGACATGTAAAAAGATACTTACCTCACTCATTATTAAAGAAACACAAATCAAAACCACAAAGAGACACCATCTCATACCTGTCAGAATGTCTAAATTAACAACATAAGAAATAACAGGTGGTGGTGAGGATCCAGAGAAAGGGGAACCATCTTACACTGTTTGTGGGAATACAAACTGGTGCAGCCACTCTGGAGAACAGTGTCTAGGTTCCTCACAAAAACTAAAAATAGAACTACCATATGACCTAACAATTGTACTACTAGATATTTATCCAAAGGATACAAAAATGCAGACTCAAAGGGGTACTTTCACCCAATTTTTATAGCATTATTATCAACAATAACATCATTATCTCCAACTATGGAGAATGGAGAGAATCCAAATGTCCATCAACTGATAAATGGGTAAAGAAGAGGTGGGGAAAAAAAAAGGGGGGGCGCCTGGGTGGCTTGGTCGGTTGAGCATCCGACTTCGGCTCAGGTCATGATCTCACGGCCCGTGAGTTTGAGCCCCGCGTCGGGCTCTGTGCTGACTGCTCAGAGCCTGCAGCCTGTTTCAGATTCTGTGTCTCCCTCTGTCTCTGCCCCTCCCCTGTTCATGCTCTGTCTCTCTCTGTCTCAAAAATAAATAAACGTTGAAAAAAAAATTAAAAAAAAAAAAGAAGAGGTGTGTGTGTGTGTGTGTGTGTGTGTGTGTGTGTGTGTATTAGATACGAAGGAATAAACCTCACCAAAGAGGTAAAAAATCTATACTCTGAAAACTATAGAACACTTGTGAAAGAAATCGAAGAAGACACAAATAAATGGAAAATATTTCATGCTTATTGATTTGAAGAATAAATATTGTTTAAATGTCTACATTACTGAAAGCAATCTACACATTTAGTGCAATCCTTATCAAAATACCACCAGCATTTTTCACAGAGCTAGAACAAACAATTCTAAAATTTATATGGAACCAAAAACAGCCCTTCAGAGCCAAAACAACCTTAAAAAGAAAAGCGAAGCTAGAGGCATCACAATTCCAGACTAAGTTATATTACAAAATTGTAGTGTCAAGACAGTATGGTACTGGCACAAAAACAGACACATAGATCAATGGAACGAATGGAAAACCCAGAAATGCACCTACAACTACATGGTCAATTAATCTTTGACAAAGAAGGAAAGAATATCCAGTGGAAAAAAGGCAGTCCCTTCAACAAATGGTGTTGGGAAAATTGGGCAGCAACATGCAAAAGAATGAAACTGTCCCACTTTCTTATACAATTACAAAAAATACACTCAAAATGGATGAAAGACCTAAATGTGATATAGGAAACCATTAAAACCATAGAGGACAACACAGGCAGTAACATTTTTTACATCAGCCATAGCAACTTCTTATTAGATATGTCTCCTGAGGTAAGGGAAACAAAAGCAAAAATAATCTGTTGGAAACAAAATAAAAAGTTCTCAAAAGTGAAGGAAACAATCAACAAAACTAAAAGACAACCCATGAAATGGAAGCAGATATTTGCAAATGACACATCTGATTTGAAGGGGTACATGAACTCCAATGTTCATAACAATATTATCAACAATAGCCAAGCTATTCAAAGAGCTGATGTGTCCATTGACTGATGAATGGATAAAGAAAATGTGGTATGTACGTGTGTATATATATATATATATATATATATATATATATATATGATGAACTATTACTCAGCCATCAAAAAGAATGAAATCTTGCTATTTGCAATGATGTGGATGGACCTAGAGTATATTATGCTGAGCAAAATAAGTCAGAGAAAGACAAATACCATATAATTTCTCTCATATGTGAAATTTAAGAAACAAAAAAAAAAAAAGAAAAAAGTGAAAGAGGAAACACAAACCAAGAAATAGACTGTAAATGATACAAAACAAAACGATGGTTCACAGAAGTGGTGTTGAGAGTTGGTTAAATAAGTGATGGGGGAGAAATGAAGGCAAACCAATAAACAGATTCTTGATTCTTAACTTTAGAGAACAAACTGAGGGTAACTGGAGGGGAGATGAGTGGGAGGATGGGTTAAATAGATGATGGTAATTAAGGTGTTCATTTGTTGTGATGACCATTGGGTGTGGTGGTATAGAAGGGTGTGTTGTGGTATAGAAGTGTTGAATCATTATATTGTACCCTTGAAACTAATATAACACTATATGTTAACTAACTGGAATTAAAGTTAAAAATTAAAAAAATATTGGGGCATATAGATGGTTCAGTTGATTAAGTGACTGACCCTTGATTTCAGCTCAAGTCATGATTTCATTGTTTTTAAGATTGATCTCCATGCTGATAGTGCAGAGCTGCTTGGGATTCTCTATCTCTCCTCTCTCTGCCCTCCCCATTCACTTGCTCAATCTCTATCAAAATAAATATATAAACATTTTTTTGTTAAAAAAATCTTGGCAGAAGAAATGAATAGATATTTCCCCAAAGAAGACATGCAGATGGCCAACAGGCACATGAAATGATGCTTATCATCACTTAGCATCTGGGAACTGCAAATCAAAACTACAATGAGATATCACCTCACACCTTTCAGAATGGCTTAATTCAACAACAGAAGAAACAACAGGTGTTGTGAGGTTGTATAGAAAAATGAGCCCTCATGCACTGTTTTTGAGAATGCAAGGTGGTGCAGCAACTTTGGCAAACAGTATGGAGGTTCCTTAAAAAGTTAAAAACAGAACTACCCTATAATCCAGCAATCACACTACTTGGAATTTACCAAAAGAATACAAAAACACTCATTTAAAGGGATACATGCACTCCTATTTTTATGGCAGCATTTTTATGTACTCAAAATATGGAAAAGCCTAAGTATCCATCAGTTGAACAGTAGGTAATGAAGCAGTGGTACCCAAGTATCCATTAGTTGGTCAGTAGATAAAGAAGCTGTGTTATCCTTGTTATGATGTGCACTGGGTATTATGTATAAATGATGAATCACTAAATTTTAAAAAAAGATGTGCCACATATATCTGTGTTTATACATCATACACACATATATATGCCATATGTTTATATGTATATACACACACATAATGGAATATTATTCATCCTTAAAAAAGAATGAAATCTTGCCATTTGCAATGACATGGATGGAGGTAGAGGGTATAAAGCTAAGCAAAATAAGTAACTCAGAGGAAGACAAATACCATATAATTTCACTCATATGTGGAATTTAAGAATCAAAACAAAAAAGCAAAGGAAAAAGGGAAAGGAATGATACAAACCAATAAATAGACTTTTAATGATACAAAACAAACTGATGGTTCACAGAAGGGGGGTTGAGATTTTGTTAAATAAGTGATAAGGACTAAGAAATGCACTTGTGATGAACATAGGTTGATGTATAAAATTGTGGAATCACTATACTGTACACCTGAAAGTAATATAACACTGTATTTTAACTAACTGGAATTAAGACAAAAACTTAAAAACGTAGTGTTTGAGAAAATATTTTAAAATATTTATACAAAAACAAAAACAAAAGAAATGGACTTGAGAGAGAAATGCTTATTGCCACCTCGTGGACAGAGATGGAATTGTTCAGATTCAGGTGACTTCCTTGAATGCTTAGAAATCTGAGAGCTCCCTTCATAAAAAAACAGCACAAAACAAAACAAAAAATAAATAAACAAAAAGACCAGTAGATAGACACATGATACACAGAAGTTGATGGATAGATAGATAGATAGATAGATAGATATAAAAATGATTAAAAATGGGCAACAAATGGGGCACCTGGGGCTCAGTTGATCAAGCATTTAAGAGGTCAAGCCCTGCATCTGGCTCTGCACTGACTCAGAGAGGCTGTTTGGGATTCTCTCTCCAAATAAACAAATAAACATTTTTTTAAATGTGCAACAAACATGAATAAATACTTTTCAAAAGAAAATGTCCACATGGCAAGCAGGTATATGAAAAGATGCTCCAGGAGAATGGAAGTTAAAATAAATCTGGAGGAGGAATACTTATATCAGACAAAGCATACTTTAAAACACACACTGTTGCAAGAGACAAAGAAGAACACTACATAATGATAAAGTGAATGGCTGAGCAAGAGGATATAATGATAAATACTGATGCACTCAAAAGGGAGCAGCCAAATATGGGAAGCAAGTGAAACAAGAGACCGACAGTAATACAATAATAGTAGGGCTTTTAATACAGCAGTATTAATACATACATCAATGTATGCATCATCCAGACGGAAAATGAACAAAGAAACTGTTTTTCAACAATGTCTTTCACTGCACCAGATGGACATAACAAGCATATTGAGAAAATTCCATAGAAAAAAAATACAGAATAAATATTTTATGCAAGTGCACGTGAAACATTGTCCAGAACAGAGCAAATGTCAGGGCACAAAACAAGTCTCAACATGCTCAAAAAATTAAAATAATATCAAGCATCTTTTCCAACCACAACTGTATGAAACCAGTAATCAGTCACAAGAACAAAATTCAAAAGAACACAAATACCTAGAGGCTAAATAACATTCTGCTAAACAATGAATGGGTCAGCCAAAAAGCAAAGAGTAAATTTTAAAAATATATAGAGACAAATGAAAATAAAAACACAATGGTCTAGGAAGAGGAGTTAAGATGGTGAGGGACCTTCCACCACCCCTCCATCTGTAGGGGGACCCTCAACTTTCTTCATCCCCCAAACACAGCTGTACTGAGATCAGATCACTTGGAATACCCCAGAAATCAATCTGTAGACTCAGAAAGATCTCCATAATTGGAAGGACACAGTTTGACAGGTGCGAGGTGTACGGGGTATGGTGTACGGGGGTAGAGAAAAAGTGGCCGTCGTGTAGAAAGGAGGGAACTCCTTATGTGGAGAGGCAAAGGGGAGAGAATGAGAAAAGGGTTGAGAAAATGCAGCATTGAGTTAGCACAAGAGGAAAACCTCTCTGGACCAGTTTCCCAGTTCTTTTACCAAGTGTCTAGACCTCAAACTCTTGGTTTTGTGCAACTTTCTCAAGAGTGGAGCTGTGGCACATTCTCCTGGGGAGGAGGAACCTGGCCCTGGAGTGCATAGGTTGGTGTAGGGATCTCTAGGGAACACTGGGAGAGAACAGTCCCCTTCTTGGATGGAGTACTTCAGGAAGAGGGTATATTGCCTCCCCAAGGACAAAAGTCTCTTCAGGCGCCAGCCAAAGGCCTTTCATCAGCAGGGGACGATGTGCACCCAAAGGGAACATAACTTTAGCTGTTTTTAGTGGCACTACACCATAGATTCTGCACACTGTGTGGGTTTGGGACTGTTTCTCAGGAACAGAGGACTTCACACAGCATGGAGCATCTCTATTGCAGAAGAAAGGAGTGGATGTGTGTGGTGCTGGGTACTTTAAGACTTTGGGTTTTGAATCCCAACAGTATGCCAAAGAAAGAAAACACAGAAGAGCTGTGGCACAGAGCAAGCTGACTGTCCTTCCCATTCTGTGACGGCTGCCTGAACTGTGAGAGGTGTGAGATCCCCAGTCCAGGGATGAGAGATGGGGTGGCAGCATTTTCTGCCCAACAGTATCAGGGTGGAACTTCAGAGAGTAAGGCAGTCACCCTCAGTGGAGGCAGTACCTGCTTACACCAAGCCCTTCTCCCACTTGCCTGGCAACTGCTTATTTACTGGTGCAAGACTGACTCTGAGCCAAAGCAATCAGAATCTCCTCCAGAAGACTAACACAGCCAGTATTCTCAATGCACTAGCTGCACTGACATTTCAGGGCTTCAAAATAAAACCTACAGTTATTTTCTCTTTGTTTCTTTCTCCTTCCTTTTTTCTTCTAGAATCAGGCTTGTAGTTTCTGTTGGGTTTTTTTTTTTTTTTTTTATTTCCCTTTCTCTTTTTTTGGTTCAGACTTTTGTATTCTTTTCTTTTTTTTTGTTTTTTTCCCTCTATTTTTTTTTCTTTTTTCTTTTTTATGCCTTTCTTTTTCTCTGAAAACAAAATTATAGATTTGCTTTTCTGGAGGGTTTTTTTTTTGTCCTTTCCTTTCTCTCTCTTTCTTTTCTTTTCTTTTCTTTCTTTTCTTTTCTCTCTTTTTCTTTTTGGATTGGGATTCACCTCCTTTTTTTTCCCCAGGGTTATATCAACAAACAAACCAAAGCACACCTAAAGGTCCAAAATTACACCACTGCAAGCAAGTGGGAGATCTATATAAAACTGACTGGTAGGAAAAAACAGCCAAAATGCAACAGCAGAGTCCAAACAGCATACATAAGAAACACTTCCTGGAGTGTCAGGTTTTGGACAGCGTATGACCCCTTTTTAACATAGTAGAACTCTCAGGTGCAGGAAACATAATGAGTGTTCAAAACATACAAAAAAAAAAAAAATAGAAACTTAGTCAAAATGACAAATGGATGGAATTCTCCCAAAGTAAAGTTCAAGAAGAAATCATAGCCAGGGACTTGCTCAAAATAGATATATAAACAATATACATGAATAAGAGCTTAGAACAACATTCATAAGACTACAAGATGGGTTTGAAAAAAAGCATAGAAGGAAGATGGCGGCGTAGGAGGACGCTGGGCTCACCGCGCGTCCTGCTGATCACTTAGATTCCACCTACACCTGCCTAAATAACCCAGAAAACCGCCAGAGGATTAGCAGAACGGAGTCACCGGAGCCAAGTGCAGACGAGAGGCCCACGGAAGAGGGTAGGAAGGGCGGCGAGGCGGTGCGCGCTCCACGGACTGGCGGGAGGGAGCCGGGGCGGAGGGGCGGCTCGCCGGCCAAGCAGAGCCCCCGAGTCTGGCTTGCAAAAAGCGGAGGGGCCTGACGGACTGTGTTCCGACAGCAAGCACGACTTAGCGGCTGGGAGGTCATAAGTTAACAGCTCTGCTCAGAAAGCGGGAAGGCTGGAGGACAAAGGGAAGGAGAGCTGCTGAGCCCCCTGACGACAGAGCTCAGTTTGGTGGGGAACAAAGGCGCTCGCCAGCGCCATCTCCCCCGCCCATCCCCCAGCCAAAATCCCAAACAGAACCAGTTCCTGCCAGGGAACTTGCTTGCTCCGCGCAAACACCCAACTCTGTGCTTCTGCGGAGCCAAACCTCCGGCAGCGGATCTGACTCCCTCCTGCTGCCACAGGGCCCCTCCTGAAGTGGATCACCTAAGGAGAAGCGAGCTACGCCTGCCCCTCCTGCCCCTGTGCACCTTGCCTACCCACCCCAGCTAAGACACCAGATCCCCAGCATCACAAGCCTGGCAGTGTGCAAGTAGCCCAGACGGGCCACCCCACCCCACAGTGAATCCCGCCCCTAGGAGAGGGGAAGAGAAGGCACACACCAGTCTGACTGTGGCCCCAGCGGTGGGCTGGGGGCAGACATCAGGTCTGACTGCGGCTCCACCCACCAACTCCAGTTATACACCACAGCACAGGGGAAGTGCCCTGCAGGTCCTCACCACGCCAGGGACTATCCAAAATGACCAAGCAAAAGAATTCCCCTCAGAAGAATCTCCAGGAAATAACAACAGCTAATGAGCCGATCAAAAAGGATTTAAATAATATAACAGAAAGTGAATTTAGAATAATAGTCATAAAATTAATCGCTGGGCTTGAAAACAGTATAGCTGACAGCAGAGAATCTCTTGCTACAGAGATCAAGGGACTAAGGAACAGTCACGAGGAGCTGAAAAACGCTTTAAACGAAATGCATAACAAAATGGAAACCACCACGGCTCGGATTGAAGAGGCAGAGGAGAGAATAGGTGAACTAGAAGATAAAGTTATGGAAAAAGAGGAAGCTGAGAAAAAGAGAGATAAAAAAGTCCAGGAGTATGAGGGGAAAATTAGAGAACTAAGTGATACACTAAAAAGAAATAATATACGCATAATTGGTATCCCAGAGGAGGAAGAGAGAGGGAAAGGTGCTGAAGGGGTACTTGAAGAAATAATAGCTGAGAACTTCCCTGAAGTGGGGAAGGAAAAAGGCATTGAAATCCAAGAGGCACAGAGAACTCCCTTCAGACGGAACTTGAATCGATCTTCTGCACGACATATCATAGTGAAACTGGCAAAATACAAGGATAAAGAGAAAATTCTGAAAGCACCAAGGGGTAAACGTACCCTCACATATAAAGGGAGACCTATAAGACTCGTGACTGATCTCTCTTTTGAAACTTGGCAGGCCAGAAAGAATTGGCACAAGTTTTCAGTGTGCTAGACAGAAAAAATATGCAGCCAAGAATCCTTTATCCAGCAAGTCTCTCATTTAGAATAGAAGGAGAGATAAAGGTCTTCCCAAACAAACAAAAACTGAAGGAATTTGTCACCACTAAACCAGCCCTACAAGAGATCCTAAGGGGGACCCTGTGAGACAAAGTACCAGAGACATCACTACAAGCATAAAACATACAGACATCACAGTGACTCTAAACCCATATCTTTCTATAATAACACTGAATGTAAATGGATTAAATGTGCCAACCAAAAGACATAGGGTATCAGAATGGATAAAAAAAACAAGACCCATCTATTTGCTGTCTACAAGAGACTCATTTTAGACCTGAGGACACCTTTAGATTGAGAGTGAGGGGATGGAGAACTATTTATCATGCTACTGGAAGCCAAAAGAAAGCTGGAGTAGCCATACTTATATCAGACAAACTAGACTTTAAATTAAAGGCTGTAACAAGAGATGAAGAAGGACATTATATAATAGTGACAGGGTCTATCCATCAGGAAGACCTAACAATTATAAATGTCTATGCACCGAATACCGGAGCGCCCAAATATATAAAACAATTACTCATAAACATAAGCAACCTTATTGAGAAGAATGTGGTAATTGCAGGGGACTTTAACACCCCACTTACAGAAATGGATAGATCATCTAGACACACGGTCAATAAAGAAACAAGGGCCCTGAATGAGACATTGGATCAGATGGACTTGACAGATATATTTAGAACTCTGCATCCCAAAGCAACAGAATATACTTTCTTCTTGAGTGCACATGGAACATTCTCCAAGATAGATCATATACTGGGTCACAAAACAGCCCTTCATAAGTTTACAAGAATTGAAATCATACCATGCATACTTTCAGACCACAATGCTATGAAGCTTGAAATCAACCACAGAAAAAAGTCTGGAAAACCCCCAAAAGCATGGAGGTTACAGAACACCCTACTAACGAATGAGTGGGTCAACCAGGCAATTCGAGAAGAAATTAAAAAATATATGGAAACAAACGAAAATGAAAATACAACAATCCAAACGCTTTGGAACGCAGCGAAGGCAGTCCTGAGAGGAAAATACATTGCAATCCAGGCCTATCTCAAGAAACAAGAAAAATCCCAAATACAAAATCTAACAGCACACCTAAAGGAAATAGAAGCAGAACGGCAAAGGCAGCCTAAACCCAGCAGAAGAAGAGAAATAATAAAGATCAGAGCAGAAATAAACAATATAGAATCTAAAAAAACTGTAGAGCAGATCAACGAAACCAAGAGTTGGTTTTTTGAAAAAATAAACAAAATTGACAAACCTCTAGCCAGGCTTCTCAAAAAGAAAAGGGAGATGACCCAAATAGATAAAATCATGAATGAAAATGGAATTATTACAACCAATCCCTCAGAGATACAAACAATTATCAGGGAATACTATGAAAAATTATATGCCAACAAATTGGACAACCTGGAAGAAATGGACAAATCCCTGAACACCCACACTCTTCCAAAACTCAATAAGGAGGAAATAGAAAGCTTGAACAGACCCATAACCAGCGAAGAAATTGAATCGGTTATCAAAAATCTCAAAACAGGGGTGCCTGGGTGGCGCAGTCGGTTGAGCGTCCGACTTCAGCCAGGTCACGATCTCGCGGTCCGTGAGTTCGAGCCCCACGTCAGGCTCTGGGCTGATGGCTCAGAGCCTGGAGCCTGTTTCCGATTCTCTGTCTCCCTCTCTCTCTGCCCCTCCCCCGTTCATGCTCTGTCTCTCTCTGTCCCAAAAATAAATAAATGTTGAAAAAAAAAATTAAAAAAAAAAAAATCTCAAAACAAATAAGAGTCCAGGACCAGAAGGCTTCCCAGGGGAGTTCTACCAGACGTTTAAAGCAGAGATAATACCTATCCTTCTCAAGCTATTCCAAGAAATAGAAAGGGAAGGAAAACTTCCAGACTTATTCTATGAAGCTAGTATTACTTTGATTCCTAAACCAGACAGAGACCCAGTAAAAAAAGAGAACTACAGGCCAATATCCCTGATGAATATGGATGCAAAAATTCTCAATAAGATACTAGCAAATCGAATTCAACGGCATATAAAAAGAATTATTCACCATGATCAAGTGGGATTCATTCCTGGGATGCAGGGCTGGTTCAACATTCACAAATCAATCAACGTGATACATCACATTAACAAAAAAAAAAGAGAAAAACCATATGATCCTGTCAATCGATGCAGAAAAGGCCTTTGACAAAATCCAGCAACATTTCTTAATAAAAACCCTTGAGAAAGTCGGGATAGAAGGAACATACTTAAAGATCATAAAAGCCATTTATGAAAAGCCCACAGCTAACATCATCCTCAACGGGGAAAAACTGAGAGCTTTTCCCCTGAGATCAGGAACACGACAGGGATGCCCACTCTCACCGCTGTTGTTTAACATAGTGCTGGAAGTTCTAGCATCAGCAATCAGACAACAAAAGGAAATCAAAGGCATCAAAATTGGCAAAGATGAAGTCAAGCTTTCGCTTTTTGCAGATGACATGATATTATACATGGAAAATCCGATAGACTCCACCAAAAGTCTGCTAGAACTGATACATGAATTCAGCAAAGTTGCAGGATACAAAATCAATGTACAGAAATCAGTTGCACTCTTATACACTAACAATGAAGCCACAGAAAGACAAATAAAGAAACTGATCCCATTCACAATTGCACCAAGAAGCATAAAATACCTAGGAATAAATCTAACCAAAGATGTAAAGGATCTGTATGCTGAAAACTATAGAAAGCTTATGAAGGTAATTGAAGAAGATTTAAAGAAATGGAAAGACATTCCCTGCTCATGGATTGGAAGAATAAATATTGTCAAAATGTCAATACTACCCAAAGCTATCTACACATTCAATGCAATCCCAATCAAAATTGCACCAGCATTCTTCTCGAAACTAGAACAAGCAATCCTAAAATTCATATGGAACCACAAAAGGCCCCGAATAGCCAAAGTAATTTTGAAGAAGAAGACCAAAGCAGGAGGCATCACAATCCCAGACTTTAGCCTCTACTACAAAGCTGTCATCATCAAGACAGCATGGTATTGGCACAAAAACAGACACATAGACCAATGGAATAGAATAGAAACCCCAGAACTAGACCCACAAACGTATGGCCAACTAATCTTTGACAAAGCAGGAAAGAACATCCAATGGAAAAAAGACAGTCTCTTTAACAAATGGTGCTGGGAGAACTGGACAGCAACATGTAGAAGGTTGAAACTAGACCACTTTCTCACACCATTCACAAAAATAAACTCAAAATGGATAAAGGACCTGAATGTGAGACAGGAAACCATCAAAACCCTAGAGGAGAAAGCAGGAAAAGACCTCTCTGACCTCAGCCGTAGCAATCTCTTACTCGACACATCCCCAAAGGCAAGGGAATTAAAAGCAAAAGTGAATTACTGGGACCTTATGAAGATAAAAAGCTTCTGCACAGCAAAGGAAACAACCAACAAAACTAAAAGGCAACCAACGGAATGGGAAAAGATATTTGCAAACGACATATCAGACAAAGGGCTAGTATCCAAAATCTATAAAGAGCTCACCAAACTCCACACCCGAAAAACAAATAACCCAGTGAAGAAATGGGCAGAAAACATGAATAGACACTTCTCTAAAGAAGACATCCGGATGGCCAACAGGCACATGAAAAGATGTTCAGCGTCGCTCCTTATCAGGGAAATACAAATCAAAACCACACTCAGGTATCACCTCACGCCAGTCAGAGTGGCCAAAATGAACAAATCAGGAGACTATAGATGCTGGCGAGTATCTGGAGAAACGGGAACCCTCTTGCCCTGTTTGTGAGAATGCAAATTGGTGCAGCCACTCTGGAAAGCAGTGTGGAGGTTCCTCAGAAAATTAAAAATAGACCTACCCTATGACCCAGCAATAGCACTGCTAGGAATTTATCCAAGTGATACAGGAGTACTGATGCATAGGGGCACTTGTACCCCAATGTTCATAGCAGCACTCTCAACAATAGCCAAATTATGGAAAGAGCCTAAATGTCCATCAACTGATGAATGGATAAAGAAATTGTGGTTTATATAAACAATGGAATACTACGTGGCAATGAGAAAAAATGAAATATGGCCTTTTGTAGCAACATGGATGGAACTGGAGAGTGTGATGCTAAGTGAAATAAGCCATACAGAGAAAGACAGATACCATATGGTTTCACTCTTATGTGGATCCTGAGAAACTTAACAGGAACCCATGGGGGAGGGGAAGAAAAAAAAAAAAAGAGGTTAGAGTGGGAGAGAGCCAAAGCATAAGAGACTGTTAAAAACTGAGAACAAACTGAGGGTTGATGGGGGTGGGAGGGAGGAGAGGGTGGGTGATGGGTATTGAGGAGGGCACCTTTTGGGATGAGCACTGGGTGTTGTATGGAAACCAATTTGACAATAAATTTCATATATAAATAAAAAATAAATAAATAAATAAATAAATAAATAAATAAATAAATAAAAAGCATAGAAGATGCCAGAGAAACCCTTGGTGCAGACATCAAAGACCTAACAACTAGTCATGATGAAACTAGAAATGCTATAGCTGAGATGCAAAACAAACTTGATACAGTGACATAGATGATTGAAGAAGGAGAGGAAAGAATAAGTGAAATAGAAGATAAAATTATGGAAAATACTGAAGCTGAAAAAAGAGGGAAAGGAAATTATTAGATTACGAGGCAAGACTTAAGGAACTGATTACTTTAAACAAAACACTATCCATATCATAGGAGTCCCAGAAGAAGAGGGAAAGAAAGGGGCAGAAGGTTTACTTGAAGAAATTATAGTTGAGAACTTCCCCAATCTGGGGATGGAAACAGGCATCCAAGTCCACGAGGCACAGAGAACTTCCCTGAAAATCAACAAAAACAGGTCAACACCAAGTCATATCAGAGTTAAACTTGCAAAATACAATGATAAAAAGAGAATTCTGAAAACAGCTAGGGACAAAATGTCCTTAACCTAAAACGGCAGGCAATAAGATTAGTAGCATACCTGTCCCCTGAAACTTGGCAAACCAAGAGAGAGTGGCAAGAAATATTCAATGTGCTCAGTGGGGAAAATATGGAGCCAAGAATCCTTTATCCAGCAAAGCTGGAATTCAGAATAGAAGGACAGAGTTTCCCAGATAAACAAAAGCTAAAGGAGTTCATACCACTAAACAGCCCCACAAGAAAATTTAAGGGGGAATCTCTGAGGAGAGAGAGAGAGAAAAAAAAAAAAAGAATACCAAAGCAATAAAGACTAGAAAGGATCAGAGAACATCACCAGGATTACCATACTACAAGCAATACAATGACACTAAATTCATATTATTCAATAATCATTCTAGATGTAAATGGACAAATTGCTCCAATCAAAAGACTTAGGGTATCAGAATGGATTAAAAAACAAGACCCATCTATATGCTGCCTACAAGAGACTTATTTTAGACCTAAATACACCTGCATATTGAAAGTGAAGGGATAGAGAACCATCTATCATGATATTGGAGAACAAAAAATGCTGGAATAGCCACACTTATATCAAAAAACTAGATTTTTTTTTTAAAAAAGGATGTAACAAGAGATGAAGAAGGGCATTATACAATAATTGTGGGTCTATTCATCAAGAAGATCTAATAACTGTAAATATGCCCTCAACTTGGAGCACCCAAATATAATAACCAATTATATACAAACAAAAAGAAACTCATTGATAGAAATACCATAATGGTAAGAGACTTTGATACTCCACTTACAACAATGGTCAGATCATCTAAACAGAAAATCAACAAGGAAACAATGACTTTGAATTACACACTGGACCAGATGGACTTAACAGAACATTTAGAACATTTCATCCTAAAGCAACAGAATACACATTGTTCTCAAGTGCACATGAAATATTCTCCAGAATAAACCACATATTGGGTCAAAAATCAGCCATTAAGGTACATAAATATCAAGATATACCATGCATATTTTCAGATCACAACACAATTAAATGTGAAATCAACCACAAGAAAAAAAATGGAAAGCCTTTAAATACATGGAGTGTCATAGACCCTGGGTCTAGAGTTCTCCCTCGTCCAGCAAGAGGGTAGGATGCAGGATTAAATTTTGAGAGAGACTAATGTCCAGGAGGAGACAAGAGCCTGGAGTAAGGGTCCATTCTCCGTTTTTATTAAAATCAGAAGTCTTACAAGTATGATGGGCATGCACAAAGAGACAATGAAATTCTGAACATTAACTCACGGGCATGGGGAAAAGAGGGTTTGGGTGGAAGGTTGTTTACAACAGACATAAGGCCCCACCTCCTTTTACCTAAACTGGCCTAGGGGACAAGAAAGACAGAGCATGCTACCTCAGGGTCAACAAGGCACCTTTCTTTTCCTAATTAGCTCCACTCTGGGCAACTTGACCCTGCTTTGGTGATAGCTTTATTTACCTGTTTACCTAATTGGTCCTTCTTTCCTGTGAAAGCAGCTTTCTTCTATAGTACTAAGCTGGGGGCACTTCCTCCCTGATTACTTAATCTTTTTTACTTCATCTTGGATGTTTTCATACTGAGATTCCCTATTCCTATACCTTTGTCCTATTCTTGGGGTCTTTGTACCATTTACCTAATCTTACTTACCTAATCTTGTTTACCAAAACTTGGGTGTGTACATCCTATGACTTTCTAATTCTTTATGCCTTGTTAATCCATCGGTGCAAGCTCAGGGAATTCCTAAGCTTATTCCCCACAAGGGAGGTTAAAAAATATCTTACTAATGAATGCATATGTTAGCCAGTAAATTAAAGAAGAAATTTAAAAATACATGGAAGCAAATGGAAACACACAGTCCAAACATTTGAGATGCAGCAAGGAAGTCCTAAGAGGCAATTAAATTGGAATTCAGGCCTATCTCAAAAAGCAAGAAAGGTCTCAAATACATAATCTCACACATAAAGGAACTAGAAAGGTAGTAGCAAAGAGAGTTCAAAGACAGCAGAAGAACAGAAATAAAAAAGATTAGAGCAGAAATAAACCATATAGAATCCAAAAATACAGTAGAAGACATTAATGAATCTCAGAAGAGAACAATGAATCTAAGAACTGTTTTTTTTAAAAGAATAAACAAAACTGATAGACCCTTAGCCAAACTTCTCAAAAAGATAAGAGAGAAGACCTAAATAGATAAAATCATGAATGAAAGAGGAGAGATCACAACCAACACCACAGAAAGACAAACAATTATAATAGAACACTATGAAAAATTATATGCGAACAAACTGGAAAATCTGGAAGAAATGGACAAAGTCCTAGACACACACTACAAAAACTCAAATGGGAAGAAACAGAAAATTTGAACAGGCCCATAACGAGCAAAGAAATTAAATCAGTTATCAAAAATCCCCCAATCTGCCAGGCCAGATGGGTTTCCAGGGGAATTATCCCAGATATTTACAGAACAGTTAATATCTATTCTCCTCAAACTGTTCCAAAAAATATATAAATGGAAGAAAAGCTTCCAAACTCATTCCATAAAGCCAGAATTACCTTGATTCCAAAACCAGACAAAGACCCCACTAAAAAGGAGATTTACAGGACAATATCACTGATGAACAAGGATACAAAAATTCTCAACAAGATACTAACAAATCGAATTCAATGGCATATAAAAAGAATTATTCACCATGATCAAGTGGGATTCATTCCTGGGCTCAGGGCTGGTTCACCATTTGCAAATCAATCAATGTGATACATCACATTAATAAAAGAAAAGATAAGAACCATATGATCCTGTCAATTGATGCAGACAAAGCATTTGATAAAATTCAGCATCCTTTCTTAATCAAAACCCTCGAGAAAGGCAGGATAGAAGGAACATACTTAAACATCATAAAATCCATTTATGAAAAGCCCACAGCTAACATCATCCTCAACGGGGAAAAACTAAGCTTTCTCCCTGAGATCAGGAACATGACAGGGATGTTCACTCTCACCGCTGTTGTTTAACATAGTGTTGGAGGTTCCAGCATAAGCAATCAGGCAACAAAAGGAAATCAAAGGCATCAAAATTGGCAAAGATGAAGTTAAGCTTTCACTTTTTGCAGATGACATGATATTATACATGGAAAACCCGATAGACTCCACCAAAAGTCTGCTAGAACTGATACATGAATTCAGCAAAGTCGCAGGATACAAAATCAATGTACAGAAATCAGTTGCACTCTTATACACTAACAATGAAGCAACAGAAAGACAAATAAAGAAACTGATCCCATTCACAATTGCACCAAGAAGCATAAAATACCTAGGAATAAATCTAACCAAAGATGTAAAAGATCTGTATGTTGAAAACTATAGAAAGCTTATGAAGGAAATTGAAGAAGATACAAAGAAATGGAAAAACATTCCATGCTCATGGATTGGAAGAATAAATATTGTCAAAACGTCAATACTACCCAAAGCTATCTACACATTCAATGCAATCGCAATCAAAATTGCACCAGCATTCTTCTCAAAGCCAAAACAAGCAATCCTAAAATTCATATGGAACCACAAAAGGCCCCGAATAGCCAAAGTAATTTTGAAGAAGACCAAAGCAGGAGGCATCACAATCTCAGACCTTAGCCTCTACTACAAAGCTGTCATCATCAAGACAGCATGGTATTGGCACAAAAACAGACACATAGACCAAAGGAATAGAATAGAAACCCCAGAACTAGACCCACAAACGTATGGCCAACTAATCTTTGACAAAGCAGGAAAGAACATCCAATGGAAAAAAGACAGTCTCTTTAACAAATGGTGCTGGGAGAACTGGACAGCAACATACAGAAGAGTGAAACTAGACCACTTTCTTACACCATTCACAAAAACAAAATCAAAATGGATGAAGGACCTAAATGTGAGATAGGAAACCATCAAAACCCTAGAGGAGAAAGCAGGAAAAAAACCTCTGTGACCTCAGCCGCAGCAATTTCTTACTTGACACATCCCCAAAGGCAAGGGAATTAAAAGCAAAAATGAACTATTGGGACCTCATGAAGATAAAAAGCTTCTGCACTGCAAAGGAAACAACCAACAAAACTAAAAGGCAACCAACAGAATGGGAAAAGATATTTGCAAATGACATATTAGAGAAAGGGCTAGTATCCAAAATCTATAAAGAACTCACCAAACTCCACACCTGAAAAACAAATAATCCAGTGAAGAAATTGGCAGAAGACATGAATAGACCCTTCTGTAAAGAAGACAGCCAGATGGCCAACAGGCACATGAAAAGATGCTCAATGTCACTCCTCATCAGGAAATAGAAATCAAAACCACACTCACATACTACCTCACGCCAGTCAGAGTGGCTAAAATGAACAAATCAGGAGGCTATAGACGCTGGCGAGGATGTGGAGAAACAGGAACCCTCTTGCACTGTTGGTGGGAATGCAAACTGGTCAAGCTGCTCTGGAAAACAGTGTGGAAGTTCCTCAAAAAATTAAAAATAGATCTACCCTATGACCCAGCAATAGCACTGCAGGAATTTACCCAAGGGATACAGGAGTGCTTATGCATAGGGGCACTTGTACCCCAATGTTTTAGCAGCACTTTAAACAATAGCCACATTATGGAAAGAGCCTCAATGTCCATCAAGTGATGAGTGGATAAAGAAATTGTGGTTTATATACACAATGGAATACTACGTGGCCATGAGAAAGAATGAAATATGGCCTTTTGTAGCAATGTGGATGGAACTGGAGAGTGTTATGCTAAGTGAAATAAGTCATACAGAGAAAGACAGATTCCATGTGTTTTCACTTTTATGTGGATCCTGAGAAACTTAACAGAAGTCTGTGGGGGAGAGGACGAAAAAAAAAAAAAAAAGAGGTTAGAGATGGAGTGAGCCAAAGCCTAAGAGACTCTTAAAAACTGAGAACAAACTGAGGGTAGATGGGGGGTGGGAGGGAGGGGAGGATGGGTGATGGGTATTGAGGATGGCACCTTTTGGGATGAGCCCTGGGTGTTGTATGGAAACCGATTTGACAATAAATTTCATATTAAAAAAATAAATAAAATGCAAAAAAAAGATGTGGTATATATATACAATGGAGTATTACTCAGCAATCCAAAAGAATGAAATCTTGCCATTTGCAACTATGTGGATGGAACTGGAGGGTATTATGCTAAGTGAAATTAGTCAGTCAGAGAAAGACAAATATCATATGACTTCACTCATATGAGGACTTTAAGAGACAAAACAAATGAACATAAGGGAAGGGAAACAAAAATATAAAAACAGGGAAGGGGACAAAACAGAAGAGACTCATAAATATGGAGAACAAACAGAAGGTTACTGAAGGGGTTTTGGGAAAGGGGATGGGCTAAATGGGTAAGGGTCATTAAGGAATCTACTCCTGAAATCATTGTTGCACTGTATGTTAACTAATTTGGATGTAAATTTAAAATAATAAAATTTAAAAACAAATAAATAAAAATAAAAATAAATGCTGATTGGAAGGGGCCCGTGCACCCCAATGTTTATACTAGCATTATCAACAATAGCCAATTTATGGAAAGAGCCCAAAAAGCCATCTGCTGAGGAATGGATAAAAAAGATGTGGTATATATATATATATATATATATATATATATATATATATATACACACACACACACACACACACACACACACACACACACACACACACACAATGGAATACTACTCAGTAAGGAAAGGAATGAAATCTTGCCATTTGAAACAACACGGATAGAACCAGAGAGTATTATGTTAAGTGAAATAAGTCAGTGTGAGAAAGATATCATATTATTTCACTCATATGTGGAATTTGAGAAACTCAACACATGAACATAGGGGAAGGGAAGGAAATATAAGATTAAAACACAGAGGGAGAAGGGGCACCTGGGTGTCTCAATTGGTTAATCAACCAACTTTGGTTCAGGTCATGATCTTGCAGTTTGTGAGTTTGAGCCCTACATCAGGCTCTGTGCTGACAGCTCGGAGTCTGGAGCCTGCTTCAGATTCTGTGTTTCTCTCTCTCTCTGCCCCTCCCAGACTCCTGCTCTGTCTTTCCATCTCTCTCTCTCTCTGTGTGTGTCTCAAAAGTAAATAATCATTCTTTTTAATTTTACAAAACAAAACAAAAAAGAAACAGAGAGAGAGGCAAACTATAAGTGACTCTTAAATACAGAGAACAAAGTGAGAGCTGCTAGAGGGGAGGTAGGTGGGGGATGGGCTAAAATGGGTGATGAGTATTAAGGAGGGCAATTGTTGGGATGAGCACTGGGTGTTACATGGAAGTGATGAGTCACTGGGTTCTATTCCCAAAAACGAATACTACATTGTTTGTTAACTAACTTTAACTTAAAGGAAAGAAAGAAAGAAAGAAAGAAAGAAAGAAAGAAAGAAAGAAAGAAAGAAAGAAAGAAAGAAAGAAAGAAAGAAAGGAAGGAAGAGAAGAGAAAAGGAAAGAAAAGGAAAGAAAAGAAAACCCACAGCTAACATCATTCTTAATGGTGAACAACTGAGGAATTTACTTCTAAGATCAAGAAAAAGATAAGAAGGTCCACTCTCACTACTTTAATTCAATATGGTACTGCAAGTCCTAGACACAGCCATCAGACAACAAAATAAATAAAAGGTATCCAAATTGGTAAGGAAGAAGTAAAACTTCCACTATTTGAAGATGACATGATACTACAAATATAGAAAACCCAAAAGTCTCCACCAAAAAAACTACTAGAACTGATAAATGAATTAAATAAGATTGCAGGATACAAAAATCAATGCACAGAAATCATTTTCATTTTTATACACTAATAATGACATACTAGAAAGTAAAATTAAGAAAACAATCTCATTTATAAATGCACCAAAAAGAATAAAATATCTAAAAACCAACTTAAGGAGGTGAAAGACCCGTACTCTGAGAACTATAAAACATGTGATTTCACTTATATGTGGAATTTAAGAAACACAACAGATGTACATAGGGGAAGGGAGAGAAAAATAACATAAAAACAGAGAGGGAAACAAACCATAAGAAACTCTTAAAGACAGAGAACTAACTGAGGATTTCTGGAGGGTAGGTGGATGGGAAATGAACTAAATGGATGATGAGTATTAAGGAGGGTACTTGTAGGGATGAGCACTGGCTGTCATATGTAAGTGATGAATCACTGGGTTCTACTGAAATCAATACTATACTGTATGTTAACTAACTTGAATTTAAATAAGTTTAAAAATATATTGACAAAACAAATGGAAAATGCAAAGATATCCCATGCTCATGTATTGTAAGAACCAATATTGTTAAAATGTCCATACCACTTAAAGCCATCTAGAGATTCAATGCAACTCCGATCAAATACCAACAGCATTTTTCACAGAACTAGAACAAATAATCCTAAAATTTGTGTGGAACCACAAAAGACCTTGAATAGAGAAAGCAAACTTGGAAAGAAATGTAAAGTTGGAGGCATCACAAATCCAGCCTTCATGTTATACTATAAAGCTGTAGTGATCAACACACTGTGGTACTGGCACAAAAATAGACACATAGATCAATGGAACAGAATAGAAAACCCAGAAATAAATCCATAATTATATGGTCAATTAATCTTTGACAAAGCAGGAAAGAATATCCAATTGGAAAAAGACAATCTCTTGAACATATGGTGCTGGGAAAACTAGACAGCTACATAGAAAAGAATAAAACTTGATCACTTTATTACACTATACAAAAATAAATGCAAAATGGAGATATCTTCCCACATGTGTTAGAAAGGCTAAAGTTACAAACACAAAAAAATTACAAGTGTTGATGAGAATATGGAGAAAAAAGAACCATTGTGCACTTTTGGTGGGAATGTAAATTGGTGAAGCCATTGTGGAAAACGGTATGGAATTTCTTCGAAAATTTAAAAATCAGATTACCATATGATCCAGAATTTCTACTATTGGATATTTACCCAAAGAAAATGAAAATACTAATACAAAAAGATACAACTTCCCTTATGTTTGTTGCAATATTATTTACCATAGCCAAGATATGGAAGCAACACACATGTTCATACACAAAATAATGGATAAAGATGTATATATACATATATATCACATCAAGTCACTTGAACCTTATTAATAGTCCAATCTCTTCCATTCTTTGGTAAACCTTACAATTACTTTACATAGACCACCTTTCCCCCAAATACTCCAATTGCTTTTATTTCTGTGCATCAAAGGTGACCCACTTATCCAATGGCTCAGTAATATACAATGGAATATTACAATGAGCCATTGGATAGAATAAAATCTTGCCATTTGCAACAATATGGATAGGTCAAAATGGTATAGTACTAAGTTAAATAAGTCAGACAAATACTATATAAATTCACTAATATGTGGAATTTCAGAACAAAACAAACAATGGGGAAAGAGACAAAAGACAGACTCATACAGTGAACAAACTAGGGGATGTCAGAGAAAGATTGGTGGGGGGAATGAATGAAATAGATAAAAGGGATGAAGAATATACTCATACTGATGAGCACTGAAAAATGTATAGAATTGTTGAATCATTATTTTGTACACCGGAAATTAGTATAACACTGTATTATAAACTTGAAATTTGCTTTGAAAGTAAAGCTCTAGAGTTGGGGGCCAACATGGCAAAGGAAGTAGGGGGAATCCATACTTCCAGCGTCTCTCAAACAAAGAAGTGCTGAAGCCAAAGGACTTTGAACCCCAGAGCCTGGGAGGAAAAGAGACTGAATCTACTAGGAATAAAATGGGAAATCTGGAAAAAAGATAGGTGGGCAACTGCGAACTGGGGGAGATAAAAAAAAAAAAGGCCTCATGGGCACGGAGGGGAGGGGAGTGTCTCTCCTTCTGCGGAGAGACAAAGGGAAAATAAAGAGCAGCTAGGGAAGTGCAGGACCTTATGTGGACTGGAGAAAGACCTCGGACTGAGACAGAGAGGCATCTGATCTCTAACTGTGGGGTTTTCTTCAGACTTGGGCCGGCTCCCTGTTCACCCACCTGGGGGGGAAGGGAGTCAGGCCTGGGTGCGGTTGTAGGTCAGGGGCTCATTCCACAGCTGGAGAAAGCGGTTCCCTCCCTAGAGGGCTGTGCGATAGTACAGAACCTGCCTGCGTCCACCACCCCCAGGTGCAGTGGCTGGGCCAAGGGCGCAGTCTGCAGGAGGAAAAGACCGCCCTTTCCTGGAGTGCTGTGGAAAAAAATAAAGTCTGCCTGCATCCGGACCCCAGGACTCGTGATGGTGAGGGCTGCAGCTCAGTCTTCAGTAGG
The DNA here is from genome assembly GCF_028749965.1 of Puma concolor. Lineage (NCBI taxonomy): Eukaryota > Metazoa > Chordata > Mammalia > Carnivora > Felidae > Puma > Puma concolor. The sequence goes on from NC_141667.1 coordinate 153,787,880, forward strand.
AGAATACAGTCCTCCCTGAAGTGCTTTGGCGCAGACAAAGCCAGCCTGGACCACATATCGCCACACTGAGAGGTGTGCCAGAGCCCAAGGAGCGGGGACTTTGAATCCTAGCCAAGCACAAGGTCAGGGAAGATGGCAGAGAGAGAAGGACTGCCCCTTATGTGCCCACAGCACAGTGAGAATGACTCCAATTGAGTCAACAGGATCTGGCTCCGTGGAGAAGAGACTGTGGGATTACCATTTCCGGCCACCCTCCCCCCCCCCCCCCCCCCCGCCCCACCACGACCAAGGCGGGGCCTCATGGATCACTCCTGGGGCCCATAGTGGAGGTGGGTCCAGATCACATCAAGCCACGCCCCTTTGCACTGGGTAACTGCCTATCCACCTGAGCAGCACTGACCCTGCAGACAGCTCCTCCGGACAAACAATGCAGCATTGCCTGGATTAACTCTAGGTTAATTCTGGATATATAGATATATACTCCCCCAACCCATTTCTCCTCCTTATCTCTTCCCTCCCCTAAGCTGTTTACTCTGGTTATCGGTCTGTCTAAACAGACATATTTAACCCAATGTCTTGAAACATGTTCTATACCTCCTGCTTTACACTCCTTTCTCACTCTCTGGAATAATCAAGTCATATAGTTTCTCTGGCTGGGTAACTTTATCTTCATTTCATTTTCCTCACCTCCTCCTTTATTTTCCTTTCTGTCTCTCTGGATTAAGCCTTTCAGTCTCTCTGCCTAATCAATGTTTATTTTTTCTCCCCCACCCCCATGCCATTCCCGTCATTTTTCTCTTTGTATGTGCTCTTCCATTAGCACAGCCTCCACCCTCTTCTTTACTTGTAGTCCGTGTTTTGGGGTGTTTTTTTAGTCTTTAGGTTTTTGTTTTTGTTTGTTTGTTTCTTTTGTGTGTGTGTTTGCACATTTTTGTCTCCTGTTTGTCTATCTGTTTTCTTTACAGGGCTACTCCAAGGAACAAATCAATTAATATGAGTAGGGTAATAAAATAACCAAAGTCACAACAACAGAGAGCAAGTAACAATCTCTAAAAAAACACCTCGTGAAGGGCCAGGCCCTGGACAGTGTATGCCCTCCCTTTAATATAGCAGTGCTTGCAAGTACAGAGCAAACAACAAGATTTTAAAACACATAAGGGACAGAAAACTAGCCAAAATGATGAAACAGAAGAATTCTCAAAAGAAATTCCAGGAAGTAGCGACAGGTAACATATTGATCAAAACCGATTTAAGCAATATAATGGAACAAGAATTTAGAATAATAGTCATAAAATCAATCATGGGGTTTCAAAAAGCATAGAGGACAGCAGAGAATCTATTGCTACAGAGATCAAGGGATTAAAAAAATAGTCACGATGAATTAAAAAACGCTATAAATGAGGTACAAAATAAAATGGAAGTGGCCAGAGTTGGGATTGAAGATGCAGAGGACAGAATAGGTGAATTAGAAGATAAAACTATGGAAAAAGAGGAAGCTGAGAAAAAGACAGATTAAAAAAAAATCCAGGGGGCGCCTGGGTGGCGCAGTCGGTTAAGCGTCCGAATTCAGCCAGGTCACGATCTCGCGGTCCGTGAGTTCAAGCCCTGCGTCAGGCTCTGGGCTGATGGCTCAGAACCTGGAGGCTGTTTCTGATTCTGTGTCTCCCTCTCTCTGCCCCTCCCCCGTTCATGTTCTGTCTCTCTCTGTCCCAAAAATAAATAAACGTTGAAAAAAAAATTAAAAAAAAAAACAAAAATAAAAATAAAAAAAAATCCAGGAGTGTGAGGGGAGAATTAGAGAGATAAGTGATACAATCAAACAGAACAATATCCAAATCATAGGAATTCAGAAGAAGAAGAGAGAAATCACAGCTGAGAGCTTCCCCAATCTGGGGAAGAAAAAAGGCATTGAAATCCAAGAGGCACGAAGAACTCCCTTTGGACATAACTTGAATGAATCTTCTGCATGACATATCATAGTGAAACTGGCAAAATATAAAGATACAGAGAGAATTATGAAACCAGCTAGAGATAAACAGGTCTTAACATACAAAGGTAGACACAAGAGGGTAGTAGCAGACCTATATACTGAAACTTGGCAGGCCAGAAAGGAAATCTGCAGTGTGATGAACAGGAAAAATATGCAGCCAAGAATCTTTTACCCAGCAAGTCTGTCATTCAGAATAGAAGGAGAGATAAAGGTCTTCCCAAACAAACAAAAACTGAAGGAATTCATCACTACTAAACCAGCCCTACAAGAGATCCTAAGGGGATCCTTGGGAGATCCTAAGGGGATCCAAGGGGTACTCTGTGAGTGAAATGTTGCAAGGACCCCAAAGTACCAGAGACACCACTTCAAGCATGAAACCTACAAATATCACAATGACTCTAAACCCATATCTTTCTATAATAACACTGAATGTAAGTGGAATAAATGCTCCAACCAAAAGACATAGGGTATCAGAATGAATAAAAAAACAAGATCCATCTATTTGCTGTCTCCAAGAGACTCATTTTACACCTGAGGACACCTTCAGATTGAAAGTGAGGGGATGGAGAACTGTCTATCATGCTACTGGAAGTCTAAAGAAAGCTGGAGTAGCCATACTTATATCAGAGAAACTAGACTTTAATTAAAGGCTGTAACAAGAGATGAAGAAGGGCATTATATAATAATTACAGGGTTTATCCAACAGGAAGAACTAACAATTATAAATGTCTATGTACCAAATTTAAGAACACCCAAATATGTAAAACAATTAATCACAAACAAAAGCAAACTTATTGATAAGAATGTGGTAATTGCAGGGGACTTTAATACTCCACTGACAACAATGGATAGAACTTCCAGACAGAGAATAAATAAAGAAACAAGGGCCCTGAATGATATATTGGATCAGATGTACTTGAAGATATATTTAGAACTCTGCATCCCAAAGCAACAGAATATACTTTCTTCTCGAGTGCACATGGAACATTCTCCATGATAGATCACATACTGGGTCAGGGTCACAAAGCAGCCCTTAATAAGTATAAAGGGAATGAGATCATACTATGTACACTTTCAGACCACAATGCTATGAAATTTGAAATCAACCACAGGAAAAAGTCTGGAAAACCTCCAAAAGCATGGAGGTTAAAGAACATCCTACTAAATAATGAATGGGTCAACCAGGCAATTAGAGAAGAAATTAAAAATATATATGGAAACAAATAAAAATGAAAATACAACAATCCAAACGCTTTGGGATGCAGCAAAGGCAGTCCGGAGAAGAACATACATTACAATCCAGGCCTATCTCAAGAAACAAGAAAAATCCCAAATACAAAATCTACCAGCACACCTAAAGGAAATAGAAGCAGAACAACAAAGACACCCCAAGCCCAGCAGAAGAAGAGAAATAATAAAGATCAGAGAAAATAAACAATATAGAATCTAAAAAAAAAAAAAAAAACAAAAAACTGTGGAGCAGATCAATGAAACCAAGAGTTGATTTTTGGAAAAAATAAATAAAATTCATAAACCTCTAGCCAGGCTTCTCCAAAAGTAAAGAGAAGGGACCCAAATAGGTAAAATCATGAATGAAAATGGAAAGATTACAACCACTCCTCAGAAATACAAGCAATTATCAGGGAATATTATGATATTCCAACAAACTGGACAACCTAGAAGAAATGGGCAAATTCCTAAGCACCCACACACTTCCAAAAAACTCAAACAGGAAGAAATAGAAGATTTGAACAGACTCATAACCAATGAAGAAATTGAATCAGTTATAAAAAAATTTCCAAACAAAGAAGAGTCCAGGACCAGATGGCTTCCCTGGGGAATTCCACCAGAATTTAAAGCACAGATAATACCTATCCTTCTCAAGCTATTCCAAAAAATAGAAAGGGAAGGAAAACTTCCATACTCATTCTATGAAGCCAGCATTACTTTGATTCCTAAACCAGACAGAGACCAGCAAAAAAAAAGAGAACTAGAGGCCAATATCCCTGATGAATATGGATGCAAAAATTCTCAACAAGATACTAGCAAATGGAGTTCAACAGCCTATAAAAAGAATTATTCACCATGATCAAGTGGGATTCATTTTTGGGCTGCAGGGCTGGTTCAACATTCACAAATTAATCAATGTGATACATCACATTAATAAAAGAAAAGAAAAGAACCATATGATCCTGTCAATCGATGCAGAAAAAGCATTTGACAAAATTCAGCATAGTTTCTTAATAAAAACCCTTGAGAAAGTTGGGATAAAAGGAAAATATTTAACATCATAAAAGGCATTTATGAAAAGCCCACAGCTAGTATCATCCTCCATGGGGAAAAACTGAGAGGTTTCCCCCTGAGATCAGGAACATGACAGGGATGTTCACTCTCACCGCTGTTGTTTAACATAGTGTTGGAAGTTCTAGCATAAGTAGTCAGACAACAAAATGAAATCAAGGCGTCGAAATCAGCAAAGATGAAGTCAAGTTTTCACTTTTTGCAGATGCCATGATAGTATACATGGAAAACCCGATAGACTCCACCAAAAGTCTGCTAGAACTGACACATGATTTCACCAAAGTCGCAGGAAACAAAATTAATGTACAGAAATTAGGGGCTCCCGGGTGGCGCAGTCGGTTAAGCCTCTGACTTCAGCCAGGTCACGATCTCGCGGTCCGGGTCATGATCTCGGGGTCCGTGAGTTCGAGCCCCGCGTCAGGCTCTGGGCTGATGGCTCGGAGCCTGGAGCCTGTTTCCGATTCTGTCTCCCTCTCTCTCTGCCCCTCCCCCGTTCATGCTCTGTCTCTCTCTGTCCCAAAAATAATTAAAAACGTTGAAAAAAAAAAAAAGAAAAAAGAAATCAGTTGCATTCTCATACACTAATAATGAAGCAACAGAAAGACAAATAAAGAAACTGATCCCATTCACAATTGCACCAAGAAGCATAAAATACCTAGGAATAAACCTAACCAAAGATGTAAAAGATCTGTATGCTGAAAACTATAGAAAGCTTATGAAGGAAATTGAATAAGATACAAAGAAATGGAAAAACATCCCGTGCTCATGGATTGGAAGAATAAATATTGTCAAAGTGTCAATACTACCCAAAGCTATCTACACATTCAGTGCAATCCCAATCAAAATTGCACCAGCATTCTTCTCAAAGCCAAAACAAGCAATCCTAAAATTCATATGGAACCACAAAAGGCCCCGAATAGCCAAAGTAATATTGAAGAAGAAGACCAAAGTGGGAGGCATCACAATCCCAGACTTAGCCTCTACTACAAAGCTGTAATCATCAAGACAGCATGGTATTGGCACAAAAACAGACACATAGACCAATGGAATAGAATAGAAACCCCAGAACTAGACCCACACAAGTATGGCCAGCTAATCTTTGACAACGCAGGAAAGAGTATCCAATGGAAAAAAGACAGTCTCTTTAACAAATGGTGCTGGGAGAACTGGACAGCAACATGCAGAAGAATGAAACTAGACCATTTTCTTCCACCATTGACAAAAATAAACTCAAAATGAGTGAAGGACCTGAATGTGAGACAGGAAACCATCAAAACCCTAGAGGAGAAAGCAGGAAAAAAACCTCTGTGACCTCAGCCGCAGCAATTTCTTACTTTTCCCTTTGGGGAAGGCAAGGGAATTAAAAGCAAAAATGAACTATTGGGACCTCATGAAGATAAAAAGCTTCTGCGCTGCTAATGAAACAATCAACAAAACTAAAAAGCCACCAACGGAATGGGAAAAGATATTAGCAAATGGCATATTGGACAAAGGGCTAGTATCCTAAATCTATAAAGAACTCACCAAACTCCACACCTGAAAAACAAATAATCCAGTGAAGAAATGGGCAGAAGACATGAACAGACAGTTCTCTAAAGAAGACAACCAGATGGCCAACAGGCACATGAAAGGGTTCTCAACGTCGCTCCTCATCAGGGAAATACAAATCAAAACCACACTCAGATACCACCTCATGCCAGTCAGAGTGGCTAAAATGAACAAATTAGGAGGCTATAGACACTGGAGAGGATGTGGAGAAATGGGAACCCTCTTGCATTGTTGGTGGGAATGCAAACTGGTCGAGCTGCTCTGGAAAACAGTGTGGAGGTTCCTCAAAAAAATTAAAAATAGATCTACCCTACTACCCAGCAATAGCACTGCTAGGAATTTACCCAAGGGGTACAGGAGTGCTGATGCATAGAGCACTTGTACCCCAATGTTTATAGCAGCACTTTCAACAATAGCCAAATTATGGAAAGAGCCTCAATGTCCATCAAGTGATGAATGGATAAAGAAATTGTGGTTTATATACACAATGGAGTACTACGTGGCAATGAGAAAGAATGAAATATGGCCTTTTGTTGCAACGTGGATGGAACTGGAGAGAGTTATGCTAAGTGAAATAAGTCAGGCAGAGAAAGACAGATACCACATGTTTTCACTCATACGTGGATCCTGAGAAACTCCACAGAAGACCAGCGGGGAGGGGAAGGGGGAAAACAAAAAAAAAGTTACGGAGAGAGAGGGAGACAAACCATAAGGGACTCTTAAATACTGAGAATAAACTGAGGGTTGATGTGGTGATGAGGGAGGGGATAGTGGGTGATGGGCATTGAGAGATGGCACCTGTTGGGATGCACACTGGGTGTTGTATAGAAAACAATTTGCCAATAAATTTCATATTTAAAAAATAATAAAAATAAATTAAAATTTTTAAATAAAATTCAAATTTAAAAATAAAATAAAATATCAAAAAAGAAACCAATTTGACAATAATTTTCATATTAAAAAAGAAAGTAAATCTCTAATGTTCTCACCATATCACCAACAAGAAAATAATAATTATTTAAAGTTAAATATGTGTTAATATGCTTTACTGTGGTAAATACTTTGCAATTTATACAGGCACCAAATAATCGTCTGGTACACTTTAAACTTAGGCAACGTTGGGGTGCCTGATGGCTCAGTCGGTTAAACATCCAAATTCAGCTTAGGACATGATCTCACAGTTCATGGGTTGGAACCCCATGTTAAACTCTATGCTGACAGCTCAGAGCCTGGAGTCTGCTTCGAATTCTGTGTCTCCCTCTCTCTCTCCTCTTCCCCTGCTCTCTGTCTCTGTCTCTGTCTGTCTGTCTCTCTCCTCTCTCTCTCAAAAATAAATAAATGTTAGGGACACCTGGGTGGCTCAGTTGGTTAAGTGCCAACTTTGGCTCAGGTCATGATCTCTCAGCCTGTGAGTTCAAGCCCTGCATCAGGCTCTGTGCTGACAGCTCAGAGCCTGGAGCCCCCTTCAGATTCTGTCTTTCTCACTCTGTCCCTTCCCTGCTCACACTCTGTCTCTCAAAAAATAAATAATAAAATCATTTTTAAAAAATAAATAAATGTTAAACAAAAATAAAAAATAAACTTCGGCAATATTAATCCATTATATCTCAATAAAACTAGAGTAAAGCTCATTGAATACACTTGCACACAAATGTAAACATATACATTATCAAATAAAAAAAATAAGGAATAGAAAAAAGGGTCTTCTGCAAAAAACAAGGAGCCACATGTGGTAATATCTATAAGAAAAATAACTTCCTTTTAGATAACTATACATTAGAAATCATCATCACTGACATTTACTGAACATTTTTATATGCTTAGAAATAAAAATCCAAAGAAAATGAGTTGTCTATTTTCTTATTTGATTTTTATTTTTAGGGAAGTTTTCTCTCCAGGATTTTCTATTTGAATATTTCATCTAGGGGTGCCTGGGTGTCTCAGTCAGTTGAGCATCTGACTTAGGCTCAGGTCATGATCTTGCAGTTCAGGAGTTTGAGCCCTGCATTGGGCTCTATGCTGACAGCTCAGAGCCTGGAACCTCCTTTGGATTCTGTGTGTCCTCTCTCTTTGCCCCTCCCCTTTTCACATTTTGTTTCTCTCTCAAAAATAAATAAGCATTAAAAAAAAAAGAAAGAAAATTCCATCTAGTTGAGATCTAAGAGAAAAAGACCTCAAAATTACTTAACCATAATGAATCATCTCTGAGAGTACATCTTCATCTGCCCTATCATAAAAATATATTTTGAGGATTAAATTACATAATCTCTTTGAGAGTGCTAAATTGTACCACTGATGTTTATATGGTACTAATATGTGTTTAGTTGATAAATAAGTTTAGGGAATTTTAAATTTTTAAATACAAAACCACTAAGATGTTTGCAATTCTATCTCCCTAAATATATTAAAGTCTTTATTTTTGTCACTTGGAGAGGATGCTCTCTGAGAGGAGCATCTGTTATTTTTCTTAGTACTAACTTCTTCCAACAAAGTTTATGTTTCCCTCAAAATAACCAAACAAATGTAAACATATATAGCAGCTTTGAGGTCATTGTTTATTTTATTCCACCAAAATACAAGCTTTTATGATGTATTTTCCCCTCCACTCAAACCTTGAGCTCTTCCTCAAATTTGTTTTTCTGAAGATCCTTCTAATTATCTTGAATAGCTTTTATTCATTATTTATTTATAATTGCTGTGCATTTTCCCATGATATGGATGTACCACAATTTATTCAACCATTATCAGACTGGTTGTTGCCAATCTTTGAGTAAACAATACCACAAAAATTACGCATGTGCAAATTTTAAGTATTAATACTTTTTTATTTCATTTATTTCAGAAAATTCTCCAAAGGGTAATTCCTGAGAAAAAATGTGAAGAAATATATATTTTAATAAGTCGTATTCCAAAAAAAATGCATAGCAGTATATATTTATACCAGCACAGCACAAAGATGCCTTTTTCCATACATTATATCCATCAATAGATTTTAGAGTGCTTTCTGGTTTTTGATGAGGTGAGCAGTGTTAAGTAATATATACTACAATTAATTTGTATTCCCCATGGGCCATGGCTTGCTTGTTATTGTTAATTATGAATTTTGCAATAGATTTCACTCATAAACTTTTGTTATGATTCATATGAGCTAGTATCAGAATCATATCTTTAATCACAGAACACTAAAGAAAACTTGGTCTACATCAAGAGATTCTTGACTTGGGCCTTATTGGGACTAAATAATTCTAACAGAAGTTTATCTCTTTTGTCATGTGAAAGTTGGGATTGCCCAAGATTGCATGGTCACAACGTCAGAGACAAGCCTTTCATGGGTCCCTTCACAGCCCATCATCTCAGTAGCAGCTGATTAGCTTTCCTGCTCATCTCTATGTTCTATCCAGTAGAAGCATCATCCACTCTGATCATATGCAACAATCTGTGTTTGCATGTTTCCACATGCAGTCATGGGTCTCATCTTGAGAAGTCCAATGCAACTCCCACTAATATTCATATAACCAACTGTAAAACTTTATTCATCTCTATGGGTCACTTGAACCTTATTGTTGGTCCAATCTGTTCCATTTTTTGGTAAACCTTACAATTACTTTACATAGACCTACATTCCCCAAAATACTTCAATTGCTTTCATTTCTGTGCATCAAAGGTGACCCACTTACCCAATTATTATACATGAATTACAGTGTCTCATCAGAGCTTAAAAGTATTCCATAAGGAAAAAGACAATTCTGAATATTTACTGATTCCAGAGAGTCTGTTGAATATATAACATGGCCAAAGTTACCTTCTCTAGATAGGTGACAAGTAAGTAAAGCTTTTTAAGACATTTATCTTCACTCTCTAACTTGAGTTCAACTGCCCTTACTGGATGAAGAATCTGAAGCTAGAGCTAAGGAGAGCTTTCAAAGACTTTAAACCAAAAGAAAACTCTTGTGGGGCCTGGGTGGTTCAATTGGTTAAGCGTCTGACTTCTGCTTAGGTCATGATCTCAGGGTTTGTGGGTTTGAGCGCAGTGTCTGGCTCTGTGCTGACAGCTTAGAGCCTGGATCCTGCTTCAGATTTCGTGTCTCCCTCTCTCTCTCCGCCCCTCCCCCATTTATTCTCTCTCTCTCTCACAAACAAATAAATATTAAAAAATAAAAATAAAAAAAGAGAAAACCCACTACACTTGCTAATGGTAGGCATTATTTTTACTCAAAGCTAGGTACATCCATTTCTGAAGGGAGAATATTTTTGAACTATACATAAACTGAGTCTTGCTAATCTGAGAATGACTGGGAAAATTTATACACAAGGCAAGCAGGGAGAATAGAGCCAACATGTCAAGTTTGCCAGAGAATTCAAGAGAATTATTATTGTTTTTCTTAATAATATCAATTCCTTTTTACATATCAGTCACACTTATTTTTCCTAAGAAGTTTGTACTTCTAACAACAGGAATTAAGAAGACCTGCATCACCAACAACAACAAACAGAGGTAAGACTCAAGAACACTGAGAAATGTCTAAATATTGCAGGTCCAAAAAGGGAAGATTGGAACTTTGTTTATGCTTATAAACTGGTATGAAGAACAGCAGTTAGGTTAATCAATTTTGGAAACAAATGATCATAAACTGAGAGAAACTTTCTAACAAAGTATTTATGATTGAATTAATATTGTCAGTTATTGATGAGGTAATTTGCTAACAGGGCTACGGCAAAGTTCTTCATGCCAAAAAATGTGGCTGTGGATGATTCTAGAGTCTTTACCCTTAACTCTAGATAGCTGTTTTCCACCTTGATATTTATGTGTTCTGTTTAGAGACTGGATGCTTCCTCAGGACTTTCTGAAAAGCCCTCACCACATCTTTGTTTCTCAAGCTGTAGATGAGTGGATTTAGCATGGGTGTGAGGACAGTGCAAAATACAGATACAGCCTGTTCTTGCTCAGGAGTGTGGGAAAAACCCGGTGTCATGTACATATAAACACATGGTCCTAGATAAAAACTTACCACTGTAAGATGAGATGAGCACGTGGCCAAGGCTTTGTTCCTGCCATAGGAAGATTTTGTATGAAGAACAGCAAGGAAGATGAAAGTGTAGGAAGCCATGATAAGTCCAAAAGGGACAATGATAAAAGCAATGCCCATCGCTAAGACCACCAGCTCATAGGTGGAAGTGTCTTTGCATGAGATCTTCATGATTGCTGGCATCTCACAGAAGAAATGGTGGATTTCTCTGGAACCACAGATAGGTAGATTCATGGTATAGAATGTGTGGGCTGTGGAAGCTAATATGCCCCCAATCCAAGACACTATGGTCATTTGCAGACAGACCCTGTGGTTCATAATGACTACGTATCTCAAAGGGTTACAGACAGCTACATATCGGTCATAAGCCATAAGGGTCAAGAGTATGCATTCAGCACCCCCAAGAGTAAAGAAGAAAAATATCTGGATTCCACAGGCAAGACGTGTGATGTCTTTTCTTCCAGAGAAAAAGTTTATCATCATCTTTGGAACAGTGCTGCTGATGAGGGCCAGATCTATGAAAGACAGCTGGCTGAGTAGAAAGTACATTGGAGTGTGGAGCCTCATGTCTATCCATATGAGAAAGAAGAGAATGATATTCCCAGTGACTGCAGCAAGGTAGATCAGGATGATAATGTAGATAAGGATGCTGACATACTTCATATTGGGGAAGAGTCCTGAGAGAATAAAATCTGTTGTTAATGTCTCATTTTCTCCCTCCATGGCTATGACTGTTCTAGTTGAACCAAAAGAAGAAGACAAGGAAAACAAAAGCAAATGAAATGTTATAGGACCTCACAAAATATTTTTTATTGTTGATAAGTTATTGATATAATAATGCAAGATAAAATAAAACTCTACAAACTTCAGTGGCTTATGAAAACAAATGTGTTTTCTTGTCCCCATATCTGTGGGTCAGTTTTGTTTTAGGCTGAAGGTCAGGTACAGGTATACTTCACCACATGTCTCTCAGTCTGCAGCTTGCTCTTCTCAAGGAAAATAGCAAAAGCTAAACAGGGGCAAGTAGAATCACATGATCTCCACTGAGGCCTGAGCTCAAGATTGACTCTACCATTTCCAACCACATTCCACCAACTAAAGCAAGTCACACACAAAGATCCCAACATCAATAGTGTGGAGAAGTAAGCTCCACATACAGTGAATCATGAAAGCATGAGGAGTGAAGAAGGGGTTGGAAGCAATTAATATAAGCTATATGTTTCTCAAAACTCATAGACCGGGGTGCCTGGGTGGCTCAGTCGGTTAAGCGGCCGACTTCAGCTCAGGTCTGATCTCACGGTCCGTGAGTTCGAGCCCCGCGTCGGGCTCTGTGCTGACAGCTCAGAGCCTGGAGCCCGTTTCAGATTCTGTGTCTCCCTCTCTCTCTGACCCTCCCCTGCTCATGCTCTGTCTCTCTCTGTCTCAAAAATAAATAAACGTTAAAAAAATTAAAAAAAAAAACTCATAGACCACCATCCTCAGTTTCATGGTCTTGGTGCTGGGTTTTCAGATATCCCCTTATTTGATTCTTTTTTTTTTTAACTAACTAGTCCCCACATCCAACAGGGAGCTTGAAATTATGACCCAAAGATCTAGAGTCTCATGCTCTACCAACTGAGCCACATATGTGCCCCCCATGATTCAATTCTTAATCTTCTGTTTAACGTGTTTGGTTAAGCCCTAATAATGAAGATCTATGGATATCCTATGATCACAAACTAATTTCACTATGGTGAACAATTCAATGTTATAGGTAGCCATTTAATATATGCATAGTTAGGTATGCGACAGGTACATGCATGAACACTTAGCAGTCCTTTGCCTGTGGATCTGGTTACATAAATCCATAGAAGAAATCATAGATGGGTATGAAGTAGAATGCCATGAAATAAATCTATTATTATCCCTGTATTTGAATGGAATTGGGATGTCATTTCCTAAAACATCACACATCAATTAAGAGATGAATGGATATAGTCAGTGGTGTGTTCTCCTTCAGATTTATTTATAGGAGCTCAATATGAAGCACATCAGGATCAACTCAGAAAAAATTATTAAATCAGGTTCTAGGAGCTGTAAACAAGTAATTACTTTATGCCTATATTCAAGAGGGAAGATAACCCTCTCTACAAGTTTACAGAAGTGAGAATGGAGAAATTTCTACTCTAAGAAGTTGGAACAAGTTAGAAGAAACTAAGCATGCTATGTAAATTTTTATGAGCATGTCACTAATTACTCAGATAGCATCTAGGCATGAATAAAACATAAACTTAGGAGCACCCGGGTGGCTCAGTCAGTTAAATATCCAACTTCGGGTCAGGTTTTGATCTCATTGTTCATGAGTTCAAGCCCTGCATCAGGCTCTGTGCTGACAGCTCAGAGCCATGAGCCTGCTTCAAAATCCGTGTCTCCATCTCTCTCTCTGCTCCTTTTTTAAAAAAAAATTTTAATGTTTATTTATTTTTGAGACAGAGAGAGACAGAGCATGAACGGGGGAGGGTCAGAGAGAGAGGGAGACACAGAATCCGAAGCAGGCTCCAGGCTCTGAGCTGTCAGCACAGAGCCCGACGCGGGGCTCGAACTCACGGACCGTGAGATCATGACCTGAGCCGAAGTCGGACGGTTAACCGACTGAGCCACCCAGGCTCCCCTCTCTGCTCCTTCTTTGCTCACACTCTCAAAAATAAATAGACATTAAAAATTTTAAATAAAACATAGATTTACAAGAAAATTGTAGAACAGAAAAGTGCAGTTGAGGTAGGGTAAAAGAAAAATTTCAAAAGGAAAATTCTGATTGAGACATGAAAAGTCTATTAAGAGTTTTTACTCTCCCAACCAAGACTACTGAGTGGTGTATCCTGGTGACACCAGTGGTGGTTTATAAATTCCTATTAAAAACATGAAGATGCACTGAGGATTTACTGTTAATGCTGCTTCATTGATATTTACTAGGTTTGTTTACTTCTGGGACCCAGAAATTATGTCTTCTCATCAGCTGACTACTGAATTTTCAGGTTGAGTGTATGCAAACCTCTTAGAGACAAGAATATGGAAATTGAAAAAAGAATCAGATCTAAGAGGTAATTTACTAAAAATTTTGTTTATATTGTTATTTTTTTAATTTGAGAGAGAGAGAGAGAGAAAGCATGTGTGGGGGAGGGACAGAAAGAGAGAGAGAATCTCAAGCAGGCTCCACTCCTAGTGCAGAGCCCCATGTAGGGCTTGATCCCATGACTGTGGAGATCATGACCTGAGCTGAAATCAAGAGTCTGTCCCTTAACTGACTGAGCCACCCAGGTGCCCCAGTAAAAATATTCTTAATGTTTGTCTCATATTCTTAAAGTTGCACACAGTTAATTGAACTAAATATTCTCCCCTGGCTTCTCAAGTTGCTGTGAAGGATTCTATTAACTGAAATACTACCCTGAAGAAGGGCAAAACAGCAGATATAATTATTGGAAACCAGATCAGCCTTTTTTTAATTTCCATTTTACCTGTGTTCATGTACCTATACCCATGGATTTTCCTCATCACATTATATTTCCCCAAGTAGCAATGCTCCTCCTTACTTTCTGAGGGAAGCGTGGTGTTGGGACACTTGAATATTTTGGTTTCCATTTGCAGGCAGGATTTCTGAGGTTATGTAGATAATTACAAGTATGCATGACAGCAGCAAGTGCCCCAGAGGATCCTTGAGGAAAACAGGAAACCACAGAGGAGGTAATTCCCTAGGCCTCGAGTAACTGATTTGTTTACCTACATGCATTGGGATTTTGCTCAAAACAAGACTATGGGAGAAAATTATCCTATTTATCCAAGACTTTATTCTACTGGGTTGCTTGAATAGAACCCATATTTTGGCCTCTCCTGGGGTCTCATATATTTGGGATTGATTTTCTGACTCATCAACAAGAATCACATACTTGTGAACCTTTAATAAATTTACATGAAGATAGTAAATTTTACTTTATCTGGTAGCAGCCATATAGAGAAGGGCTATTTATCTTTGAGAGATTCATAAGCATTATCTGTCAGGACAAACAGATACCATCATAAAACCTGGCCATCTTGGTTTTCAGACAATTTATTCTATAATAATTTCACAAGATATATATATATATATATATATATATATAGTATATATATATATATATATATATATATATATATATATATATATATACACATAATTAGTGAAAAGGCTTTGTAAAAATGCACAATCACAAGTCACAATCAAGTGACTAGTGAAATCCACATGTGGCTCTCTCTTCCCACCTCCCTTCTTGCAGGTGATTATTGGTTGATAACAAAGTGTGTATCTATCCAACCTTTTTCTATTCAGTATACATAGACATAAGATTCTTCAATACTTCATTTGTAAGTTTTTAAAATAAATATTTGTTTTGGAATGGTTTTAGATGTAAAGAAAGGGTGTGAGAAAAATAGAAAGGATTGAAGTATACCAGATTTATTTAATGTTAACCATGGTGTGTTTCTTAAAACTACAAAAATTAATATTGGTATATTACTATTATCTGAACTCTGGACTTCATTTGGATTTTACCAACTTTTACACTATTGTCATTATTTTCCTCTTCCAGGTTTCAATCGAGGATACTGTTTCATTTAGTTATCATGTTTCCTTATTCTCCTCTGATCCATTTCTTAAAAACTTTAATTCACGTATTTAATTTCAAGATAGTTAACATAAAGTGTAGTCTTGGCTTCAGGAGAACAACCCAGTGATTCACCTTTTACATATGACACCCAGTGCTCGTACCAAAAAGTATCGTCCTTAATGGCCATCACCCGTTTAACCCACCTCCCTCCAACAACCCTCAGGTTGTTCTCTGTATTTCAGTCTCTTATGGTTTGCCTCCCTCTCTTTTTTCTTATTTTTTTTCTCTTCCCCTATGTTCTGTTTTGTTTCTTAAATTTCACATATAAGTGAAGTCATATGATATTTGTCTTTCTCTGACTGACTTATTTTGCTTAGTATAACACACTCTAGTTCCATCCACGTTGTTGCAAATAACAAGATTTCATTCTTTTTGATCACCAAGTAGTATTCCACTGTATATGTATATCACAACTTTTTTATCCATTATTCATCAGTAGATGCACATTTAGGCTTTTTCTATAATTTGGCTATTGCTGATAGTGCTGCTATAAACTTTGGGGTAAATGTGTCTCTTAGAATCAGCATTTTTGTTTACTTTGGATAAGTACCTAGTAGTGCAATTGCTGAGTTATTAGGTAATTCTATTTTTAATTTTTTAATGAATCTCCATATACTATTTTCCAGAGTGTCTGCATCAGTTTGCATTCCCACCAACAGTGAAAAAGGGTTACCCTTTTTCTTCATCCTCACCAACACCTGTTTTTTCCTGAATTGTTAATTTTAGCCATTCTGACAGGTGTGAGGTGGTATCTCATCATGGCTTTGGTTTTTATTTCTCTGATAATTAGCAATGTTGAGCATCTTTTGATGTATCTGTTAGTCATTTGTATGTCTTCTTTGGAAAAGTATCTATTCATGTCTTCTGCCCATTTCTTCACTGGATTATTTGTTTTGGGGGGGTTGAGTCTGATAATTTTTTATATATTTTGGATACTAACCCTTTATCTGATATGTCATTTGCAAATATTTTCTCCCATTTGGTTGCCTTTTAGTTTTGCTGGTTGTTCCCTTTACTGTGCTTTTTATCTTAATGAGGTCCCTATACACCAATAATGAAGCAGGAGATATCAAGGAATCAATTCCATTTACAATTGTGCCCCACACTATAAGATACCTGGGCATAAACCAAACCAAAAAGTTAAAAAATCTATATGATGGAAAGTATAGAAAGATTATGAAAGGAATTGAAGACACAAAGAAATGGAAAAACATTTCATACTCATGGATTCAAAGAACAAATATTGTTAAAATATCTATACTACCCAAAGCAATCTACACATTCAATGCAACTTCTATTAAAATAACACCATCATTCTTCACAGAGATAGAACAATTCTTAAATTTGTATGGAACCACCAAAGACCCTGAATAGCCAAAGTAATGTTGAAAAAGAAAACCAAAGGTGGAGACATCACAATTCCAGACTTTAATATGTATTACAAAGCTGTAAGCATCAAGACAGGATGGTATTGGTACAAAAACAGACCCATAGATCAATGGAACTGAATAGAGAACCCAGAAAATGGACCCACAAATACATGGCCAACTAATCCTCATCAAAGCAGGAAAGAATTTCCAGTGGAAAGAATACAGTCTCTTCAGCAAATGGTGCTGGGAGAACCGGACAGCAACACGCAGAAGAATAAAACTGGACCACTTTCTTACACTATACACAAAAATAAATTCAAAATGGATGAAAGACCTAAACGTGAGATAGGAAACTATCAAAATCCTGCAGGAGAACACAGTCAGCAACCTCTTTGACCGAGGCCTCAACATCTTCTTACTAGACATGTCTCCAGAGGCAAGGAAATAAAAACAAAAATGAATTATTTTCACTTTATTATGATCCATTGTTTTAATTTTATTTATTTATTTTGAGAGAGAGAGAGAGAGCCTATGTGTGCATGAGTGGGGAAAGAGCAGAGAAAATCCCAAACAAGCTCCTTGCTGTCATCCCAGAGCCTAAGGCAGGGCTTAAACCCAAGAACCACAAGATCATGACCTGAGCTGAAATCAAGAGTTGGACACTTAACCAACAGAGCCACCCAGGCATCCCTCCTCTGATCCATTTTTTAATGATTTTGACACTTAAAAAAGTATTGGTCATATATTTAGGGATGATTATCATGTACATGATATTATGTTATATTGGGCCATACATAGCATGAACACGAGTCATTGGTGGTGTTATTAACCTTCATCACCTGGTTAAGGTACTGTTAGCCAGGATTTCTCCATTTTAAAGTTACTATTTCTCTCTCCATACCCTTTATAAATTAAAGTTTATTTATTTTGAGAGAGAAACAGAGAGACCTTGAGTCGATAGGGACAGACAAGGAGAATGAATCCCAAGCAGGTCCTATGCTGCCAGCACAGAGCCTGATGCATGGCTTGAGTACACAAACCATGAGATCATGACCTGAGCCAAAACCAAGAATCAGACCCTTAACTGACTGAGACACCCAGGTGCCCTCATACCCAATTGTTGTTGTTGTTGTTGTTGTTGTTACCCATTTTATTTCATTTTATATTTTATTTATTTTATTTTATTTTTGATTTCATAATTATTTTCTCAGGTTAATTAACATACAGTGTAGTCTTGGCTCTAGGAGTACAACCCCGTGATTCATCTCTTACATATGATACCCAGTGCTCATCCCAAAAAGTGCCCTCTTTAATGCCCGTCACCCATTTAACCCACCTCCCTCAAGCAACCCTCAGTTTGTTTTCTATATTTGAGTTTCTTAGGGTTTGCCTCCCTCTCTGTTTTTATCTTATTCTTGCTTCCCTTCCCCTGTGTTCATCTGTTGTGCTTCTTAAATTCCACATATGAGTGAAGTCATATGATATCTGACTTTCTCTGACTGATATATATGTGTATACACACACACACACACACACACACACATACACATATACATATATATACATATATGTATCACATCTTTTTTATTTTTTCTTTTTCTTTTTTTAAATTTACATCCAACTTACCTAGCATATAGTGCAACAATTATTTCAAGAGTAGAATTCAGAGATTCATCACCTATATATAACAGCCAGTGCTCATTCCAACAACTGCCCTCCTCAATGCCCCTTGCCCATTTAGCCCATCCCCCCCCAAAACCTCTACAGAAACCCTCATTTGTTCTGTATCTAAAGTCTCTTATGTTTTGTCCCCCTCCCTGTTTTTATTTTATTTTTGCTTCCCTTCCCTTATGTTTACCTGTTTTGTATCTTAAATTGCACTATGGGTGAAGTCAAGATGTTTTGTCTTTCTCTGACTGACTTATTTCACTTAGCATAATACAATCTAGTACCATCCACATTGTTGCAAGTGACAAGATTCCAACCTTTATGATTGCCAAGTAATATTCCATCACACACACACACACACACACACACACACACACACACACACACACCGCATCTTCTTTATCCATTCGTCAGTCAATGGACATTTGGGCTCTTTCCATATTTTGGCTATTGTCAATAGCACTGCTATAAACATTGGGGTGCATGTACCCTTTTGAAACAGCACTCCTGTATTCTTTGGATAAATACCTAGTAGTGCAATTGCTGGGTTGTAGGGTAGTTCTCTTTTTAATTTTTTGAGAAAACTCCATACTGTTTTGAGAGTGGCTGCACCAGTTTGCATTCCCGCCAGGAGTGCAAAAGTGTTCCTCTCCCTCTGCATCCTTGTCAACATCTGTTGTAGCCTGAATTGATAGCCAGCCATTCTGACTAGTGTGAGGTGGCATCTCATTGTGGTTTTGACTTGTATTTCTCTGATGATGAGTGATGTTGAGCATCTTTTCATGTGTCTATTATCCATCTGGACGTCTACTTTGGAAAATGTCTATTCGTAACTTTCCTATTTAATCACTGGATTATGTTTTTGGGGGTGTTGAATTTGATAAGTTCTTCACAGATTTTGGATACTAACTCTTTATCTGATATGCCATTTGCAAATATCTTCTCCCATTCCATCAGTTGCCTTTTAGTTTTGCTGATTGTTGCCTCTGCCATGAAGAAGCTTTTTATCTTTATGAGGTCCCAATAGTTCATTTTTGTTTTTGTTTCCCTTGCCTCCAGAGACATATTGATTAAGAATTTGCTGTGGCTGAAGTCAGAGGTTTTTTTGCCTGCTTTCTCCTCTAGGATTTTGATGGCTTCCTGTCTTATGTTTAGGATGTTTAGGTCATCCAACCATTTCGAGTTTATTTTTGTGTATGGCGTAAGGAAGTGGTCGAGGTTCTTCTGCATGTTGCTGTCCAATTTTCCCAACACCATTTGCCAAAGGGACTGTCTTTATTCCACTGGATATTCTTTCCTGTTTTGCCAAAGATTAGTTGGCCAGACGTTTGTGGGTCAGTTTCTAGGTTCTCTATTCTGTTCCATTGATCTGAGTGTCTGTTTTTGTGTTAATACCATACTGTCTTGATGATTACAGCTTTGTAATACATTTTTTAAATGTTTATTTATTTTAGAGACAGGGAGACAGAGCACAAGTGGAGGAGGGGCAGAGACAGCTGGAGACAGAATCTGAAGCAGGCTGCAGGCTCTGGGCTGTCAGCACAGAGCCCAGCGCAAGGCTCAAACCCACGAACCACAAAACCATGACCTAAGCCGAAGTCAGACACTCAACCAACTGAGCCATCAAGGAGCCGCTGTAATACATTTTGAAGTCTGGGATTGTGATGCCTCCAGGTTCGGTTTTCTTTTTCAAGAGTGGTTTGGCTATTTGGGGTCTTTTCTGATTCCATACAAATTTTAGGATTCTTTGTTTTAGCTCTGTAAAAAATGCTGGTATTCTTTTGATACGGATTGCATCGAATATGTAGATTGTTTTGCATAGTATTGACATTTTAACAAAATTTGTTCTTCCAATCCATGAGCATGGAATGTTTTTCCTTTTTTTGTGGAAAAACAAATTTCTTTCATAAGCTTTCTATAGTTTTCAGTGTATAGATTTTTAACCTCTTTGGTTAGGTTTATTCATAGATATTTTATGGGGTTTGATGCAATTGTAAATGGGATTGATTTCTTGATTTCTCTTTGTGTTGCTTCATTAGTGGTATATAGGAATGCAACCGATTTCTGTGCATTTATTTTATATCCTGCAACTTTACTGAATTCATGGATCATTTCTAGCATTTTTTTGGTGGACACTTTTGGGTTTTCCACATACAGTATCATGTTGTCTGTGAAAAGTGAAAGTTTGACTTCTTCATTGTTGATTTGGATGCCTTTCATTTCTTTCTGTTGTCTGATTAGTTAGGCTAGGACTTCCAACACTATGTTGAATAACAGTGGTGAGAATGAACATTCTTGTCACGTTCCCGATCTTAGGGGAAAAGCTCTCACTTTTTCCCCATTGAGGATGATATTAGCAGTGGGTCTTTTGTGTATGGCTTTTATGATCTTGAGGTATGATCCTTCTATCCCTACTTTCTTGAGGGTTTTTATCAAGAAATGATGCTGTCTTTTGTCAAATGGTTTCCCTGCACCTCTTGAGAGGATCATGTGGTTCTTATTATTTTGTTTATTAATGTGATGTATTGCATTGAGTTAGTTGTGGATATTTAACCAGCCCTGCATCCCAAATATAAATCCCACTTGGTCCTGGGGAATAATTCTTTTAAAGTTTTGTTGGATCCATTTGGCTAGTATCTTGAGAATTTTTGCATCCATGTTCATCAAAGGAATTGTTTTGTAGTTCTTTTTAGTGTGGTCTTTGTCTGGTTTTGGAATAAAGGTAATTCTGGCCTCATAGAATGAATTTGTAAGTTTTCTTCCATTTCTATTTTTTAGACATCTTCAAAAGAATAGGTTTAACTCGTCAAAAAATATTTGGTAGACTTTCCCTGTAAAGCCATCTGGCACTGGAATAGTTTTTTGGGAGATTTTTGATTAGTCATTCAATTTATTTACTGGTTATTGGTCTGTTCATATTTTATCTTTCTTCCTATTTCAGTTTTGGTACTGTATACGATTCTAGAAATTTGTCCATTCCTTCCAGATTTCCTAATTTATTGGCATATAACTGCTCAAAATATTTTCTTATTATTGTTTATATTTCTACAGTGTTGGTTGTGATCTCTCCTCTTTCATTATTCATTGCATTTATTTAGATCCTTTACTTTTTCTTTTTGATCAACTGGGTAGGGGGTTTCCAATTTTGTTAATTCTTTCAAAGAACACGCTCCTGGTTTCATTGATCTGTTAAAATGTTTTTTTTTATTTCCATAATGATTCTGTTCTACTCTACTCTTTCTCATATTCTGCTGGTTTGGGGCTTATTTGCTGTTCTTTTTCCTCCTCTTTATGGTGTAAGTTTAGGTTGTGTATCTAAGACATTTCTTCCTTCTTTAGGATGGCCTGTATTTCCTCTTCTGACTGCCTTTGTGACCAATAACTCTGGGATACCTGTTGTCATTTTCATTGGCTTTCATGTCCTTTTTTTTTTTCAGTCTTTGATTTCATATTTATATTAAATATAATTTATTGTCAAATTGGTATCCACACAACACCCAGTGCTCATCCCAACAGGTGCCCTCCTCAATGCCCACCACCCAATTTCCTCTCTCCCCCAACCCCCATCAACCCTCAGTTTGTTCTCAGTATTTAAGACTCTTCTGGTTTGCCTACCTACCTCTCTGTAACTTTTTTCCCTCACTTCCCCTCCCCATGGTCTTAAGTTTCTCAGGATTCACATATGAGTGGAAACATATGGTATCTGTCTTTCTCTGCCTGATTTAATTCACTTAGCATAATACCCTCCATCTACGTTGCTACAAATACAAATAATTAGTACTCCATCTTCTTTATCTATTTGTCAGTTGATGGACATTTAGGCTCTTTCCATAATTTGGCTATTGTTGAAAGTGCTGCTATAAACATTGGGGTACAAGTGCCCCTATGTATCAGCACTCCTGTATCCCTTGGGTAAATTCCTAGCAGTGCTATTGCTGGGTCGTAGGGTAGATCTATTTTTAATTTTTCGAGGAACCTCAACACTGTTTTCCAGAGTGGCTGCACCTGTTTGCATTCTCACCAACAATGCAAGAGGGTTCCCATTTCTCCACATCCTCTCCAGCATCTATAGTCTCCTAATTTGTTCATTTTAGCCACTCTGACTGGCATGAGGTGGTATCTCAGTGTGGTTTTGATTTGTATTTCCCTGATGAGGACTGACGTTGAGCATCTTTTCATGTGCTTGTTGGCCATCCAGATGTTTTCTTTAGAGAAATGTCTATTCATGTTTTCTGCCCATTTCTTCACTGGATTATTTGTTTTTCGGGTGTGGAGTTTGGTGAGTTCTTTATAGATTTTGGATACAAGCCCTTTGTCTGATATGTCATTTGCAAATATCTTTTCCCATTCCGTTGGTTGCCTTTTAGTTTTATTGATTGTTTCCTTTGCAGTGCAGAGATTTTTATCTTCATGAGGTCCCAATAGTTCATTTTTGCTTTTAATTCCCTTGCCTTTGGGGATGTGTCAAGTAAGAAATTGCTGCGACTGAGGTCAGAGCGGTTTTCTCCTGCTTTCTCCTCTAGGGTTTTGATGGTTTCCTGTCTCACATTCATGTCCTTCACCCATTTTGAGTTTATTTTTGTCAATGGTGTAAGAAAATGGTCTAGTTTCATCCTTCTGCATGTTGCTATCCAGTTCTCCCAGCACCATTTGCTGTCTTTTTTCCATTGGATACTCTTTCCTGCTTTGTCAAAGATTAGTTAGCCATACGTTTGTGAGTCTAGTTCTGGGGGTTCTAATCTATTCCATTGGTCTATGTGTCTGTTTTTGTGCCAATACCATGCTGTCTTGATGATTATAGCTTTGTAGTCAAGGCTAAAGTCTGGGATTGTGAAGCCTCCCACTTTGGTCTTCTTCTTCAATATTACTTTAGCTATTCTGGGTCTTTTGTGGTTCCATACAAATTTTAGGGTTGCTTGTTCTAGCTTTGAGAAGAATGCTGGTGCAATCTTGATTGGGATTGCATTGAATGTAGCTTTGAGTAATATTGACATTTTGACAATATTTATTCTTCCAATCCATGAGCACAAGATGTTTTTTGATTTCTTTGTATCTTCTTCAATTTCCTTCATATGCTTTATATAGTTTTAAGCATACAGATCTTTTACATCCTTGGTTAGGTTTATTCCTAGGTATTTTATGATTTTTGGTTCAATTGTGATGCGATCAGATTCTTTATTTCTCTTTCTATTGCTTCTTTATTGGTGTATAAAAATATAACTGATTTCTGTACATTGATTTTGTACTCTGAGACTTTGCTGAAATCATGTATCAGTTCTAGTAGACTTTTAGTGGAGCCTCTCGGGTTTTCCATGTAGAGTATCATGTCATCTACAAAAAGTGAAAGTTTGACTTCATCTTTGCCAATTTTGATGCCTTTGATTTTATTTTGTTGTCTGATTGCTGATGCTACGACTTCCAACACTATGTTAAGCAACAGTGGTGAGAGTCGACATCCCTGTAGTGTTCCCGATCTCAGGGGGAAAGCTTTCAGTTTTTTCCCATTGAAGATGATGTCAGCTGTGGGCTTTTCATGATGTTTAAGTATGTTATTTCTATCCTGACTTTCTCGAGGGATTTTATTAAACAAGGATGCTGAATTTTGTCAAATGCTTTTTCTGCATCGATTGACAGGATCATATGGTTCTTTTATTTTCTTTTATTAATATGATGTATCACTGATTAATTTGTGAACATTGAACCAGCCCTACAGCCCAAGAATGAATCCCACTTGATCATGGTGAATAATTCTTTTTATAGGCTGTTGAATTCGATTTGCTAGTATCTTGTTGAGAATTTTTGCATCCATATTCATCAGGGATATTGGCCTGTAGTTCTCTTTTTTGCTGGGTCTCTGTCTAGTTTAGGAATCAAAGTAATGCTGGCTTCATAGAATGAGTATGGAAGTTTTCCTTCCCTTTCTATGTTTTGGAACAGCTTCAGAAGGATAGGTATTGTCTCTGCTTTAAATGTCTGGTAGAACTCCCCTGGAAAGCCATCTGGCCCACGGAAGAGGGTAGGAAGGGCGGCGAGGTGGCGCGCGCTCCACGGACTGGCGGGAGGGAGCCGGGGCGGAGGGGCGGCTCGCCGGCCAAGCAGAGCCCCCGAGTCTGGCTTGCAAAAGCGGAGGGGCCTGACGGACTGTGTTCCCACAGCAAGCGCAACTTAGCGTCTGGGAGGTCATAAGTGAACAGCTCTGCTCAGAAAGCGGGAAGGCTGGAGGACAAAGGGAGGGAGAGCTGCTGAGCCCCTGGACGACAGAGCTCAGTTTGGTGGGGAACAAAAGCGCTCGCCAGCGCCATCTCCCCCGCCCATCCCCCAGCCAAAATCCCAAAGAGAACCAATTCCTGCCAGGGAACTTGCTTGCTCCGGGCAAACACCCAACTCTGTGCTTCTGTGGAGCCAAAACTCCGGCAGCAGATCTGACTCCCTCCCGCTGCCACAGGGCCCCTCCTGAAGTGGATCACCTAAGGAGAAGCGAGCTAAGCCTGCCCCTCCTGCCCCTGTGCACCTTGCCTACCCACCCCAGCTAATACACCAGATCCCCAGCATCACAAGCCTGGCAGTGTGCAAATAGCCCAGACGGGCCACCCCACCCCACAGTGAATCCCGCCCCTAGGAGAGGGGAAGAGAAGGCACACACCAGTCTGACTGTGGCCCCAGCGGTGGGCTGGGGGCAGACATCAGGTCAGACTGCGGCCCCGCCCACCAACTCCAGTTATACACCACAGCACAGGGGAAGTGCCCTGCAGGTCCTCACCACGCCAGGGACTATCCAAAATGACCAAGCAAAAGAATTCCCCTCAGAAGAATCTCCAGGAAATAACAACAGCTAATGAGTCAATCAAAAAGGATTTAAATAATATAACAGAAAGTGAATTTAGAATAATAGTCATAAAATTAATCACTGGGCTTGATACAGTATACAGGACAGCAGAGAATCTCTTGCTACAGAGATCAAGGGACTAAGGAACAGTTATAAGGAGCTGAAAAACGCTTTAAAAATTTTTTTTTTCAACGTTTATTTATTTTTGGGACAGAGAGAGACAGAGCATGAACGGGTGAGGGGCAGAGAGAGAGGGAGACACAGAATCTGAAACAGGCTCCAGGCTCTGAGCGGTCAGCCCAGAGCCCGACGCGGGGCTCGAACTCACGGACCGCGAGATCGTGACCTGGCTGAAGTCGGACGCTTAACCGACTGCGCCACCCAGGCGCCCCTGAAAAACGCTTTAAACGAAATGCATAACAAAATGGAAACCACCACGGCTCGGATTGAAGAGGCAGAGGAGAGAATAGATGAACTAGAATATAAAGTTATGGAAAAAGAGGAAGCTGTGAAAAAGAGAGATAAAAAAAATCGAGGAGTATGAGGGGAAAATTAGAGAACTAAGTGATACACTAAAAAGAAATAATATACGCATAATTGGTATCCCAGAGGAGGAAGAGAGAGGGAAAGGTGCTGAAGGGGTACTTGAAGAAATAATTGCGGAGAACTTCACCTGAACAGGGGAAGGAAAAAGGCATTGAAATCCAAGAGGCACAGAGAACTCCCTTCAGACGTAACTTGAATCGATCTTCTGCACGACATATCATAGTGAAACTGGCAAAATACAAGGATAAAGAGAAAATTCTGAAAGCAGCAAGGGGTAAACGTGCCCTCACATATAAAGGGAGACCTATAAGACTCGTGACTGATCTCTCTTTTGAAACTTGGCAGGCCAGAAAGAATTGGCACAAGTTTTCAGTGTGCTAGACAGAAAAAATATGCAGCCAAGAATCCTTTATCCAGCAAGTCTGTCATTTAGAATAGAAGGAGAGATAAAGGTCTTCCCAAACAAACAAAAACTGAAGGAATTTGTCACCACTAAACCAAGCCTACAAGAGATCCTAAGGGGGACCCTGTGAGACAAAGTACCAGAGACATCACTACAAGCATAAAACATACAGACATCACAGTGACTCTAAACCCATACCTTTCTATAATAACACTGAATGTAAATGGATTAAATGCGCCAACCAAAAGACATCAGGTATCAGAATGGATAAAAAAACAAGACCCATCTATTTGCTGTCTACAAGAGACTCATTTTAGATCTGAGGACACCTTTAGATTGAGAGTGAGGGGATGGAGAACTATTTATCATGCTACTGAAAGCCAAAAGAAAGCTGGAGTAGCCATACTTCTATCAGACAAACTAGACTTTAAATTAAAGGCTGTAACAAGAGATGAAGAAGGACATTATATAATAGTGACAGGGTCTATCCATCAGGAAGAGCTAACAATTATAAATGTCTATGCGCCGAATACCGGAGCCCCCAAATATTTAAAACAATTACTCATAGGGGCGCCTGGGTGGCGCAGTCGGTTAAGCGTCCGACTTCAGCCAGGTCACGATCTCGCGGTCCGTGAGTTCGAGCCCCGCGTTGGGCTCTGGGCTGATGGCTCAGAGCCTGGAGCCTGTTTCCGATTCTGTGTCTCCCTCTCTCTCTGCCCCTCCCCCGTTCATGCTCTGTCTCTCTCTGTCCCCCCAAAAAAAAAAAAAAAAACAATTACTCATAAACATAAGCAACCTTATTGATAAGAATGTGGTAATTGCAGGGGACTTTAACACCCCACTTACAGAAATGGATAGATCATCTAGACACACGGTCAATAAAGAAACAAGGGCCCTGAATGAGACATTGGATCAGATGGACTTGACAGATATATTTAGAACTCTGCATCCCAAAGCAACAGAATATACTTTCTTCTCGAGTGCACATGGAACATTCTCCAAGATAGATCATATACTGGGTCACAAAACAGCCATTCATAAGTTTACAAGAATTGAAATTATACCATGCATACTTTCAGACCACAATGCTATGAAGCTTGAAATCAACCACAGAAAAAAGTCTGGAAAACCTCCAAAAGCATGGAGGTTAAAGAACACCCTACTAACGAATGAGTGGGTCAACCAGGCAATTCGAGAAGAAATTAAAAAATATATGGAAACAAATGAAAATGAAAATACAACAATCCAAACGCTTTGGGACGCAGCGAAGGCAGTCCTGAGAGGAAAATACATTGCACTCCAGGCCTATCTCAAGAAACAAGAAAAATCCCAAATACAAAATCTAACAGCACACTTAAAGGAAATAGAAGCAGAACGGCAAAGGCAGCCTAAACCCAGCAGAAGAAGAGAAATAATAAAGATCAGAGCAGAAATAAACAATATAGAATCTAAAAAAACTGTAGAGCAGATCAACGAAACCAAGAGTTGGTTTTTTGAAAAAATAAACAACATTGACAAACCTCTAGCCAGGCTTCTCAAAAAGAAAAGGGAGATGACCCAAATAGATAAAATCATGAATGAAAATGGAATTATTACAACCAATCCCTCAGAGATACAAACAGTTATCAGGGAATACTATGAAAAATTATATGCCAACAAATTGGACAACCTGGAAGAAATGGACAAATTCCTGAACACCCACACTCTTCCAAAACTCAATCAGGAGGAAATAGAAAGCTTGAACAGACCCATAACCAACGAAGAAATTGAATCGGTTATCAAAAATCTCCCAACAAATAAGAGTCCAGGACCAGATGGCTTCCCAGGAGAGTTCTACCAGATGTTTAAAGCAGAGATAATACCTATCCTTCTCAAGCTATTCCAAGAAATAGAAAGGGAAGGAAAACTTCCAGACTCATTCTATGAAGCCAGTATTACTTTGATTCCTAAACCAGACAGAGACCCAGTAAAAAAAGAGAACTACAGGCCAATATCCCTGATGAATATGGATGCAAAAATTCTCAATAAGATACTAGCAAATCGAATTCAACGGCATATAAAAAGAATTATTCACCATGATCAAGTGGGATTCATTCCTGGGATGCAGGGCTGGTTCAACATTCGCAAATCAATCAACGTGATACATCACATTAACAAAAAAAAAGAGAAGAACCATATGATCCTGTCAATCGATGCAGAAAAGGCCTTTGATAAAATCCAGCACCCTTTCTTAATAAAAACCCTTGAGAAAGTCGGGATAGAAGGAACATACTTAAAGATCATAAAAGCCATTTATGAAAAGCCCACAGCTAACATCATCCTCAACGGGGAAAAACTGAGAGCTTTTTCCCTGAGATCAGGAACATGACAGGGCTGCCCACTCTCACCGCTGTTGTTTAACATAGTGCTGGAAGTTCTAGCATCAGCAATCAGACAACAAAAGGAAATCAAAGGCATCAAAATTGGCAAAGATGAAGTTAAGCTTTCACTTTTTGCAGATGACATGATATTATACATGGAAAATCCGATAGACTCCACCAAAAGTCTGCTAGAACTGATACATGAATTCAGCAAAGTTGCAGGATACAAAATCAATGTACAGAAATCAGTTGCATTCTTATACGCTAACAATGAAGCAAAAGAAAGACAAATAAAGAAACTGATCCCATTCACAATTGCACCAAGAAGCATAAAATACCTAGGAATAAATCTAACCAAAGATGTAAAGGATCTGTATGCTGAAAACTATAGAAAGCTTATGAAGGTAATTGAAGAAGATTTAAAGAAATGGAAAGACATTCTCTGCTCATAGATTGGAAGAATAAATATTGTCAAAACGTCAATACTACCCAAAGCTATCTACACATTCAATGCAATCCCAATCAAAATTGCACCAACATTCTTCTCAAAGCCAAAACAAGCAATCCTAAAATTCATATGGAACCACAAAAGGCCCCGAATAGCCAAAGCAATTTTGAAGAAGAAGACCAAAGCAGGAGGCATCACAATCCCAGACTTTAGCCTTTACTACAAAGCTGTCATCATCAAGACAGCATGATATTGGCACAAAAACAGACACATAGACCAATGGAATAGAATAGAAACCCCAGAACTAGACCCACAAACATATGGCCAACGAATCTTTGACAAAGCAGGAAAGAACATCCAATGGAAAAAAGACAGTCTCTTTAACAAATGGGGCTGGGAGAACTGGACAGCAACATGCAGAAGGTTGAAACTAGACCACTTTCTCACACCATTCACAAAAATAAACTCAAAATGGATAAAGGACCTGAATGTGAGACAGGAAACCATCAAAACCCTAGAGGAGAAAGCAGGAAAAGACCTCTCTGACCTCAGCCGTAGCAATCTCTTACTCGACACATGCCCAAAGGCAAGGGAATTAAAAGCAAAAGTGAATTACTGGGACCTTATGAAGATAAAAAGCTTCTGCACAGCAAAGGAAACAACCAACAAAACTAAAAGGCAACCAACGGAATGGGAAAAGATATTTGCAAATGACATATCGGACAAAGGGCTAGTATCCAAAATCTATAAAGAGCTCACCAAACTCCACACCCGAAAAGCAAATAACCCAGTGAAGAAATGGGCAGAAAACATGAATAGACACTTCTCTAAAGAAGACATCCGGATGGCCAACAGGCACATGAAAAGATGTTCAGCGTCGCTCCTTATCAGGGAAATACAAATCAAAACCACACTCAGGTATCACCTCACACCAGTCAGAGTGGCCAAAATGAACAAATCAGGAGACTATAGATGCTGGCGAGTATCTGGAGAAACGGGAACCCTCTTGCACTGTTTGTAGGAATGCAAATTGGTTCAGCCTCTCTGGAAAGCAGTGTGGAGGTTCCTCAGAAAATTAAAAATAGACCTACCCTCTGACCCAGCAATAGCACTGCTAGGAATTTATCCAAGTGATACAGGAGTACTGATGCATAGGGGCACTTGTACCCCAATGTTCATAGCAGCACTCTCAACAATAGCCAAATTATGGAAAGAGCCTAAATGTCCATCAACTGATGAATGGAAAGAAATTGTGGTTTATATACCCAATGGAATACTACGTGGCAATGAGAAAAAATGAAATATGGCCTTTTGTAGCAACGTGGATGGACCTGGAGAGTGTGATGCTAAGTGAAATAAGCCATACAGAGAAAGACAGATACCATATGGTTTCACTCTTATGTGGATCCTGAGAAACTTAACAGGAACCCATGGGGGAGGGGAAGAAAAAAAAAAAAGAGGTTAGAGTGGGAGAGAGACAAAGCATAAGAGACTGTTAAAAACTGAGAACTAACTGAGGGTTGATGGGGGTGGGAGGGAGGAGAGGGTGGGTGATGGGTATTGAGGAGGGCACCTTTTGGGATGAGCACTGGGTGTTGTATGGAAACCAATTTGACAATAAATTTCATATATTAAAAAAAAAAAGAAAATTGTCCATTTCTTCTAGGTTGTCCAATTTGTTGGCATATAATTTTTCATAATATTCCCTGATAATTGCTTGTATTTCTGAGGGAGTGGTTGTAATCTTTCCATTTTCATTCATGATTTTATCTATTTGGGTCCCTTCTCTTTTCTTTTTGAGAAGCCTGGCTAGAGGTTTATGAATTTTATTTATTTTTTTCAAAAACCAACACTTGGTTTCATTGATCTGCTCTACAGTTTTTTTAGATTCTATATTGTTTATTTCTGCTCTGATCTTTATTATTTCTTTTCTTCTGCTGGGTTTGGGGTGTCTTTGCTGTTCTGCTTCTATTTTCTTTAGGTGTGCTGGTAGATTTTGTATTTGGAATTTTTCTTGTTTCTTGAGATAGGCCTGGATTGCAATGTATGTTCCTCTCAGGACTGCCTTTGCTGCATCCCAAAGCATTTGGATTGTTGTATTTTCATTTCCATTTGTTTCCATATAATTTTTAATTTCTTCTCTAATTGCCTGGTTGACCCATTATTCTTTAGTAGAATGTTTTTTAACCTCAATGCTTTTGGATATTTTCCAGACTCTTTCCTGTGGTTGATTTCTAGTGTCATAGCATTGTGATCTGAAAGTGTGCGTGGTATGATCTCAATTCTTTTATACTTATGAAGGGCTGTTTTGTGACCCAGAATGTGATCTATCATGGCGAATGTTCCATGTGCACTCGAGAAGAAAGTATATTCTGCTCCTTTGGGATACAGAGTTCTAAATATATCTGTCAAGTCCATCTGGTCCAATGTATCATTCAGAGCCCTTGTTTCTTTATTGATCCTGTGTCTAGATGATCTATCCATTGTTGTAACTGGGGTATTAAAGTCCTCTGCAATTGCCACATTCTTATCAATAAGGTTGTTTATATTTGTTATTAGCTCTTTTATATATTTGGGTTCCTCCAAATTTGGTGCATAGACATTTATAATTGTTAGCTCTTCCTGATGGATAGACCTTGTAATTATTATGTAATGCCCTTCTTCATCTCTTGTTACAGCCTTTAATTTAAAGTCTAGTTTGTCTGATATAATATGGCTACTCCCAGCTTTCTTTTGACTTCCAGTAGCATATAGATAGTTCTCCATCCCCTCACTTTCAATTCGAAAGTGTCCTCAGGTCTAAAATGAGTCTCTTGTAGACAGAAAATAGTTGGATCTTGTTTTTTTATCCATTCTGATACCCTATGTCTTTAGTTGGAGCATTTAGTCCATTTACTTTCAGTGTTATTATAGAAAAATATGGGTTTAGAGTCATTGTGATGTCCGTAGGTTTCATGCTTGTAGTGATGTCTCTGGTACTTTGTGATCCTTGCAACATTTCACTCACAGGATCCCCCTTAGTATCTCTTGTAGGGCTGGTTTAGTGGTGATGAATTCCTTCAGTTTTTGTTTTTTTGGGAAAACTTTTATCTATCCTTCTATTCTGAATGACAGACCTGCTGGATAAAGGATTCTCAGCTTCATATTTTTTCTGTTCATCACATTGAAGTTTTCCTGCCATTCCTTTCTGGCCTGCCATGTTTCAGTGGATAGGTCTGCTACTAGACTTATGGGTCTCCCTTTGTAAGTTAGAGCCTGTTTATTCCTTGCTGCTTTCAGAATTTTCTCTTTATCCCTGTATTTTGCCAGTTTCATTATGATATGTCATGCAGAAGATCAATTCAAGTTATGTCTGAAGCAAGTTCTCTGTGCCTCTTGGATTTCAATGCCTTTTTCCTTCCCCAGATCAGGGAAGTTCTCAGCTATGATTTGTTCAAGTACACCTTCAGCCCCTTTCTCTCTCTCTTCCTCTTCTGGATTCCTATGATATGTATATTGTTCCATTTGATTGCATCACTTAGTTCTCTAATTCTCTCCCTGATAATCCTGAATTTTTTTCTTTGTTTTTCTCAGCTTCCTCTTTTTCAATAATTTTATCTTCTAATTCACCTATTCTCCCCTCTTCCTCTTCAATCCATGCTGTGCCACCTCCATTTTATTTTGCACCTCATTTATAGCATCTTTTAATTCATCATGACTATTTTTTAGTCTCTTGATCTCTGTAGCAATAGATTCGCTGCTGTCTTCTTTATCTTTTTCAAGCCCAACAAGTAATTTTATGACCATTATTCTAAATTCTTGTTTATTTATATTGTTTAAATTGGTTTTGATCAATTCATTAACTGCCACCCCTTCCTGAAATTTCTTTTGAAGAGGGTTCTTCCTTTTCATCATTTTGGCTAGTTTTCTGTCCCTTACGCATTTTAAAACCTTGTTGTGTGCTCTGCACCTGCAAGCACTGCTATATTAAAGGGAAGTCATACACTGTCTAGGCCTGGCCCTTCAGGAGGTGTTTTTTTGGAGATTGTTACTTGCTCTATTGTTGTGACTTTGGTTATTTTATTTCCCTACTTGTAGTGATATTTTGGACCCTCTACCAGGTGTGCTTTGATTTGTTCCTTGGAGTAGCCCTGTAAAGGAAAACCAACAGACAGACACAGAGGAGACAAAAACACCCAAACACACAAACAAACCAAACAAACCAATAAACAAAAACAAAGAACCAAAAACTAAAAACAAAAAACACCAACTACAAGTAAAGAAGAGGGTGGAGGTGGTGCTAATGGAAGATCATATACAAAGAGAGAAATGACAGGAGTTGGGGGAGGGATGGGGAAGAAAAAATAAACATTGACTAGGCAGAGAGACTAAAAGGCTTAATCCATAGAGATATAAAGGAAAATAAAGAAGGAGGAGGGTGGGGAACAAAAATAAACTTACCCAGACAGAGAAACTTATGGCTTGATTATTCCATAGAGAGAAAAGAATGTAAAGAAGGAGGTGTAGAACATGTATGAAGAGAATGGATTAAATATGTCTGTTTAGACAAACCACTAACCAAAGTAACCAGCCTAGAGGAGGGATGAGATAAGCAGGAGAAATTGAGGTAGAATATATCTATATATCCAGAATTGACCTAGAATTAATCCAGGCAATGCTGTAGCACTGGTCTAGAGGAGTTGTCCATCTGGTTAAAAGAATGTAAAGAAGGAGGTGTAGAACATGTATGAAGAGAATGGATTAAATATGTCTGTTTAGACAAACCACTAACCAAAGTAACCAGCCTAGAGGAGGGATGAGATAAGCAGGAGAAATTGAGGTAGAATATATCTATATATCCAGAATTGACCTAGAATTAATCCAGGCAATGCTGTAGCACTGGTCTAGAGGAGTTGTCCATCTGGTTAAACACGGTGTGTTCAGCTCCAGAAGATATGCAGTCACCCAGTGTGGAGGGCCATGGTTTGGTGTATGCTTGCCCCGACTCCATTCTGGGTCCCTTGGATGATCCCTGAAGCTCTGCCTTGGTGGTGGTGGGGGGAATGGCAATCCCCCAGTCTCTTTTCCATGGACCTGGACACGGTGGACTCCATTTGAGTCATCCTCACTGTGCCGCTGGTGGAGATGGGCAGTCCTTCTCGCTCCACCAACTACCCTGACCCTGCCCTTGGCTAGGATTCAAAGTACCGTTCTGTGCACTCTGGCACTGGGGAAGCTCCTCTCAGTGTGGCCCGATATGTGGTCCTGTCTGGCTTTGTCTGTGCCAGCACACTTCAAGGAGAGCCGTTGTATCCTACTGCAGACTACACTGCTGACCTCTCCACCAAGCCCTGGGGTGGCAGATGCAGGCAGGCTTTGTACTATTGCACAGCCCTCCAGGGAGCGGACTGCAACCCTGACCTACCACTGAACCCAAGGCTGGCTCCCCTTCTCACCAGGTGCATGAACAGGGAGCCAGTCCCTGGCTGAAGAAAGCCCCACAGCTAGAGATAGGATCCCTTTCAGTCCCAGACTGAGGTTTTTCTCTTCTCCAGACACGGTCCTACACTTCCCCAGCTGCTCTTTCTCTTCCCTTTGTCTCTCCACAGGAGGAGGATCCCTCTCCTCTGTGCCTACATGGTCTGTTTTATCTCCCTCAGTTTGCAATCACCCACCTGTCTTTTCTCAAGTTGTCCCATTTTCTTCCTGGTAGATTCAGTCTCTTTTCCTCCCAGACTCTTGGGGTACAAAATCCTTTGGCTTCAGCCCTTCTTTGTTTGAGAGACGTGGGATGTATAGATCCCCCTACTTCTCTGCCATGTTGGCCCCTTTTCCATGTCCTTTTTAATTTCTTCCTTAATTTCTTGATTAACCCACTCATTCTTTAGTATGATGTTCTTTAATATCCAAGTATCCATGGTCTTTCCATGTCTTTTCTTATGGTTGATTTTGAGTTTCATAGTGTTGTGTTCTGAAAATATGCACAGTATGATCTTCATCTTTTTCTCCCTTCAGAGAGTCCCCTTTAAAATTTATTGTCAGCCTGGTTTAGTGGTCACAAACTGCTTTAGTTTTTGTTTGTCTAGAAAACTTTCTATCTCTACTTCTTTCTTAAAACACAAAAATTTTTAATGTTTTCTTTATTTTTGACAGAAAGAGGGAGACAGAGCATGAGCGGAGGAGGGGCAGAGAGAGAGGGAGACACAGAATCTGAAGCAGGCTCCAGGCTCTGCACTGTCAGCACAGAGCCCAATGCAGGGCTCGAACTCACAGACCGCAAGATCATGACCTGAGCCGAAGTCAGATGCTCAACCGACTGAGCCACCCAGGGGCCCCTCTCTATCTCTACTTCTATTTTGAATAACAGCCTTGCTGGATAAAGAATTCTTGGTTGTATATTTTTCCAATTCAGCACACTGAACATACCCTGCCATTCCTTTCTAGCCTGCCAAGTTTCTGTGGGTAGGTCTGCTGCAAACCTGATCTGTCTTCCCTTGTAGATTAAGGACTTTTTTTTTCCTTGCTGCTTTCATAATTTTTCCTTGTCTGTGTATTTCGTGAATTTAATTGTGATATGTTTGTTGATGGTTGGTTTTTGTTGAATCTAATGGGAGTTGTCTGTGCCCCTGGATTTGGATGTTTGTGTCTTTCCCCAGGTTATAAAGTTTTCTGCTATGAATTACTCAAATAAACCTTCTACCCCTTTTTCTCTCTTCATCTTCTGGGACCCCTATGATTCTGATGTTATTCCTTTTTAATGAGTTACTTGTTCTCTAATTCTTGTATCGTGTTATTTTGCCTTAGTCTCCCTCTTTTTTTTTTCTGCTTCATTATTCTCTAGAAGTTTGTACTCTATATCGCTGATTCGCTGCTCTGCTTCATCCATCCTTGCTGCCCTGGCATCCATTCAAGATTGCAGATCAGTTATACCATTTTTTATTTCATCCTTACTAGTTTTTACTTATTTAACTCAGCAGAAAGGGATTCTAATCTATTTTCAACCTCAGCTAGTATTCTTATTATCGTGATTCTAAATTCTGGTGCAGACATCTTTCTTGTATCTGTGTTGATTAAGTCCCTAGCTGTCATTACTTCCTGTTCTTTCTTTTGGGGTGAATTCCTTCGTTTTGTCATTTTGAAGGAAGAAAATGAATTAATAAAGTAAAGAAAAAATTAAACAATTAAAAACAACACAAGAAAAATCAAATAAAGGATACTAGATCTTACGTGTGTTTTTGTGTGGTTGTTGAAAGAAACTTGATAGATTAGCGATAAAAGGGAAGGATAAGAAAAGGAAAAAAAGGACAAATAGAAAATGTTTGAAAATTTGATGATATGAATACAATAAAATAGAATAAAATGAAATGATGGAAGTAAAATAGAATATAAAAAGTTTACAAAAAAGTAAAAAAAATATAGTAGAAAAAATTAAAGGAAAATATTTTTAATAAAAAATGGAAAATAAAAATAATATTTTTCTCTTTCTGTATTTAAGAATAAGATAAGAAAACAAGTTGAATACATGGAGCAGCGAACAGAATCAAATATGATTGAAATTACATCCAGTTTCTCCTAGGAAAAAAAAAGAACAAAACTATGAAGCACTGTACAGTCTGTAGACTACGCAGGAGGAGAGACTTGTGGTGTTCCTGAAGAGCTCAGTTGGCCCAGTTGGGCGGGGTTTAATGTAATGGATCCACTCTCCACTAGGTGATGCTGTTTAGGTTACTGGTATGGATTGTGGCACATGTAGGCATGTATGCTAATATGCAGGAGGGGTAAAAATGGCATCACTTAGCTACCCAGTCTCTAGTATCAGAACTCTGTGCTCTCCCAACCGACAATCAAGCACATCTCCTTGGTCTCCAGCTTCTGTCCATTTCCCACTTCTACACCGTCTGTGACCAAGCTGTCAGTCTGCCATGAGGCACCTCCATCCTGAGTTTTATCTCAGATGAGGCTATGTTTCTCAACCCCCCCACTTCTAAGAGACTGCAGCTTTGACCCACTCTGACTCTCTGGGGTAAGGGAGTGCTAAGCAATGGCCACTTGCCAGCCCACCCCCAGGAATATTCGCCCACCCTGCCACTGCCAATGCCCAGAGACTGTGAGCAGTATCAGCGTTCCCTAGAAAATGTTAGTGTGATTGTGTAGCATCAGCATTTCAGGGATTATGGCAAATCACAACACCCATCTGGCACCAAGCTCTGCCTTTAATGTCCTTATTCCAACACCAGGGAATGTGGTTGGTCTCCAGGGTCTGCTGGGACCTTTGCCTGTGGGGACGCAGCAAAGCCTCTACCAAATGTCCTCCTAGTGGGGGAACCGCCTCTCCCTATGTGGCCTGAGGATGTCTCGTACCTCACTTTTTGCTCCTAGGGTTCACCCTTCCCACCAGAGCACCGCCAGGTATTGAGCTGCAGAGTTTCAGACTCTGCACTTCCCCTGTTTATAGAGACTTCATGGAATTTAAACTCTCCTTTTTTGTTCAGTCCCTTGCATACTCTTTCTTTTCTCTCTGGCTGCTTTCAAGCAGGTGTGAAGGATATTTTCTGTACTCTCCCCCGTCTCCATCCTCTTTCTGCAAGCAAATGCAGCTCCCTGCTCTCTGTGGCTTTTCTCTCCCCCAGTTCTCTTCTCTGCACCATGCACCTTGTGAGTTCTGTGGTTCAGGTTATGCATATTGTTGTTAAACCTTAAATCAGTTTTCTAGGTGTGCAAGATGGTTTAATGTCGATCTAGCTGCATTTTAGGGATGAGAGACACACAAAACATTTCCATGGTTTTCTGCCATCTTGGCCCCTTGCCTCAAGAATATTTATTCTTTTGATCCATAAGCATGGAATGTTTTTCCATTTCTTTGTGTCATCTTCAATTTCTTTCATCAGTTTTTTTGTTATAGTTTCAAGAGTACAGGTTTTTACCTCTTTCATTAGCTTTATTCCTAGTATCTTATTATTTTTGGTGGAATTGTGAATGGGCTTATTTCTTAATTTCTCTTTTTGCTGCTTTATTATTGGTATATAGAAATGCAACAGATTTCTGTACATTTATTTTGTGACTTTAATGAATTTGTTCAACAATTCTAGCAGTGTTTTGAAGGAGTCTTTCATGTTTTCTATATATAGTATCATATTCTCCACAAGAGTGAAAATTTTACTTCTTCCTACTGATTTGGATGTCTTTTGTCTCTTTGTGTTGTCTGGTTGCTGTGGCTAAGACTTCCAGTGCTGTGTTGAATAAAATTAATAAGAGTGGATACCACTGTTTTGTTCCTAGTCTTAGCTGGAAAAACCCTTAATTTTTCACCATTGAGTATAATCATAGCTGTGAGTTTTTCATATATGACCTTTATTATGTTGAAGTATGTTCCCTCTAAACCTACATTGTTAGAGTATTTATCATGAGGTGATAGTTGGTCAAATGCTTTCTCTGTATTTATTGAAATGATCATCTGGTTCTTGTTGTGTGGTGCATCACATTGAGTGATTTTTGAACATTTAAAATATTGTACACTCTCACACGCCTGGAAAATATCCAACTTCATGGTGGTGAATAAGTTTTTAAATGTATTATTGGAATCGGTTTGTTAATATTTTTTTTTTGTTTGCTGAAGACTTTGCATCTATGTTCATCAGATACTGGCCTGTAGTTTGTTTTCTTTCTTTGTAGGGTTTTTTTCCCCGGGTTTTAGCAAGAAGGTAATACTAGCCATGTAGAACAAATTCAGCTTTCATACCTCCTCAGTTTTTTGGATAGTTCAAGAAGAATGGGTGTTAACTATTCTTTAAATGTTTGGTAGAATTTGCCTGTGATGCCATCTGGCCTAGGACTTTTTATTGTTGTTTACTGATTCAATTTCACTGCTAGTAATAGGCTCAAATTTTCTATTTGTTCCTTCTCAGTTTTGGGAGGTGAAATGTTTATAGAAATCTAACCAGTTATTCTAGGTTGGCTAATTTGTTAGCATATAATTTTTTTATAATATTTTCTTATTATTTTTTGTTTTCTGTGATGTTTTGTTTTTATTTTTCCTCTTTTATTCTTTATTTGACTTGAGCCATATCTATTTATCTATCATCTATCTATCTGTCTATCTATCTTTCTTTTCTTTATGAGTCTGGCTAAAGATTTATCAATTTTGTTCATCTTATGAAAGAACTAGTTCCTAGTTTCCTTGAACTTTTTTTGAAAAGAATGAACTATTTCATTCATTTCTGGTCTAATATTTATTTCTTTTCTTCCTCTGGCTTTGGACTTTATTTTATTTTATTTTTGACTTTTTTTTTTTTTTAATCTCTAATTCCTGTAGGTGTAAGGTAAAGTAAAGTTGTTTATTTGAGATTTTTCTTGCTTTTTTAGGTAGACTTGTGTTGCTATAATCTTCCATTTTAGAACAGCTTTGTTGCAGCCCAAAGATTTTTGGATTATTGTGTTTTTATTTTTATTTGTCTCCATGCATTTTTTAAATTTCTTGATTGAACCATTCACTATTTGGTAGAAGATTATTTAATCTCCATGTTTGTATTTTTTTTCCATATATTTTTCTTGTGGTTGATTTCCAGTTTCTTACCATTGTGGTCAGAGAAGATATGTGGCACTATTTCAATCTTTTTTACTTTATTGAGACTAGTTTTGTGGAATAGCATATGATCTATTCTGGAAAATGTTTGATGTTCACTTGAAAAGAATGAGTTTTCTGCTGTTTGGGGATGAAAATTTCTGAGTATACCTGTTAGATCTACCTGGTTCAATGTGCTTTCAAAGCCACCATTTTCTTGTTGGTTTCCTGTCTGGATGATTTATTCATTGATGAAAGTGGGCATTAAAGTACCCTACTATTATTGTATTACTATTGATTTCTTCCTTTATGTTTGCTATTAGTTGCCTATCTATTTGGGTGTTCCCATGTTAGATGCATCAATATTTACTGTTGGTATATCTTATTGGATTTTTGTCTTTATGATTATGTAGTGTCTTTCTTTGTCTCTTATTACAGTCTTTGTTTTAAAATCTATTTTGTTTAGGGGTGCCTGGGTGGCTCAGTCAGTTAAGTGTCCAACTTTGGCTCAGGTCATGATCTCAGTTTGTGAGTTTGAGGCTTGCATTGGGCTCTGTGCTGACAGCTGGGACCTGGAACCTGCTTCGAATTCTGTGTGTGTGTGTGTGTGTGTGTGTGTGTGTGTGCCCTTCTTCCATTCACTTTCTGTCTCTCTCTCTCAAAAATAAAAAATTAAAAAAAATTAAACAATTAAAAATAAAAAATATATAATCTATTTTGTTTGATATAAGCATTGCTACCCCAGCTTTCTTTTTGTTTTGATTTGCTTGGCAAATGTTTTCCATCCCTTTCCTTTCAATCTGCATGAGACTTTAGGTCTGAAAATAGTCTCTAGTTGGCAGCATACAGATCAGTCTTGCTTTTTTGTTGCGGAACAAGCCGGAGACACCATAAGAATGTCCTGAAAGAAAGGGATAGAGCAGCAAGAAACTGAAAGCAGTTTCATTCCCAGGATAGAAGGCTGCCAGGGCTTCTTGCTGTCTCCAGAAGGACATCATATTGGTGCCAGGCCTGGCAAGAATGTTTTGTGTGGTGTCAGAAGTACTCACCACCCAGTATGGAATACACTGCAGGTGCAGGACCTGTCAAGATGCCAAATACTATGTTGTATGTGCTTGCTGTTATCAGACAATTTGCAAAAATAAAAGAGGCTTGATCCAGTGGACCGATGCTTCAGCTCCTGGAGAGTCTTAGCCCCCTGCTTTCCAATTCTCTCATCACTGCACCTTTAGGACCTGTCTCTCTACAGCTGGTACCGGAACAGGGACCTGAAGGTGGAAGTGTGCAGCATGCTGAAGAAATGCCAAAGGAATGAAGGGAACTTTAGATCCCTTTAGAGCTGGGGAAGCTCATCCTTCGGGATTTCTGCAGGCTAAGTATGGGGATTCACCTCACTAATTATAACTCACATATTCAGCTCTTGCAGACTCTATTAAAGAGCTCAGGGATAAAAGTGAAACATTTCGGGTTTGAGGGTTTGTTTTATTTAGTGAAGAAACATTGTTATAGGTTTATGCACTCTGGCAGAAATGCTTTGAATCAGAAACGATGGAATTTGGTTTTACGTGCTTTGGACCGTGCTCATCAACAAGGAGAAGTAATCCCTCTCTCTGTATGGTCTTAATGTAATTTAATTTCCCTGGCTTTACAGCCCTTGCAGTCAGAATCCGGGTAAGAAGGGGGCATTGGTCCTCGCAACCCTTCATGGCTGAAAGTGATCATGAGCTTGTAGATAATGAGGACTCAGAACCCAAGCCCCTACTCCCACCACCGCAGGAACAGAAATCTACAGGGCCTTGGGTTAATGGCCAAGAGATAGTTGCAGTTCAAGCTTCTGCTCCCCTGCCTCTCGCACTACCCCATGGCCCTGAGCTGGTCAACCCTTTTACAGAAACTAAATGTTCCACTTATTAAAAAAAAACAAAAAAACAAAACAGAAAAAAACAAACATTTATTGATACTTCCACTCAGAGCATCACAGTTCCTGTTTCCCCCATGATGCAGATGCTTCAACAAGCTACGCCTGCAGGGGACACTGAATGCCTGCTAGTATGCCTGGAGTTTATACTGTCAACATTACCCAAATTCTTCCTAATCAGCAGCCCTCAGGGAGGGCAATGATTTGATCATGTTCCTTTAAGTTTTAAAGTCATTAAGGATTTGAAACAGGCTTGTTTGAAACATTTGAAACAGAATATGGTGTTAATTCCCCTTATATGTTGGGATTGGTGTCTGGGTTTAGCAAATTCAGAGAGACTCATTCCATGGGATTTGGGAGGTGCTAGGTTGCACTGTCTTAAATGCTTCTGAATTTTTGCAATTTAGAACTTGGTGGGATGAAGAAGCACAGATACAGGCCTGGTGTAATGCTGCAACAAATCCTCTGGTGCCTATTACCTAAGAACAACTTACCGGAACTGAACAAGGATTTGGCATACAGGTTCAGCTTCAGTATGATGATCAATCAGTGATACAAGTTAAATTGTGCTGCCTTAATGCCTTGGAGAAAAAAGCTACCCCTGGACAGGCTATACCTTCTTTTGTTCAAGTCAAACAGAGTCCTAACGAGCCCAATGGAAATTTCATCGCTCCACTAAAGGATGTTATTATAAAAACTGTTTCTCAGGCAGGTTCACAGGATCTCCTCTTACAACTGCTGGCTTTTGATAATGCTAATAAATGCCAACAAACTTTACACCCAGTGAAGGCTCAAGGAGGTGACTTAACTGATTATTGAAAGGCCTGTCAAGATATTGGCTGAGAGGTCTATAAAATGGGGCTGCTGGCAGTGGCTATTCAAGGTACTGGACCTTGCAAACAGTCCAAGTGTTTTCGCTGTGGCAAATTGGGACATTATAAAAGGGATTGTCAACAGCCTAGTCGGAACAATCCCCATGATCTACCATGGCCCCCAGAACAAAATACTAAACCTCCTGGGTTATGCCCCCCAGTGCAATAAAGGCTACCATTTTGCAAATCAATGTAGATCGAAATTCCATAAGAATGGAGCTCCCCTGACATCTAGGTTGGGGAAATGGGATAATGCCCTCCCCCCCACAAGGGTCCGAATATAAACAATATGGGGGATCAGATTCCACATTGTTATCCTGTGAGCAACAGGGCTTATCACGCAAATCTGTCCATGACCTCCTCCATGTCACATGAGGGAGCGCTGCATTAGATATCCCTGCTCCAGATTCTCTGGTCCTCGAACCCTCCATGGGAATTTATAAGGTTAAAACTAGGATTTATGGCCCTCTTCCTGCAGGATCCATTGGCCTTCTTACTGGATGAAGTAGTCTTACATACAAGGGAGTTCGTGTCCACTTAGGAATTATAGATGCTGATTTTAAGGATGAAATTTTAGTAATTATTAGTACTTTTGTCCCTTATAGTGTCACGGCAGGAGATCGAATTGCCCAACTATTGTTGCCTTACATTGCTTTAAATTCCATGCCCGTAGAATGACAGGGAGGGTTTGGATCTACCAACAAACAGGTATTTTGGCAAACATTTCTGAAGGACAGAAGGCCTGAGATGACCTTACAAATTAATAGAAAGTTGTTTACTGGCCTGGTAGACTCAGGAGCTGATGTCAACATCATTGCTTCTAAGTTTTGGCCTAAGAATTGGCCACTTCGACCTGTATCCACAGTCTTTACAGGTGTAGGAAAAGCTACTGATATCCAACAGAGTGTTGAAATTTTTCTATGTAAAGGGCTTGAATGCCAGGCTGCTACTATCCAGACTTATGTTACTGATATAGCTATTAATCTGTGGGGAAGAGACCTATTAAGTCAAAGGGGAACATATATTAATATTCCTTATGTTTCCCCTGCTGCAACCAATATGATGTCCAAAATGAATTATAATCCATTAATAGGGCTTGGACAACAAGCAAATGGGCATTTGGAACCAATTGCTGCTGAA
Organism: Puma concolor; assembly: GCF_028749965.1. Classification (NCBI taxonomy): domain Eukaryota; kingdom Metazoa; phylum Chordata; class Mammalia; order Carnivora; family Felidae; genus Puma; species Puma concolor. The sequence continues at coordinate 153,831,516 of NC_141667.1, forward strand.
ATGCGGTCTCCTTATATGGGACTGGGATATCCTGTACAGAATCCAAATTTAGCGTAAGGGCCACTGTTTCTGAACAACGTTATGTTTTACCATTAAAATGGTTAACATCTTCCTTGGTGTGGGTGGAACAGTGGCCCCTTCTGAAGGAGAAATTAGAGGCTTTAAAGCAATTAGTGCAAGAACAATTGGATTCAGGTCATGTAGAAATGTCCACCAGTCCATGGAATTCTCCTGTGTTTGTGGTAAAGAAAAAATCTGGAAAATGGAGAATGTTGACTGACTTAAGAAAGGTAAATGAGGTTACACAACCTGTGGGAGCTTTGCAACCTGGGCTCCCTTCTCCTACTATGATTCCTCAGAACCAGTCATTAATTATAGTAGAGTTAAAAGATTGTTTTTTTCACAACTCTAATACAGCCAGATGATAGAGAAACATTTGCTTTTTGTGTACCTTCATACAATCATATGGCTCCTGTGAAACGCTATCAACGGAAAGTGTTTCCACAAGGTATGCTTAATAGCCCCACTATGTGTCAGCATTTTGTTAATCAGCTGCTTTCACAATTACACATTCAGTTTCCACAGGCATTGATTATCCATTACATGGATGATAATCTTTTTGCTGCAAAAACCCCTACACCGGTAGAAGATCTTTATCAGGCTGCTTGATTATTGTTACCCAAATATGGCCTAATAATAGCCGAGGATAAGCTTCAAACCCAAGATCCCTTCCTTTATCTTGGTGCAAAAATTCACAAGGCAAAAATCATTCCCAAAAAGTACAAATACTCTGAGATAATTTAAAAACTTTAAACAATTTTCAGAAGTTACTAGGAGATATAAATTGGTTGCAACCTGTTTTGGGAATACCGACTTAAACCTTATCTCATCTTTTCCAAACATTAGCCAGTGATCCCAACCTTAACAGCCCTAGGGTCCTCACAAAAAAGGCAGAGGCTGACCTCCAATGGATTGAAAATCATATTCAGAATTGTCATCTCACTTGTATTTGACTTAATGTTCCTAATCAATTATTGATTTTTCCTAGTCCACATTCTCCAACTGCGGTCTTACAGCAGGATGGGGGAATCATTGAATGGCTGTTTTTACCAAATAAGGACATTAAAATTCTTACCATACATCTGGATAAAATTGGGAATATAATTTGGAGAGGCCGATCCCAATTACATGTGCTTAATGGTGGTGATCCCTCCTCTATAATTATTCCTTTATCATATCAACAAATTGATGTGGCTTACCAAACTAATATATAATGGCAAATAGCCTTGTCCAATTACATAGGGAAATTAGACAATCACTATCCAAGAGATATTGTAATTTCTCAAGGTTACATTATGGATTTGGTCAAAGATAATTCAAGACCAGCCTTTGGCAGATGCTGAGACATATTTTACAGATGGAAACGGTCATGGTAAAGCTTCTATACATGGTCCTATTTCTAAGACACCCTATACATCTACCCAAAAGGCTGAATTAGCATCCATTAAAGAATTGTTGCATTTTGTACCTGCCTCCTTCAATACTGTAACAGATTCACAATATGTATGGTTAATTAACATCCTAAACATTGAAACTGCACATATCGTTCCACAAAATGAATTACATCATCTGTTTTTACATTTACAAGAATTAATACGGCATAGGCAACACCCTTTATATATCACTCATATTCGCAGTAATTCTAACCTTCCTGGCCCATTAGCCTAAGGAAATTCCATTGCTGATGACTTATTACAAGGCACCTTACAAATGGCACAACAGGAGCATATGCTTCACCATACTAATGCTCAAGGACTTGCCCATAGACAGGCTATATCACACGCTCAGTCAAAAGACATTGTTAGTGCCTGTCCTTGTTGCAACCCCCTCACTGTGGCTCCATACATCTCTGTAGTGAATCCTCATGGACTACAGGCAAATGAACTTTGGCAGTCTGAAGTTAGCCATATTCCTGCTTTTGGTAAACTCTCTTATGTGCATGTTACTGTGGATACCTTCTCTGGATATATATGGGCCCACAGCACGTACCGGAGAAAAGGCTATGCACGTTACTGCTCATTTCCTTGAAACCTTTACAAGTCTAGGTATCCCACAATGCATTAAAACTGATATGTATCTCATAAGGTGGCCCATTTCTTTGCAGCCTGACAAATTACTCATCTTACTGGCATGCCCTATAACCCTCAAGGTCAAGGGATCATAGAACACACTCATCAGGTACTTAAAAATATGTTAATTAAACAAAAAGGGGGAGAAGAAGAAGGACTTAGACTTACACCATGGGAACAATTACATCGTCCCTTATATACTTTACATTTCTTGGACATACAAGGACCCCATACATATCCTGCTGCTGAGGTACTCTGGCACAAGCAAAAGAATGAAGACTGTTCATCAGTCGGTATATTGGAAAGATGAGAAGGGATACTGGGAAAAGGGAGAGGTTGTTGTGTGGAGCAGAGGGTATGCTTATATCTCTACAGATTAAGGCTACCAGTGGTTACCCAGTCACCACTTGAAACCCAGGCATGAGCCAATCCAAGCCACCTCGGTTTGACCTGACCCCACTAGTCGAAGAGTTTCACCAAATGCCATCCAGAAACCAATAATTGTGCCCAATGTGCCACACCCTTTTCTGAGGTGCACTAGGACTTCTCAACCTCCTACTTGGGGACAAGTTAAGAGGCTGATTCATGATGTTGAAAAAATATTGATGCAGGCTCACAGCCCACAAACCCCTGCTCACCTTTTCCTTGCAATGGTTGGGGTTATCACTACTATGGTAAGTGCTGATAACTATACTTACTGGGCTTACATCCCTCATCCACCTGTCAATCAGGGCGTAGATTGGTATGACTCCCCCATGCCGGTATATACAAATGGCACTGAATGGACACCTGGGCCATTTGACAGCAGAGGACTGCATAGGCCAAATGAAGAAGGAACTGTTATGAATTATACTATAGGGATTGAAGGGTCTCCTATATGTTTTGGTTATGGGAAACACTGCCTCAAAAGTAAGCCTCAAGCATGGCTGTCTATTATTAAAAATGGGACCCAGCACAAACATATTTTCTTACTATCAGCCCATTCTCCAATTGGCTCCAATCTTAATGACACTCTTCCAATGCTTCCATCTTGTGCTACTCATACATTGTCAGAATGGAATGGATGGGTGACTTGGGAAGCATGTATAGGGGAGATAGGGCGAGTTCTTTTAAATACTTCCTAAGGAAGTGTCATTGATTGGAGCCCTAGGGGCTCAGCTCGCCTTAAAAATTCATTACAAAATCTACGATGGTGTGTTCATAATCATACTATCAGCACCACTGCTAATGGCTCAATTGTTTGGCACAGTGCGGGATTTTCTGCACTCAGTCCTCATTTACAACAAGGACCATTACAAAAGCATATTTGGAAATTAACTGATGCCCTCCACCAGGGTAGCACATATTGGAAGGGCACATATTATAAAAACAGCTCCAGCAATATTTCTACTTTATCTTTCATGGTCAATAGTATCCAGTACATACGGGCTTGTGTCCATTTGCCATATGTACTATTAAAAGGACATAGTTTGGAATGATTCTGAGACCCTTATAGGCTGTGTTTACTGCTCATTATATACTTGTCTTAACAATTCTATACCCTTTAATATGTCATCCAAAAGCTTATATTTACTTAGAGCTTGCACCAGCCTGTGTCTGCCAGTTCACATGTCTCAACCATGGCAACATTCTCCAGAAATGTATCTGATGGACCATGCTCTATGGCGAATTCTTCATTGATCCCAATGATTTGTTGGAATGCTTGTCGCAGCTATTAGAGGCATTATTGCTGTGACTGCTGCCACAGCTACTGCAGCTGTCTCGTTATACCAACCTGTGCAGACAGTACAACTTGTGCAACAATGGCATGAGAAATCACACCGACTTTGGAAGACACAATGGGACAGTGGCAGTAGACTGTCCAGTGAAATTGCAGACCTGCAACAGGCTGTGATACTGCTGGGAAATCAATTAGTGAGCCTACAAAGACAAATATCTTAAAATGTGATTGGAATGCTACATCAATAAGTGTAACCCTGTTACCATTTAATAACACTAAATTGCCACGGAATGATGTTAAGAGACACTTGCTTGGACATTCTAATGTGTCTATGGACATTCAACATCTGCAAGCAGAGATATAGGAGGCTTCCAAAACAAATCTGGACATGTTATCCAGTTCTAAGATCTTAGAAATTTTATCAGAGGGATTGGGAAAATTAAACCCTATAGAGCATGTTAAGATTTTTAGTTTCTCTACTACTATTCTGTTTGTATTAATATGCAGGGTATTTATCTTTGCATGTACAGTCTGGCGCCAGGGACGACGAGCCTGTCAACGAACCAACCGACAATTTGGGTTATGCAATGTCCTCCTACAGTCCATTGTATACAAACAAAAAGGGGGAGACATTGGAGAACAAGAAGCTGGAGGCACTGTAAGAATGTCCTGAAGGAAAGGGATGGAGCAGGAAGGAACTGAACGCTGTTTCATTCCCAGGACAGAAGGCCACGGGGACTGCACATTCTCTTCAGAAGGACATCATACCGGCACCAGGCCAGGGATAAGAATGTTTTGTCTGGTGCCAGATGTACTCATGACCCAGTATGGAATACACTGCAGGTGCAGGGCCTGTCAAGATGCCAAATACAATGTTGTATGTGCTTGCTGTTATCAGACAATTTGCAAAAATAAAAGAGGCTTGATCCAGGGGCCGATGATTCGGCTCCTGGAGTGTCTTAGCTCCCTGCTTTCCAATTCTCTCATCTCTGCACCTTTAGGCCTATCTCTCTACACTTTTTTATCCATTCAGTCACCCTATGTGTTTTGAATGGGGCATTTAGTCCATTTTGACTCAAGTAATTATTGGTAGTTAGGTACTTATTGTCATCTTGTTACTTGTTTTACAATCCTTTTTGTAGTTCTCTGTTTCTTCTCTTGCTGTCTTCCCTTATCATTTGATCGCTTTCTTCGGTGATATGCTTGGATATTTTCCTTTCTGTTTTTTCCTTTCCTTTCCTTTCCTTTCCTTTCCTTTCCTTTCCTTTCCTCTCCTCTCCTCTCCTCTCCTCTCCTCTCCTCTCCTCTCCTCTCCTCTTTTCTTTTCTTTTCTTTTCTTTTCATTTTTGTATATCTTTACAAGTTTTTGATTTGTGGCTAGTATTAGGTTGATGTATAACATTTTATGTATATAGCAGTCTATATTAAGGTGGTCACTTAAGTTTGAACCCATTCTAGAAGTGCTAAATTTTTATTCCTACACTTCCTACACATTCCTACACTACGTATATTATGCCATACTTTACATCCTTTTGTGATTTCCTTGACTAATATTTTTTAAACATTTTATTTATTTATTTATCTTAAGGAATCTGTACACCCAATGTGGGGCTTGAACTCACAACCTTGAGATCAAGAGTTGCATGGTCTTCCAACTGAGCTAGTCAGGTGCCCCTCATTGACTAATTTTTATAGATACAGTCCATTTACTGCTTTTGTGCTTTATCTTCTGTACTGTTTTTTAAATATACTAACCTATTACTTCTTTTATTATGTTTGTATTTATCTGTGAACTTTTTTCTTTTATTAGTTTGTGTACTCCTTCTCTTTCCACAGAATTCCCTTTAACATTTCTTGTAAGGCTGGTTTAGTGGTGATAAACTCCTTTAACTTTTGTTTGTCTGGGAAATTCTTTATTTCTCCTTCTATTATGAATGGTGACCTTGCTGGATAGAATATCTTTGGCTGCAGGTTTTTTTTTTTTTTTTTTTTTTCCTTTTAGCATTTTGAATATATCAGACCATTCACTTCTGGCCTGAAAACTTTCTGCTGAAAAATCAGCTGATAGCTTTATGAGGTTTCCTTATATATATTCCTTTCTTGTCTCTTGCTGCTTTCTTGTCTCTTTATCATTATTTTTTGACATTTTAATTATTCTGTGTCCTGATGTAAATCTCATTGGGTTGAATTTGTTGGGGGCTCTCTGTGCCTCCTCAATCTGCATGTGTGTTTCCTTCCCCAGATTAGGGAAATTTCAGGTATGATTTCTTCAAATAGATTTTATGCCCCCATTTTCTCTCTCTTCTCCTGGGATCCTTACAATGAAAATGTTTTTATACTTGATGGTGTCACTGAGTTCCCTTAACCTATTCTCATTTATTATTCTTTCTTTTTGCTGTTCAGCTTGATTGCCTTCCATTATTGTTTTCCAGGTCCCTGATCCATTCTTCTGCTTTCTTTAGTCTATTATTTATTCCTTCTAGGTATTTTTGACTTCAGTTATTGAGTTCTTCACTTCTGATTGGTTCTGTTTTTATAATTTCTATGTCTTTGTTGAAGGCCTCATTGATGTCCTCCCTTGTTTTTCTCAAGTCCAGTGAACTTCTTTATGACATCCCCCTTTAGTTTTATCTTTATCTTTATTCATTACTTTGAATTCTCTACTGACATATAGTTATCTCCCTTTCATTTATCGTTTTTTTTTTTTTTCTGTTATTTTGTCCTGATCTTTCTTTTGGGATATGTTATTCTGTCTCCTCATTTTGTCTCATTCTCTATTTCTATATATTAGGAAAGTAGTGGACTTATGAAGAAGTCCTATAGTATATTAGGATATCCTGTAGTAGAAGTCCTGTAGTATATTAGGATTAGATATAGTATATCTGTATATTAGGAAAGTAGTGGACTTATGAAGTCCTGTAGTGTCCTATAGTGCAATGTCCCTTGTTCACTAGAACCAGTTGCTTCAAGGATGTCTAACTGCATGTGCCCTACTGTTGTGGTTGAGACATGTTTGCCTTTAGTCCAGCTAGCTTCAATGACCCCTTTGCCTGTTGTGGGCAGGGTTTGGTCCTTGTGCTGTCAAGGACAACCTTGTGGGGCAACCTTGTGCTTATAGTTGAGTCAGACCAGGTGCCTTCCCTTAGCCCCTTTGCTGGATATGTGGGCATATCAAAATGCAGGGTTCTCTCTGTGCATTGCCCTATGAGAGGCCTTTAGTGATGAGCAGAACCTACAGTCAGAACAGATGTCTGCCCCTAATCTATCTGCTAGGGTTGCTGTGACCTTGAACTACAAGGCTCTTTTCTTGTGCTGTCCTTTGTAAGATTTTTGTTGGTGGGTGGGACTGGCAATCAGGTCAAATATCTATCCCAGCCCACTTCTGGGGCTATGATCAAACTGGTATATGTGGTTATCTTCCCCTTTCCCCAGGGCAAGAGTCACTTTGGAATGATGCTGGCCACTGTTAGGGCTGCTTGTGAAATGAGATGCAGTAGGTACTGCTTTGGAAGGACTCCTGCTGAGTGGGGCAGGTTGGATGGGGTGAATCTAATGGATAATGTGGGATGGGATATGTGGTGTTAGTGAGCTATGTGGAAAGTGTGGTGCTGGTTCTTACAAGTGTCTGGGTATCTAGGCTGGGTGGGAGGAGGGAAATGGTGCCTACAAGTTCTTTTATTCTTAGAGAAATCCCTTAAAAATCCATGCCCCTCTAGCACAAGTTCTGAGATTAGTAAATACATCTCCTTCTCATATACCCTAGGCACTTTTCAAACTGGTGCTTCTATGCTGTTTCTCCACTAGGTTGTTTGTTATACTTTCTATAAGGGTGAGGACAGTTTCCTATTGTCCTCCAGCTCTCCTAGCACCAAGCATGATGAATTTTAAAGTACCTGTAGTTATGCCCTACTGACTTCAAAAACTCATGCAGTTAAGCCCTGCCTGGTTTTCAAAGCCAAATATTACAAGGATTTGTCTTCCCAGTACAAGGGTCTGGGGTGCCTGGTGTGGGATCTGCTCCTCTCCCTTGTCCACGTTGGGGTGTCCCACTGGAGTTTGATTCCTGACCATTTTTCCACCCCTCTTAGCCTTCTAGATGTGACCTCCTGTCTAGGATTAACTGTGGAGAGAGTTGTGCCAGTCTTTGTGTCATTGTCTGGGTTAGTTGCATTGATGTGGCTGTTATCTAGGTGTATCCATGGGACAAGGTGAGCTTAGGATCCTCCTACTCTGCTATCTTCTGAGATTCCCTGATATATATGTTTTTAACATGGGTTAACTCCTCTTGTAAAGTAGAAACAGAATCCGATAAAATCCAGGCACATACTAGAAAGTTAAATGCAGTGTCCAATGATATCCATGGTTCTTTGATCTTTTTAGCTGACTGCCCCCAAGAATTCCTTCCTGGTTTGGGTCAATCCTCCTATTTGGATTCAGTATTTTTACTATTATTGGAATTCTTGTCCCTGTAAAACTTTGTGTCCTCTCTATAGTTTCATGTTATAAGGACACCACCCAAATAATGGTTACTCAACAATTTGAAATGATTTCTAAGGCTTATGACACCTCACACGAGGAAGATCCAAAAACTCCAGAAGACATTTGGCCTTAAAGGAACTTGACGGTAAAGCCTTTTTCCATTCTGGCACTCTTGTGGCTCAAATGTGGCCTAAAGCTCCTAAGGAAATCATTTTTCTCCTCTTGAAACATGCCACACTGGGAATGAGTCTTCCTGAAGAAAACAAGAGCAATAATCCTTGATGACTTAGCATCACTGCTTAATGTCAAGGAAACAAAGGAATATAAGAACAGCAGCCACTACCAGGCCAGGGGACAACCTAATCACACAAAGGACAACAATAACTAATCAGTGGTAAACTCCCAGTGCTGATTCAAAGGTAAAGATTGACCTGACACACATTGTTGAGTTCTATTTGCAAATGTAAACCCCTGTAAGCACTCCAATACCAGAGCAATGAAAGCCAGGGAACTAATGTTGACCCTGGCTGGCCCCATGACTCTGACGTGGACTCTGTCACCTCAAGATGACTTTTCCCCCAGTTGCTTGTTGAATTCCCCATTGTGTAAGCCCCTTCATGAATATGTATGTGCCCTCAGCTTAAAACTTCCCCAATTTTGCTGTTCAGGGAAACATTGCTTTGAGAAATACCCCAAATGTTCTCCTTACTTGTTACAAGCAAAACCTTTCTTTTCCATTCTGGCCTGGCTGTGTCTTTTGGCTTGACACCCACCAAGAGGTCAACCAAGTCTCAGGCAGCACTGCCTTCTGAAGGCTGATCAGGGATGCTTTCAGAGAAAGATCAAGATCAAAGGGGAAAATGTGACAAACTGGCATGACTAGAAACATTTTAAAATAGAGCCAGAGTGGCCACTGCAGAAAAGCTCACTTACCTGCCTTTGTATGAACTGGGATATAATCTTTGGATTGGGAAAATATCAGGTGTTTTAAGCAATTGCTGGACAAGTTGGAGAGCGGGGGTGGTAATGGACATCCTGATCACAAGACTGATGGTTGTGGACTTTCTGAAGATAGAATCAGTAGTCTATCAGTGTAACTTAGCTTGTCATCACACATAGAAAACTTTTTTTTCTGTTCTCCGACTCTTGTAATTTCCCCCTTCCTTTTTCCTCTTAGAAACTCCTTGCTTTTATCCTATAAGTGGGACACTATTTGGGTTTCTGCCTGAATCTGTGCTCACTGAATGGCAATTTTTGATTCTGAAATAAACACTCATTTGTCTATCATTGTGGCTCTTATTTTCAGGTTAACATTACACAAGTGTGGTACACTTGTTACAGTTAATATATCAATATAATACATTCTTATTAGCTAAAGTCCATACATCATTCAGACTTACTTACTTTTTTCCTAATGTGCTTTTTCTGTCCCACATGACGTCTAGTCATCAGTCCCAGGATCCCACATGACATCTAGTCATCAGTATGGTCTCTCTTTGTCTTTTATTTATTCACTCATTCTTTCATTCATTTATTCTAAGTAGGCTTCATGTCCAGTGTGGAGCCCAATGCCTGGGGCTCAAACGCACAACCCTGAGATCAAGACCTGAGCTGAGATCAAGACTTGGAAGCTTAACCTCTTTAGCCACACAAGCACCCCTCTCTTTGTCTTTTAGATACACATTTAGCTAGACTCCCTCCTTCCAGGCTCCCTTGTATTTTCATGATTTCTCCCATGGCCACCTCCTCTGCTCTCACAGGTGCCATTACAGTAACAGGACATGACTCCAGGGTCTCCCCTACAGCCTGAAGCTGTCTCCAGTCTCCAGATGTTCTGTCCAGCTGCTCCCTTGTGGCTGCCCTGAACTCAGTGAGACCCACACTACACTTGTGCTGATGTATTCTTTCCTCTTCACACCTCATCTCCTCACATCTCCTTCCTCCTGCCCATCTACTGCTGTTGGCTGGTTCTTGCAGGGTATCCCAGATGTGCTAGAAAGACAACATTGAAAGTCTGCTCCCCAAATCTCCAGTCTGCACTATGACCCTGACTGCCATTTGCTCCCCTTCACCCCACTGTGCTCCACCCTTCACCCCCCTGCCCTCCCTTCACTCCACGGCCCTTTTCCCTTCAACCCACTTCCCCTCCCTTCACCCCTTTGCCCCTCCCTTTGCCCTATTCTCCTCTCCCTTCACACACTGCTGCCTTCCCTTCACCACACTGCATTATTCCCTTCACGCCACTGCCCCCATCCCTTAACCACACTGCTCCCCTCCCATCAAAAAACTGTCCCCTCCCTTTACCCCACAGCCCCCTCTCCCTTTACCACATTGCCACTCTTCTGCATACTGCCCTCCTCCCTTTACCCCACTCCCCTCCTCTCTTAACCACACTGCCTCCCTCCCTTCACGACACTGCTTCTCTCCCTTCACCCCACTGCATCATTCCCTTAACCACACTGCCCCCCTCCCTTCACCCCACAGCCCCCTCTCCCTTTACGACACTGCTTCCCTCCCTTCACCACACTGCCCCCTCCCTTCACCCCACAGCTCCCTCTCCCTTTACCACACTGCCCTCCTCCCTTCACCACACTGCTCCCCTCCCTTCACTAAACTGCCCTCCTCCCTTCACCCTACTGCCCTCCTGCCTTCAGTACACTGCCCCCCTCCCTTCACCACACTGCCCTCTTCCCTTTACCACAGTGCCCTCCTCCCTTCACCACACTGCACCCCTCCCTTCACCACACTGCTCCCCTCCCTTCACCACACTGCCCTCCTCCCTTCACCACACTGCACCCCTCCCTTCACCACACTGCACCCCTCCCTTCACCACACTGCCCTCCTCCCATCACCGCACTGCCCCCCTCCCTTCACCCCACAGCCCCCTCTCCCTTTACCACACTGCCCTCCTCCCTTCACCCCACTGCCCTCCTGCCTTCACCACACTGCCCCCCTCCCTTCACCACACTGCCCTCCTCCCTTCATCCTACTGCCCTCCTGCCTTCACCACACTGCCCCCTCCCTTCACTCCACTGCCCCCTCTCTTTACCACACTGCCCTCCTGCCTTCACCACACTACCCTCCTCCCTTCACCCCACAGCTCCCTCTCCCTTTACCACACTGCCTGCCTCCCTTTACCATGCTGCTCCCCTCCCTTCACCACACTGCTTTCCTCCCTTCACACACTGCCCCCCTCCCTTCACCCCACTGTCCTCCTCCCTTCACTACATTTCCCCCCTCCCTTGACCACACTGCACCCCTCCCTTCACCCCCCTCCCTTTACCACACTGTCCCCCATCCACCCCACTCCCTCCTCCCTTCACCTCACTTCCCCCCCTTCACCCCACCATAGCAGAGCCATCTCTGAAAACACAAACCTGGTCTTACCATATCCCAATCCTAATTGACTCTGAAGGTAAATTTGAAGCTTGGTGCCACCCTGGCCTTGTTCTGTCCCTTTATATTCTACTTTTATTTTTCTGCCACATCTCACTTTATGGTTACTTCTCATAGCAGTCTTCCTACAGCCAGAGCACCAGCGTGCAAGAGCATCTGGCTTGGGAGTCCCCCGCAGACCAGGTTCAGCCATTGTCCACTGACAAAATCCACAGCAGAGAAACAAGTGTGTTGATACAGAAAAGGATTTTATTTCAGTGTGGCCAGCCCCAGGAAAACAGCGGGCTAACGTGTCAAAGATGTCTCCAAGTACTGAAAATACTTCCAGGTTTATTTTCTTTAAAGTTTATTTATGTATTTTGAGAGAGAGAGTTGGGGGAAGGGCAGAGAGAGGAAGACAGAGGATCAGAAGCAGACTTCACACTAACAGTGCAGAGCCTGACGCGGAACTCGAACTATCAACTGTGAAATCAAGACTTGAGCCCAAGTGGAGTCAGATGCTTAACTGACTGAGCCAGCCAGGTGCCCCCTTCCAGGTTTATATATGGAAAATGTGGGCCAAGGTGGGTGGGTACCTGCACAGGTGGGCAGCGAATGTCAAATCAATCATTGTCTTGGAGTCAGTCCTGGGTGGTGTCTTGGTGGCTCCGGGCAGTCCTCATTGCTTGAGGGGGTCATTTCAGGGGCTGCTTTACCTTCGGGGTCTTCCACCTGAGCCACGAGACAAGCCAGAAAGAACCCTACTAGAAAGTGTGAGGTCAGAGTGGAGGCAGCTGAAGCCCTCTTTCATTCCCTGACACATTCTCTCTGTGTTCCTCATCTGTCACCCTGTCCCAGCAGTAATTTAAAAGTTATTTGTGCAATTTATTATCTAACGCCTTAGACAAGCTGCTGGCTCAGCACACTATGAATGCCCAGACTACCTAACGGGCTACCTGGATGGGAGTCTTGGTCAGCTGGGTCTCCCTAAGCCTATTTCTGAACCATTGTGCATCACCTGTGAAATAATAATTGTGCCTCTTTTGCAGGATGATCCTGATGATTAGAGTTGACATGGGAAAAGATCGTCCAAGCTTTTCTCACTGAGATCCAGCGATTCCCGGGAAAAGTAAACACCAAGTCTCTTCCAGGTCATAGGATATTCTCCAACTTCTTTTTCTGCTTCTCAGTTCATCAACCATAGGGAGGGGCATGTTGTGGTTTAGGTCTTACACAGTGCATGTGCATTTCCCTTCTTAGTTCCAATGACCCCACCCAGTGCCGAGCTTGGGTTATGGGCTTTGCAGGCACAGCTGCACCTCTGACTACCCAGTCCAGGACGAGGGTCACTGCCCCTGAGGCACAGAGCAGTTAAATGAGCCCCAGGAAACAACTTAGAGCCATCAGAAAGTGGTGGGACTGGGAGTCAGGTCCCCTCAGGTCTCTCCACTACACTTTCATGCCTTTCTGGAAAACAGATGGAAAGACAGAGAGAGCCTGGAGAGGGGCAGGGGATTAGAGGTAGGAGAACTGAATGCCTTCAAGATGTCTGCAGTCAGCGCTTCCTTGCCTCCCATTTGAGGTTTGATCTAATTAACAAGACAGAAAGTGCACTAGAATACAAGATACCCAGAAATAGGGGCACCACCCAACTTCTGCTGTAGCCCTAAAAGCCATGCTCTGCCTTCCTCAAACAGCTGCTCCTCTGAGTACAGGGTCCATGGCACCAGGAGTTTGGGTCCATCAACGGGCATACGGCAACCAAGCCCAGGTGTCCTGGCCATCCATACGTTCTTCACCAACTGGCTGACGGCCAAGGTAGCAAAGGACAAGGGTAGACAATGAGGGCTGCTCCTACGTGCTCGCAGGGAAATCAGGTCTTCTTCCCAGAAAGTCTCCCCCTCGCCCGATTTCAAACCACACCAGGGTCTTCTGATTAGAAATGATTTTATTCTCCCTTCTCTAGATTTATCATGACTTCACCCTTACTCTCCAGGACCTGAAGCTCACCCAGGGCCACACCCTATGACCCAAGCCCTGATCTTGCCTGGAGGAAACAGACAAGCCAGAGCAGCCCCCAACCTCCACTGTCCCCAGGAGGACCTCCTCCAGGTGGAGGAGACTGAGCTCAGACTGGGGGAGGAGGACACTGTCTGGCTTTGCACAAGCCTTTGTGTCATAGATTCCTTCTTCCCAAGTGTCCATGATGATGCAGAAAAGGCACGTTCCTCCCTCCGCCTCTTCAAACCTAACCCAAAATCTCACCTCTACCAAGAAAAAAGTGACAAAAGTCATGTGTTCCATGTTCTCAGACTGTCCATCCTAACAGGAGAGCAACTGCATCTACTACCTTTATTCCCCCTCCAAGGGGAAGCCCTGGGGTGTGGTGGGGGCAGCGGTGACAAGTAAGGCATTCACTGCCACCCAGCCCCTCAATCCACTCAGCATGGCTACTTACAGTAGTTTGAGCATGAGGCACTTTGCAGTCTGTGCGGCAGGACATCAGGATTGGCAGAGTGGTCAACATCCAGCACAGATCCAAGCTCCTGGTAAGCACGGAAGGGGTCAGGACATGCCACCCTAAAATATGCCACTATAGGGTAAGTAAGATTTGGAGCTAAAGGAATTTGAGTTCCTACAATTCCTTATTTGCCTAAAAGCAGCCCCTCCCAAAAGAACTGACATCCTCAACCCCCTCACCTCCTTGGAGCTTCACCAAAAGTCAACCAAGGATGATGGGCTTTTATCACAGGAAAGGGGACTTGAAGTCAGAACCACACCCAGACAGACTTTGTTGGGAGGCTATTGTACCTCCCAACTATTCTCCTAAGGGCCCTAAGGGCCCATTTGTCAGTCAATAAAATCCTTTGTGTTTCCATAAGTACCCTTTCCCCACCCTTCTAAGAAGTCATTCCTTCTCCCAGAGCAAAGTGCCCCTCAGTCCCTCCCCAGCCCCTACTAAGAAGGTATAGAAGCCCCAAATTCTAACCACCAACTTGAATCACATTTTTCTATGATTTTATGTATATAAGTGGGTAAAAAAAAAAAAAAAAAAAAAAAACAAACCTGTCTTTTCCCTTGCTTATCGATATTTTGCCAATTTAATTTGGAGGTTCACAATTAATGAATAGAAGGTAGAGAGTTTTTTCTCCCCAGCAGTGCTCAGTGAGTACAAGCTGAGACCATGCACAGAAACTGGGTTTGGAAAGGTGGGGTGCAACAGGAAATGTGGGACTGGATAGACTGGGTGGTACAGATGACCATGAACCTGCAGGCAGGTCCCAGCCCTGGGTGAGAAAGACTCAGCTTCAGGAAGCAGTGCTCCCGCCATAAACCACAGAAGTGCTCTTAGAATAGGGAAAGATGGGACAAAATAGGCAGAGAGGGAAGGGTTACCTGAGCTCCCTGGGGAAAGGAAACACACAGATTTTGGAACAATGCTGGGAGCGGCTGACCACAACAAATCCCCTCAGGCATAACCTTCCTTTTAAGAATGTAACAGATACCACCACTCTCCCTCAGGTTCCCCTCAGGAATTTGACAATCAAAATACCTAGCTAAACCATAAAACATATGTTATACCTTATACGGGGTATGGTATGACCAGTCTGACTCTTCACACAATGGACTTGAGTCAATCAGGAATGGACAACCCAGTACCTAGAGTTGTTCAGCCGGTAAGGGTAGGACCTGAGAAGGAATAAGGGGGAAGGAAGAAGGTGCGGACCAGAACCTTATAAAACAAGGACGCTTCCCTATAGTCGCAGGCATTCACCTTCGAATGTGCCCTCTATAAAGACAGCGTTCATATTCTTCTTTTTTTTTTTTTTTAATGTTTATTTATTTTTGAGAGAAAGAGACAGAGCGTAAGCATGGGAGGGGAGGAGAGAGAGGGAGACAGAATCCGAAGCAGTCTCCAGGCTCCGAGCTGTCAGCACAGAGCCCAACGCAGGGCTCAAACCACCTGAACCAAAGTTGGAGGCCCAACGTACTGAGCCACCCAGGTGCCCATTAAAAAAAATTTTTTTTTAATGTTTATTCAGTTTTTGAGAGACAGAGAGAAAGCATGAACAGGGAAGGGGCAGAAAGGGGAGACAAGAATCGGAAGCAGTCTCCAGGCTTTGAGCTGTCAGCACAGAGCCTGATATGGGGCTGCAACTCACGAACCGTAAGATCATGACCTGAGCTGATTAAGACTAGATTAGAATCTTATACTCTAATTAATAAACTTTTGCCTACCACTCATTCTGTGTCCACCTCTTCATTTTTCGAAGTAGCAAGACAATGAATCCTGGGTATTGAGGTAAAAAATCCTGCAAGACTCTGAGGCTGGGAGAGCCTGGTGCAAGGACTGACACTGTGTCCCACCACTAACTGGCTGCCTGTGAATGAGCTGTTCAAGCCTGCTTGGGCTTCAGCTTCCTCATCAATGGAATGAACAGGCCAAGCCAGGCAATCTGAAGATGCCCAGTGGTTCTATAATCATCACTTCCAAGGGCAGGGATGCACCATGATGCAAATAGCATCACAAACCATTTCCCTCTGAGGAGACAGTGAACTCACTCTGGAGAACTCCATGCATGCTAATGTTTTGTCCTGTATCCCTCTTATTCCATTCTAAAATAGGAGACAGTATAAAAGGATTTTAAAATCAGTCCATAAATGAGGAGTCCCCACTCCCCATGCTGAGTTTTGTTCAGCTTGTGAAAGGCACATTCATACTCAAGGCAGTTTAATCTCAGGATGACAGGTAAGAGAGGGTGGGCAGCATGGGGTTTCAATCTTACCCCTCAGAGTGGAAACAATGGTTGAGCCTAGAGTTGGGAGAGAGGTCACTGATTTGGAACATAGCAGGCTCTGAATTGAGGAAAACAGGCCACCAGAATACTCTTCTCAGCCTGCTTCCCTGCCTCTCTAGGAGGTGGGCTTGGATAAACTCCTGCACAGAGTGATGCAGAACAGGAGGTATTAAGATGGGGGGTAGCTGGTAGTACAGAAGGATTGGGGTGCGGGGTGCGGGCAGGGAGGAAGGGAAGGAAGAGGGGCCTCCATTCCTTATCAGTCAACTCGAGGCACGAGTTATGGAAGTTGAGAGAGAAGAGGACAGGTGTTTGTTTAGGCTTCTGGGTGGACACCCAAGTGTGGAGCAGGGAAGCTTGTCAGGGACGCAGGCTTCTGGACCCCAGAGGCTGGGTGCTCATATGGGGACATCATGTCAACCTGTCCACCGTATGCTGCCTTGAGTACTGCCCAGATCATGGCACGGGTGTAGTCAGGGAGCCAGGGACACCCAGGGCCCATCCTAGGAGGCTCAACATTTTCTACAAAGCAGACGAGGCCTCTCTGCCAGACAGAGCAGGGAAGATTGCACCCATGCAGCATCTCAGAACCTCAGTGAGGGTTCATCTCACCTCTAAAGTTCAAGTTCCTGGCTCCCAATTCTTTACCCTATTGAGGTTCAGTCATTCTTGGAAGTCTGTCCTAAGAACCTCTTGTAGATAGTGCAGAGGTAATAAGGGATGTTCCTCCCACCCTCTTCTTCCTTCCCTAGGTGGGTGTGCAAAGTCAGCAAGGAGGGAAATGGCAGGACCCTGGCAGGCGGTGGGACTGGTGGGTGGCCAGTCTTCCTTGACCACAAGGGGGTGTCCTGAGTGGTGTAGCCCTGACCCATGGCTTCCCCTAGCTGTGGCTAGGGTTGGCTCTGGCTGACTCCATCATAGCAATGCCCTGGACACTCAAGGGACTCTGAGAATTTCAGCACAAGTTGAGAGGCTTGGAACAGAGCTCTTTTTTTTTTTTTTTTTTTTTTTTTTACATTTATTTATTGAGAGACAGAGAGGGACAGAGCATGAGCATGGGAGGGGCCAAGAGATGGGGAGACACAGAATCCAAAGCAGGCTCCAGGCTCTGAGCTGTCAGCACAGAGTCCAACGAGGGGCTTGAACTCACAAACCGAGAGATCATGACCTGAGCAGAAGTCGGACGCTTAACCAACTGAGCCACCCAGGCTTCCCACTTTTTTTTTTAATGTTTACTTTTTGTGAGGGGGGAGGGGCAGAAAAATTGGTGGGGTGAGGGGCAGAGAGAGAGGGAGACACAGAATCTGAAACAGGCCCCAGGATCTGAGCTATCAGCAGAACCCAACATGGGGCTCAAATCCATGAACTGTGAGATCATGACCTGAGCCAAAGTCAGACGCTTAACCAACTGAGCCACCCAGGCATCTCCAGAGCTCTGTCTTGAGCAGACCCAAATTTACTTTCATGATGAAAAGCCAACTCTAGGCCTGGCCAGCCATTAACTTGGCCATAGGGTTTATTTGGAACCAAAGTCTCTAACTCACTCAAGACTTTGTGCACCAGATACCTGGAGAGTTTGCTTTTGTTGCACAGAATTGGTCCCCTAAGGAAGTGGGAATCTAAGTGTGATGGTTGATTTTATGTGTCAGTGTGGTGGGGCCATGGTGGCCAGATATTCTGTCAAAAAAATTTTGGATGCTCCTGGGAAGGTGTTTTTGGATGAGATTAACACTTAAATCAGTTGATGTTGGCGCGTCTGAGTGGCTCAGTGGGTTAAGCACCCTATTCTTGATCTCAGCTCAGGTCTTGATCTCAGGGTGTTGGGCTTCCTACTGGGCATGGAGCCTACTTTAAAAAAATGTTAAATCAGTAGATGTTGAATAAAGCAGATTGCTCTCCATAATGTGGGTTGGCCGCAGCCAATCAGATGAAGGCCGCTATGGACTGACTGTTTGTACCCCCAGGACCCCAACCCTTCTGTACTCACTACCAGCTGCCATCCATCCTGATACCTCCTGTTCTGCACCACTCTGCACGGGTGCTTATCCAAGCCCACCTCCTAGAGAAGCAGGGAAGAAGGCTGAGAAGAAATTCTGGTGGCCTCTTTTCCTCAATTCAGAGCCTGCTATGCTCCAAATCAGGGACCTCTCTCCCAACTCTAGGCTCAACCCGCTAAAATTTATATGTTGGAAACTAATCCCCAGTGTAATGGTATGAGGAAGTGGAGCCTTGGGAGGTGATTAGGTCATGAGCCTCATGATAGGATTAGTGCCCTTATATACAAATCCAGAGAGCCCCCTCACGTCTTCTACCATATGAGGACACAGCAAGCAGGTGGCTGCTTATGAACCAGGAAGTGGGTTCTCACCAGACACCAGATGTGCTGGAGCCTCCATCTTGTACTTCCCAAACTCCATAACTGTGAGAAATCAGTGTTTGCCACCCAGTCTCTGGCACTTTTATTACTGAAGCCCAAACTGACTGAGACAAAAGCCTTAATAAAAGATTGACCTTTCCTAAGAAAGAAGGAATTCTGCTAGCAGACTGCCTTTACACTAGAACTGCAAGTTTTCCTGAGTGTCCAGATGGACAGCATGCCCTGTAGGTTTTAGATTTGCCAGCTCTGGAAATTATGTGAGCAATTTCCTTAACATAAATGCCTTTCTTGGGGTGTCTGAGTGGCTCAGTCAGTTGAGAGCTTGACTTCAGTTCAGTTCATGATCTTATGGTTCGTGGGTTTGAGCCCCACGTTGGGCTTTGCACTGACAGAACAGAGCTTGCTTCCAGTTCTCTGTCTCTCTCTCTCTCTGTCCCTCCCCTGTTCACACTCTCTCAAAAAAGAAATAAACATTAAAAAAAAAGAATTTAAATTTGGGAGGGGGACAAAACATAAGACACTCTTAAATATAGAGAACAAACAGAGGGTTACTGGAGGGGTCATGGGAGTGCGGATGGGCTAAATGGGTAAGGGGCACTAAAGAATCTACTCCTAAAATCATAGTTGCACTATATGCTAATTAACTTGGATGTAAATTTAAAAAATAAATTTTAAATGAATAAATAAATCCCTTTCTCTCTATATATATATGTATATATATGCACATACACATCCTGTATTGGTGACATTTCTGTGGAAAATCCTGATAGTTAAGATTTTTCACTTTGGGTGGCTTAGTTGGTTAAATGTCTGACTTCAGCTCAGGTCATGATCTTACGGCTCGTAAGACTGAGTCCCGCATCTGGCTCTGTGCTGACAGCTCAGAGCCTGGACCCTGCTTCAGATTCTGTGTCCCCCTTGCTCTGTGCTCCTTCCCTGCACACTGTTTGTCTTTGTCTCTCTCTCTCTCAAAAAACAAACAAAAAAAACCATTAAAAATTAAAAAAAAAAAAAAAAGGTTTTTCATGTTTTACTTAAGCAATCTCTACACTCAACATGGGGCCAGAATTCACAACCTCAAGATCAAGTCATACTCTCCACTGAGCCAGCCAGGTGCCCCTCTTGATAGATACTGTTAAAAAAAAAGGAGTGTTTGGGTGGCTCAGTAGGTTAAGCGTCCGACTCTTGATTTTGGCTCAGGTCATGATCTCATGAGGGACTCGAGGGATCGAGTCCCATATCAGGCTCTGGGCAGACACCTTGGAGCCTGCTTGGAATTCTCTCTCTGCCCACCCACTGCTCCCCCTCCCCCAAGTAAAGAAACTTTTTTTTAAAGAAAAAACCTCTCAGCTGAGTAAGTTTAAAGATCTAATTGACTGTATTCAATGACTTGACTTAGGCAGCTCACCATCTAGCAAGCAGAAGCGATCTCTGATCTCTGAGGACCTGTACAATATGAAAGGCTTTAATAGGCAGAAAGGGGCCGGGACAAGGATGTCATAAACAAAAGAAATTATTATTTCAGTTAATCACCTTCTTCTGCGGAAAGGGTGGGTTTGCCTTACTAGTGTTGATCAGGAAATTCCAGACTGAGTGGTTTAAAATTCTATTCCTGGGAGAAATCGAAATTAATTTGGTTGGTTATTAAGTTTTGATGGTGCTTAGCAAGAGTGACTCCACTTGGGGCCCATTATTTCCTTTTAACAACACAACGAGGTATCAGTCTGTCTCTCCTCTCTCCACTTCACGGTGCAAAGCCAGGGATCCTGGCCCAGCAGCAGGTATCCTGGGCGCTTTCCCTTAGATGCCTCTGATCTTAGACAAAACCAAACGGCCCCCACCTGCCGAGGAAGGTTTTGGGTAACTCATCACATTTCCTTCAGGTTTAACACTCCAGACTCTTGACTGAAGAGAATCATTTCCTGGGGGAGCATCTCTTTACTGTGGAAAACCAGATGGTTAAGGGCAGTTTTAATTTGCCAGAGACGTAGGACATTATCAATTAACTGGCTGGTTTTGATTTTAATCCTCACTTGAAAGAATCAGATTCTCAGTAATCACCATAATGAGTTGAATGGGGACCCCTTGATGATCTGTTCCCTGAAACTTGTGAATGTCACCTTGTTTGGAGAAAGGGGTCTTTGCAGACTAATTAAATTAAGGTTTTTGACATGAGACCCTCAAGGATTACCTGGGTTGGTCCTAATTCCAATGAGAGTTTATAAGAGCAGAAGATGTGAAGAAGAGGCCTTGACAAGACAGAATTTGGGCTGATGCAGTCACAAGCCAAGGGATACCTGGAGCCACCAGAAGCTGGTGTAACCCATGGATGTCACAACAAATTATCACAAACTGGGTGGCTTAAAACATCCAGAATGTGTCCTCTCACAGTTCTGGAGGCCTGAAGTCTGAAATCAAGGTGTTGAAGGCTCTAGGGTCTGATCATTTCTTGCATCTTCCAGCTTCTATTGGCTTGAGACTTTCCTCAGCTTGTGGCTTCTCACTCGATCTCTGCCTGTGCCTGATATAGCGTTCTCCCATGTGTCCCCCCTGCTGTGTCTCTTAAGAACACTTTTTGGATTTCAGGCCCACACACGTAATTCAGGATCATCTATTCTCAAAATTTTTAACTTCATTACATCAGCAAAGACCTTTTTTCTAAACAGGTCATGTTCACAGGTTCTGGGGGTTAGGACATGGACATATCTTTTTGAGGGACGAAACTGAGCCCTTTCATCCCCATACAGTTTCCCACTGTTTTCTCTTACATGGGGCCATGTTTTGTTTTTAAGTTTTTATTTTAATTTCAGTTGGTTAACATACAGTGTAATATTAGTTTCAGATCTACAATATAGTGATTCAGCATTTCATACAACACCTGGTGCTCATCACAAGTGCAACCTTGATCACCATCATATATTTAACACCTGGGGCCAGGTTTTAACCCCATTTTATATGCAGTTTGTTGTTATCTTGCTTATACCAGATTCTCAGGAATCCTGAATGACCGTTCTTTCTCCCAAGACTACTTACTCTAACTTGGGATTTCACTCCTAACAGTGAAACCTATGGAGCCTCAAAATTAACAACTCAAGAAATAGGTGTCGGCAAGGATGAACAGAAAGGGGAACCCTCTTGCACTGCTGGTGGGAATGTAAACTGGCACAGCCACTCTAGAAAACAGTATGGAATTTCCCCAAAAAGTTAAAAATAGAGCTACCCTAACATCCAGCAATTGCACTGCTAGATATTTACCCAAAGGATACAAAAATGCTGATTCGAAGGGACACATGCCCAATGTTTACAGCAGTGCTATCGACAATAGCCAAAGTATGGAAAGAACCCAAATGCCTGGATAAAGATGTGTGTATATATATATACATGGATTATTACTCATCCATAAAAGAAAACCTTGCCATTTGCAACAATGTGGATGGAGCTAGAGTATTATACTAAGCAAAATAAGTCAGTCAGAGAAAAGTACCATATGATTTCACTCTTATGTGGAACTTAAGAAACAAAATAAACATGGAAAAAAGAGAGGCAAACCAAGAAACACTCTTAACAATGGAGAGCAACTTGATGGTTACCAGATGGGAGGCAGGTGGGAGATAGCTTAAATAGGGGATGGGAATTAAGGAGAGCACTTGTGGTAAGCACCAGGTGTTGTATATAAGTATTGAATCACTAAATTCTACACCTGAAACTAATATTACACTATGTTATCTAACAAATTTAAATAAAAGCTTTAAAAAAAAAAAAAAAAAAGAAACCTATGGAGCCTAGCTGGTTAGTGAGGGTGAATTTTGTGGCTACTTTAGGTACAGGGAGTCCCAGGAAGAGCATTCAGATGTGGCCACTGGCCCAAATGGTCCTGCATTATATCAGCCACTGGGGTCTTGCTATCAGAACCCTGACCAGGGCGTTTATGAGTCTCACATTCTAATGTTCTACTTGCTGGCTCTCCATGAGGCAAACTCCTTTTTTATCTCCTCTCTACTATTTCTATCCCTTGAGACTTTTAATAATGTGTTCCTGTGCTTGGGGATATGCTGAAGGTCTCATTTCCAAGGGTTTTGTGGATAAACTGTGACTTGAAAATGTGTTGGAAGACCTGTTGGCTGGGAATAGGAAACTGAGTCAAAAAGATGAACTTTGGCCTAACTTATTTCATGTCTTAAAAGCTTCTGTACCTGATCTGCTTCAGAATGAGGTGCTAGAGAATCTCAGACTCTCCCTGAATCTCCTACCTTTCCTGTGACTCTGCTACTTGGTAGAGAGCTTTGTGCAATGTGGCATCACGAAGATTCCCCAGTGCTCCTTTCCTGGCCAGCCTGCCTTCTTGAGCACATGTCTTAACATGTAGTCTTGATGCAAGGAGCACCAGTGGGCCGGACCATCACTTTTAAGACAAAACAGGATCAACTTTTGTTGCCAAAAGACAACGTGCCTGGGCTTGATAGGATTGGGGGTCATCCAATCCCCTACATTACACTGCAAACAGAAGAGCTTGTGCATGGTCCAAATTCTGCTTTTGGTGGAGGAAGGAAACCATCTCAGGGAAGAAGAGCAACTTGGACCAACGTCCAAGTCCAAGGCAGGTGTGGACTTGCGCCTTCTCTCCCATCAGTGTTATAGCGTGACTTAGGAATGGCAAGAGTTCAGGAGACAAAGGATGCACTAAAAAATGGCCAAAGTTCAGTGAAATAGCTATGGTGTAACCAGGAGTGCAACTTACCCGTGGTGTAGAGAGAGTGACTTCCTTTCTCTTCCAGAGAAGGCTCAGATCAGATGACGGAAACTATCTGAGACATAAAGGTTTCACACAGGGATGTCTGATGTCCAGAAGGAACATTTTCAAGATCATTATAACTGAAGCCCTACTGTTCTGGCCTGTTGACTGACCATCTCTCTCAGCTGTGCATTTTACTTTTTTAACTAAAATTAAAAGTCTAACACGAATATTAATTCAGTGAGTTTTTATTATGCACCTGTTCAGTTTGTGGGAACAATGCCAAGGGATCAGAGGAACAGAGAGGGCAGATGCTTCTCAGACGAGAAGTCTCGTCTCCTGAACCTCCATGGACAGGTAGAGACCCCTCACCTGCCTGCCCAGTGCCCACAGAGGGAGGGAGGAACCAAGTGGGCCAGCCCTCCTATTACCTGCAGCTTTCCGCAATGCAGGCAGCCCTGGCTTCTTCTGCACAGATGAACCTGGGATTTGAGCTACATCACCCATGACGGTTCCCAGGAGCAATGTCAACTCCTGGTTTGCTGGGCGCCTTGGTCAGCTTTGGGTCAGGGAATCGGAGGCTGCCTCATGATGTCTGATTGATACTCAAGAAACACACAGCCTCTCTTTAGGTTTCAGTTCTGTTACATTCCACTTGTTCCTTACTTACAATCAGATTTCACACATAAAATACACCAGGTAAGTGAAGCAATGCTCCTTGTAGACGTGTCTTAAGTGGGTGGGTTAATACACTCACCAATGGACCTTTGGGCAAAAGCACAGCTGGACGAGACAAATGTGCGCAGCGTCTGGCTTCTATTTGGAATTTTCCACTTTCTTATTAGCCTTAAAAGATCTGGGGGTTTATTTTCCCCGTTTCCTGGCAGATTGATACAAGAGGCAAATTCTTCTGAAACAAAGAGCCCCAATAGTTTATTTATTACTGAGGGTAGGACCAAATGGTTTTATGACACTTACTGTTCCTGGGTATGAAGCTGCCCTTACACAGGCACAGCCATCATTTAACTATAGGACCTTGGCACTCTCTCACTGGGTCTGGGGGAGTGGTGTCTTGACAGGACAATGAAGTGAATGACAAGAAGACACTGGCAGGTGTATAAATAATACAGAACACCTGACCGGTCGCTGGCTTTTACAACTGGCCACAGCTGCTCACCAGTCCCCAGGCCTTCTCGTCACTGGGCCTAGTAGACATGGTCAGTTCTCCCAGAAGCATTAAGACCACAGCCATCCGTGCCTGAGATTCCACTCCCCATCCAGAATGCCAGGCTACAAACTTTGAAGGCTCTTGTGCAGAGGACACCCCACCCTGAAAGCAGCAGCTTGGGTCTGAATCGTGCTTCTGGTTGAAGAAAGAGCTAGCTACAGTGTTTGTATTGGTCCTTGTGTGGATTGGGGATGAGAGCATTACGTGACCATGTGGTATTGTGGGCTGAACTGTGTCCCCAACCCCCACAACTCTAACCCTGGCACACTGGAGTGTGACCTTCTTTGGAACTGAGGCCACGGCAGGTGTAATTAGTTAAGATGGGAGTCTACGGGAGTAGGACGGGCAGACCTTAGATATGGATGCATTCCTTCCAGAAAGGGACAGACACACACACAGAGCACCATGTGAGAATACAGCAGAGCTGGGGTGATGCTTCTGGAAGCCATGCAGTACCAACAATTGCCAGCAAGCCCTGGGGTGCGGGGGCAGGTGACAGGCGACGCATGAAATAGACCCTCCCCTGGGAGGGGCCACCCTGATCTTGGACTTGTGCCTTCAGAACTGAGATGATGCCTTTGTTGTTTAAGGCATCTGGTTTCTGCAGGAGCCCTTGCAAACGACCACAACCAGCACACTAAGTCACATACGCACAGCATGAGCATGACTTCACGTGAGGTTCTGGTTTCCCGGCTCAGCTCACCCAGACAAACACAACAGGACACCCTCACTGGGGGCTGAGCCCCCCCCCTTCCTGGACTCGATGGACTGCACGTCCACCCAAAACCACCTATGAAGACCCTTCAAGGGTACAAAGAAACAGCATTTAGGGGTGGGTGTGCTACAGTTTAAAATGGGGCTTTGCCTTAGATAAGCTCCTGTTCCCTAATAAGCAGACATCATCACAAATAAAAGGGTAGGAGTTTCCCTTCTGCAGGAGCTATAAAGCCCCCCAGCACGGTTTGAGCCTGAAAAGGGCTGCCTGATAGCAGTGGGTTGTTTCTATGGGCCAAGAGGTGATGGAGACTCAGCCTTCTGATGACAGGATGCGGCCTGGTGTTTGGCCCTGTGGTCACAGGCCCACAGGCCGCACCCTGCCTTATTGCCACCCTCAGCCCATCAGCACACCCCAAGCTTCTTGCTGCCGGACAGTAGTGCAGGTACCCCCAGACCTCAGTACAGGGGAAGGGAGTGTACTTTGGCTGGCAAGGGCCAGACCCCGGGGGGTGGTCCCATCCCTCCCTGCCAGGGAAGCTCTGGAGGGACGGTTCTCTAGGACCTGCAAAGATGAAGAGTCACAGCTGGTGGAGACGCGCCCTCCCTGCTTTTTGGCACGGCCGAGACAGAGCGCATGCTCAGTCGGCCACTATCTCATTTCTACCTGAGAGCGAAGGGTGGGAGGACGGAGCTTCTGTCCCGGGCAGGTGCACCGCGGGAGGGGCCAGGCCGGGCCGCCTCAGTAGGAGTTGAGGGCCTGCTTGGAGCGGCGCTTCAAGTGCAGGCGCTGGTGGCGAAGCAGGTCGCAGTTCTGAGAGAAGCTCTTGACGCAGTAGCGGCACTGGAAGGGCTGCGCCGTGCCCCGCAGGTGCGCGCTGCTGCGGTGCCGCGCCAGGTGCTCCGGCCGCTGGAACGCCCGCCCGCAGTCGCAGCACTGGAAGGATAGCAGGCCGCCCGGGCCCCCGCCCACGGCTCCCGCCGCGTTCGGCTCGGTCTTCGGCACCGGCTCCAGTCCACCCGTCGGCAGGTGTATCCGCCTGTGCGACAGCAGGTGCGAGTTGAGGCGGAAGCTCTTCCCGCAGGCGCCGCAGCGGTAGGGCTTCTGCGCCTCGTGGCTCTCCAGGTGCCCGTCCAGGTCCTCGCTGTCGCTGAACAGCTCCCCGCACACCGAGCACTCGTGCGGCTTCTGCTCCCTGCGGCTGCGCAGGTGCCGGATGAAATTGACCCTCCAGCGGAAGATCTTCCCGCAGTTGGGGCAGATGTAGGACTTTTTGGATGACGTCTGCACCTCGTCCCCGGGCTCTGCGCCGCTGCGGTGGGAGGCGGGGAGGCTGCGCGGCTTCTCGGCGGGGCCCCGCGGCTCATCAGTGCAGTAAGGGCTGAGCTGGGAGTCCTCGTCTCCGGAGCTGGACAGGACGATCTCGATGGTCACCTCCTCGTCCAGGCCGTTTTCGGGGGTCAGCGCGTCCCCTCCGGCTACAGGGAAGCCACGCGGAAGTTCATTCAGTGCTGCTGCCCATGCCACAGCCCTGCCCCTGCAAAGGCTCCCCAGGGAGGTTCAGAGTGGATTCTCTTCCCCTTCCCTGTCCTGTTCCCTTAAGGCCCCATCACACAATCCTTTCCTTCCTCCTTTTCTAGGCAGAGACCCCTACAAGCTCTAAAGACTTTGTATTCGTCAGTGTGAAGTCTTGGCCATTTACACATCAGTTAACACCACTTACCTAATGTCATAGGGCACGTTAAAGCTGTCAGGAAAGAGAAAGACACCATATTCTAGAAAGGCAGTGCCAGGAAGGTACCAGCTACCATGTGCTGAGCACTGACAAGCTCCAGGGGCTCTGTGGCACTTGTGACATGAACAGCCCTGTTTGTTCCTGGACATAAGTCCCTGATGTATTATTTGCCAAATTATATACACGCACAAACTTGGGTGACACACTCTGGGCTCAGGGTTGAAGGGGAGTCAGGCTCGTTGCGCTGACCTCAGGGCTGTTCAACAGTACCCTACACCCAGGTCAGCTTTCCCTCAGTGTCACCTCTGACGCCTGCCAGCCGCCCCCAGTGGTGATGGGTAGAGCTGCTCTGTACTTTAGACTGCAGCGGACAGACTCCATGAATCCTGAGTCTGTGATGTTGGAAGATGGGTGGGGAGTGGGGTGAAGTTGTAGCCCCAGGCCCACCACGCAGCTCCCCATCTGGTCTGTTTCCTCACTGTGTGAGATGTGGGACTGAGGCGGGGGGGCGGGGAGTGCTGCGAGACCCCCTTGAGGTCTTAGCAGGAATTGAGATGTTAGCAGAAATATGCCGATTCTGGATTTAGTCTCTGGAGGAAGGAGCACTCTGTGAGGTTAGGGAACCTGAGGGTGGGTGGAGCTGGAGATACAGAAGCAGGGCAGGAGTACCCAGAAGCCACAGAGCATGGGGCAGACACCAGGCAGCAGCAGGGCCATGAAGCACTTGTTCCTAAGGGGACTAGGGTAAGGGGACACAGCACAACATGAGACTGGGGAATAAAGACTTGAGAACCTGGAAAATTCCCACTTTTATCCACACTGAAAAAATTACAAAGTATGCTCTGGAGAGAATGCCCAAGTGGCCGGATAACCATTTGGTAAAGGGATTCTGGGTGTAACCCACGGAGGGGAGGCAATCCAGGAAAGAGCTGCGGAGGACCCTCTGGTCTGGTGACCTGAACGCCTGTGAACTGCACTGTGAGCAGGGACGCTGCCGACTCAGACTAAACAGCAAGAGACCTTAGGAAGGCCGTCAGACTTCTGGGATTCCACAGAGAAGTCCAGCAGAGCTATCTGGAGACACATGGCAGTCGGCCTTGATGAAAGAGGGCTGGCTCCAATGGCCGTCCCCAGGTAGACAGGATGCTACAGCAGCCTGGGGCCCAAGGGCGATCAGAGTGCTGGCCAGAGATTGATACCAAGCCTTAAGTTCAAGTTTATTTATTTTTGAGAGAGAGAGAATGAATGAGTGTGCACATGAGCAGGGGAGGGGCAGAGAGAGAGAGAGAGAGAGACACAGGGAAGGAGAGAGACAGAATACCAAGAGGGTTCTGTGCTGACTCAGCACAGAACCCAACTTGGTGCTCAAACTCATGACCATGAGATCACGACCTGAGCCAATATAAAGAGTCAGACGTTTAACACACTGAGCCACCCAGGTGCCCCAAACTTTCTTTTTTAAAAAAATTTTTAATGTTTATTTTTGAGAGAGAGACAGAGTGCAAGCAGGGGAGGGGCAGAGAGCGGGAGGCACAGAATCTGAAGCAGGCTCCAGGCTCTGAGCTGTCAATACAGAGCCCGGCGTGGGGCTCAAACTCATGAACCACGAGATCATGATTTGAGCCGAAGTCGGACCCTTAACCAACTGAGCCACCCAGGCGCCCCAAGCCTTAAGTTCTAATGGAATTTGCCCTACTGGGCCTCAAACTTGCTTGGGAACCTTTCTTCTTCCCAATTTTCCCCTTTTGGGATGAAAAGGTCTATCCTGTGCCAGCCTGAGCACTGCACTTTGAGAAGTACAGCACTGGACGTGTGGTTTCACAGATTCACAGCCAGAGAGGATGTGCCTTGGGTCTCACCTCTACCTGATCTACAGGACATTCAGATAAGGTTACGGATGCAGAGCTGGTGCTGGAAGAGATTAAGGGATGTCCAGAGAGGGTGAATACACTTTGCATGGGAAGAGAACATGGACTTTGTAGGACACGAGGGTGGAATGAGCTGAACTGCAGCCCCTTAAAAATCCATAGATCCAAGTCCTAACCCCAGTACCTTCGAATAGGAGCATATTTGGAAATAAGGCATTTCAAGAGGGAATTAAGTTAAAATGAGGTCATTAGGGCAGGACCTGCTCCACCAGGTGTCCTTGTAAGAAGATTGGGGCACAGACACTCAGAGATGGATTGCGAGAAGACACAGGGAGGAGACTGCCATCCACAAGCCAAGAAGAGGGAGGGGGGCTCAGAAGCCCACCATGCGGCCACCTTCATCCTAGCCATGCAGCCTCCAGAATTCTGAGAAAATCCACCCTTGTTTGAGCCTCCCGGTCTGTGGTATCTTGGTATCGCAGCCCTCCGAGACTAATAGAATGCACATGGGAGGACATCCACTCAGATCAGAAAGTTAACAAAAATAGACGTGGAGCTTCTGAAGAGGGAGGAAGAAATCAACAGTAATGCTGTTGTGTGTCATCAATACAACAATGTGAAGAATCCCTAGTATGTAACATGAGACTCCGAGGTGTGCCCAGAGCAGCAGGAAGAGAGTAAGAGGGAGCTCTTGGCTCAGCACTGATGAGTAACAAGGTGTGTGGGGTCGGACGCAGGGGCGCTGAACTGAGTAGTAGGGTAACGGTGGGGTAACAGGCAAGAATTACTGATCTATCTACGTGCTTTTACATGAACTATTTAATCCTCAACAACGAGTCCATCTGAGGGCACGTGGTGGGGGGGGGGCTCAGTCCTTTAGGTGTCCAGACTCTTGAATTCAGCTCAGGTCATGATCTCATGGTTTGTGGGTTCAAGCCCCATGCTGGGCTCTGTGCTGACAGTGTGGAGCCTGCTTGGGATTCTCTGTCTCTCAAAATAAATAAATAAACATTAAAAAAAAGAGAAAGAACCATAGTAACCCCACCTGGCAACTATGATGATTACGCCTGTTTGGCAGGTGAAAAATTTAAAGCAGAGGGAGAAAGCAGCCCTGAGTTTCAGGAGAGCTGTGGCCAGGCTGTGCTGCAGGCAGGAAACGGCCAGACCGGCATGTGAGCCAGGAGCAGAGGCACATGCCTTGGCTCGCAGCTGACATGTCCTGAAGGGCACTCTGTGCATTGGAAATGAATAGACCCCCAAGAGCCAGAGGGGCTGAGGGGCAGCGTGGACTGAAAGTAAATAAAAAAAAATAAAGGCATTATAAAAAATATATTCTTAGAATGTTAGAGTGGGGAGGCTTACTTACAAGACAAAAAACCAAACAGGAGACGATGAATAAATTTATATTTTTAAAATGCAGAACAAGAATTATAGGCTGAAAGACCTAGAAAGTTTAAAAAAAGTGGGAAGAATCGTGTGCATATATGTAAGAGGCCCTTAATGTTGAGTTTCTATGAAATTCTCTCAGAGAACACCAGCTTGGTAATGTGAAGGGTATAGCCCAGATGTTGTGCATCTGACCACATGGCTTCATATCTGCAGGGCAGGGTGTTCCTGGGCCCCTGACTTCGGACCACGTGCCCCAGATGCACAACAGAGACATCACAGTACCTCTTACGGGCTAAATATCTGTCTCCCCCAGTACTCATACGTTCGAGCCTGCGTTAGGCAGTGTGGCCTTTGTGGGGGTGGGGGGTGGGGGGGTGGTGGTGGCTAGGTTTAGATAGTGGGACCTACTGGTGTTGGGACCCTTGTGTTGGGATGAGAGCCCTTACAAGAAGAGGAAGAGACAGGACAGATCCATGCTGTCTCCTTCCAAGAGCACACAGGGAGAAGGCAAGCGTCTACGAGCCAGGAAGAGTCCTAACTACTTACAGGATGTGCTAGCACTACCATCTCAGACTCCCCCCACCTCCAGACTGTGAGAAACAAATCCCTTTCGTCTAAGCTGCCCCATCTACACTGTCTTGCAGAATCAGCCTGTGCTAAGACAGTATGCATCTTGGAAGGTGCCAGAAGGACCCAGTGCACACAATCTCGTTGAGAACTTACAGTGGTGCTGCACTTGGGCCCTAAACAGAGCTCACCAAATGTGAACAGGGAAAAGCCAACAAAAACAAGGATGAATAGTAACTAGTCGACTCACAGAGGAAATGTGGGAAGCTAAAAGACACGCTCCATCTCTGTGCAGCACTGAGATGCACTGGTGATTGGCACGAATGGATGGGCCCGTAGCATCTTGCGTGGGCACGGCTGTGCAGGTACAGACCCCTCCCCTGATGTCACAAAGCATGGGCCACCAAAACAAAACCAGTGCCTGTTCCTGGGAATCCAGCACCTCCCCAATCTCAGACGGCAACCTTGGCTTGTGCCATTTCAGAAGAGACTCTGTGTCAGGACCCAGGAAGGGGAGTGGAGGTGAGAGCACTCCATATTGGTGAACATCCGTCCCCCTTGTGAAATGACGCCGGTGGGGGTGAGACACACTGTGGGCAGGGAGGTGCCAGCAAGGACCCAACATGCCTCTGGGGGTATTGCTGAAGCCTGCATGAACGATCACCCTCAGCACACAGATTTACACAAACACACACATAAATGACTGTGGGCCCTGCATGAAGCTGCATGGAAATACCACAATCCCACGCCAAGTCTTGCCTCCAAATGCCACCACGGGTCAAAGAGATCATGCGTTAGCCCGTCTTCCTAACTGAGGGAAATCTCCATGACCCAGTGGGCTCCAGGGAGAACCAGAGCTTGGGTCTGGTGTTTGGGAAGAGGTCTGAACCCCGAGACCAATAAGGCTGGCTGTATTTTAGTTCTTGCTTCTGCAGGTGGTGACTTTCACCATCACAGCTCAGAGTGCATGCTGGCCACTCCTGTGAGGCTCTGCCTCCTTGTCCAGAGGGCCCCTCAACTCGGCCATCCCAGACCTGGTCTTAATTCCTGGACTCAGATCAGGGACTCTGACCCTACATCACAGCCCTGCTTCAACCCGCAGAGGGAGGGCAAGGAAGGGAGGTTCTCCAAACCTGAGGGATCCAGGCAGAACAGAACCAGCCCAAGCAGCTGCAGCTGGCAGGGGTCCCGAAGAGTCCAGTTCCTGACCCCACCCTACCTCCCAGCCGCACACACGCACCACACTGGACACCACACACGCGTGCACTTTCGCATGCCTCACACCGGACACCAAGTGCACAGGCACGCACACACGGACCCCACCACACAGCACACAGGCAGGTAGACATGTGCTCACGCGCACCACACTACACACCAGCACACACCATACTACACCCCCTACCATGTACATTGTTGCTCGCATACACACTGCACACCGCCCCCCACTCTCCCCACCCCCTTTACCTGGGCGGGTACTCTGGGTGAGTGCCGTCTGCTGGCAGGTCTGGAACTCGGGCACCTGCAGCTCATCCCGTTTCCTTCTCTCTTCCACCTGGAATGGCTGGAGACCTGGGAAGTCTTTCCAGAGAAGAAAATGGAGAAACTGACTTGCCCTGCAGTTGCCAGCCTCACATATGCCCTGCTGTGATCTGGGAGCAGCCCTGGGCAGCCGCTTGGTAAGGCGGAATGGCCAGCAGCAGGAACATGGGCTCTGACACCAGACAGAATCTGTATGGATGTGGATGCCATCTGGTCCTGAGGGCATCCCTGTGCTCACTGCCACTCTGTGGTGGGGTTTGTGCAAGGCTTCAGCACGGGGCCCTGCACCCACGGATACAGACCCAGCCGGTGCAGAGGGAGCACAGGGGCCGCCGCCTCCATGTGCCGGAGAGTCTGCACCTCGTCCCAGCTGGGGGTGGTGAGCCACAGCCTGGTCTGATTTGCCAGCTTCAGGTCCCAGAGGGGCCGAGGTGTGGAGCTGCTGCCCATACTGTGCAAAGCGTGTCTCCCTGAAGGGGTGGACATCTCATGGCATCAGGGCACGGAGTTCTGGTGACACGGACTGCCCCAGGGCAGGGAGGTTGTGGGAAAATGCTGCTGAGCTGTGCTGCTGTCCACTCAGCCCCAGCACCTCTCTGTGCCTTGGTTTCCTCACATAAACCAGACTGGCCAGGCATCCAGAGGTGCTATGCCTGGTGCCTGGCCAGGAGAAGCTATGGCCTCCTCCTCCTCCTCCCCGGCCTCACTTCTGGAGAGTACCTGACCTCACATGTGGGAGTTGGGGGCAGGGGGGCACCTGTTCGGCACAAACCAGCACTGCTTACAGTGAGAAGAAAGACTTCTGTCACACCCTGGGCTCTGGCTGAGGGCAGAGTGATCCCCACACCCAACAGAACTGAAACCTCACAGTGTTTCTGGAAGAGTCAGGGAAGAGGCCAGGCATGTTCCAGCAAGACAGAGTGTGGGATGGGGGGGAGGGGGAGGGACACTGGGTTGCAGAGGGAGGCTGGAGAGGCTGGCCTGCCCTGGCCAGCAGCAAACTCCCCCCAGCTCTGCAACCATCACTCACCCAAGTAAGAAACCTGGGGCACGTCCTTCCCTTGCAGGTCCTGCAACTCTGGAACCCGGGGCTCGTTCTCCTCTCCCTGGGAGAGATGCAGCTGGGTGCCCGGGTCACCTGTTCATGGAGAGGAGGACACAGTTGTCACTGAGGTGTCTGCACAGGAGCCCAGGCCAGATGGAGGGGGGGACCTCCGCATCAGGGCAGATGCACCCGCAGGGGCCATGAGGGGCCATGGGGCATGCAGGGAGGGGGCAGGACAAGTAGCACATGAAAGGAAGAGCTTTGGGATGAGCGCATATCCTTTGGGGCTGTCAGGAAATCAGACGTGAAGAGAGCCATAGAAGAATGACAGAAAACCAGGGTGCCTGCATGGCTCAGGTCATGATCTCACGGCTTGTGAGTTGGAACCCCGCATTGGGCCATGTGCTGACAGCTCACAGCCTGGAGCCTGCTTTGTGTGTCTCCCTCTCTCTCTGCCCCTCCCCCACTCATGCTCAGTCTCTCTTGCTCTCTCAAAAATAAACAAACGCTAAAAAAAAAAATGGCAGAAAACCAGACGCACAGGAAACATGTTGCATTTGGTTTTGTATGAAACAGCCAGGCGAGCCTGATCTACATGTGGCAGACAGAGGGTGGGTGATGGTCAATCTGCAAAGTGCCCATGAGGTCTGGGGGTGAAAAGCAATCAGATGCCGCCCCCCCCCCCCCCGTCTCTGGCCTCAGGAGAGAGGGGGTAAGTCTTACTTGGAGGCAGCGAGACCCCACAGTCCTCCCCGATGATGAACTCTCCATAGAAGCCCGTCTGCGCAGGGTCTAGAAGGGACCAGTCCTCTTGGGAGAAGCAGAAAATCATATCCTTGAAAGGAGAAACCCGGTTCTGAAACCACAGGGGGACAACGAGGATGCCTGAGTCCAGGGAAGCTCTGAACCAGGGGAAAGCAAGCTGGGATGAAGGGCAGAGCCCCTTGAGACCCCAGCCGCATGAGCCCCAGGAAGGGAAGGCAGAGAGGCTGCCCCAACTGTAGCCTGAGATGACCTCACACGGATCAGGTTCAGCATAATCCCAATGGCAGATGCCTCTTGGGGACAGGATGGCCACGGATCATTCACTGGCTTCCTTGTCAGTGCTGGGGCAGCCTGACACCCTCAGCTCCGAGGTGGGTACATGGGGAGCGTCCAACTGAATCACCAATGCAGACATTGCATTTTTAGAGTTTATGCTGCATATGTGCAAAGTACAAGCTTGTTCACTGCAACATTAATGATTCCAGGTGACAGTGAAAGAATCTGACATCTGTGCCCAGTGTCAAAGAACTAAGCTACTTCCCAGCAGGAACATCACACACCGGTGAGGAGGAACGAGGGCCTGTCTGTACCAAGAAGGAATCCCTCTAAGGGATTCACCCATGGAAAAAGCACCCATGTGGAAGGTGGTCTAGATGGTCCCCACGTGCCAAGTGTCCAGAAGTCTGGAACGCTGCCTGCTGCTATAGAGGGGCCTATGGTTAGTGCTACATGGAGACTTTGCCTTCTTTCTTTTTTAAAAAAAAATTTATTACTGTCTTTTTAAATTACGTAGGCTCCACACCCAAGGTGGGGCTTGAACTCAGGACGCTGAGATCAAGTGTTGGATGATCCACCGACTGAGCCAGCCAGGTGTCCTGACAAGGAGACTTTTCTTATACTTTGAGTCATGAACCATGGCAATTTTTAATTTAAAAAGTGATAGCATATGCATATAATACCAGGATACCATAACAATAAAGAAGGACCCCTGGGGGCTTAGTCGGTTAGGCGTCCGACTGCAGCTCAGGTCGTGATCTCGCAGTTTGTGGGTTCGAGCACCCTGCTGGGCTCTGTGCTGAGAGGTCAGAACCTGGAGCCTGCTTCAGATTCTGTGTCTCCTTCTCTCTCTGCCCCTCCCCCGTCTGCACTCTCTCTCCCTCTCAAATATAAATACAATAAACATTAAAAAAAATAAATAAATGAAGATATCCTCTGCAAAATAGAACTACAAGATCTCTGCCAGCTGAAGCATGAAGTGAGGGTTTCAAGTTTCCTGTGAATGTTACAAGACAAATGGATGGTAACAATAAATGTCATGTAAACATTGTTCATTTTGGGGGCACATGGGTGGTTCAGTCGGTTAAGCATCCAACTCTTGGTTTCAGCTTAGGTCATGATCTCACGGTCTGTGAGTTTGAGCCCTGCATCAGGCTCTGTGCTGGCAGCTCAGAGCCTAGAGCCTGCTTCAGATTCTGTGTCTCCCTCTCTCTCTACCCCTCCCCTGCTCATACTCACTCTCTCTCAAAAATAAATAAAACATTAAAAACATGAAAAAGAATTCATAGTATTTCTTTCATTATTAATTTTTTAATGTTTATCCACACATTTCTGAGAGAGTGACAGCATGAGCAGGGAAGGGGCACAGAGAGAGGGAGACAGAATCCCAAGCAGGCTCTGCACCATCAGCATGGAGCCCAATGTGGGGCTTGAACCCATGAACCATGAGATCATTACCTGAGCTGAAATCAAGAGTCGGATGCTCAACCGATTGAACCATGCAGGTGCCCCATAAACTCTTTAAAGGTCAATCATCAGGAATATAAGTGAAATTTAACAGTTGTAGGTTTACAATTACTTCTTGGTTTTTCTTTGCCCAAGCAAAGGTTAATCAAGATTATAAGTGTTATGCTCCTCTGGGTCCTGGAGGGTGTAGGAAAACGGGTCCTCACACATGCTTAGCAGAAATGCATGTTTCTGGACATTTGGGAGAATGCTAACAGAAGCACACCCATTCTACTTCTGGGAAATTTTCCTAAGGAATCCTCAGAGATATATGCAAAAATGTGTGTGAAACAACATGGAACATGCTGTTTGGGAGAATTGCGTGAGGATTCTTTTGTTCTGCACACTTTTCCCTAGTGGCTGAAGACTGCCCTGAGCGTGTAGTATGTAGCTAGCTCTAGGACATGGACTTATTTCAGAGTATGGTTCTGTCAATAACGTTCGGGTTTTCCCCAATTCTTTGCTACTAAGAGCAACGGTCCAATGAACTCCCTCATCAGTCTCCCTGCCCACGAACAAGTGTCTCCAGGGTCGACATGAACAACCTCTTCCCCGATATTAAATATTCCCACATTGTTCTTCCAGTGGGGTACCCACAACTGTACTCCACAGGCAACACACCTGTACTGTTCACCCACATCTCTGCCAACACCTGGCAAGGCCACGTCTACGGTTCTAATGACACTGTGGGCAAGGAGCAATCAGCAGTGGAACTACCCTTTTCTCGATGAACATTTTTCTCATGGGTTTATGGGCCAATCTGCATCTGTCTTCTTTGAAATCCTCGTGTATTTTCTTTGCACGTTTTTCTATTTTCTCATGGTTCCTTTTCCTAATTTTTTTAACCAGCTTATTTAAAATTGCAGACGTATGTGTCTCTTATAAAAGAAAAATTAATATTATTTTAATTTTAAAATTAAAAAAAATCCAATGTGTTGCATTAAAAAAAATCAGTAATATTAGTGGTATAGAATGAACTGTTTGAAAAAACAGAACAAAACACAAAAACCTCACACCTCATGACAAAAACACAAAACAAAAAAACCCCCAACCAAAACCAGAACAAAGAACAAAAACAACAAAATCTTGAAATGAATCAAAGACCCATATGTAAAAAATCACAACTATAAAATTTCCAGAAGAAAATTCTGTGTGACCCTGGGGTAGACAGAGATTCATTAGGACATAAAAAGTATATATTACAAAAGAAAAACACGGGACCTCTGATGTCCAATCTTCATAAGACATCAAAACAATGAAAAGGCAAACTGTAGAAGAGTGATAGAAAATATTTCCAATAATATATCAAAGGACTTTTATCCAGCATATATATATATATATATATATATATATATATATATATATACACACACATATGTGTGTATATATATATACACACACACACACACACACACATATATATATATATATATATTTTACAAGTCCTTTTTAATTTAAAAAAATTTTTTTAAGTTTATTTATTTATTTTAAGAGACAGAGACAGTATGAGTGGGGGAAGGGCAGCTAGGGAGGGAGCGAAAGAATCCCAAGCAGGTGCTGTGCTGTCAGCACAGGGCCTAATGGGGGGCTCAAACCCATGAAGCCGTGAGATCATGACCTGAACCGAAATCAAGAGTTGGATGCTTAACCAACTGGGCCACCCAGGTGCCCTAATTTAGTTTTTATTTTAGAGAGAGAGAGAGAGTGTGAGCAGGGGAGAGGGACAGAGGGGCAGAGGGAGAGAGAATCTTAAGCAGG
This sequence comes from Puma concolor, assembly GCF_028749965.1. NCBI lineage: Eukaryota > Metazoa > Chordata > Mammalia > Carnivora > Felidae > Puma > Puma concolor. The sequence continues at coordinate 153,869,518 of NC_141667.1, forward strand.
TTCTATGCTCAGCACAGAGCCTGATACGGAGCTCAATCCCATGACCCTGGGATTATGACCTGAGCCGAAATCAAGAATCAGATGCTCAACTGACTGAACCACCTAGGCACTCCTATTTTACAAAGTTCTTGAAACACAGTAAGATGGTGGGGGTGGGGGGGTGGGGGGGAAGGGTGCCTGGTTGGTTCAGTTGGTATGCATGCAATCTCAGGGCCATGAGTTTAAGCCCCACATTAGGTGTAGAGCTTACTTAAAACAAAACAAAACAAAAAACTGCAGTAAGCAACCCAGTAAGCAGGGAAAATATTTGGGCACTTCACGAAAGATTAAAAGAAATGATCCACAGCACATGGAAAGATGAAAAACTTCATTAGTCAACAGGGAACTGAAAATTAAAACCATAATAAGATACCTATTTTAATGGGCAAAATATACACTTTTTCTAAAAAAAAATGACAATACCAGTAAATGGTGAAGATGTGTAGCAAAAGGAACTCTCATTCATTAGGTGGAGTGTTGAGTGGTAAACCACCACAGAAAACAGCCATTTCTCATATAATCAATCACATCCTTACCCTACAACAATTCCACTTCTGGATAATCGCCCAAGAGAAATAAAAACCTGTATCCACAAAAAGACATATAAGTGTTCTAGAAGTCTCACTCATAATGGCCAAAGTGGAAAGGACCCAAATATGGGTTGACAAGTGACTGGGTAAACCAGCTGTCAGTGTGCAATGGAATACTACTCAGCAATAAAAAAGGAACAATTGATAGACATGTGAGTGACGCTGAAATCACTGGGCTGAGTAAGAGAAGCCTGGCACAAAAGACCACGTACTGTAGGATTCCATTTACAGAAAATTCTAGAATGAGAGAAAATCATCTACAGTGGCAAAAGGGAGATCATGGCTGGCCTGGGTGTGAGAGCAGGACTTGCAAACGGGCACAGGGGAATTTCTGGGATTTGATAGAGAGGAGATGTTTTCTATGTTGACTGGGGTCATAGTCATGTGAGTGTAGACACTTGTCAAAAACTATCCAAACTTGGGGTGCCTGGGAGACTCAGTCAGTTTTTAAGTGTCCAACTTCAGCTCAGGTCATGATCTCATGGTCTGTGGGTTCAAGCCCCATGTCGGGCTCTGTGCTGTAAGCTCAGAGCCTGGAGCCTGCTTTGGATTCTGTGTCTCCCTCTCTCTCTGCCCCTCCCCTGCTCATGCTCTGTCTCTTCCTCAAAGATAAACATTAAAACATTAAAAAAATAAACTAATAGAGTATTTAAAAAATGTGTGAAGTCGAATCAGGAGTTTGGAACAGGCTTCTCAAACTCACATATGCCTACGAACCACCTAGGCATCTCAGTAACGATGCACTCTGCATCAGTAGGTCTATGGAGGAGCCTGAGAGGCGGCATTTGAACGAGCTGTAAGTGGCTTTGCTCCCAGAAGAGGTCGGTATGATGGAAGCCTGTCCTCCCAAGACGAGTTCCACAGGATGGAAGATGGAGCTGAGAAAGTCATGGGTTTGCAGGACAGAATCTGATGTTGGTTTCAAAGGGGATTAGAAGGTCCATCCCAAATACGCCACTTTGGCATTAGGACTTTCAGTCAACTGAGAAACAGGATCACAGAGAAAGTTCTCTACCCAGGGCGCCTGGGTGGCTCAGTCGGTTGAGTGACTCTTGACCTCAGTTCAGGTCATGATCTCATGGTTCGTGGGTTCAAGCCCTGTGGAGGGTGTGTTCTGTCAGTGCAGAGCCTGCTTGAGATTCTGTCTCTCTGCCCCTGCCCCACTTGCACAATACTTTTCTCTGTCTCTCAAAATAAACATTTACAAAACAAAAGCTCTCTACTCTCCCCCATCTGCCTAAATGAAGGACATGAAGCTTCCCTGTGAAAAGCACCCTGGTCTCCCACCCGCAAGGGCAAAATTACTCTTCATCTCCAGAGAGGACAGAACTGGACTCTTACCAGACCAGAGACAACAAAACACACTTGACCAAGTAACCCTTGTTTTCCATTACTCTCCAAATACTTGCCTTCCCATAATTTACCAACCCCTCTGAGCTAACAATCCCTTTCCTCTGTCTTGTCACTTCTCTGCAATTACCGCCTTGGGTTAAAATGGTGCATCAGTCAAGTCAGCCTGCGGATCTGACTGCCTTCTTGGGGTTTTCATTTCATTTCTGTGAGGCAACCCACAGGCACAGGAAATAAATCTTTTTAATCCTGTGACTCTGCATTGTGTCAATTCAATGTACAGGGGGCACTGAGCCTAACAGAGTGGAGGAAAAAGGTTTTTTTTTCTCCCTGAAGATGGTAACTGCCCCTGTTGGTAAACAGTTGAGAAATCAGAGCTCTCAGGGGCACCTGGGTGGCTCAGTTGGTTAAGCATCCGACTTTGGCTCAGGTCATGATCTCACGGTTTATGAGTTAGAACCCCGCATTGGGCTCTGTGCTGACAGCTCAGAGCCTGCAGCCTGCTTCGGTTCTGTGTCTCCCTCTCTCTCTGCCCCTCCCCCAGTCACATTCTGTCTCTCTCTCTCAAAAATAAATACACATCTAAAAAAAATTGAAAGAAAAAAAAAGAAATCAGAGCTCTCAGATGGCAGTGTGGTTCTGGTTCTGCAGATTCTGAAGACAAAAGTGGAGGAGATGTAGAAACTGCTCACTTTAGCCTTGGATGGATGTCTGGGAACAGACCCCAAGTGGAAATAGGAACTAATCACAGTGGACAAAGTTAGCATCATGGAAGCAAACCCCAGTGCCAGGGCCAGGTGGTGGATCTGTGATGCTCTACTTGCTGACAGAGTCTGACACAGTCTGACACAGCCACCCTGGGACCCCCGGGGACTTCTGTCTCATGGGGAAATGCTCACATGTCAGGGAGAAGCAAGGATGTACAGCATAATCCCTGCAAGGGAGAAAAAACTGGCACAGGTAACTCTGGGCGCAAGTTCAACAAAACATTCGAAGATCTTCACAGGAACTGGGAACATGTAACACACTCCTGTGCTAAATCTTGCTCATTCTTCTTCTTCTTCTTTTTTTTTTTTTTTAGTGTCTATTTTTGGGAGGGGAAAGAGAAACTCAAGCAGGCTGTGTACTGTCAACACGGAGTATAATGTGGGGCTTGAACCCATGAACTATGAGGTCATGACCTGAGCCAAAATTGAGAGGGATGTTTAACCAACTGACCCACTCAGGTGTCCAGTCTTGCCAATTTTTATAAGGAGAGTGGATGGAGTATATAAATACGTCAATTTAAAAACAGAGCTATTTTTCCCTGATTCCTGCCTCTAAGAATAGCTAAAATCCCAGCCCCTTGATGCATAAAACACACATGGGAGTCTGAATGGGGAGAGGAAGAAGGCTGGCGTGGACCCTGAGGAATCTCAAGGTGACGAGCTCTCTCATTCTTTATGTCTCATGCATCCCAACTTGAAGTGAACGCAGAGAAGCTGGCAAGCCAGAGACACCCCCCCCCTCCCCACCCCAGGTGCAGAGAAAAACAAACCCGAACAAAGCCTGTGGTCTCAGCCACGAGACCAGGAAAGGAGCAGCTGAGCCAGCCGGGCATCACTGCTCTCCTCTACCCAGCACCGCAGAAAACACCACAGCCCCCAGCCTGCTCCTGTGGCAGAAAACGAACACCCTCATGAGGCTGATGCCAGGCATCCTGACACCCCACTGCTGGGTGTAGTGGCCTCCGAGAGGGCTGAGCGGGAGCCAGGGCTCCTGTCCTGCTGGCTGGAACAGTTCACCCCTCCCCGCCCGCCCCCACACCTGTGGTCATCTAGGGAGACCACGTGGTCAGTTGGAGCTCTGCACCAGTCAGGAGCCCCCCTCCCTGGTGCCCATGGAGACTGAGGAGGGGGCTGGACTCCTTCCCTCCCTGGCAGGAACAGGACAGGACAGCCCACCCTGAGGGGTCTTCTTCTCAAGCAGGGGTCAGAGTGAAAACCCACCTGAACAGGTTTCAAGGGGACCCAGAGTGTCATAACATAACATAGAAAGTCAGGGGCACCTGGGTGGCTCAGTTGGTTAAGCATCTGACTTTAGCTCAGGTCATGATCTCAAGGCTCCTGAGTTCGAGTCCCACATAGAGCTCTGCACTGACAGCTCAGAGCCTGGAGCCTGCTGCGGATTCTGTGTCTGCCTCTCTCTCTGCCCCTCCTCGTCCCCGTGCTCTCTCTCTCTCTCTCTCTCTCTCTCAGTCTCAAAACTAAATAAACATTAAAAAAGAAAGAAAAGAAGAAAGGAAGAAAGAAAGAAAGAAAATCACTGGCAACACCAAGAACCAGAACGATCTCAAAGTGAGTGAAAACGGAAGATATAAAGAGCAAGTAAATGGAAATACAAGAACCGAGAACCTGAGAGCTCAGGGATGAGCTCAACAGCAGAATGAAGGGCACAGGACAGTCTGTCAACCTGTGAAGACAGGAAAAGCCAACTGTGGCAGAGATGCTCTAAGTCTCCGGTGCCTGTGGGACTGCAAGAACATGTCCCAGACGGGCGCACAGCGTAGTGCCGAAAAACGCCTCCAAGAAACCAGGCCTCAATAATTCCCTTCCCTGGAAAAAGATGTTAGACCAGCTCATTCAGGAAGCAGAGCCAACCCCAAACAGGTAATCCAAGGAAATCCACACCAAAACACATCCTAATTAAACTTCCAAAAACAGAATCTGAAAAGTGGCTAGAGGAAAATGACAGCTTCCCCACATGAGGGAAGAAAATCCTCGTCTCTGATGAGAAACCACGGAGGGCAGGCAGAGGGGGGCCATATGCTTCAAGTACTGACAGGAATTGGGGCAGCGTGGGGCCCATGTCGGGAGAAAACACCTGCAGGAATGGAGGGATCCAGGCATTCTCAGATGGATCACAACCAAGTCCATCTTGACCAGCAGACTCACCCTGTAGGAAAGGCTGAAGGAAATTATCTAAGTGGAAAGGAAGCCACAGAAGGAACCAAAAGGAAGAAAATGGTAAGCAAAAATAGGAGATGCACTAGGCTTTCCTTCTCCATTTAAGTTTTCTCAATAACTGACAGTCTGGGGCGCCTGGTGGCGCAGTCGGTTGAGCGTCCGACTTCAGCCAGGTCACGATCTCGCGGTCCGTGAGTTCGAGCCCCGCGTCGGGCTCTGGGCTGATGGCTCGGAGCCTGGAGCCTGTTTCCGATTCTGTGTCTCCCTCTCTCTCTGCCCCTCCCCCGTTCATGCTCTGTCTCTCTCTCTGTCCCAAAAATAAATAAAAAACGTTGAAAAAAAAAATTAAAAAAAAAAAATAACTGACAGTCTGATGTAGTTCTAAATGTATCTTGGGAGGCGCACTTGGGGGCTCAGTCGGTTGAGCACCTGACTTTGGCTCAGGTCATGATATTACGGTTCATCAGTTCAAGCCCCATGTCAGGCTCTATAGTGATAGCTCAGAGCCTGGAACCTGCTTCGGATTCTGTGTGTGTATCTCTCTCTCTGCTCCTCCCCTGCTCGTGTGCACACTCTTTCTCTTTCTGTCCAAAAAAAAAAGTATCTAGAGGAACTAGTTAAATCACCTTTTTTAAAAAGAAACTTTATTTTTTTATTTTGGAGAGAGAGCACAAATGGGGGAGAATCTCAAGCAGGCTCTATGCTCACTCAGCACAGAGCCCGACATGGGACTCAACCCCATGACTCTGAGATCATGACCTGAGCCAAAATCAAGACTCAAGACACCCAATCAACTGAGCCACCCAGGCAACCCCTAATCACTTTTAATACAAAAGGTGGGGGGGGGATGAAGGGATGTTAAGGGCTGTGATAAGATAAATATCTATGTATCTATATGTATAATATAGAGGTATATCTGGATATGGATATATTGATTTCTGGTTTGAATCAATAAAATCAATACATATACATCTGTATACATCTATATGCACACAGATATATATATATATATATATATAGATAGATAGATACATACATACATACATACATACATACATAATTTAATACCCACAGCAATCACTAAAAAAGCTGCATGAAAGATTCTTTGATTGACCAAACTTTAGTCAGGCTCCCGAATCTTCTCCTGGGGCCATCTGTGGCCCTCCTATAAGGCACCTCCTTATAAAACACACATTTTTGGACACCTGGGTGGTTCAGTCGGTTGAGTGTCCGACTCTTCAATTTCAGCGCAGTCATGGTTCATGAGTTCGAGCCCCATGTTGGGCTCTGCACTGGTGGCACGGATCCTGCTTGGGAGTCTCTGTCTCCCTCCCTTTCTGTCCCTCCTGAGCTCACGCACACGCGTGCTCTCTCTCTCAAAATAAATACATATTAAAAAAAATAAAAATTCCTTTAAAAACTTTTTAAAATTGCATAATATAAAACAAAACGCATGTTTAGTAAGAACGCTGATAAGTCAGTTTAACCAGAACCCCAACCCTTGATACCTGATTAGGTTCCTTATTGTCCATCACCCCTGGTAAAGTCTGATGTCTGTGGCCTGCCTTTGGTGAGAATCCTGTTAGGTCAGTTTAGCTGGAACCCTATCTTATCCCTGACGTTTCCTCCTAGTAATGTTTTGTCCATAGACCTCCCTACCCCATGCTCCCTGGCTGTAAACTCCCACTTGCCGTTGCTGTATCTGGAGGTGAGCCCCAGCTCTCTCCACTGCACGATCCCTGCCATGTTCCCCATGTGGTCCTGAATAAAGTCTGCCTTATCATCTGTAACAAGTGTCACTGAATATTTTAACAATATAAAGACATATGCTTGACAACACACTAGGTAAGTCAAGATGGAAAGCTACAGAATGTTCAGGTAACCCAGAGCAAAGCAAGAAAAAAAAAAAAGAGAAACGAAAAACAGAACAAATGGGAAAAAAGGCATGTCAATAATTACATTAAAATATAAGTGGTCTATGGGAATGCAAACTGGTGCAGCCACTCTGGAAAACAGTATAGAGGTTCCCCCCCAAAAATAAAAATAGAACTACTCTACGACCCAGCAATTGCACTACTAGGCATTTATCCATGGGATACAGTGTGTTGTTTCTAAGGGACATGTACACCCCCATGTTTATAGCAGCACTATCAACAATAGCCAAAGTATGGAAAGAGTCCAAATGTCCATCAATGGATGAATGAATAAAGAAGATGATAAAGATACACACACACACACACACACACACACACACACACACACACACACACACAATGGAGTATTACTCGGCAATCAAAAAGAATGAAATCTTATCATTTGTAACTACGTGGATGCAACTGGAGAGCATTATGCTAAGTGAAATTAGTCAGAGAAAGACAAATATATGACTTCACTCATATGAGGACTTTAAGAGACAAAACAGATGAACATAAAGGAAGGGAAGCAAAAATAATATAAAAACAGGGAGGGGGACAAAACATAAGAGACTCATAAATATGGAGAACAAATAGAGGGTTACTGGAGGGGTTGGGGGAGGGGGGATGGGCTAAATGGGTAAGGGGCACTAAGGAATCTACTCCTGAAATCACTGTTGCACCATATGCTAATTTGGATGTAAATTAAAAAAAAAATTAAAAAAATATAAATGGTCTAAATAAGACATTTTTTTTTTAAAGTAAACTCTATACCACACATGGGGTTTGAACTCACGACCCTGAGATCAAGAACTGATGCTCTACCAACTGACCCAGTCAGGTGCCCCTAAATTCATCACTTAAAACACAGCGATTGGCAGAGGGGATTAAAAAACCTGATCTGGGGCACCTGGGTGGCTCACTCAGTTAAACATTAAGCGTCTAACTCTTGGTATTGGCTCAGGTCATGATTTGTGAGATGGAGCCCTGAGTTGGGCTCTGTGCTGACAGCATGGAGCCTGCCTGGGATTCGCTCTCTCCTTCCCACTCTGCCCCTCCCCCACCAGTGCTTTATCTCCCCAAATAAATAATAAAGTAAACTTTAAAAAATTTAAAATATATATTTAAAATTAATAAAAAACAAAAAACCTGACCCAAATATAGGCTATCTAAATTTTTTTATGTTTATTTATTTTTTAGGGGGGGGAGAGAGAGAGAGAGAGAGAGAGAGAGCGAGCGCACAAGTGGGAGAGGCCCAGAAAGGGGGAGACAGAAGACCCAAAGCAGGCTCTCAAGTGAGCGCAGAACCCCACGTGGGGCTCGATCTCATGAACCATGCTATCGTGACCATGAGCTGAAACCAAGAGTCAGACGCTTAACCGACTGAGCCACCCAGGTGCCCCTAACTATATGCTATCTAAAAGAAACTCACCTCAAACATGATGATTTGGCAGGTTGGAAGTAAAAAGATGGAAAGTATACATTACACAACCATTAATCAAAAGGAACAAGAGTAGGTATATTAATACCAAATGAGATAGAGCAAAGAAAATTACTAGAGACATTATATAATAAAAGGGTAGTCCATGAAGGCATAGCAATCCTAAATGTGTATGTACCAAACAACAAAGCTGAAAAATATACAAGGCAAAAACTGACAGAACTCAAAGGAAAACAGACAAATCAATTACTATTGACTTCCATATCCCGCTCTCAACTGACAGAAAATAAGAAGAAAGTAACTTGATAGCACCACCAAACAAGAGGTTCTGATCAACTTCTATAAAACACTTCACCCAACACTAGCAGAATATATATCCTGTTTTTACGTGTGCACAGGACTATACCAAGACAGACCATACACTGGGTCATCAAAATCCTGGAGGGAGAGGAGAAACTCCCAACAAATTTGAAAGAAATACAGAGTATATTCTTGGATCATAATGGAACCAAACCAGAAATCTATAAAAGAAAATAAAGGGAAAACCTTCAAGCCTTTGGAAATGAAATACCACATTTTAAAATAATCCTTGGGTCAAAGAAGGCTCAAGAGAAATTAAAAAATACACTGAAATAAATGAAGGTAAAACCACATCATACTGTAACTTGTGGGATATGGCCAAAGTGGTTCTCAGAGGGATATCTACAGCACTAAAATGCTTATATTAAAAAATGCTTACATATATTAACAAAGGCAAAGCATGGAAAGCGCCCAAATGTCCATTGATGGATGAATGGATAAAGACATGGTATGTATACACACATGTGCACACACACACAATGGAGTATTACTTGGCAATTAAAAAGAATGAAATCTTGGCATTTGCAACTACATGGATGGAACTAGAGGGTATTATGCTAAGTGGAATTAGTCAGTCAGAGAAAGACAAATATCATATGACTTCACTCATATGAGGATTTTAAGATACAAAACAGATGAACATAAGGGAAGGGAAGCAAAAATAATATAAAAACAGGGAGGGGGACACAACATAAGAGACTCTTAAATATGGAGAACAAACAGGGTTACTGGAGGGCTTGTGGGAGGGGAGATGGGCTAAATGGGCAAGGGGCATTAAGGAAGACACTTGCTGGGATGAGCACTGGGTGTTATACACAGGGGATGAATCATTGGATTTGACTCCTGAAATCATTATTGCACTGTATGCTAACTTGGATGTAAATTAAAAAAAAAATGCTTACATTTGAGGGAAAGTCTCAAATCAATAATTGAAGCTCCCACCTCACGAACCTAGAAGGCAAACAGTAAAATAAACCCAAAGCATGTAGGAAGAAGAAAACAGTCAAGATGAGAGCAGAAATCAACGAAACTGAAAACAGGAAAATAACAAAGAAAAACCAATGAAACAATGAACTAGTTCTTTGAAAAGGTCAGTGAAAGTGAAAACCTCTAACAAGACTTACACAGACAAAAAAAAGAGAGAGAGAGAAAAAACACAAATTTCCAGTATCAGAAATGAAACCGGAATAGCACAGACCATGCCCATACCAAAACGATAAAGGAACACCACAAGAAAGTCTACATGCAATACATTTGACAACTTCAATGAAATGAGCCAACTGCTTGAGAAGCGCGTACTACCAAAACTCAACCACCATCAGATCACATGAACAGCTCTGTAACCATTAAGGAAGTTGGCTCTATAATTAAAATACCACTTCCCCCCCACCCCGACAAAATCTCCCATTCATATGGTTCCACTATCGTATTCTACCAAATGTTGAAGAATCAAAACCAAGTCTAGGGGCGCCTGGGTGGCCCAGGGTTGAGTTTCTGGCTCTTGGTTTTCAGCTCAGGTCACAACCCCAGGGTCGTGAGATTGAGCACCAGGTCGGGCTCTGCACTGAGCATGGACCCCCGGATTGGGATTCTCTCTCTCTGTCCCTCACCACCTCATGCACACTCTCTTTCTCTCTAAAATAACATTTAAAAAATAATAAACAAATAAATAAAACCAATTCTAAACAATCTCTTTTAGAAAATAAAAGGGGACACTTCCTGATTCACCATACTCACCCATGAGTATAGATACAGAAATTCTTAAAATGCAGGTGACTCTTGAACAAGTCAGGGATTAGGGGCACCGACCCTCCCCCACTACAACAGAAAATCCATGTATACCTTTTGACTTCCCCAAAACATTACTAATCACCTGCTCTTTACCATAAGGAAAACTTACCGATGATATACACAGTTAACCCATATTTTGTATGTTATATGTATTATACACTGCATTCTTACAATAAAGTGACAAAAGAGATCATTATTAAGAAAATTGCAAGGAAAATACATTACAGTAAAGTACTGCATTTGTCAAAAAAAAATCTTCGTATAAGTGGACAAACAGTTCAAATTCATGTGTTCAATGCTCAACTGTAAGAGCAAATAAAATCCAGTAATATATCAACAGAAGAAGACGTTTATTCCATGGCAAGAAGACGTTTATTCCAGGGAGGCAAGGCCGGTTCAATATTCAAAAATCAATAAACATAACCCACAATATTAAGAGTCGCAAGAAAATTCATGTGATTAATGGAAACAAAAACACGTAACATTGGACAAAATTCAATAACCACCCATGATAAAAACTCCAGAGAAACAGGAATTGAGGAGGTTTCTCAAGTGGATAAAGAGAATTTACAAAAATCCCTCAGCTAACATACCAAATGGTGAAAGACTGAATGCTTTCTCTCTAAGATTGGGAACAAGGACATCTGCTCTCATCAGTGCTTTTCAACAACATGATCAGAGTCCTCACCAGCTGAATGAAGCAAGAAAAGGATATAAAGGCATATAATTGGAAAGAAATAAAAGTTTTTATTTGCAGATAGCATGATGGTTTACATAGAAAATCTAGAGGACTCTATTTAAAAACAAACCAACAAAAATCTCTCCTTAAACAATGTGTCAATCCAGCAAGGTCACAGAATACAAAATCAACATACAAAAAAACCAACTGCATTTCTTTTTGTTGTTGTTGTTAAGTTTATTTATTTATTTTGGGACAGAGAAAGCCTGTGCACATGAGCAGGGGAGAGTGGCAGAGAGAGGGAGAGACAATCCCAAGCAGGCTCCACAATGTCAGTGCCGAGCCTGATACAGGGCTTGAACTCATTACCCTGTGATCATGACCTGACCCAAAATCAAGACACTTAACTGTCTGAGCCACTCAGGCTCCCTTCCACTGCATGTCTTATACTAGAAATCAAAATTAAAAAAAAAAAAATAGTATCATTTATAATTGCTCAAAAAGTGAAGTACTTAGGTATGAATTTAACAAAACGTACACAGCTACTTACAAGCTAAGGAGCACACAGCACTAATGAAAGAAATCAAAGAAGTAAGTAAATGGAGGGGTGCCCACTGGCTCAGTTGGGGAAGTGTGCACCTCTTGATCTCGAGGTCGTGAGTTCTAGTCCCACACTGGCTACAGAGATTACTTTAAAAAAATAAAAATAAAAAAATCTTAAAAAAAAAAAGAGAGAGAGAGAAAGAAATAAGTAAATGGAGAGGCATCCCACATTCACAGACAGAATGACTCAGATGGGTGAAAATGTCAATGCTCCCCAAATGGATATACAGGCTAAACAAAATTCCTATCGAAATCTCTGTAAGACTCTTTGTAGACATGGACAAGATTATTCTAAAATTTACAAAGAAATTTTACAAAGGGACTAAAACAGCTGAAGTAATTTCTGAAAACAATACAATGGGAGGAATCAAGGCCGCCACTTCCAAGACTTAGAAAATAGCCGCAGTAATCAAAGCTGTGCGGTATCAGTAGAGACAGACCTAGGTCAATGAAACAGAGTAAAGAACCCAGGAACAGACCTATAGAAATATGCTCAACAGAGTTTTTGCTTTTTTTACAGAGAGAGAAAGCGTCAGTGTGTGCACGAAAGGGCTGGGGCGGAAAGAGAGACAGAGAATCTTAAGCAGGCTCCACACCCAGCATGGATGTGGGGATAGATCTCAGGCCCTGGGATCATGACCTGAGCCACAATCAAAAGTCGGACGCTCAACCAACTGAGCCACCCAGGCGCCCCTCAAGTGATGTTTGACGAAGGAGCAAAAGCAATTCAATGAAGGGAAGAAAATCTTCCTTTTTAAAAAAAAAAAAAAAGTTTACTTCCTTATTTTGAGAGAGCACAGAGGAGGGCAGAGAGAGAGAGGGAGAGACAGAATTCCAAGCAGGCTCCATGCTGACAGCACAGATCCTGACGGAGGGCTCGATATCACGAACTGTGAGATCATGACCTGAGCCAGAGCCAAGAGTGAGATCCTAAACCCACTGAGCTACCCAGGTGCCCCGAAAACCTTTCCAACAAATGGGGCTGGAACCAGACATCCACTGGCACAAACAAATAAGCCACAACTAATGTGTCACACCTCATTTATAAGTTAGAGATCACGGGGGCGCCTGGATGGCTCAGGCGATTGAGTGTCCAGCTCAGGTCATGATCTCGTGGGTTTGTGAGATGGAGCACCACATTGGGCTCCACAGTGTGGAAACTGCTTGGGATTCTCTCTTCCTCTCTCTCTCTCTCTGCCCCTCCCCTGCTTTCTCTCTCTCTCTCTCAAAATAAAGAAACTTACATACATACATAAATAAATAAGCTAGAGATCATGGACTCAAATCCAACTGGATCACAGATCATGGATTAAACCAATCATAGACTTAAAATGGAAAATGTTTAACTATATAACTTTTAGGCAAAAATATAGGATGAAGTTTTTGAGATTGAAGACCAGGCAAAGAGTTCTTAGACTTTACACCAAAAGCATGATCCTTAAAAGGAAAAACTGACAATTTGGAGTAAATGAACATTAAAAACTTTTGGGCTTCAACTATACTTTAATAAAAAAAATAAAATAAAAATTAAATACAGTAAAATAAAATGGATGAAACCTTGGTTGGGGGCAGGGGGGAGGGGGTGGGAAGACCCTGTCAAAGGGAAGGAAAGTCAAGCTCCAGAATGAGAGGAAACATTTACAAAACACATATCCAACGAAGGTCAAATATCTGGGACATATAAGGAACTCTCAAAGTAAGAGAAAAATGCAAATGGTCCCATTAGAACATGAGCAAAAGTCGTGATGAAATATTCCATAGAAGATGACAGGATATTCAGAGGCCAGATCCGCACAGGAAAAGATGCCCAACATTATTAGCCCTCATGGAATGAAAATGTAAACCATAATGAGACATCACAGCACACCCATCAGAACAGCTTAAAAAAAAAAAAAAAACAGTGCAAACAGTAAACAGTGGCAGCAAGAATGTAGATTACTCACACACTGCTCATGGGAATGGGATGGCATAGAGTCCCTCCGGAAAACAAAACTAAATTCGCACTTAGCACACAACCCAGGGACTATATACCTGGGCATTTACCCCAGAGACACAAAGTGACGCTCACATAAAAACCTTACAAATATTTACAACAGCATTAGGCAGAATGGCCCAAACTAGAAAACAACCCAGAGGTTGTTCAACAAGTGCATGGGCAAAAAAATGTGGTGTATCTGGACCATGGAATTCCACTCAGAAATAAACAGTTCCTCAGACCGTGCCGACTGAACAGTCAACCCCCAAAGGCAGGGATCCGTCTATACAACGTTCGTGAAGTTGACAACATCTGTGGTTAGTGTGGCCAACGAGAGGACGGCGTGAAGGAGCCATGGATTTCACTATAAAAAGCAACAGGAAGGATGGTCGTGGTGACACAAATGTTCTGTATCATGTGTGTATCAACACCAGTGCGCTGGCTGTAGCCTCGGGCTGTGTTTTCACAAGACATTACCATTTAGCGTAAAGAGTACAAGGGATCTCTGATATTTCTCACAACTGCATGCGAAGGTAGTTACTCAAAGAAAAAAGGTAAACATTACATGCACCCACGTTCACAGCAGCATTATTCACGACAGCTGGACACAAACCAAGGGTCCACCAAAAATGAATAAACAACATGCATTATACACACACTATGGGATATTATCCAGCCTCAGAAAGGAAGTCCTGTCACAGGATACGGTATGGACGGACCCTGAAGTCCCTATACTACATGAAACAAGCCAGTCACAAAGGTGTAATTCTTATGCAAGCTAGTTAGGGTAGCTGAGTTCATAAAATAGAATGGTCATCTCTCTGGGGACACGGGGAGCTATTCCTGGAACCAGTGAGGAGTTTCAGTTTGGAAAGATGAGAAAGTTCTGGAGGTGGGCTGCATGACAGTGTGAATATGTGTATTACTAAACACTTAAAAACACTACAGTACATAAAAATAGTTAAGATGGTAAATTTTATGTAACATGTATTTTACTACAATTGAAACTAAGGGGCGCCTGGGGGGGGCTCAGTCGGTTAAGTGTCTGATTCTTAATTTCCACTCAGGTCATGATCTCACAGATTGTGAGTTCAAGCCACATGCACAGAGTCTGCTTGGGATTCTCTTTCTCTCACTCTGCCACTCCCTCCTTCACTCTCTCTCTCTCTCTCTCTCTCTCAAAATAAATAAACTTAAAAAAAATGTTAGAAAGACTGAGAAACAAAAACCTTCGTGATGAAGACTTTCACTGCACTGAGCAGAAACGATCTTCAGCAGAGTGATGAAACAGCACTGACTTACCAAAATCTGTCTCCTGTTTACTGGGGCCTTTACAGGAACGCAGAGAAATTCAAAGACGAATACCTTGGTTGGGGTACAGGAACGCAGAGAAATTCAAAGACGAATACCAAGGCTCATTAGATACTAAGGTCACAGCATCTCTGTGTGTCATACTGGCCAAAAGTCTCAATCTTTAATAAGAAACCTGAATTTTCCTTCCTTGGGCTCACACTTGTGCTCAGCAGCCACCACACTACATGGGAGATGCTGACACACGTGAACAGAGCCCACGAATGCAGCTCTTGGGGAAAGGAGGCGCCCCACCCCATGTGCCCGGTACCACGTACCCAGGCTTCAGGTTACGCAGGATGCATTGTGCTTAGGATTGCCGAGAACAACCTTGGGACGTGATTACTGTGTGTCTACCATCCTTCAGATGGCCCTCCATCTGTAAGGAATAATAACCAGACAAGGTCCACACCTTCTTGTCATGCACTTTCTCGTGCAACCAGACCAGGCTGTAATACCCAAGTCGCGTGCCAGCCAGCAGACATCATTAGAGAGAAACAAAGGGGGTGTGATGAGAAACTGTGGCCAGAGGCAATGGGGCTGGAAGGAAGTGCGTGAGACCCCCTATCGGACCAGCTTTCCATCCCACAGGGACTCCCAACAAGGGAAGCCTTGCATGGCCTTGTGCAGAATCACAACAGGGAAAAACGCCCAGGAAACTCTCCAACAACATGCCCGCTTGCGTACAGCACTGACATGATCTCTGCTTTTCCTCCATTTCCTAAATACAATCACTGTGGTTATCACTGCATAAGACAGTACCCTGTGAAGTATGAAAAGAGAGGTCTCCCTTTTTTCACAAGGGGGAAACCCTAACACACGGGGAAGGACATCTGTCTCCCACCATCACAGCTGGCGGGCAGAGATGGGGTTCTTCAAGGGCTGTCCACACATCACTCACCGGGGGCAGCTGCAGGGCGGTTACCTGCTGTGTATCCCTCAGACTTGCCTCCTGAAGAAGGGCAGGCTCTTGCAGAACTGAAAGAGAGGAAACGTGGATTCATAAATCTCAGGTCTCCTCTCCTCTGCAAGAGGAGGGCTGCAAGACGTCAAAGGGGTAAAGCACTTGTGAACCACAAGAATTTATGTCACCAATGAGAAGGCTTCAGGGGGGAATGCCTGGGTCATGTGCGCTCGGTCACTAGGGAGCTTTTTTGTATATAATATGTGATGTTTTTTAATAAAATTTTTTTAATGCTTATTTATTTTTGAGAGAGTTGCACAGTGTCAGCAGGAGAGGGACAGAGAGAGAGGGAGATATAGAATCTGAAGCAGGCTCCAGGCTCTGAGCTGTCAGCACAGAGCCCAATGCGGGACTCAAACCCACAAACCATGAGATCATGACCTGAGCCAAAGTTGGACGCCTGACCAACTGAGCCACCCAAGTGCCCCCAATTTTTAAACAATTTTTTAATGTTTATTTTTGGCAGAGAGAGAGAGGGAGAGGGTGAGAGAGAGAGAGAGAGAGAGAGAAAGAGAGAGAGAATGAGCGGGGGAGGGGCAGAGAGAGGGGGAGACACAAAATCCAAACCAGGCTCCAGGTTCTGAGCGGTCAGCACAGAGCCCAATGCAGGGCTTGAAGTCACAAACCATGAAATCATGACCTGAGTCGGAGTCAGACGCCTAACTGACTGAGCCACCCAGGTGCCCGTTTTTTAATTTTTTTTTTAAGAGAAAGAGTATGAGCAGGGAGGGGCAGAGGAGACAGAGAAAATCCCAAGGAGGCTCCATGCTCAGTGTAGAGCCCAACATGGGGCTCAAACCCATGACCCTGCGATCATGACCTGAACTGAAATCAAGAGTCAGATGCTCAGCTGACTGAGCTACCCAGGTGCCACTATTATTTTATTTTTTTAAATTTTAATTCCAGTATAGTACACATACAGCGTTATATTAGTTTCAGGTGGACAATACAGTAGGTTAGCAAATCTGTGTATTTACTCAGCTCATCAGGATAACTGTATGCTGCCATCAGGTAGCTCTGCAACTTTCCATGGGTTCAGGGATCTCAGCTTCAACCGCGATATGGGGGAAAATAAAGGTTAAAGCTCTACGGGGCTGTGGTGCCAGTAAGAGCTGCTAGTAATGAACATGATTGTAGACTCCACTATCATCTATAGATTTTTAAGTTCATAAATTGCAAAGCTGCATGAGGAAGCAGCTGTGAGGTACTCTTGGAAGAGCTACTGTCACATGAAAGTGCAAAGTGTGCGATTAGAGTCATCTCACCTGCCCTCAACTTGAGCTGCTGGGACCTCTGCTATATTCTCCTATGACGTCCCTCCTCTGGCTGGGACTTATTGCCTGCCTCAGGCTTCTGCTAGCCGGTGGGGGGCGGGGGGAGCCACGTACCTGGCAGGGAGTTGCTGTGTGAACCCGAGCTGTGTTTTAGAATGCGCTCCTTTTGGGGCATCTGGGTGGCTTAGTCGATTAAGTCTCCAACTCTCGATTTTGGCTCGGGTCACGATCTCGCAGTTTGTGAGTTTGAGCCTCACATCGGGCTCCGCACTGATGGTGTGGAGCCTGCTTGGGATTCTCTCTCTCCGAAAAATAAGTAAACTTTAAAAAAACAATATGCTCCTTTTACAGAGTGAGACTTGGAAAGCTGTACTACCATCTCCTGGTTGAGAGGAAATCCCAGAGGCTGACCCTAGGTCACGTGTTAAATCACTGCCAAAGCTAACACTGGAAGCCAGTGTCCCTCACCTTTCGGACCTGGGACACGAAGCTTTCGTCATGGCACAGGCAAGACACCTGTGCCAGTTTATCCTGTGGTGATGTCTGGCTGCCCCAGCTGTGGAAGCTCAGGATTGGAGTAGGGGGTGATTTAATATGCTCTCTTACCTGCTGCCTTCTGAGGGAGGGACTACAGCCCTGCCTTACATGTCCCCAGAAGAAATGAGTGCAGGGACACTATGCACATCCCTCTGCAGAGCTCTGTCTCCAAACAAAATCTAGCTTTTGAGGAAGACCTTCAAGATTAGCAACTACACTGGGGCGCCTGGGTGGCTCAGGTGGTCAAGTGTCAAACTCTGGATTTCTGCTCAGGTCATGAGCTCACGGTTGGGAGTTTAAGCTCTGAGTCAAGCTCCGTGCTGACTGTGCTGAGGCTGTCTGGCATTCTCTCTCTCACCCTCTCTCTGCCCCTCCCCTGCTCATGCTATCCCATTCTCACTCTCTAAATAAATAAATAAACTTAGGAAAACAAAAACAAACAAAAAAAAAAAACAACATAGGAACTGTATAGCTGCTACTGGAGGCTCATCCCCACAAGTCAATGATGAATTTTAAGGTCTTCCTGATAACTTACTCGCATCATGCCTACTCTGTCCATTTACTGTTGTCCGGGGAAATACTGGAGCTGACCTATCTGACCCAAAGCCCCTTGCAGCACCTGGCTCACCTGCCTGGGCTGGTGCAGCACCTGGATCTCCTATCCGCCCTCCTGAAGACCCTCCCAGGACACGACCCAGGCTGTGTGCACACACAAGGTTTATCT
This sequence comes from Puma concolor, assembly GCF_028749965.1. Lineage (NCBI taxonomy): Eukaryota > Metazoa > Chordata > Mammalia > Carnivora > Felidae > Puma > Puma concolor. The sequence goes on from NC_141667.1 coordinate 153,888,053, forward strand.
GGGAGAATATGTTCTGGGCTGAGTTGTGTCCCAATCCTAGTACCTCAGAATATGACTGCATTTAGAGAGATCTCTCAAGAGGTAATGAGTTAACGTGAGGTCACAAGGGTGGGCCCTGCTCCAACGACTCGTGTCCTTATAAATAGAGATTAGGACAACCGTTTGGAGATGCAGGGAGACCACAGTGATCAACAAGCCAAGGAAGGAGCTCACGGGAAAGCGAGCCTGCCTGCACCTTGGTTTAGAACATCTATCCCGCAGAACTCTGAGGATGTAAACCTGCATTGTTGGGCCTGCCCGGTACGATGCTTTGCCAAGCAATCCCTAGCAAACTAACACAAGGCCAGCGTGCCTGGACATCTGTACTAAAGTCAGATTAATTCCACCCAAAAAGAAACTTAATATGTTTTTTTTTTTTTAACTGAAAAGCTTATAAAGGATCACTTCTGTGAGTCACAGGAGTGCACTCCCGGCTTCCTATGGCATGTGTAACTACAGTACAACGTGGGGAGTCTGCCCACACCAACCTGCACCCCACAGGGGTCACTCCCCTCAACCACAACTTCCCATGGTGGTTACCGCGACCAAAAGTCAAGAAGGGCTCAGGGTCTCTGCTCTCAGCATTCTGTGGGTAAAGTCCTTTAATTCTCAAAAGACCCATATGGGTGATGATTATCCCCAAAGGGTGGGCCAGGAAACCAGGACTTGGAGAGTGCTCTCAGTCATAGCTAGAAGAGTCAAAGCCACCTGCCTCAAGCCACCACTGGCACTCTTTGTACAGATAGCCAAATAGGTCCAGGCGACATTCAGGCCTGAAAAACCCACCCTGTTCCCTCTGAAGCACTTGTAAATTTCTTTGCAGCTTCCTAACAAATCCGGAGAGCAGCTATTTCTTCGCTGGGGAAGGAGGTTCGGAGACACAAGATGTGGCTGTGCTCAGCCACCCACACAGGCGTCTCCCCAAACCAACCAAGTCTGGAGATGCACCCTCAAGAAGAGGAGATGGTGCGGCCTCAGACACCCACCCACAGCCCTCGTCGCTCTGTGTGGATTTACCACAGTGAAGGGGGCACACATCCTCAGGAGATCCTGACTGAATTGCTCTAGAGAAGGACCCAGACCATGGAAACAGTTCACGGCTCTTCAGGGGATGAGCAAGAAAAACCCAAGTCCAGAGCCAGAGGCACAGGGAGGGGTAACCCCACTGAGTACCTGGATCCCCACCGGGCTGGCCTGGGGTTCTGCTCGGGAGCCCAGGGCCCTGTGCTACGGCCGTGGGCTGGCTGTCCTGGCTCTTTGCAAGGTCGCTCTGGGCTTCTGCCGGCAGCCGCTCCGGCTCTCGGTCTGGAGGGCCTTCGCCATCATCAATCACCACGGGGTCTTCACAGTGCTTGAGCTGCAATCACAGAGAGGGTGCTCAGGGCGAGGTGGAGAGGTCCTGCTGACCATCTGCACAGTGACCGCCATAGGCTCCGCCAGGGCCCTGCATAGGACAGAACCATGCCCCAAAGCAGGACCCTCAAGGAATGGAACCTGCTTTCTTGGGAAACCAAACTCCAGTGTGAGCCTTGCTGAAGTGTGGGGCTCTACACAGAACTTCTCCGCAGCCAGGGGCCCCAAGGCACCCTCCCCACCAGTGCTGCCCAGCCCCGCTGTGTCCCACTGCTCACCCACTGCCAGGGCCGCCCAGGCTCCCGCTCCAGCGCCTCCACGGCCGCCACAGCCTGATCACCACTCTCGGGCTCCTGGGCCCGCACCCAGCCCTGGATCTCACGGGGCAGGATGGCCAGGAACTGCTCCAGCACCAGTCGCTCCAGGATCTGTTCCTTGGTGTGTCTGTCGGGCCTCAGCCAGCCCTGACACAGGTCCCAGAGGCGGCGCAGGGCCTCCCGGGGGCCCGCCGCCTCCTGGTAGCGAAAACGGCGGAAGAGGCGGCGGGAGGACTCGGGGCTGGGAAGCTCGCCCTGGGGGCTAGGGTTCTCTCCTGGTGGGCTCCTCATTTTCCTGGGCTCCTCGCTTTCTTTTGGAGCCAAGACTCGGGGACACAGGGCTGTGGGCATGATGGGATTTGATGGGGGTCAGCAGCAGAGGACGACCCTATTTCCAAACAGAAATCACTGGCTTCAATGTTCTGGTCTCCTGTGGCAGTTTTTGGGGGGCAGTGATGGGGAAAGTGACAAAACCCGCAGAGACCAGCCCGTGGGACAAGTCCTTGGACATGGGACAAGGGTCACTGTGGCTGGCCCTTGCACAAGGGGAGATAGGGAAGACCCCCCCCCCCCCAACACAAGAGCATCATGACAGGATTTCCCTAACGGGGCAGCCAAATGAGGCGGAGGATCTGGGAGAGAAGCGCTAGCATATCAACACATCACGGGCATTTCAGGCATCCAAGGAGCCCGACAGGGCCACATGCAGGGCAGAGATTGAATTGAGACTCTGTGGTACCTTCCGTGGCCAGGTCCTCCTGGACAGGACAAGTGAATAGGCCGCTATCTTGAGGCTTCGCAGCCAAAGTCCCCGTTCTTGCCCTTGAAACCTTTACAAAAGGAGCTGGAAAGACACAGACATGCCTGGGGTGCCTGGGAGGAGCCTTCAAAGAGGATCCGGGACCAGAAATCAGCCATGCTGGTGCCCAGGGCCAGCCATCGGTGCTGGATCTGGACTCACACAGAGCAAGAATTAATGGCACCCAGCAGAATCCAGGGGGATAAAGCACACCGCCCAGATGATGCCCATGCATAAGATGGGAAGAGTCAAAAGAGGTAGGTACATCCTGAGTGTAGAGCAGAAGGTAACTACGTATGTAAAAACATCAGTGCTTTCAGATCAGCCTCCACCCAACTTGCCCCCAAGTCTGGATGGCAAACTTTAGGATGTGTTTAAAGATGCACTGGCCTTCCATCGAGCCTCTACCCCACCCCCTTGTCCTCTTCAAACCATGATGAAGGCAACCGTGTACTGCTCACGGCCCTTCCTCCGTCAGAAGTGAGGTGGGGGCACTCTGGCGCAGTCACACCTGCACCTCCCCAGTGAACACACACAGGGCGACATCAGGGAGCAGTAACCCTGACTCTGCACTGTGGGACTCAAGGGAAGGGCGAATGGGGAAACATGAGGGCCTTGGACTCCAGTCTGCATAAGGCTCCAGCTCACTCCCATTTCACAGGAAGACCAGTGAGGCCAGGAGAGAGAACAAAGGCCACTGAGTGGCAATCAGAAACACTCCAGTCTCTGGACCCCCTTGCTCTGCAACATAGAAACCAATACAGAATGACACCAAAGTATTCCAAGTGTGTCTGGGTGTCCTCCCGCCTCCAGCACCTGGAATACAATCTCTCCTCCACCTGCCCCCACGTTCCCTGAGTTCAGCCAGCGCACACCTGCCGGGCCTCTATGTTTCTCAGACCTGCCCCTAGGCTTGGGCGGGGGCTCGGGCCCCACCTTCTACACTCTGTTCGCAGCGGGGCATCCCGCTCGGGGTCTGTGCGGATCATCCTAAGCAGACAGCCGGGTCTGCCTTTGCCACCCCGGGACCTGGCACCTGGCACGCAGGCGGCGCAGAAGGATGCCTGATGAATGAGCTAACTTAAGTCCCGGGGGCCTTCCCGGAGGGGGCGGGGCATGCCTGTAGCAGCTCTCGGAGGACAGAGCCCCATCAGCAGAAAGGAAGGAGGAGGGCACGCTAGGCCAGACAGAGAGGCAGGCTGTCCTCGTTCCCCGCCTACCCCAGGCGCGCCTCCAGCGTAACCCGCTCCAGGCTCCTCACCTTGCAGCCCGGACCTCCTTCCCCGAGTCTAACTCCAATCCCTCCTGCTGCTGCGGAAGTCTCCGGCAGCAGCTCCTCATCCTTCCAGCCCGGCCTCCCGGGCGTCCTTCCTGAGGCCGAGGGACTCTCTCCTTGGCTGGTCGAGCCCCCGTCTCCCGCTCATGCACGAAAACGCGGCTGAACTAGTGCAGCAAATGGAGGCGCCTGCAAAACAGCATTCGTGCAGCCTTACAGCCCCGCCCGCGGAGTCCCTGGCGCGGAGAGACCTGGGCTGCGGGCGGGGAGACCCGGGCGCGTGGGGAGGCCGGGGCGCGCGGAGAGACCTGGGCTGCGAGCGGGGAGACCCGGGCGCGCGGAGAGACCGCGACTGCAGGCGGGGAGGCCCGGGCTTGAGGGGCCGGTAGCGGGGAGCGCGCGGGAGGTCAGGGCGGAGGCGGAGGACGGGGCTGCGGGCTAGGAGGCGGGGGCGCGGGGAGGCCGGGGCCGGGAGCGGGGAGGCCGGGGCGCGCGCGGAGGCCGGGAGCGGGGCGCGGGGAGGCCGGGGCCGGGAGCAGGGCGCGGGGAGGCCAGGGCGCTCGGGAAGGCACCGGGCAGAGCGCGCGGGCCCCGCCGAGCCCCGGGCCGCACTCACCGCCGCGGCGCGTCCCCTTTGGCGGGCCGCGCTAGCCTGGCCGCCGCGGAGCCCGCCGGACGCGCAGGAAAGGAAAGGCCGGAGCCCTCCGGCTCCCTCCCCTGGGACACTTCCTGCTCCGCTCTAGGACTGGGGAGGTCTCCGCATCTCAGTGGTCGAGGTGTGCGCGGGGGGTGACATCCGACACCCCCCGGCCGGGCCCGGCCCGCGCGCCCCGCCCCGCTCCGCGCGCGCGCCCGCGCGCGCCCGCCGGGACACGGGCGTCCGGCCGGGGGCGTTGTGGGGCCCACCGCGCGGCTGCGGCCTGGACCACCCCGGTGTTGCGCTGGGGACGCGCCTGGGGGCGGGCCGGGGGCTGGCCGGGGGCCCGGGGACGCCGGGAAGGGCCGATCCCGATCCCGGAGCCGCGCCGGAATGTTGGAACTGGGAGGGGGCAGCGGAAGGAGGACTCTCCCGCGCGCCCTGGGCCACTGCATTCCCGGAGTCCGCCTGGGACCCTCCCGACCCAACCCCCCTGCAGCCGGAACCCCTCCCTCACGCCCAGCTCGCGGCCGCCGGGGACGCCAGGGCTGCAGAGACGGAGACCCCTCCTCCCCGTCGCAGCCCAATGCAGCCCGCGCTTTCCAGGGATGATTCACAGTTTGAGATAGGGCTGCCTGCTAAGGCCCTTCTGAGCATTAGGACAACCCTGGGGGATGCGCAAAGGGGCTGTGGGGAATCCCGGCCACGAGTGGCTGGTGGGGAATCCCGGCCACGAGTGGCTGATCGGGAAGCTCATTCCTCGCTTCAGCGGAGGGTACGGCTAGATGTGCATACTGTGCTGGGGAGAGAGGCGAAGGGTATTTGAAGTCAGGTAACAGTGAGGGGCGAGCAGGAATCAGGGCCGCCGGACCCCCAGACAGGGCCACTTGCCACTACCCTATGCTGAACATAGTCTGGTGGCTCAAAGGGGTCTTCCTGCACCCATCCCTAATCTTCCAGGCTCTGGAGCCTGGGAGAAGGCATGTCCAGGATCCCTGAGCAGACCCGATTCCCACCAGCCCTCTGCATCATCTGCTCCACACCGAAGTTGGACTTTCCCACAGAAGAGAAGGCAAAGAAAAGGTTCCATCTACCAGAGCGGCGCCTGACGACACAGAACCCATTTGCCTCAGATCCTGTTTGAAGGCCAAGCAGAAATGAAATCAGTTCCCCTGAAGAAAGTGGCCTGGCAGAACAAATGGGTAGAAAGTGGATGGACTGAGGAGAACCTGGATCCCTTAGCTGTGTTTTTCGCACTTCAGGGCCTGGGCACCTCTTGTTTCCTATAGACTGCAAATCATCACTCCTGACTAGTGCAGTTACTGGGATCCGCCATTTGTCAAATACCTGGATTCGACTTTAACAGGAGATGCACCAAAGTGAAGCAGTGAAGTTCTTTGTGAACAGTGAGTGTTCCCGCAAATGACAGATACATGCACGGCCACCCAGGTATCTTATGTGCAGCCACCCCCTTCAGGTTTTCCCTGGACTCATGGTTAGCAGGAATCAGGCACACTCAATTTCAGAAGCACCAGCCAGCAGCTTGGCCTGGACCAAGGCTAGCCCAGGTAGTTTGGGTTGAGGTGGTCATGCCCACACCCTCTGCTGGAGCTCCTAGCCCTGTGACTGGCTGGAGATGCTGCTGTGGAGTGCTGGGAATCTGTGCTCACAATTCTGCCTAGGGCCAGTGGCCCTGCGGCAGATAAAATGCAGAGCCTAGAGATGACTGTGTACAGCATCAGATCATTCCCTGCTGCCTACTCCATTTCCCTCCCCCAAACTGACACCTCCCTGTCACCTGTCTGCCCTTCACAGCTTAGAATATGCCCTCACTCTACATTTCACTCAGCCCCAGGGTTAGAGCCAGCCTCTGGGGTAAATCCTGCTTCATCAGTTCCTGACCAGGTGATCTCAGGCATGCTTAACCTTTCTATGCCTCAGTTTCTTCATCCAGGAAACAGATAAAGCTGTCTACCTCGTTGGGTGCGTGTTTGGGATCGTTCAGGCATTTAGCAAACTTACTGAGCACCTACTAGGCACTTCCAGCACTCAGGCACATCCATGCACACAACCAGCTCGTGGGGGTAGGGTGCAGGCAAGCACTTGGTGCAATCAGTAACGTGGCTGCTATGTTGGATCCGTGTTGCAGAAGTGGAGCAGTGTCAAGGCTCCATCGTGACTGTGATATCTGAGAGAGTCAGTCAAGCTCCAGCAGGGGTGAGAACAGGGTCCCCCGTGGAGGCCACCGTCACCACGGTGAGCTAAAGGAGTGGGGTGTCAGAGAGTGAGCAGGTAGGTGCATAGGCCTGGAAGCCATGGAAATGTCTTTTTTTTTTTTTTTTTTCTGCACCATACAGGACTGTGTCGGGGACCACAGCGTGAAGCACCATGGTATGAACCCTGCACATAGACTCTGCTCAAGGACCATTGGCCATCTTGCATCAGTGTGTATGTTTATTCCATTTATGTTACTGTTGCTGATTGATTGAAATACTTTCCATCTGCCACTAGTTCTTCCATCCTTGTGGTGGATGGAAAATCCTGGTTTCTGGAAACTTGAAGGGAAATCAGATAATAAATAAATGCCTCTGTGATATAACACTATTGGTGATAGATGCCATGAAAATAAAAATAAAATAAAATGAAACAAAATAAAATAAAACCCAGGTAAGGAGGAGCCTGCCAGGGCAGTCTAGAAGGACCTCCATGAGGTGACATTTGAACAGAGAGAGTGTGGAAGTTTCAACAGGTGCTCTGAACAAGCAGAACAGAGGTGTGTGGGGAAGAGCATTGCAGCAGAGAGAACTGCATGCAAAGGCTGTGAAGCAGGAGTTTTTTTCCCTCTGTGCACGCATGGTGAGAGAACAAGGAGCTGGAACAGAGTGACTGGATTTTACCTTCAGAAGTTTTCAGGAAGGGGCATGGCCTGATGGGACTTTCCTACTGTGATCATTGTATGCAACACATTGGAGGACACAGAGAGCAGGGGCTGAGTTAGAAGCCGCAGGGGAAAGAGGCAGCAGATAGTTGATCTGGCAAGCTGTGGCTGGGATCCCCCTGATGTGCTGTGGATGTTAGAGGAATGAGGAACGGTGTGGTTTGGGCCTGAACTGGGCAACTGAAGGGTTTGTCCAGGAAACAGTGAAGCAGGTTTCTGGAAAGGGCTTGGGAGGCAGTTGTGGAATTTTGGACTTGCTGGGTCTGAAATGCCCAAGAGACAAGTAGTGATGACCCTTGGGGGAGAACATGGAGGCTGGAGGTGGAAATGTGGAATCACAACAGCAGTGACCCTGGGATGGACAAGTATGGGTGGGTGCAGATGCTGCCTCTGGGAAGAGCAGGCAGAACTGGGCCAGGGCAGCTTCCAGATCAGGAAGAGAGTGGGGAGATGCAGAGGGGGAGGGGGAGAGGGAGGGAGAGGAAGGGAGGGGAAGAGGAGGGGGGAGGGAGGAGGAGAGGGAGGAAGGGGGAGGAGTAGGAGGAGAGGTGGAGGGGAGCAGGAAAGGGAGGAAGAGAGGAAGAAAGGGAGGAGTAGGAAAGGGAGGAGGAGGGGGAGGAGGAAAGGGAGGGGGAGGAGATGGAGGAGGAGAGGGGAAGGAGGAGGGAGGGGAGGAGATGGAGGAGGAGAGGGGAAGGAGGAGAGGGGGAGGGGAAGGAGGAGAGGGGGAGGGGGAGGAGGAAAGGGAGAAGGGGAGAAGGTGGGGGAGGAAGAAGGGAGGGGAAGGAGGAGAGGGAGGAGGGAGAGAAGGAAAGGGAGGAGGGAGAGAAGGAAGAAGGGAGGGGAAGGAGGAGGGGGAGGAGGAGGAAAGGGAGGAGGGGAGGAGATGGAGGAGGAGAGGGGAAGGAGGAGGGAGGGGAGGAAATGGGGGAGGAGAAAGGAAGGAGGAGGGAGGGGAGGAGGAGGAGGGAAGGGAAGGAGGAGAGGGAGAAGGGAGAAGGGGAGGAGGAGGGGGAGGAGGAAAGGGAGGAGGGGAGGAGATGGAGGGGAAGGAGGAAGGAGGGGAGGAGGAGGGGGAGGAGGAGGGAGGGGAAGAAGGAGAGGGAGGAGGGAGAGAAGGAAAGGGAGAAGGGGAGGAGGAGGGGGAGGAAGAAGGGAGGGGAAAGAGGAGAGAGAGGAGGGAGAGAAGGAAAGGGAGGAGGAGGGGGAGGAGGAAGGGAGGGGGGAGGAGAAGGAAAGGAAGGAGTGGAAGGAATGGAGGAGGAGAGAGGAAGGAGGAGGAAGGGGAGGAGGAGGGGGAGGAGGGAGGAGAGGAGGAAGAAAGGGAGAGGGGAGAAGGGAGAAGAGGAAAGGGAGGGGGGAAGAGGAGGAAGGGGAGGGGGAGGAGGAAAGGGAGAAGGTGAAGAGGAGGGGGAGGAGGGGAGGGGCTGGAGGAGAGAAAGGGAGGGAGGAGGAGGGGGAGCAGCTGCCCTGAGGTGGAGGGAAATTGGGCAGTGCTGAGCCTTGGAATCCCCCATAGGTGACTGAGGAATGGGGTAATTGCTGCTGGCAGATCACACCTCATGAGGAACTAACACCCTCCTAGGACTGGGTAGAGGGGCTGGGCAGGAGCCAGGGGCTGTGTGGGAGCAATCTCCAGCAGCAGGGAGGGGGCTGGGGTCCAGGGCCCAGGGGAGCTGCGAAGGGAGGAGGATAGGGAAGGTGGCCTCTGGTGACAGAGTGAGAATGTGTGGCTGTCTGGGAGTCCATGGTGGACACTGTCCAGTAAGATGAGAAGCAGGGTGTGATGGTATATTTTATGTGTCCACTTGGCTGGGCCAAGGTGCCCAGATTTTGATCAAACACTGGTTTACATTTGCTGTGAAGGTATTTCTAGATGAGATTAACCTTGAAATCAGGAAGCTTTGAGTAAACCTGGTTAGTCTCCCTCCATAATGTGGTTGAACCTCATCCAGCCTCCAGAGGCTCCAGAGCCAATCCCTTATCTCTAAATCTGTCAATCTGTACACTTATCCTAAATAGCTCTCTACATGTATACATATGTTAAATCTCTTTCTCTGCCCTGGGGCCCCTGGGTGTCCCTGTCCTTTGGGCTGCCCACTCTTGATTTCAGCTCAGGTCAGGATTCCAGGGTCCTGGGATCCAGCTGCCTCGAGGGCCCGTGCTGGGTGTGGAGACTGCCTGGGATTCTCTCTCACTTTTCCCTCTCCCTCTCCCCTTCTCCCCCATTCGTGTGTGCGTGCTCTCTATCTAATATATCTCCTAAATATCTTTATACATACATACCCTAAATGTCTCTCTGTGTACATACCCGACATATCCTAAATCCATACATATCCTAAATCCGTCTCTCTGTTTTCATTCTCCCCACCCCCCACCCCAACGCAAATGCTATTGGTCCCTGTCTTTGGAGAACCGCCCCCCCCACCCCACCCCACTGCTGACAGGGAGGAGAAGGAGGGTGTGGATGCCTGAGAGCAGGGAGGACTTGGTATTTCATGCTTGTGTTGCAGACTGGGACAGCTAATGGGATATAGCAAAAGACTTGACAGATGTTGCCAAACGCAGGAAGTAAACTGTGCACAGTGAAGTGTGATGTATACGGCTCTCCTAAAAACCCAGAGTCTGCACACAGAAGGGCAACACTTACGGGCACCCGGGGGGGCTCAGCCAGTTAAGTTCGCCTCAGGTCATGATCTCACAGTCCCTGTCTCTCTCCCCTGCCTCTCTCTCTCTCTCTCTCTCTCTCCCCTCTCCCCCAAATAAATAACATTGAAAATAAAGAAAAAGAAAGGCAACAATTATGCCTTCCCTTGGGGTTCGGGTCACGATTGCACAAAATATGCTTGTAGACCTGTAACAAATACAGGCATGTATGCTGCCTCCCATGTGGTCCTACACCAGCCACATCCACATTCCCTGGAAGCTTGTTAGAAATAGAACTCTCATGGGGTGCCTGGGTGGCTCTGTCGGTTAACCATCCACTTTGGCTCAGATCATGATCTCATGGTTTATGAGTTCGAGCCCAGCATCGGGCTCTGTGCTGACAGCTCAGAGCCTGGAACCTGCTTTGGATTCTGTGTCTCCCAATCTCTCTCTGCCCCTCCCCCACTCACGCTCTGTCTCTCAAAAATGAATAAATGTAAAAAAAAAAAAAAAATGAGACCTCAAACATTAGCTTTTGGGAGCTGTTTGTGAGCCTCGGGATGTTAATGCCAACATAGCCAGGTCACCAGGAGCCAGCCTGTAGTTTGACAAATTCAGATTAGCAGAAACAACCAGATTTCTGGGCTTGTGTCTTGAGGGATGATGCCCAGAGGAGGCTAGAGTGAGGCTTGATAAAAAAGGGGAAGAGAGTAGGTGATGGGCATTGAAAAGGGCATCTTTTGGGATGAGCACTGGGTGTTGTATGGAAACTAATTTGACAATAAATTTCATATAATAAAATAAAAGACAAAAAAAAGGGGGAAGAGAAAAGTCTTTTGTAAGGTTTGGTTCCAGCTGAAGGAAGGAGGAAGAGAAGGGTATCAGGGACACTGCAGTGTGGATGCCATTTAGAGGTGGGCTCAGGAGAGTGGGGGTAGCTAAGGGTCCTGGGCTCTTAGGAGAAGAGGATTGCTTAACGGTGGAGTCACAGCTAAGTATAGCAAGTAGATCTGGGACGTCTCAGGTAAGGAAGTAAGTTACACTGAGACAGGTGCACTGTGGCATTTCCCAGCCGCTGTAAGACCCTGGGGACCTGTGAGTCCGTGTTTCCTGGGGACACATAGCTTCTCTGGTGCGTCTGTCTTCCCTGCCCATCTGCTTCTTTCTTTTTTTAAAAAATTTTTTTTCTTTTAATGTTTATTCATTTTTGAGAGAGTGTGAGTGGGGGAAGGGCAGAGAGAAGGAGACACAGAATCCAAAGCAGGCTCCAGGCTCAGAGCTGTCAGCACAGAGCCTGATGCGGGGCTCAAACCCACAAGCCTCAAGATCATGACCTGAGACGAAGTCAGATGGTTAACCGACTAAGCCCCCCAGGTGTCCCTGCCTGTCTGCTTCTTAGTCCTCACTGATCTTCATGCTTTTCCTCCTAGACAGGTTTTGACTTTTTGAGCAGGTAAACACCGGTCACTGCAGTTCTTTGGATGTTTCCATTTATGTGTATTTGTGCTTTCTGACCTTCCTTTCTGCATGCTCAAGTCCTGATGGCCACTGAGGCTCAGGGAGAGGAAACTGGTCAAGGAGCCCATATTACGTTGTGTGTGAAAGAGAGAGATAGAAAGAGAAGGAGAAAGAAGAAAAGATACATTACACAGGTTACATTTGGCATCTGCTAGGCTTACCACCTGCATTTATCATCATGCTCACTGGAGTCCCAGGAAGCCTGAGCCCTAAACACCACATAAAGAGTTTGAAGTCTGTCCAGCAGAAAAGAAGGGCTCACTGCATGCTGGATCCCACATTCCGATGCATCCCACCACGTGTGTGTCCTGATCTCCTCTCAGAGCACAGACCCTGTCCTGTTCCCTCTATCTTTATACAGCCTGAACCCTGAGGTTCAGGGCTATAGTTTAAGTTCTATAACCCTGGTGTCCTTACCTTGGGTATTTTCTCTCAGTCCCAGGCACACAGAAGTCCAGTATCTGCCTCCTTGCCCTGTAATTATTTAACTGCTGGGAGGCATAGATAAGTTTCTCCATGCAAGAGCTGGTGATTCTACTCCTGCCTCACAGGGATCAGACACAAATTATTTTATATAAGTTCTCCAGCACACAGCCAGAGATACTGAAAAGTTTATTTTGAGAGAGAAATACAGAGAGAGAAACCCGAGCAGGCTCCACACTGTCAGCACAGAGCCTGATGCAGGGCTCGAAACCACGAACCTTGAGGTCATGAACTGAGCCGCCCAGGTGCCCCTGAATAGGTCCTTCTAATTCATCCTCTGCCATTAGTTGCATGGGAACCTTTCAACTGTTTTCAAGTTTGACATTTCAGTGTGTACCAGTTTACTCTTCTGCTGTTAAACACCTGGATCCATCTACATATTTTTGCCCCAGACATGAATTCTGTACTCCAAGTATTTCGGGAATTTCCTGATACTCTAGAGGCCCCTCCACTTTGCCAGCCTCTCTCCACCCCATTCCCTCATGCTCAATGTGCTTAGTGTGCAGGTAGGGGTGAAACAGGGTAGAATGGGTGGAAATGTGTCCCCCAGCAAGATATGTTTAAGTTGTAACCCTTGATTCCTGTGAATGTGACCTTATTTGGAAATAGGGTCTTCAAAGATGTAATCAAGTTCACACAGTTATATTGAACTAGAGTGAGCCCGAAATGTCATGATGCCTTGTAAGTAGGCCATGTTGGGTGCCTGGCTGGCTCAGTCGGTAGAGCACATAACTCTTGATCTCAAGATTGTGCATTCAAGCCCCATGTCAGGTGTAGAAATTACTTAAAAATAAAGTCTTAAAGGGGTGCCTGGGTGGCTCTCGGTTAAGCGTCCGACTTCAGCTCAGGTCATGATCTCACAGTTTGTGGGTTTGAGCCCTACATCGGGCTCTGTTCTGACAGCTCAGAGCCTGGAGCCTGCTTCCAAATCTGTATCTCCATTTCTCTCTGCCCCTCCCCCGCTCACACTCTGTCTCTTTGTCCCTCTGTCAAAAAAAAAAAAGTTAAAAAAGTGTTAGGAAAAAAGTAAGTAAGGCCATGTGAAGACAGACACACAGAAAGAAAGCCATGTGACACCAGGGGCAGAGGTTGGAGTGATGTGTTTACAAGGCGAGGAACAGCATCGATTGTTGGTAATCACCAGAAGTGAGAAGACAAGGAACTATCCCTCCGTTCATAGCATGGCCTGGCTGGTGCCTTGATTTCAGGCTGGCCTCCAGGACTCTTGCTGTTTCAGGGCACCCAATTTATTATTGTTATTTTTTAAAGTTTATTCATTTCCAAGTGAAAAAGATGGAGTCCAAACAGGGGAGGGGCAGAGAGAGAGGGAGACAGAATCTGAAGCAGGCTCCAGGCTCTGAGCTGCCCACACAGAGCCCAGTGCAGGGGTAGAACTCACGAATCATGAGATCATGACCTGAACCGAATTCAGATGCCTAACCGACTGAGCCACCCAGGCACCCCTAAATTTTTTTGTTTCTTTACTTTTGAGAGAGAGAGAGAACGAGAGAACGTTAGGGGGGAGGGGCAGAGAGAGAGGAAGACACAGAACCTGAAGCAGGCTCCAGGCTCTGAGCTGTCAGCACAGAACCTGACACGGGGCCCAAACCCACGAACCTTGAGATCATGACCTGAGCTGAAACGTAGGAGGGAAGGGTACCTGGGAGGCTAACACAAAGGTGAAGGGTCTTGAAAACACTTGCTGTTTGGGTAGAACCACATGACAAACCTGGAGGTGAGGTCAGACGTCCACAACCACCAGGCAACCACCAGGCTCACACACGGTGGGTATCACTGCCGGTCGGTGTTTCTCATGCTTCTTTTTGCCTGCATTCTAGAGAAGGCACATGCCTCATGAATCATGCTGATAATATCTATTCCATGTTGCTAGAAGAAGGATGGGCTGTTGTAGGCAAAGATTTTCCCCCCGACCCAACTCCTCTCAGGCTTCCCTGAGCATTTTTTCAACTTAGACCTGGCTTTGGGGGTCCATGTTCATCTGTACTGTCCAGTTTTAACAACTATCCTGCTGAGTCTGGTGGCCCTGGAGATGCCTGATCAGATATCCTTCAGGTGCTGTCAGATCACCCTGGCTTGCCTTCTGCAGGAGTCCCTTTAGGTCATGTTGGCTTAGCCAGAATCCCCCTTTGCTCCTAATGTTTCCTCTTAGTAATTTTCTATCCGCTCACTCCCACCATGCTCCTTGGCTATAAATTCCCACTTTTCCTTGTTGTATTCAGAGTGGAGTCCAATTTCTCTGCCCCACTGCAAGACCCGACTGCCTCCCTACATGTATCCCAATAGTCCCTTGAATAGATTGCCTTACGGTGTTTTAACAAGTGTCATTTTTTTTTTCTTTAAACACTGGCACAAGCTGTAATGGGTCTTTTAATATAACGGGGTGTTGATGAAGGGTTCTCATAAGGCTAAGAGGATCTTGACAGGTATCAGACTTCAGTTAGCATTTTGGCAAAGCCCTGGAAAGAGAAGTGTGGGTTGCTGGCTCTCTGGCATGGCAAGAAAGTAGATAATTGTCAGTACAGGAATTGAAGGCTGGAAAGACCTCTGCTCCATAATGGTTACTGAATCCAGCATTCACTGAAGAGGGCCCTTGTATGCCTCAGCCACCAACAGGTTGTGGAAAGACAGTGTCAGGTAAAAGTTCTCTCCCAGATCTGTGGGATGTCTGGGAACCAAAAACTCTTCAGCTTGTAGTAATATTTTGCTTGAGAAAGAGCATATTAAAGCCTGCATTGTGAGCTTTGGAAATTGGGAAGGTCTGTCTCCTAAATCTTACCCAGAATAAGAGCTAGAATTCTAAACCTGTGAGGTAGGTAGGTCCCAGATCTGATCACACCACTGGCCTTCACGGGGACTCCCCAGCCGTGGCAGGAGGGACACTAGTGGGTCTTAACAAATGGGACAGGTGCACCACGTGTAACTAGATGTGAAGGGCTGCCTTCCTGTATGGCTTCCATGATCCAGGTTTCCAGCTCTGGAAGTAGGTAGTTTAAATGTTTCTTACTTTACAAATTCTCATGTGGAAGGTTAGAATTTACTTGTATCCTGGGATGCCTAGGTGATTCAGTGGGTTGGGTGGCCAGCTTCAACTTTCACTTGAACTTCAGCTCAGGTCATGATGAGCCCCAGGTCGGGTTCTGTGGTGACAGCTCAGAGCCTGGAGTCTGCTTTCGATTTGTCTCCTCTCTCTGCCCCTCCCCTGCTCATGCTCTGTCTCTCTCAGAAATAAATAAAAACATAAAAAAAAAAACCCAAATTACTCGTATCCTTGGCATCTCTCTTTCACACACACACAGACCTGCATGTCTCATAACCAGTTATTATTTACTCCGACTGTTTAATATTTCTTTTAAAAAGTTATTTTTTTTTTTAATTTGCTACTTTTACTAACAGTTAATACTATGATAAATGCTTATACATTATCCAAGTATCAAACATCTGAATTGTTGAAACTGAGGCCTAGAAAAGTTAAGGATCTCCCCCTCTCCCCCCAAGGGCATTCGAGGAATTTCTGGGGACGAAAATTTCAATTTCCGGGCTATTTTATGGGACCGCTTCCTGGTCTGTCTAGAATTCCAGAACCTTTCCCCGGTTTCCAGCTGGACCTGCTATGACCTTCTCCTGTGCCCTCTCCAATTGGACGTCTGGCCTCGCGGAGTTCCTCGTATTCTCCACCACCCCCATCAAAGCCGGTGGCCCCCTCCGGGGCTCTGGGAGTCTCCTGTAGTCAGCACTTTGGCGCAAGGCCACGCGCCTCTCTGACTTTCCAGGGCCTCTGCTGCGGAACACCGGGTGGGCTGGCCCAGGGCAGGGTCGGTGCACCTTGTCTGGGAAGGCAAGGGTCCGGGAGGTGGGAGCACCCGCCAAGTCTGTGGGGCCCGCGCGGGTGACTCCGGCACATGGCTGGACCCTGCAGCCTCCCGCCACCGTCTGTCGTCATCAGTCACCAGCTTTGGTAAGAAGGGCTCGCTCAGGCTCTCGCGCCCTTCAACGGGCAGAATTGGGAGTGTCAGCAGCTCCTGCCCACCACCCCGGACAGATGAGAGGGAGAGGCTTCGGGATCCGGTATTTATATCCAGATGGTCGGGCGGGTGTTTGAAACCCGAAAGGAACCATTTCAGTCCTGCCATTTCTAGGGCGGGAGGTTGTTTAAATAAATGTTAACAGCGGGGCGCCTGGGTGGCTCAGTCGGTTAAGCGTTGACTTTGGCTCAGGTCATGATCTCAGTTTGTGAGTTCGAGCCCCGCCTGGGCTCTGCGCTGAAGGCTCTCAGCCTGGAACCTGCTTTGGATTCAGATTCTGTGTCTCTTTCTCTCTCTGCCCCTCCACCACTTGTGCGCTCTCTCTCTCTCTCAAAAATAAATAAATGTAAAAAATAAATAAACAAACGTTAACAGCGAATAATTGTCCTAGGACATGTCCTTTGAAAAGGAAGCTAGACTGCCCCCCGCGTCTGGATTGTTCCCACCTACGGTTGACGACGAATTAAAGCAGTAACAGCTAGAGCGGAAGCGGGGCTCATGCGCGGGCTCGTGCGCGGCGGCAGGTGCGCGCCCAGCAGATGCAGCACCCTCGCGAGTGAAAAGTTAGTAAACTCATGAGTGCAGAACCACCGCCAGAGGGGGATCGCCTCCGGGTATGAACTTACGTCTCCATTTACTGCAACTCCTCACCGGGTTCTATTTGATTTGGAGGCAATGCGGCTTTCCCTTTCGTTCCTCTTCCAGAAACGTCCCCAAACCCTGTACTAAGACTTTTTGGAATCTTCCTTCTTACTGGGGGACTTTTGGAAGGATCCATGAGTTTGGCGGGGGGGAGGGGCGGGTACTGCCGGCCCGCTGAATGTCGAAGAGCCTTTCTCTACACGTGGAGCCTCGCAACAAATCCTCCCAACTGGTCTTAGACTGGTGTTTCCTTTATGAGTTGTGCGTGGCTTACAGTAGCGGGTCAACGCCAGTGTTACTGTTATATATATATATATATACATATATATATATATATATATATATGTATATATATGTGTGTGTATATATATGTGTGTGTGTATATATATATATATATATATATACACACACATATATATATATTTTTTAACTGAAAAAACTAGTGGAGATTAGATGTCATTGCCCTAGTTTTGGAAATAAGACTATGGTATTTCTGAGATAGGGTTTTTGTTTTTTCAAACTCTGCAAGAAGGAAGAATGAGGGGAGCGTCCAGCAGCCAGAAATCACTGGTTACTTCACCACTGTTCTTATCTCCGCAATTTCATGGATTGTTTCAGAGAAGAAAAGGAGACATCTCCCCACCAGAAATAGTTTGGGGATCGCCTGCCCATCTGGGGAAGTCCTCAAAAGAAAACACACAAAGTACTTTGGAAAAGCTATTGAGGTACCCATTTTGAAACCCAATCTCAAGCAACCACAGTTAAGGTGGAATACGCATTTAAAAAGCCAGGCAAATATACATTTGAAAGAGGAGTTAGAGGAGTCTGGGTTTTATTCAGAACAGCAAAAAGAAGCAGGACTGTGGAGGGAAGAAAATGTAAGGAATTTTCTTGTGTGTTTCAACTTTTAGGACAAGCACAGTGCTGATGATAGAACTCTGTGTCAGGGTATTCTCTGAAATTTGTTCTTCTTTTACACATACATACAAATGCAATGTTAAATGTGTTTCTTTGGCTTTCCATTTAAGAAAGCATGAAAGGGGGGCTCCTGGGTGTCTCAGTTGTTATGCGTCTGACTTTGTCATGATCTCAGGGGTTCATGAGTTTGAGCCCCCACACTGGGCTCTGCTGACAGTACTGACGCTACTGACAGTAGGGGTCTGCTTGGGATTCTCTCTTTCTCTCTGCCCCTCCCCTACCTGTGTACTCTCTCAAAATAAATAAATAAACTTAAAAAAAAAAAACACACCAGAATGTTTTTAAAAAAGTGTGAAAGACAGTAACCATATGAGACCCTGAGTTTTTTTGTTTTTGTTTTTGTTTTTGAGACACTGGTATCCTGTATAATGAAAATGAAAATGCTGATTCCTGATGCCTCCTCAAACCTTCCCAATAGGAAGTACTGGGAGAGGGCCTTCCCACCTACATTTTAGCACCATACCATCAGTATTTCTTAAAATGCATATATCCCCAAGGACTTACTTATTTTGTAGCTGGAGATTTGTAGTTTTAGGCCACATTCCCCCATTTCACCCCCCCCCCATTGTATTTTAATATGGAACAAAATGCAAGTTCCCCAGGCTGGGAGGGACTATGAAGCCTGAAGCATCATTCTCTGGCAGAACCTCCTCCTGGGATTTAGGAGTCGTGGAATGCTGTACCCCCTTGCTGGGGAAGAAGGGAAGGCAGATGTGCACGCTGGTACCCACAGTAGTGGAGTGGGCTTTAATGTAAGAGCTCCCTGCACAATGCTGGATGGTTTATTAGCAACCTTGCAATCTTCTTTTTTTTTTTTTTTATTTGTATTTAATTTATTTTTTTAATTTACATCCAAGTTAGTTAGCATACAGTGCAACAATGATTTCAGTAGATTTCTTAATGCCCCTTACCCATTTAGCCCATCTCCCCTCCCACAATCCCTCCAGTAACCCTCTGTTTGTTCTCCATATTTAAGAGTCTCTTCTGGGGGCGCCTGGGTGGCTCAGTCGGTTAAGCGGCCGACTTCGGCTCAGGTCATGATCTCATGGTCCGTGAGTTCGAGCTCCACATCGGGCTCTGTGCTGACAGCTCAGAGCCTGGAGCCTGTTTCAGATTCTGTGTCTCCCTCTCTCTGACCCTTCCCTGTTCATGCTTTGTCTCTGTTTCAAAAATAAATAAATGTTAAAAAAAAAAATTAAAAAAAAAGTCTCTTCTGTTTTGTCCCCCTCCCTGGTTTCATATTATTTTTGCTTTCCTTCCCTTATGTTCATCTGTTTTGTCTTTTAGAGTCCTCATATGAGTGAAGTCATATGATTTTTGCCTTTCTTTGACTGACTAATTTCACTTAGCATAATACCCTCCAGTTCCATCCATATAGTTGCAAATGGCAAGATTTAATTCTTTCTGATTGCCAAGTAATACTCCATTGTATACACACACACACACACACACACACACACACACACACACACCACGTCTTCTTTATCCATTCATCCATTGATGGACATTTGGGCTCTTTCCATACTTTGGCTATTGTTGATAGAACCCTGCACCCTTCTAAAACTAAAGTGACTTGCTGGAAGACTGAAAAAGACTTTATAAAAGAAAAAAAAAATTAGTGCTCTGTGCACACTGCCTCCCAGGGGAGATCCCCAGAGCCGCCTGTGCCTGCCTCCCTGGCCTGTGGCCCAGGAGTGCCTTTCCTGCAGTCTTCGCCAGAGATTATCCTGAGGAGTTCAGGGCATCGGGGCATCTGTGCTCGAATGCACACCACACGTCCTAGAAAACAGGACAACATGCAGGGGGACTGGGCGCAGTCCACTGTGCTAGTGGGTCCAGGCTGCAGGGGCACTGGTGAAGCACAGGCACCTTGGAGAGGTCATGTCCACAGCTGGATCGGCTGGGGCACGCACGTTCGGTGAAAGGGTGACCTTTGAAGGGCCACGAGCCCTGCACGGTTTTACTTATTTATTTTTAATACAAATCACAAGAGCAAGCATTTCCTCCCAGAGGAGTCCTGCACAAATGGATCCCCTGCACACTTGAGTATAGCGGGAGGGAAAATGGTCCCTTGTACTTTGCTGTAACTATCAGAGAGGGCCCAGAAGAGGCTTGAGGCAACTTTGGGTTCAAAACTGTCCATTCCTCCAGCCTGTGGTCAGCCCCATGATATGGGAAGGGGACCCGGCTCCTCCAACCTGAATGTCCACAGCAACTGGCCAGGAGAGGCACACCAGGCGCCACAGAGTCCCTGAGCCACGGTCCCACTTTTAAATTTTTTTTTTTTCAACATTTATTTATTTTTGGGACAGAGAGAGACAGAGCATGAACGGGGGAGGGACAGAGAGAGAGGGAGACACAGAATCGGAAACAGGCTCCAGGCTCTGAGCCATCAGCCCAGAGCCCGACGCGGGGCTCGAACTCACGGACCGCGAGATCGTGACCTGGCTGAAGTCGGACGCTTAACCGACTGCGCCACCCAGGCGCCCCACGGTCCCACTTTTAGACCACACCCCAACCTCCACAAAACCCCTCCACACCCTCACGTCCACGCGGGTCCACCAGCTGCAGCACCCTCATACACAGGCCCCTGGACCACCGATTCCTTCCTCCTCTTTCTCCTCCTCCCCCCATCCCCTCCTCTTCCTTTCTTCTTCTTCCTCCTCCTCCCCCTCCTCCTCTCCCCCTCCCTCCCCCTCCTCCCCCTCACACCTCCTCCTCTTCCTATCTTCTCCTTCCTCCTCCTCCCCCTCCTCATCCTCTCCCTTTCCCTTCTCCACCTCTCTCACTCTCCTTTCTTCTCTTTCCTCCTCCTTCCTCCTCCTCTTCTCCTTTCCCCCTCTCACCCCCTCCTCTTCCTTTCTTCTCCTTCCTCCTCCACCCTCCTCCTCTCCTGTTAGGGAATATGACTGGAATGTTGGTGGGAAAACCAAGCGGCACTTGGAGACTTTGGTGGATTGGAGATTTATTTAATACCAGCAGGCTCATAGGAGACTGTTTCTCCAAAAATCTGAGTCCTGAATGTGAGTGGGAAGGGTAATTTATAGTTATCAGCCTCTATATTTGTGTATGTGGGGAGTGGTTGGTGGTTTGCATGTGCAGCAAACAAAGGAAGAAGAACCCGGAGGAGGGGTCCCTAAGCTAGAGAGTTTGTTTTAGCTCAATCAGTCATCTTTGGTGTACTTTATCCACTTCTCCAACATTCCCCCCCTTTGATGTCTTTTAAAAAAACTTTTAGTAGGCATCACCTTTCAGTTTTACAGTTTGGTACTCTCGGAAGGCTAAGATATGTTCAGTAGTTTGGCGAGGAACAGTGTTTTCAATAAAATGTACCATGGCATTCAGTACACAAGGGCCGATGGATACAAGTAAAATTATGGAGACGAGGGCCCCACCAGGGCAGGAAGCCAGGATGCCCAATCTGTGAGATTCCATCCTTTCCATTGATTGATACTCTCTTGTTCTCTAAGTTGAATTCTTTCCTTGAGTTTCTTAACCTTAATTGTGACTATTTCTGACTGGTTTACGTGATAACAACATTCCTCCCCCAGAAAGATGCAAGTCCCTCCTTTTTCTGAAGTGAGGAGGTGGAGGGCTTGCCTATTTTGGAGGGTCACTGCTGCCAGAGAGTTTATTTGGCTTTGTAAGGTTACCAGAGAATCTGCCACCTGTTCCATGTCTTCATTTAGCTCTTGAGATAGTCTATGGTATAATCCTACGGATGAACCTATATCCCCTATTCCAATCGCAATTCCTGCTGCTATCAGAATGGGAAGCAGGATTGCCCATTTAGCCCAGGCTGTGGGGCTAAAGGTTGTTAGGAGCTGATCTTCAGTGTATATGGATATCTCTGGAGTTAGGAAGACGGAATAACATATCTGAGTCCACTGGCCTCTAAGCATCGGTAGGCTGAATCAGAACACAGATAGAACACCCCAGGGGGTGAACACAGGGTTGAATTTGTATTTAAGGTTATATTTCTTCCGCATTGAAAGGTACCATTCCTATCTTCAGTGACTGTACAGGTTAGATTGTCGACATTTGTGAGACGGACCCCAGTGGCCAGGGTTCCAACTAAGACAGAGGTGTTGGTTTTGAGATTTTCAGGAGCTTCCCAGGTCAAAGGGATAGGAGTGGCTAAGTAAGCCCTCCAGCTGAGGGGAAGCACATCCAGAAGGTTTGGGTGTGATTATCTGTTTTATGGAGGACTGGTAGAGTAGTGTTAGTCCAATGTTGGAGTGGGGACTTGGTAAGCATCTGATTGAGGGCTGAAAGTTTCAAACCTTGGTAGGCTGCCAGGGGAGTGGTCACCTTTATGGCTTGTATTACCCTATCCTGGGTATCCTTCATAACTGTTTGAAGGGCCCTGTCTTGCAACCCTCCCCAGTCCGAGATCCCCCACTGAGGAAGGTAAGTGTAGCAATCTTGCTTCCCTCTCTGGAGGCCCTTGTTGTGACATGGGTTCCTGACATTTAGGGTTATCTCTACGGTCCAATACTTAGTCCTTGGGGCACCGGGTGGCTGACAGAGAGTGGGTGTTTTTCCCTTGTAGCAATCTTGTGAAGGGAGGTGAAGGCGCTCAACGCCCTTGACCCCCTTATTGTCATATAACAATCCTGGCAGCAAAGTGGGTAAGCGGCAGTTGTGAGGTTGAGATAGGTTATCATAATATAAAGGCAATACTTAATAATTCTCCCATTCAGAGGAGGTATGTGAGACCCAGCATGCATCTTTTGTCCCATGTCCAGCTTGTTGGTGCATTCTCTATCAGCCCAACAGTAAGAATTAAGATCAGGGCTATGGCACCAGTAAGGGGCAAGGGCTGGCAGAGTTGCATCCAAACACCTGGGCTTGGTCCACATGTTGATTCCTCAAGCTTCTGTCATGCGCAGGCCAGCCAGCTTCCGGGGAGTGGCTGGAGCAGGGCTGGAGATCTCAGGGGCCAGTGTCTTTTTGAGGGTCAGTTTAAGCGGGTTGACTGGATCTGGATCATATTGCCAGGTTGAAGGTTCCTCTGAGTTGGCCTTCTTAGCTCTGGAGTGATGGACCCATGGGGTGATACCTGAAACTGAATCCTCTATTTGGTTGTATGCCTGTAAAGTCCACCTCCAAGTCTTTGAAAGGGGTAGGTTTCTGGTAACTGTCAGACCAGGTTTAGGGAAGATATGGTTTGCATATTTAGAGATCCATCCTGTCCAGTTGCTTAAATAATCATATGCCCATGGGGTCTTATTATTATCCCCATAGAATAACAAGCACAGAAGATTGCCTATATATGAAATACTGTAACAATTTTCTGAAGTTTACCTCAAGTTGTCTAGTTTAGGCAAACAACAAACATTTAAAGACAATCATAACTAGCATTTAACATCCATAACTGTGCATTGTTGAAACATAGTTGTTCTCTCTAAAACCCACCCTTTCCAGAGATAGCAAAATTGAGACCAATGCATTTGTAGAACAAATCCAGTCTTAACAAATCTGGCCTAATTATTTACATAAGCTCAGCAAGAATAGAGATTGATCATGAGGATCTTTTAAAGTCTGCTTTGTTGGAACCTTTTATAAGGAATCTCCGGGTTGAACTTTTAGTAGCCTCTCCCGGCCAGAAGCCAAGCCAAATACTTGCCATCAGACAGGCCTGCAATACTTGCAGAATTGGGTGAATTCCTCTTCATGAGGTCCCCAAGATATCCTGAGGTTCCTGCACCTGACAGGAAGTGACCTTCTTTACTCACCTGGTGAGGCTGCTGGGAACTCTGTAAGCAAGGCACCAGGCCAGCATTTCTAAGGGGCTTTATGGCTCCATGTTTTATAAAGCCAACTCTCATTCCTTAAAGCTGTCTGGTCATATCTGAGTCTATGAATGTCATCCTCAAATATGACATTCCAGTCAACGCCTTGGTAAAATAACCAGTATTTCCAAATGGTGACCTGTTATAAGATGAATAGATTCTTATTGAACTTATGCAAACAATTGTAATTGTCATGAAAGAAAGAATACTCATTGAGAGTTTTGAATTTTGGGGGAATTAAGTAGAGAGAAAAGATAAATGCTTCAGTTTACAAATGAATACTTTATGACATTTTTGTATATCATAGATATCTAAAGAGAAAGTTTCCTTAATCTGGGAGAGGAAACATTAGAGAACCAGCAATATTTTCAACAAGAATCACAGAAGTATAATCTTCCTCAGTTCATTTAATCCCATGTTTCTAATTCTTGTTCAATTTGAATTCAGCTTTTTAGTTCTGGAAATTGTTACGCATTTTAGTATTAATCTTAAAGATGTTGAATACCTGTATTTATCCCCAAAGTCCTTTTTATAAATCTCCTTGAAGAAGAAACATATTTTGTGAGAGAATAAGAATAATTATAAATGGCAAAATCTCAGAAATAGACATCATTGAAGATCTGATGAGAGTTCATTATGATGCAATTGACAAAGAAATTTGGTTATTTCTGTGACACATAACATCTCAAGTAATTAGAATATTAAGTGATGACCTCATATCAAAACATTAAAATTTTAGGAATTGCATATATTTGGGCAGTTACAGCATTTACCTGTGCAACACAATCTAAGGTTTACCACTGTATAACAGAGCTTTTCCAAGTAACTTAACATCCCAAATAAAAGGGCCTAATTGGTCAAGAAGACTTCCTTTACCATTTAAATCCTGAGAAGTTTGTTAAAACCTCAGAAGTCATAAGTACATCCTAAATAGGATTACAGATTGTTACAAATCTTACAATTTTATTTATTCAACCAAAGTGGCAATAAAAGATCCCAAAGGTGAATGTATAGCATTATATAGTTGTTATCAAAACCTAGCTCCTTTGACATTCAGAAGTTTTAACTAACTAATCAAAGACCTGATAGATATGAGACCTAAAACTTTGATTTTCCTGGAGGATAAATCTTTGTTTGCATTGTCTTATCAAAAGCAGATCAACAGTTCAAGAAAACTTTGTGATTTGAGCAGAGAGAAAAGCAGTATTTCAACCTTATACTAGTGTACTTTTAAAATTCCATTAATCTCAACCTTCTATAACTTTCTTTCGCTTCTAAATTTTGTCCCAAAGCCATTTCTTTCCAAATAACCAGTCTCATTTAGGATAAAATTACTTTCTTCTACCCTCAACGAAACTGTATTTCCATTCCTTATATCTTTCTTATATACCTCCTATTTTCCTACAGAGTTGCTTTCTTTATTTTCATCAGTCTTAAGTACATTTAGCAGAATTTTAACTCTTAGGAAACCTTAGTCTCCAATTGAGGACTTAGTAACCAATTGAGAGGTGTTTACATCAGAAATTTTTTAGATGGTAAATTCATGAACCAATTAAGTACAAAGCATGTTTTCCAATAGGTCCAAATAGCCTTAATTTCTCAGCAATAAGAAGTTAAAAACACAAACCTATGTTCAATAATCAAAGCTTTAGCATTCCATCCTATTTGGAAAGTTTCAGGTTACCAAGGACCTTGAAAGTTATCTTAACAATTACCCATGAAAACTTTGAGACAGACAAAATTACCTATCATTAACAAATTGCAACAGAGATAACATGAACTTATTTGACCTTTGCCGATGACTTTAAAGACAGGTCCGATAAACTTAAATTAGTTTAAACATCAAATATGTTTCACCTGTGTCCACCTAAAAGTCAATCAATTTTTCCCCATTGTCAATTTTCATTTGGGGCACCAGTGGAGATATCTGAAATGGGTGATCCAAGGGATGTGCACTTTGCTCCTTGACTTGGAGGGTGGGAGGAGGAACCAATGGTGCCTGAGACACTGAGGATGGTATAGGACCACACCCAAGTTGGTGAAGAAACATGAGGGGGAGGGGAAGGCAGAAGCAGCAACTGCTTGGGAATATTCCTTAAAGTCCCTGTCCTGAGGTAGACTAACCACAGTTGGCTCCAATTATAGCTATTAACATGGGAAATGAGGGAGAATCCCTCACATCTATTAAGCAGAGGAACAGGGAGGGAGAGTCAGTGTCCCCTTTTAGTCTGGTTCTATCTTGGCTAGACCAATAAGGTCCCCTTCTTGAGGTTCCTCCTGATTTCGGCTGGGGTTTTGGGACTTCCCCTGGTTGGGACACTTATTCTTTTTAATGTCCTTTCCCCTGCAGTAGGTTCATTGACCCCTTGCTAAGGAGGTTCTGGGCCTCCCCCCTTGCTGCTGGGCATATTTATGGCCTTCTCAGCCCCCTGCTCTGATCCCCCTGAGAGCCTCTTGATATCAGCGGATGTGGACTGGCATCTGGAGAGTGCCTGCGCCTGGCTGAGGGTGCAATCTGGCCACAGGGCCTAGCGGAGGAGGGTTCTCTGGCCTGGAAGGGGAGGAGAAATGGTCAGTGGTGGCAGCAGCAAGTCCTCCCAGGGAGGAGTTTCAAGCTCAGGGGAGGGGGGAGGGAGCCTAAAGAGTCATGAAGAGGGGAACATTAGGTGAGCGGTCAGTCGCTTCTTTGGCTCCCTGGGTGAGTCTCCAGATAAAGTGGTTAAAACCTTTGCCTGACTCTCCTTGCCCCATCCCAACCCCACAATGCCCCTGTGAGGCAGAGTCACAAAGACAGGGGGATAGGGGTGCCCCCTCCAATGAGGAGACCAGCCAGATGCCTGCCTGGCCGTGTCCTGAAGGAACCTAGGCAACGCTCAGCCCCACAGGTCCCAACTCTGTGACCCATGATCAGAAACCATTCTGATATCACCACAGACTAAGCGCCATCCATCGTGAAATCGCAGATGGGCCCACTCAGACTCCATGGCCCCCTGGGGACCACAAGGACACCCGCCCATGGAGCCACAGAATCGAACTCTGCAGGAAAGCTAGACCTAGTCACACATTGACATTCACATACACACCAGAAGTTATTATATTCCCTGCCATAGAATCCCTACCTGTGAGACCTCTGAAGTCTCAGGGAGTGATCAGGTCCCCCTTCCACTCTTGCGAGTGGGCCTGACTAGATTGGGCCCCAGCCTTACCGGTTCTGACCCTCGGGTCCAGGACCTCATCTGCCGAGTCTCCTCGAGTCCGGTGGAAACAGCAGAGTGGGCCAGCCTGAAGGGGACAGAGAAGGAGACTGCCAAAATTTAGGCAGGGCGCGCACTCTCCCTTGTGATCCCTCATTCTGTCACCACCTTGTTGTTCTCCCAAACCAGTGGTAACAATGGGCCAATGCGGTTGGGTTTCCGGTCAGTGAACCAAATTTTTTATGGAATCAGGCTGGAACGCTGGTGGGAAAACCAAGCAGCACTCGGAGACCTTGGTGGATTGGAGATTTATTTAACACCAGCAGGCTCAGAGGAGACCATTTCTCCAAAGATCTGAGCCCCGAATGCTAGCAGGAAGGGTAATTTATAGTTATCAGCCTCCATATTTGTGTGTGTGTGTGTGTGGGGGGGGGGGGGGTTTGTGTGCATAGCATACAAGGAAGAAGGACCTCCCCCCGCCCCCCCCCCGCCCGAGGAGGGGTCTCTAAGCTAGAGACCAGAGTTTGTTTTAGTCCAATCAGCCATCTTTGGCGTACTTTATCCACTTCTCCAACACTCCCTCCCCCTCCTCCCCCTCTCTCACCCCTCCTCTTCCTATCTCCTTCCTCCTCCTCCCCCTCCTCATCCTCTCCCTCTCCCTCCTCCCCCTCTCTCACCTCCTCTTCCTCCTCCCTCTATATCCTCTCCCTCCTCCTCCCTCCCCCTCCTCCCTTTCTCTCACCCCCTTCTCTTCCTTTCTTCTTCCTCTTCCTCCCCCCACTTCTTCTGACTTAAGAGGTACAGGATTGATGTCAGCTGGGCAAGTCCTAGGCATCTTTTCTAGAACCTCTTTTGGAAACATGTTGACTTTTCTGCATGCTCCTGTGAGAGGGATGTAGGCAGGCCTGTGGAGGACCCAGAGGGGGACCTGCAGGACCAGCCAGGAGGGTCCCTAGCTCTGCAAGATAGAAAATCAACAGGAGCCATCAGGAGGTGAGAGCAGAGTTTATGGAAGGTGTAAAGAGAGTGCAGGAGCAGACCAAGTGGAAGACGTAGAAAGGAAAGGAGAGAGTCTTGTCTTTGCTCTTGGGTCTGGGGTTTCTACTAAGGATCGTGGTCTGGTGTAGGCCCTCTCAGGCATCCAGGAACTGGTTAGATAGGACAAGTGCCCAGCAGTCCCTCATAAGTCAACTATTCTTCGGAGCTAGGGGGACCTTGGCTTCCAGATGTCTAGCGCCTGTGGTCTGGAATGCACCTATGATGCTTTCACCTGGTCTGTCCTGAGATGTTATCTATTGTGCTGGAAGACTAAATAAATCATCAATCTTTGTTCCTTACAAGGAGGACATATGTTATTTGTTGTATGAGGCACGTATAAGTGGAGGTGTGGGTTCCAACAAGAATGGAAGTGGGAAAAGGAGCAGAAAACAGATTTTCATGGAGTGCTTTAGTTTCCCTCACTCAGAAGGATTCACCAGGAACCCTCAGGTGGGCCTTTGCTTTGCAGTGGCTGAGACATGAAAAAGGTCTTCCCCTCTTTTCTTTTTTCTCTCTCTGCCCCCAATGTCCTCTTTCTCCTCAACCCCCCCCCCCCACCATCTTATCTCCTCCTCCTCTTCTGTTTTCCTTCTTACATCGAATTTCAGGTTGAAAAGCCCTTGCAGAAGAGGTCCTGAAGGAGGCCAGGATGGTTGGCCTCAGTCTCGCAGACTTTGGCGAGTTTCATGGTTTTTCTTTAGAGTTGGTTGTGACAGCATTGCTAGAAGAAAATAAACTGCAGAACTTTAGTACAAATTTGTTGCCTTACACACACACACACAGACACACACACAAATGTGAATATTCCCTCATCATACTATTTGTTGTTGTTGTTGTTGCTGTTGTTCTAGATATATCTTTACATTCAGATATTTTAGTCATTTTGAGTCATACTTTTTATCTAGAATGGCTCTGTTCACAGCCCTGGGGACTGAGCTGTGAATAAGGCATAAAGTTTCCTGTGCTTTTGCAGTTGGCTTTGTGTGTGCATGTGTGTGTGTGTATTATCTGCATGAAAGATTTTTTAAGCATTTTTTAATATTTATTTATTTATTTATTTATTTATTTATTTATTTATTTATGAAGTTTATTTATTTATTTGGAGAGAGAGAGAGAGAGTGGGGGAGGGACAGAAAGAGAGGGAGAGATTCCCAAGCAGGCTCTGCTATTGGTGCAGAGCCCAACTCAGGGCTTGATCATACAAACCATAAGATAATGACCTGAGCTGGATTCAAGAGTCAGAAGCTTAAGCAACTGAGCCAACCAGGTGCCTCTACCCTGGGATCCTGACCTGAGCCCCAGGTACACTGGGGATAAACATTTTAAGCAGCACTAGGGAGAGAATATTGTAAAAGAAAAGAAGATTCTTTGAGATGTTGGGAAGTGAGGTGACTAAGAGCTTTGAGACAAATTCCCAGTCAGGCTTGGGGCACAGAGAAGGGTGGTTTAAGGGAATGTTGAAAGCAAAGGGTTTAGGGCTGCACAGCCTTAGATTAGCAGCTCAGCTGCCAACCCTCATGGTGTGATCTTGGGCCTATTGTTACTTACCATCTCTGCAGCATGCTTCCCTCACCTGTCAAATGATGGTATTAGCAGTTCTGACCAAACAGGGTTATTGTAAGAATAATTCAATACATATGCCAGTGTACAATACTTCCAGGTTATAGAACAGTACCTTATACACAGCATATGTGTAATTGTACGGGTACCAGAGTACAATTTAGAATGTGGTCTACCAGATGCACAGAACCATTTCTTACACACAGCAGGCCTTGTAGTGCATGCTGTGATTATCGTCTAAGGTTCAGTTTCCTCCTAGGCAGAATGGACACATTGATAACTAGTAGTGCATGCCAGACAGGATGGCTGTGAGAGTTTGTGATAATAAGAAATATATATTTGGTCTTTGTCCCTGGTTCCTGACACAGAATTTCTAAAATGCTTGGAATTTACTGAGTGAGATAAGTAAGAGGAGCATCTTTCGTTATCACAATAAGCTCCTTTTTAACCTTACCTGAGTTTATGCTAATGAGCTGACTCTAGGTGGGGCTCCTGACTTGCTCTGGGCTGGGGGCTGGTTGGCAGAGGAACCAATCATGAGATTAGAGCATTGGAACTTTGAACACCACCTTCTGAACTCCCTGGAGGGGATAGGCACTGGAGATTGAGTTCAATCACCAATGCCCAATGATTTAATCATCTGTGCATATGTAATGGGACCTCCATAAATACCCTCAAGTGAGAGGGTTCAGAGATCTCTCAGGTGGGTGAATGTGTGTGGGGTGCTGGGAGGGTGGTGTGCCCACAGAGGGCCTGGACACTCTGCGCCCTACCCCAGCCCTAAATACCTTGTCTATGTGTGTCTCCCATTTGGCTGTTACTGAGCTCTATACTTATTATAAACTAGTAAAGTGCTTTTCTGGGTTCTGTGAGTCATTGTAGAAAATTTTTGAACCTGAGATGGGGAGTGGGCATGGAAACCCTTGAATCTAGAATCACCTGTCATTGAGAAGGACGAGTGACAATCTTAACTTGGAGATTGTTATCTGATGTGGGGAGGCCTTGTGTGACTGAGCCCTTAACTGGTGAGATTTGACATTAACTCCAGTAGACAGTGTCCTAATTGAGTTACTGGGGCACCAGTTTGCTCTTTGGACTGAGCCAGCCAGGTGCCTCCAGATTGAATCCTTTTAAACTAATGCATATAATCCAACAGATACTGGTTGTGGACTTATATTTGCAAACCTTGGTGCTGACTCCTGGAAGAGGCAGGTGGGGTGGAGAGTGTGTGTGAAGTGGACTGCAAATATGCTTTAATAGTTGGGAATAAAGGAAACTGGAGAAACCAGGGAGAACAAGACAGTCTGCCCTGCTGGGGTATTCCAGAAAAGTGAGTGCCCAAGGGCTAACCGATCTGAGTTGTGTCACCCAGAATGCATTTGCAACCCATGAAGGTGAAGGTTGGAGACCTGCTGGAGGGAGGGGATTGAAGGTGTGTGGTTCTACCGTGGTGCCCTGGAGACACACTTCAGACACAGAGTCCATGAACTTGGGCTGCTGTGAGAAGTCCAGCCTGGGCAGCTTCAACCACAGAAATCACATATCACAACTCTGGAGCCTACATGTCTGAGACCAGGGTGCCACTGACGTAGGCTTCATTCTGGTGTTGCTGCAGGGTGGCCATCATCTTGCACTATGACCTCATGACCTCTTCTTTGTGCTCATGAGACAGAGAAAGATCTTTCTCTGTTTCTGTTCTGACAAGGGCACTAACTCCTCATCAGATGGTGACTTCACTGACACTAATTATATACCCAAGGCCCCACTTCCTAATACCCTGACATTGGGGGTTAGAGCTTCAACATGTTACTTTGGGGGGACACAAGCATTTATTCAATCCATACAGGCTTGAACCATAGCTCATCTGAATCTTGACAGCAAGCCTTGTGATCACCCTAGAACAGGATACTGCAGTAAGACTGTGAAAGGCTGTTAATGGGCCATCTCCCACTTAACCTCTGACTCCCCAGGGAGGCTGTCATGAGGCAGTTTCTCAGGACTTCCTGGGTTTTAGTGAGGTGTGGGGCTTTCTGCCCTAATCTGCTCTGAATGGAGCTGCAGAATATAAAACTGCCTAGCTGCCTCTGCTATGAGGCACACCACCACCCTTGCTACTTTTGCTGGGATGTTCTCATTTTGGTATGTGGGATGAGAGCCTGGGGAGCTGGCACTTTTGGGTGCTCTTTTTTTTTGCTGTAAGTGATCAGCTATCTGAACCTGAACATGGCTCCTTTGTATCTTTACTGGCCGAATCAGTCAAGCCTTGCCTTGCGTGTGGACTAAGGTCTACTCCATTCAAGTATGACCTCCTCTTAAGTAGTAACCTCTGCAACTAGCATATTTCTGAATAAGGTCACCTTCTAAGGTTCTGTGAGTTAGGACTCCAGCACATCAAGGGTGCCTGGGTGGCTCAGTCATAACGCCTGACTCTTGATTTTGGCTCAGGTCATAATCTCACAGTTGTGAGATCGAGCCCTGTGTGGGGCTCAGTGCTGATAGTGCAGAATCTACTTGGGATTCTCTCTCCCACTCTCTCCCTCTTTCTGCCCTTCCCCTCCCTCACTATCAAAATAAATAAATAAACATTAAAAAAATTATTTTATTTTTTTATATATTTTTTTAACATTTATTTTTGAGAGACAGAGTGAGACAGTGCATGAGTGGGGGAGGGGCAGAAAGAGGAGACGCAGAATCTGAAGCAGGCTCCAGGCTCTGAGCAAGCTGTCAGCACAGAGCCTGATGCGCGGCTCAAACTCACGAACTGTGAGACATGACCTGAGCTGAAGTGGGACACTCAACCGACTGAGCCACCCAGGCACCCAACATTAAAAAAATTTTAAAAAAGGACTCCAACATATCAGTGCAATCCATAACAAGTGATGATAGACATGTTTGTCATGTTATGTACTTGGTCACATGACAATTATTTTAAAAAGTATTTAAGAATCAATAATAGATGAATAAAAAATCAATAAAGATCTTGAATTTTATTAAGTATATCATTAGCTTTTATGGAGATGACCACGTGATTGTTTTTGTGCTTTTGTCCTATCAGTATAGTGAATGATACTAACCAGTTCCTTTTCCCCCAGTGTTCTGAGATATAACTGACACACAACACTGTGTAGGTTTAGGGTGTATGACATAATGACTTATGTATATTTTGTAATGGCTGCCAAGATAAGCTTAGTGAACATTCATCAGCTCATGTGAATACAAATAAATGAACAAAATGTTTTTGTTTGTTGTGATGAGAACTTTTAGGATTTACTCTCTTAGCAACAGACAGTAGGATATACTCTCTTAGTATAACATACACAAGTACTGACTATAGTCATCATGATGTACCTTACATTCTCAGTACTTATCATATAATTGCAAGACAGAAAGTTTGTACCTTTGCTCATCTTTATCCAATTCTCCCACATCTTCCAGCCCCTGCCTCTGGTAACAAATTTGATCTTTTCCTGAGTTGTTGTTGTTTTAGATTCCACATAGAAGTGAGATCATACAGCACTAATCTTTCTCTGTCTGACTTATTTCACTTAGCATAATGCCCTCAAGGTCCATCCATGTTGTTGCAAATGGCAGGATTTCCTTTTTTTTTTTTTTAAATGTTTGAATATATATATATATATATATATATATATATATATATATAGTAATATCTATGTACCTATATCTGAATCTATATGTATATGTATATCTATATCATCTATACCTATATATCACATATTTTTTATCCATTCATCTGTTGATGGATGCTTAGGTTGTTTCCATGTCTTGGCCTTTGTGATAATGCTTCAATGCACATGGGGATACAGATATCTCTCCAACATGATTTTCATTTCCTTTGGATACATACTCAGAATTGCTAGCTTATATGGTGGTTCTATTTTTAATTTTTAAAAAAAAATTTTAATGCTTATTTATTTTTGAGAGAGAGAGAGACAGAGCACAAGCAGGGAGGGTCAGAGAGAGAGGGAAATGACAGAATCTGAACAAGGCTCCAGGCTCCCAGCTGTCAGCACAGAACCCCATGCGCGGCTCAAACTCGAACTTGTGAACCGCGAGGTCATGACCTGAGCTGAAGTCGGACGCTCAACCGACTAGAGCCACCCAGACACCCCTGTTTTTAATCTTTTGAAGAACTTCCCTATCTGTTTTCATAGTAGCAGTACTGATTTACAATTCCACCAACATTGCACAAGGTTAAGCAATTTCTTAACACTGGAAAATCTCCACAGCCCTGGAATCAACTGAATACCCTTCCCCTGCCTTTTTTTTTCTTTTGATGTGCTAGACCCAGGGGTTTGTGGGTGCCTAGCAATTTTGCATTTGTATTCCTCATATCTGGATTAAAATTGGAAGAAACGAGCACCTTCCTTCAGTCACGAGCAGAGGGCTTAGGCAGGAGAACGTGGAGCAAAACAGAGTTAAGTGGCCCTGAGAAGCAGGAAAATGAAGGGGTAGATGGGCAGCACCCAGTTTTGCAGAGCCCACTCTTCGTTCTGTGGGTCCAGGACCCAAGCTCCCCTCCTGCAGGACTTTCTCTTTGTGGGCTTCCTAATAATGGAGCGAAGACAAAAAATCCCCAGCTCACTGGTTGGCCCCAACTGCATGACCTAACTACCATTAAATTAATGGTTTTTCACCTCTGGGGTGTATCACATAGAGTTTCCATGGGAAAAACAGTTCGGTGCCCAAAGCACAGCTCCCATCTGGAGCACCAGGCTCTGTGAATGCACGACCCACGTCACATATGAACCCGTCTTCCGTAATTCTGGTTCAGTGTCTTTGAGGAGAGCACTGGCCGTCTTTTTGAAGTGACTCATCCAACTTCTCTTTTCAGTCTCGTCATCTCTAATACAGTCTCCAGATTTTTCTATGAAGCTCTAACAAAATTTTGATTTTGTTTGATAGGTCAGAGGTTAACATAATGATGTGCAATAATGACATAGGATGTGAAAGCAGTACGTAGAGTTTGGGAGACACTCACCCCAGATGTACAGCTACAGTTCTTAAAATGTGGTCCGGGAAACCCTGTGGGGCCCTGGCATCCTTTCAGGGCATCTGCAAGGTTAAAACTATTTTCATAATAATTTGAAGTCATCAGAAGCACCTGGGTGGCTCAGTCTCTTGAGTCTGGCTCTTGATTTCCACTCAGGTCATGATCTCACAGATCGTGAGATAAAGCTCTGTGTCAGGCTCTGTGTTGACAGTGTGGAGCCTGCTTGGGATTCTCTCTCTCACTCCCCCTCTGCTCCTACTCCACCCTCTCTCTCTCAAAATAAATAAATAAACTTAACAATAATTAAAGAAAAAACAGAGTGCTATGAAATTGTCAGTAGGCTGCATGATGTATGATATTGCAACAGACTGAATACAGGAGCCAATGTGAGAACTCAGCTATTTTTCACTAAGTTGGACATTCATGAGCTATGCAAAATGTAAGCCAATGGTACTCTTCCTACTAGCAATTTGTTTGAGGAAGCAGTTACTTTTAAGAAAAACATGTTACTTAGGTTCATGTGTTTATTATTATTTTAATTAATTTTTTAACGTTTATGAGCCACTCAGGTGCCCCTAAAATAAAGTAATAATTTAGTTAACATCTTTCCTAGTTTTAATTTACGACACCACGAATATTGACAGATATGATCCTCACACAAAAGCCATCTGGAGTTCTCTTGTTTGAGAAAATGTAGGGGACTTGAGACCAAATATTTTGAGTACTGGTGGTCTAGACATGCAAGTTTTTTAAACCCTGAGCAAGCCAACCTTTCGGAGTCCCAGTTAAAGGGATAGTTTCTAATGTCTCTTCATTTCTAAACAATTGAAGGTGACTTTTCAGGAGCCTTCTTGTGGATGGGTTTTGATGAGGCATTTGTGGCCCTAAGTGAGGGTGGAGGGAGGGGAGGCCCCCCCTCCAAAGTAAGTGGTCTGCCGTGTGGGGCTGAGTTTCCAGAGATGGGATTTCTTCTTACCTGGCCCAGAGTTTGGCTGCTTTCCTGTTCAGGTATGAGGAATGAACCACACAACCAGATTAAAATATTGTGGAGGGGTGGGCATCAGTAGGGTTGGGTACATTATCTGAATAAAGGATATAACATTACAGGCTGTCACTGGGAGGCTACAGCACATCTTTGAAAGGGTATGAAGTCACAACCTCCACCGGTGTTCCTGGATTCCTAGACAGCCAGCGGTTAGCTCTGAAAAGGGTGTAAAGAGCCTTTGATCCAGCTTCCCAGCAGAGGATAGGCTTGCCTCCCATGGTCTCTGGCAGCAGGAAGAGGATCTAGAGAGGGACCCATGGGCTGACCAACTGCAGCACAGAAGAGGAGTCATATCCCTTCCCTTCTGGAAGAGTGAGGCTCTCTGGGGAGAGTGTTGGGTGGAGGACGTGTGATTCAGATTTCGGGACTGATGGCTTTTGCAACCACATGACTTATTTCCCAGGAAGCATCAAAATCATCACTGTATGCACTTGTCCCGCCCCACCCCTGCACCAGCTCTATTGTTCCTCCAGAAAAACAGCATCTTCCACCAGTACTCCTCCCGTGCCACTCTTCTAGCGACGTCAACGCAACGTGCACTCTGTCCTCCAGTGAGTGACTTTCTCCTTTTTCCAGCCTCTGCAAGCTCCTCTGCCCTTCCTTTTCTTCCTTTTCTCTCCACTTTGGGAGGACAGTGCAGGATTGACTAACAGCCATGACCAGTGGAGAGCAGCAGACAGCAGGAGGAATGAAGTCAGGGGCATCCCCATCTCTCCCCAACCCCTAGTTAAAACAGGAAGCTCCTAGTCAGCTGTTAGGGTTGCAGATGCAGGACAGCCAGAGAGAGACAGAGACAGAGAGAGAGAGAGAGAGAGAGAGAGAGAGAGAGAGATACAGAGGGACAGACAGAGAGAATGACAGAGAGACAGAGAGAGATACAGAGGGACAGAGAGAGACAGAGATACAGAGGAACAGAGACAGACAGACAGAGAGACAGAGAGAGAGATACAGAGGGACAGAGAGAGAGAGAGAGAGACAGAGAGATAGATAGGGAGAGATACAGAGAGACAGAGAGAGACAAAGAGAGAGAGAGACAGAGAGAGATACAGAGGGACAGAGAGAGACAGAGAGACAGAGAGAGAGACAGAGGCAGAGAGAGATACAGAGGGACAGAGACAGAGAGATATAGTGACTGAGAGAGAGACACAGAGGGACAGAGAGAGACAGAGAGACAGAGACAGAGAGATATATAGAGAGACAGAGAGAGAGACAGAGACACAGAGAGAGAGAGATCCAGAGAGAGAGAGACAGAAACAGAGAGAGGAAGAGAGAGAGACAGAGAGATACAGAGAGACAGAGATGGAGACAGAGATACAGAGAAACAGAAATACACAGAGAGACACAGAGAAGGAGATAGAGAGAGACAGAGAGTGATACAGAGAGACACAGAGACAGAGAGAGTGGTCAGGCCAGACTGGGGGTGATGAGATTCCCCCAGCTTAAGATGTGGCTGCACTCAGGTTCTGGAAAGGAGAAGTGCCCAAAATGTGGGAAAAGTATTGCAACAGCAGTTTGAGGCCACTTCCATTTTTCTCCCCCCACCCCCGCCCCTGTTTTTGATTTGAGAATCCAGCAGTGTATTAAGAAAGAAGAAGGAGAAGGAGTGACAAAGCAGGGTTACAAAACTGGCATGTTTTAAATGGTTACCTGGAAGAAACCCGTGTCTGTATTTAGTGCAATGATATCTTATTTCTATGCGTGCAAAGGAGACAGCAATGGAGCTCTCTGACCAGATGCAAAACTTTAACTTCTGTTTTGTTTCTTAGCACAATAATCTCACCTCCGGGACTCTAGATGAACTGGGGCATTTTTTACGATTAGAAGCTTGAGCAACAGTCATTGATAAAGAGAAAAAATATTCTGACACTTGCTAAAGTGGTTAAGGAAGACCTCACGGGACAGTTATAATGGAGGTATTGCAGTAGGGGAGAGACAGCTGGCTCAACTTTAAATACAGTAAAGATAGCTGGGCATTTACAGCCACTGAGAAGAGTGGCGGTCAGTGGCTGAAAAATTCCTAAGAGGACACATCAAGGGGAGGAGGATTCTGGTTAAACCAACCTAACAGGATTCTTGCTAAAGGCCCATCGGATTTAGACTTCAAGGGTGGGGGATGAGAAACCTGATCAGATATCCAAGGTGATCCTATAGCAAGGGTGGAAGGATGATTTAGCAGGAATCCTGCTGAAGCTGGCTTGGCAGGGCCGAACACAGTTTCAGGCTTAAAGGAAGGCGCCTGGGTGAGTCAGCTAAGTGTCAGACTCAGGTCCTGATCTTGCCATTGGTGAGTTTTATCGGGCTCTGTGCTGACGATGCGGAGGCTGCTTGGAATTCTCTCTCTCTCTCTCTCTCTCTCTCTCTCTCTCTCTGTGTCCCTACCCCACTTGCATTGTCTCTCCCATAATAAAAAAAAAAAAAAAAAAAAAAGCCTCAAAGGAACCTGAGTGAATTTCCATCCAGGTGAGAATCTTTGTCACTGTTCAACATTACCTTAAAAGTTGATTTTTTTTTAAATTTCCATTTTTATTAAAATTTTTAAAAAATGTTTATTCATTTTTGAGAGTGACAGAGCACGAGTGGGGAGGGGCAGAGAGAGACGGAGACACAGAATCAGAAGCAGGCTCCAGGCTCCCGGCTGTCAACACAGAGCCCAATGCAGGGCTCCAAGTTACAAATCATGAGATCATGACCTGAGCTGAAGTTGAATGCTCAAATGACTGAGCCACCCAGGTGCCCCAGGCTGATTAAAAACAACAAAACAAAACAAAAGCCCTCTTATCATACTTAAAAATATCTTGCAATAATGTTGTGCTTTGAAAAAAAAAGTTACAGAAATATGAAAAAAATATTAGAAGGCTGTATTACAGGCCAATAAGTCCATCTATCACATAGTTACCGTTTCTTTTACTGCTGAGAATATTCAATATCTACCGTTTTTGCAACTTTCAAGTGTGTAAAACAGCATTGCTGGCCATAATTCTTGCGTGCTGTCAGTGGAAATGAAAATTGTTTCAGCTACTTTGGAGAAGAGAATGGAGATTTCTCAAAAAACTAAAAATGGAACCACATATCCATCCCGCTATTCCACTTCCGAGTTTAGATCCAAAGGAAATGAAAACAGGATGTCAGAGGGATGTCTCTATGTTCATGCAGCATTATCCACAGTAGTGAACATGAAACAACCTACATGTCTATCGAAAGAGAGTGAGTGAGCTTTGATCTAGTCTGAGGCCTCTTACGTCCTGCGTCATAGAGGTGAAGATGCTGGTGTTCTGCCCTGCACATAGACAAGCATCTTTCTTTTCCTCGGGGTCTCCTCCGTGATTATTCCCTGCACATCCTCTTCCAGCCCTGAAACCTCTCTTTCTCTCTCATCAAGGTCAACCACTGGCAACATGAACCTCCATCCACCCTGATTCTTCTTCCAAATACAAAATTCTGCCTTTCTTTTTACCAATATCTGTCCTCAGAGGTGGCATGGATGGACCTGTTTATGTTATGTGAATTTGAGGCTCTGCATTTTTACATGGGACAAAAGGATTTGTTATGTGAGAAGGCAGTTCTAGACATGAGCTGAGAAGCTTGGGGAAGTGTATTGGCAGGCAGGAGGCCCTCTCTCATACCCCTGTAGTCAGAATGGGGTCAGTTGCCCAAAAGTCAGTTTAATACCAGATTGCCCAATGCTCAATCACATTTGCCCCAAAATTGTACAATTCAGACTTTGCTTTCACATATTTTAGGATAGTTTCAACATGTTTTGTGATTTTGTATGTTAGATGGCATTTCCTATTTGTCTACAACTTATCATTAAAAAAAAAACAAAGGTTTGGGGCGCCTGGGTGGCGCAGTCGGTTAAGCGTCCGACTTCAGCCAGGTCACGATCTCGCGGTCCGTGAGTTCGAGCCCCGCGTCGGGCTCTGGGCTGATGGCTCAGAGCCTGGAGCCTGTTTCCGATTCTGTGTCTCCCTCTCTCTCTGCCCCTCCCCCGTTCATGCTGTGTCTCTCTCTGTCCCAAAAATAAATAAACGTTGAAAAAAAAAAATCTTCTTTAAAAAAAAAACAAAGGTTTAAAAAGCCAATTATTGGGGCACCTGTGTGGCTTAGTCGATTAAGTGGTTGGCTCAGGTAGTATCTCCTGGTTTGTGAGTTCAAGCCCTGCATCGAGCTTGCTGCTATGAGCCTGTCAGCATTGTGCCTGTTTCAGATCATCTCTCTCTCTCTGTCTGTCCTCCATTCACACACTCTCTCTCTCAAAAAATAAATAAAACATTATAAAATTTAAAAAGTCAATTATTAAGAGATTGAGAAAAATAAAACAGAGGAAATGGGGGAGGGGGGGAAAAATCAAAGAAATCATATTAAGAGGTTTTTCCAGTACTGGTTAGCATTCTCTTTCAAATTAAAATGGATCCTTGAGGGGCGCCTGGGTGGCTCAGTTGGTTGGGTGTCCAACTTCAGCTCAGGTCATGATCTCACGGTTCGTGAATTCAAGCCTCATGTTGGGCTCTGTGCTGACAGCTCAGGGCCTGGAGCCTGCTTTCAATTCTGTGTCTCTCTCTCTCTGACCCTTCCCCGTTCATGCTCTGTCTCCCTCCATCTCTCAAAAGTGAATAAACGTTAACAAAAATTTAAAAAAATGGCTCCTTGAGTATCCATGCATAAAATAATCATATTGTTTTGAAATTTTAGGGCCAGGGAAGAAGTGATCTTATAAGCATCCAGAGAAGAGGAGAAAATTAGCAAAGAGAAAGAAATCACATAGAAAGGAACAAGAATATGGATGTCCTTGTGTTTCTCAAAAGCCACATTTGATGCTAGAAGGATCATTGACATAAATTTTTCAACCTAAATAAACTATTAATCAAGTGTGAGGACAATTATAAACACTGTCCAGCATGAAAGGCTCAGGAAATTTATCAGATGATTCTTTTCTCAGGGAGCTACTGGAAGAGGTACTTCTGCAAGTCAAGGAAGTAAATCAAGACAGAGAAAAGATATGGGATCCTAGAAATGAGGACACTGACACAGGTCACTCAAGGAAAAGTTCTGGATAGATGACCTTGTAGACCTAGTGAGAAACCTGTCCAAGTTATGTCAAGAGAATTGACAACCTGGAGGACAGTTTTCAGAAGAGACAGAGATAGAGACAGACAGAGAGAGAGAGAGAGGCAACTGATGGCTCAGTCGGTTAAGCGTTCAACTTTGGGTTAGGTCATGATCTCATGGTTTGTGAGTTGAGCCCCACATCAGGATCTGTGCTGACTATGTGGGGCCTGCTTGGGATTCTCTTTCTCTCCCTCTATCTTTGCCCCTCCTCCACTTGCATGTACGTATGCGAGTATGTACATGCACATGCACACGCTCTCTTTCTCTCAAAATAAAGTTTTTAAAAAAGAGAGAGACTCATAGGATTGATGGTTTGATAGCATATGTAATGGAGTGTTCAGATACACCAAACAATAAACAAACAAAAAATATGAAAAAACATAGGCAATTTTTAAATCATGAAAAGAAAAAGAAACAACATATAAGAAGATAATCTTGGAACAGTCCCTGACTTTGCAGAGAAGAGCGTGAGCAAAGCCATAAATCTGTAAATTGAATGGTTTGCATTAAAGTGTGATGAACTATGTTGATAGAAAGGAGGGACAGGAAGTAGAGAATAGATGTAACATAACTAGATCTGCAACTGTCATAAAAGGAAATGGACAAGGTCTAAAACTGAAAAATCAAGCAATAGCAGTATAAGCAGATTTAAAGAGATGCAGGAAAGACTGTCCAAATCATTGAAAGTAGGTGCTTCTGAGAGAGGGACGGGATCGAGACAGCAGTTGTTTAGGATTGTTGCTTGGATGCACTGGACAAAAGCCCAAATTGCAGTGACTTAAACAAGAGTCTGTTGTGTGTTTTCTATTCAGAGGAAGGTGACAAGGTCATGGTGTCGCTGAGGCCCCAGATTCTTTCAATTTTTTATGTGCAGTCTTCCTTGGCACACGGTTTTTGTTTTCATAGATTCAAGATAGCTTTCTTTTTCCTTCTTTTTCAAAAAATGTTTATTTATTTGGAGAGAGAGCACAAGTGGGGAAGGAATAGAAAGACAGGGAGACGGACAGAGTCCAGGGCAGGCTCCATGCTGTCAGTGCAGAGCCCCAAGCAGAGCTGGGACTCACAAACTGTGACATGACCTGAGCTGAAATCAAGAGTCTGATGCTCAACTGACTGAGCCAGCCAGGTGCCCCAAGACACCTTTCGTACCCTCAGGTTCTGGCAGCTGCATTCCTGGCAGGTAGAAGAGAAAGAACAAATTCTAAAAGGCACACTTCAATGATCTTCCTTTTTTAAAAATAAGAACCTAAAAAAATAATAGTTTTATTGATACAGTGTTAGTCACAGCCTTTACAGTTCAGCTATTTAAAGTATCTCATTCAGTAAAAAAAATATAGTATGCATGCAGTTCAAAAAATTTTAATATATTCGTGGAGTTGTGCAACCATTGCCACAATTAATTTTAGAACATTTTCATGATCACAAGTGTTCTAGTGGGGAACATTCTGTGCCCACTAGAAATCACTGTCCGTTTCCTCCCAAATCCTTGGTCCTAGGTGACCATGTACATACTTTCTGTCTGCGTAGCTTCTTTCTCTTGACATATGTTTAAGAATCATTTATATAGGGGCACCTGGGTGGCTCAGTCGGTTGAGCATCTGACTTCAGTTCAGGTCATATCCTCGTGGTTTGTGAGTTCTAGCCCTGCATCCAGCTCTTTGCTGACAGCTCAGAGCCTGGAGCCTGTCTGGGATTCTATGTCTCAATCTCTCTCTGCCCCTCCCCAACTCGTGCTCTCTCTCTATTTCAATAAATGAATAAACATTATTTTTTAAAATTGTCCATGTAATTATATATGTCAGTGATTGGTTATGTTTTATTATTGAATAACATTTCATTAGGTTGACATACCACAATTTGTGTATACACTCAGCAGCTGGTGATTTTTGGTTTGCTTCCACTTTTTGGCTTTTATGAACAATGCTGCTGAGAACGTCCATGTAGAAGTTGCAGGCATGGAAGCCTACCTACCCTGAACGAGTGGGGTTACATGCCCTCAGCTTACCATGCCACAGGTAGAGACAGGAATTTGTCCTCTGCAGCTTGGAATTGAGGGGGTGATGAGGAATACTGGCTTCTTGTCCCTTCCCTTTCTTGGGACATACTATATGCCTGGATTGAGAGATGAGGGTAGAGGGGGCCATATTTTCTTGACTTCATTCACCCAGACTGGAGCTTTCCTCCTGCCGGGGAGGAGACAGGGAAGATAGGATGGGTAAGAAGAAAGTGCTTCTGGCTTGAGGGTCACAGATTCTCACGGTTCCTATGAAGATTTAGTGGACTGGGCACCTAGGTGGCTCAGTCAGTTAAGCCTCTGACTTTGACTCACGTTATGATCTCAGGGCTCATGAGTTTGAATCCTGAATCAGGCAAGCCTGAGCCCCACTTCAGGTGAGCCCTGCTTCTCTCCCTCTCTCCCTTTCTTTCTCTCTCTGATGTTCATGGGATTCTCTCTCTCTCTCTCTCCATCTGTCTCAAAAGTAAATAAATAAATAAATAAATAAAAGATTTACCGGATTTTCTTGAGTAAACCCTTCTTTGTTTGCTATCTACCTTTAGGACAATTTTCAGAAAATTTTATTTTTGTAATATATTTTTAAAGTGTATTTATTTATTTATTTATTTATTTATTTATTTAATCTATGCACTCTGGAGAGGGGCAGAGAGAGAGGGAGACACAGAATCTAAAGCAGGCTCCAGGCTCTGAGCTGTCAGCACAGAACACGACATGGGGCTTGAACCCACAAACTGTGAGATCACGACCTGAGCAGAAGTCGAAAGCTTAACCGCCTGAGCCACCCAAGGAAGTGCCCCAAGTGATTGTTGTTTTTACAATTTTTACCAGTTGTGGTTATTTGTCTTGAGAATGGGTCTTTGGGGCTCCTCACAGTACCATTCTAGAAGTGAAACACTGTAAATTTTTTTCCCCTTATAATACTCATGGTATTTATTAGACCATTTAATTTTTAATCATAATCTTGAAACTCCTTGCATGGAAAAGCAAAGTCTCTGTGTAAAGCAAAACTTCTGCTTCTGGCTATGATGAATAGCAAATATCAGACAAAACCTTGCACCAAGAGGGACTCTAAAAGCTTGATTTATAAACACATGGCTGTTTGACGGTCAGCGAACAAGGCAGGCAGGACTTGAAGGGCTGAGATCCTGACCAGAA
Source organism: Puma concolor (assembly GCF_028749965.1). NCBI lineage: Eukaryota > Metazoa > Chordata > Mammalia > Carnivora > Felidae > Puma > Puma concolor. The sequence goes on from NC_141667.1 coordinate 153,931,643, forward strand.
GGAATCACCAGGAGATGAGCCCAGCATTGTTAGCCACTTTCCTCCTCAGAGACATTTGCTGATTTGCAGATGGTGCAGCTTAGAGCATATCCAGTGTCCTCATGGTCTGGTTCTTTTGCAGCTTCTCTGCTCATAGGGGTGCAAACCCCCGGTGCTCTGTCCAGCCCCAACCTTCCATCATCTATCAGTTGGTTTCTTATAAAGGATACAGTCGGACAGCCAGATGAGGAGGTCCACAGGGTGAAGTCCAGCAGGTCCCAGTGCAGGAACTTCTCTGCATGTGGAACATTCATAAGAACTTTCTAAAAAGGAACTCAAGAACTTCGGCTACAATGTCCTGGGCTAGGATTGTGACAGACAGATGGCCGCTCCTGTCTGTGAGGGAGGCTGGGAATGAGCACCTTAACCTGATATAAAAACACCCCCCATAGAGATGGTAGAAAGTGGGTTTAACTAGTATTGTTCCCACATAAGGGTTAGACTACTGCGTGCTTTTTAAAATCATGTGTATAAATGATTACAGTGGAATTTAATTTCAAAAGTATGAAAACAAATTCAGTTGCTGTGTCATTTTACAATATTTTCTCTTTTGTTACAGGTTGGCTTTAAGTTTTTACTTTAACAAGGTTGTGTGTGTGTTGGGGGGGGGTTTCCCCTCCTTTTCCAAAAAAAACAGGCATTGGGATGGTATTTTTAAGGTTCTTATGTATTTAAAAATGTTTTTCTTGGCTACTGTTTGCTTAAATGAATTGACTGAATATATACAAGTCTTCTTCCTTTTTTTTTTTTTTTTTAAGTAGGCTTTATTCCCAGCACAGAGCCCAGCGCGGGGCTCGAACTCACGACCCTGAGACCAAGACGTGAACTGAGACCAAGACTCAGCCACCTGACTGAGCCACCCAGGTGCCCCTGCATATACAATTCTTAAGCCAAACTTTGCTGTAAGATTTCGGTTAAATGATGCTAAGATTTTGATCAAGTCTGTGGGCAACTTGATTGTTATCCTTTATAAATGCCTTTAGCTGTTTGCTTTTGCCTATTGGATTATTTCTCAGTCTTTGAAAGATATGCCCAAATACTGTACATCCTGAATCATTTTTCCATGAGACATATTGTGCCTTTTCAATTGGTAGATTTAAGCATGACTTTATTTTAGGAAAGTTGTCTTTAAGTCTTTGATTTGTTTTGAAGTTTTTTTCTATTGCATTTGCTCTTGTCTTCAGGGACAATATATTGGATCTCTTTTTTCTCTACATCCTCTCCAGCACTTGTTGTTTCTTGTCCTGTTAATTTTAGCCAATCTTGGGGCGCCTGGGTGGCTCAGTCGGTTGAGTGTCTGACTTCAGCTTAGGTCATGATCTCACAGTTTGTGGGTCTGTGCCCCGCATCAGGCTCTGTGCTGACCACTTGCTCAGAAGCTGGAGCCTGCTTCAGATTCTGTGTCTCCTTCTCTCTCTGCCCCTCCCCGACTCACGCTTTGTCTCTGTTTCTCAAAAATAAATAAATGTAAAAAATTTTTTTAACCAATCTGACAGGTGTGAAGTGATATCTCATTGTAGTTGTTGGGTTTTTTTGAACTTTAAAAAAAAATTTTTTAACCATGTTTATTTATTTTTTTAAATTTACATCCAAGTTAGTTAGCATATATTGCAACAATGAATTCAGGGGTAGATGCCTCAATGCCCCTTACCCATTTAACCCACTCCCCTCCCACAACCCTTCTAGTAACCCTCTGTTTGCTGTCCATATTTAAGAGTCTCTTATATTTTGTCCCCCTCCCTGTTCTTATATTATTTTTGCTTCTCTTCCCTTATGTTCATCTGTCTTGTCTCTCTTTTTTAAATGTTTATTTATTAGAGAGAGAGAGAGAGAGAGAGAGAGAGAGAGAGAGATCATGAGCATGGGAGGGAGAGAGAGAGACACACAGAATCTGAAGCAGGCTCCAGGCTCTGAGCTGTTGGCACAGAGCCCGACGCAGGGCCCAAACCCACGAACTGTGAGATCATGACCTGAGCTGAAGTCAGATGCTTAACCAACTGAGCCACCCAGGCACCCCCATCTGTTTTGTCTCCTAAAGTCCTCATATGAGTGAAGTCATATGATATTTGTCTTTCTCTGACTAATTTCGCTTAGCATAATACCCTATAGTTCCATCCAAGTACTTGCAAATGGCAAGATTTCATTCTTTTTGATTGCCGAGTAATGCTCTAGTGTGTGTGTGTGTGTGTGTGTGTGTGTGTGTGTGTGTGTATATATATATATATATATATATATATATATATATACTACATCTTCTTTATCCATTCATCCATCGATGGACATTTGGGCTCTTTCCATACTTTGGCTATTGTTGATAGTGCTGCTATAAACATTGGGGTGCATGTGTCCCTTCAAAACAACACACCTGTATCCCTTGGATAAATACCTAGTAGTGCAATTGCTGGGTCTTAGGGTAAATCTATTTTTAATTTTTTTTAGGAAGCTCCATACTGTTTTCAAGAGTGGCTGCACCAGTTTGCATTCTCATAGTTTTTTTTTTTTTTAAGTTTATTTATTTATTGAGGGAGAGAGAGAGAGAGAACATGTTGGGGAGGGGCAGAGAGAGAGGGAGAAAGAGAATCCCAGGCAGGCTCCACATTGTTAGCTTGGACCTGGACTCAGGAACTGTGAGATCATGACCTGAGCTGAAACCAAGAGTTGGACGCTTAACCAACTGAGCCATCCAGGTGCCCCATCATTGTAGTTTTAACTTGTATTTCTTTGACAATGAGTGATGTTGAGCATCTCTTCATGTGTCTGTTAGCCATCTGGGTGTCTTCTTTGGAGAAAATGTTTATTCAGGTCCTCTGGCCCTTTTTAATCAGATTATTTTTATTTTATTTATTTATTTTTGGTGTTGAGTTCTAGAAGTACTTTATGTATGTAGATATTAACCCCTTATCAGATATATCATTTACAAATATCTTCTCCCACTCAATAAGTTGCCTTTTTGTGCAAAAACTTTTTAATGGCTGTGTTCCTTTCTGGAGGCTCTAGGGGAAAATTCCTTCCTTGTCTTTTCCAGCTTCCAGAGTCCTCCTCCATGAATCATCCTCACAAGGAATCACTCTGAAGTCTTCCATCCCTTTCTTCTCCTCTTAAGGACCCTGTGATTATATTAAACCCACCTGAAATATCCAGGGTACTCTCCCTAACTTAAGGACAACTGATTAGCAAGCTTAATTCCATCCACTGCCTTAATTCCCAGTGGCCATATAACATAACATATTCCTGGTTTATGAAGATTAGCAAGTAGACATGTGTGGGGGCCACTATCATGCCCATTGCATTATTTTTACATACTTTGTGGCATCCTACTTACTGTATTTGAGTGTTCTTCATTATCTTTTGTTTGCCAGATATGCCTTTTCTCCTTTTGTTTTCTGATCCTAAATTATGTTTACATAGTTTTCATGATGGTTCCTTAAAAGAAAATCACTTTTCTTTGAAACAACAGAATTTTTCCTGGTGTAGCTCTTATTTATTTTATTTTATTTTATTGTTATTAATGTTTATTTATTTATTTTGAGAGAGTGTGAATGGGTGAAGGGGCAGAGAGAGAGTCCCAAGCAGGCTCCATGATGTCAGTGCAGATCCCAATGCGGAGCTTGATCTTACAGCCCTGGGTTCATGAGCTGAGCTGAAATCAGGAGTTGGATACTCAACCAAGTAAGTTGCCCAGGTGCCCCTCATGTAGCTCTTTAAAAAAATTTTTTTAATGTTTATTTATTTTTGAGAGACAGAGTGTTAGCTGGGGTGGGGGACACAGAGAGACAGGGAGACACAGAATCTGAAGTAGGTTCCAGGCTTAACCTACTGAGCCACCCAGGTGCCCTTCATGTAGCTGCTTTTGTTTGTTTGTCTTTATTGTTGAGAAGAGAGAGACAGAGCATGAACGGGGGATGGGGAGAGAGAGAGAGACACAGAATCTGAAGCAGGCTCCAGGCTCTGAGCTGTCAGCACAGAGCCCAATGTGGGGCTCTGAACCCACAAGCCATGAGATCACGACCTGAGCTGGAGTCGGACGCTCAACCGACTGAGCCACCCAGGCGCCATTCATGTAGCTGTTTTTAAAAAAGTTTTTTGGGAAAGGACTCTCACATATCCTCAAGGATTCTGTGACTATAGCTCAGGGGCCTGTGAGCTTGGATGGGAAAAAGCATCATCTTGATTTTCTCTAGTGAGTGCAGGCAACACAGCCTAGTAGCATCTGTAGGTCCTTTCTGTTTGGCACCAATAGCAATTACAACCCCTCTCTGCTGGGTGTGGTTCCCTCCTGAATAACAAGAAGTATCTTGGACTCACATCAAACTCAAATGCCACACATTTTGGGTGATTTAACTTGGACTTCTCAGCTGACTAGCATCAGTATGGGTTGGGTTTCTACTGTCTTACAATTTCACTCCACACTGGAAACAGGTACCCGCTATTGAAAAAGGTGTGTTTCTGTACATCCCCAAAGCCTGCCAGTACTGGGGCACACAGAGTTCAAAGATGTTCAGAGGTTTGCCTGGCACCTAGACCTTATGGTTCCAATGAGGGTGGGGCTGGAGGGGCTCCCTCCCACTTGTGTGTGTTCCCTACTCTGGAAAACCCTGAATTCCCTTTATTTCCTGCAGAGGGTCTCCCTCCCTCTGCCCCACCCCACCCCATCAGCTCCAGGTGCCTGGGTGACTTCATAGAAGTGGAAGTTTTTTTTCTGTTTCTCTTTCCTGTTCTTGGTTGATTTCAGAGATGACACAAGGGTTGGAGGTTTCTCCTCTGCCCTTTTTAACAGGAAGCCTTTTAAGCTTTCTTTATTATTATTTTTAAAAAGCCGTTGAACTACTTTATAACAGAGGCAATACAGAGCTGCATGACATAGAAATATCTTCCCCCACCCAGTAACTTCTTTTAGGGATGATGTAAGAGGCAAAACTGTTCAGTGTGTCTATTTTCCAGTCTTTTCTCTATGCTTACATACAAATTTTATGTATTCAATCCATCTGCAATTTATACAGGTGTATGTGATAAAGTGAAATATAATTGCTTAATTTTAGCTTTCTGAGTGTTAAAAGTAGCATTTATGCTACACTCCTATTTACTCTCTTCTGGGCTAAGTGAGAGAGAAAATGGAAGGTGGAAATGTACAAAATAACTGTTTTCTTTTTCTTTTTTTAATTGTGGAAAACATAGATAACATAAATTTACCATTAAATTTTTTTTTAACATTTATTTGTTATTGAGAGACAGAGAGAGACAGAGTATGAATGGGGGAGGGACAGAGAGAGAGGGAGACACAGAATCCAAAGCAGGCTCCAGGCTCTGAGCTGTCAGCACAGAGCCCAATGCAGGGCTCAAACTCACAAACCATGAGATCATGACCTGAGCCGAAGTCGGTCACCCAACCGACTGAGACACTCAGGTGTCCCTTAATTTACCATTTAAACCAGTTTTTCACTGTATAGTTCAGGAGTGTTATATATATTCACATTATTATTTTTTAAAAGTTTATGTATTTATTTTGAGAGAGAGAGAGAGAGAGAGAGAGATTGAGAATCCCAAGGAGACTCCACAGTGTCAGCACAGAGCCTGATGTGGGTCTCAGTCTCATGAACTGTGAGATCATGACCTGAGCTGAAACCAAGAGTTGGATGCATAACTGACTGAGCCACCCAGGCACCCTGTGTTTTCACATTTTTGTGCAACCATTTCCACCAACCAGACTGAAACTCTGTACCCATTAAATAACTCCCATATCCCCTTGGTCCTTGTCAACCACCATTCTTTCTGTTTCTGTGAATTTGACTGTTGTAGAAACCTTATATAAATGGAATCACTCAGTATTTGTCCTTTGCAACCAGCTTGTTTCATTTAGCATGATGTCCTCACTGTTCACGTTGCAGCCTATGTCAGAGTGCCCTTCCTTTTTTTTTTTTTGTTTAAAATTTTTTTTAATGTTTATTTGTTTATTTCGAGAGAGAGATAGAGCATGAGCAGGGTAGAGGCAGAGAGCAGGAGACAGATCTGAAGCAGGCTCCAGGCTCTGAGCCATCAGCACAGAGCCCAATGTGGGGCTCAAGCCCAGAAACCACGAGGGCATGACATGAGCTGAAGTCAGATGCCCATCCAACTGAGCCCCCAGAGCTTCCTTCCTTTTGAAGGCTGAATACTATTCCACGGTGGGGGGTGTGTATAGAATATGTTTTGTTGACCTGCTCATTCATCAGTCAGTGACACTTGGGCTGTTTCCATATTTTGGCTATTGTGAATAACACTGTCACTGTGTACTAAGATAACTGTTTTCTTCTGACATATAACTGAACTTTACCAAATATCCTTTCTTTCTGATGAAGAAACTTGAAATGTTTATTTTCTTTGTTTAGAGGTAGGACTTTCACTTATAAGATGAGTAGGTACTCCCCAGTACTTATGTACAGCATGATGATTATAGTTAATAACACTGTATTATATACTTGAAATTTGTTAGACCAGTAATTGTAAATGTCCTCACCACACACACACACACACACACACACACACACACACACACATACATATGGATAACTATGTTAAGTAATGGATATGTTAACTGACTTTGCTGTGGTAATTATTTCACAATACATATGGATATCAACACAGCATGCTATACATCTTACATCTTAAACTTACACATTATTAATCAATATTCAGTCAATCAATTATCAATTATTAATCAATTATATTTCAATAAATCTGGAAAAGAAAAAAAAAGATACGGCTTAGAGTAAGGAACTGGGGATTCACAATCTTACAGTTCCTAGCAGGCAATATAAATGAGAGGTGTGGACAGAGTCTCTGAGGTAGCAGAGGAGGATGGAGACTGCAGAAAACTGAAGAATTGAACTCTGGCTCAACGGGGCTGTCCTAGCTCCTGGCTCCTTGTCTGTTGATGGAACAGTGATTGGATTGGTTCCAAAATTCTTAGTTTTAGATAGAGAACTGAAATCTGTTTCATGGAAAATCTCTGATTTCATATGTTGGCAACTAATTAAAAAAAGTAAGTACACTGTGAGGCTTAAGATTTGCCTTTGCTTCCTAAGGAAGAATTAACTAAACATTTTATTTTATTTTGCTTAAGTTTTTATTTAAATTCCAGTATGGTTAGCATCCAGTGAAATATCAGTTTCAGGTGTATAATATAGTGATTCAACACTTGCATGCAATGCCTGGTACTCACTACAAGTGCCCTTTTTTTAAAGCTTATTGATTTATTTATTTTGAGACAGAGACAGACAGACAGACAGACACACACACACACACACACACACACACACACACACACAGAGAGAGAGAGAGAGAGAGAGAGAGAGAGAGAGGCAGAGAGAGAGAAAATCCCAAGCAGGCTCTGCACTGTCAGCACAAAACCTAACACGGGGCTAGAACTCATGAAATGTGAGATCATGACCTGAGCCAAAATCAGGAGCTGGATGCTTAACTGGCTGAGCCACCCAGCTACCCCAAAGTGCCCTCCTTCATCCCCATCACTTATTTAACCCATCCCCCCACTTCCCCCTTGGTAACTATCAGTTTGTTCTCTACAGTTGAGTTTGGTTTTTGGTTTGGCTCTCTCTCCCCGCTGCCACTCTTTGCTTGTTTGACTAAAAAAGGAGACAACATTAGAAAAGGCACCAAAAAATATGCATGGGGAAAATAAAAGTCTTGAAGGGATTGAATTGACCTTCTCTCATGTGAAAAATTTTAAAATAAACTATAAATGGCTTAGTCACTAGTTTTTAGTCAATGGAAGTAGGACTCATAAAATCATGCCATACCACCTACTACTTCTGAGAAGTTTATCTGTTTTTCTTTCAGAATGTTTATATTTCCCTTCTAGTTCCAAGTTTGCAACAAAAGCTCCCAATTTGCTCTAACTTGGAATGTGTCTTCCAGAAATGTTGGGGAGCAGTAAGAGGGGGCATCACTTCAAAGTAGATGAGGCCATACATGGCTAGGGTCTCTGACTCTAAACCTCCTTGTAAAGAGTAAATGTAGAGACAGGCTTATAAGCGCAGACAAAGGTTAAACGGGAACAAAACAATCTTCTCCACATATGGTGCACAGGATGTTCATGTGGAGGGCTCATCTTTTATAAAGCAGGAATTGACAACTTTTTTTTTTTTTTTTGGTACCACCAGCCAAATCTTCAATCCATATCACAGGTGTAGAGGTTCAAGAATTGGGGTCTCTGGAGCACCCGGGCTCATAAACCCACAGAAATCCATCTCAACTGGGGATGTGACAGCCAAGGGGATGTGGTGCCCCTGGCCGTCCTGGCCCCAGAGAGACAGCCCTTGTTGAAATGAGGGAAGAGCACGGTAGCAGCATTTCTCCAAGGACTCACAAAGAGTAATGCAAACTCACAACTTTATTTTCCAAAACTCATTTGTCTTCATGCAGCACCACCCCTCCCTGCCACATCACGTTTCTGCCAGGTGTTTTGCTTCAGTCGCTTGCAGTTTACAGTGTAGTTTTTCCAGGAAAGCCTAGAAACCTTGGCACTCTGTGACTCCTGTCTCTTCCCTTCTCCCTCATAGAGGGAAGGTGTGCAGCTCCTGGTCTGCCCTCCGTCTCAGCTACTGGTCTCCTTCCCAGTTACGTTGGGCACCATGTCCTCATTCCTCTCTGGCCCCTTAGGACTTCTGGTTGTCCTAGAATGCATGCTCTCTCCTTGGGCCTGGGCCACGAAGGGTTTGTGAATATGTCATGCTCTGCCCACCTGGCATCTCCCACACCATTTCCTTGTTTCTGAAAGGGGATTTCTCTGAGGGCTGTGTGCTCTTTCTGGCCTACATTTGGGATAGCGAGGCATGCTTTCTTCTACTTTCAGATCCCTCCACCTACTAGTATCTTCTGTTAATTACTCATCATGGGAAACAGAGTCAATAAGATATCTATATCTATATCTATATCTATATCTATATCTATATCTATATATCTATATAGATATATAGATATAGATATATATGTAAATACATGTGTATATATAAATACTATATGCATATATCAATGCTATAAACTGAATTGTTTGTGTTCCCCCAAAATACATATGTTGAAACCTGATCCCCAGTGAGATGGTATTTGGAGATGAGGCCTTTGGGAAGTGCTCAGTTGATTAGAATGTATTTAGAGCTCTGGTATAAGATCTCAGAGAGATCCCTCCTTCCTCTTGCCATGTGAGGACAGAGTAAAAAGATGGTTTTCAATGAACCAGAAATAGGTCCTTATCAGACACTGAATCTGCCGACTTCATCTTCGACTATACAGCCTTCAGAACTGTGAAAAATAAATGTTTATTTTTTTCAACCACCCCTTGTATGGTATGATATTTTGTTATATCAATCTATATGTATTTATTTACCTCTCTCTCTCTCTCTCTTGATTTTAAGGAATTGGCTCATGCAATTGTAGAATCTGGTAAGTCCAAAATCTGCAAGGCAGGATAGAGACCCAGGGAAGAAGTGATGTTGCAGTTTTCAGTCTGAAGTCAGCTTACAGGAAGAATTCCTTCCCCCTTGCTTTTCTCTTAAGACCTTCAACTTATTACATGTGGCCCACCCACATTATGGAAGTAATCTGCTTTCCTCAAAGTACTGATTTAAATGTTAATTTTATCTAAAGATACATTCACAGCAACATCCAGACTGGTGCTTCACCAAATATCTGGGTACCATGGCCTTGCCAAGTTGTCACATTAAATTAACCTTTATGGGATTCTACATTTCTCCATTTCAGTTTCACGTTAAAATATTCATGTTCTTTAAAAGTGTTCTTACTGGGGCGCCTGGGTGGCGCAGTCGGTTAAGCGTCCGACTTCAGCCAGGTCACGATCTCGCGGTCCGTGAGTTCGAGCCCCGCGTCAGGCTCTGGGCTGATGGCTCGGAGCCTGGAGCCTGTTTCCGATTCTGTGTCTCCCTCTCTCTCTGCCCCTCCCCCGTTCATGCTCTGTCTCTCTCTGTCCCAAAAATAAATAAAAACAAAAACAAAAACAAAAAAACGTAAAATTGTTCTTACATTACCTCACTGTCTTCCCTGTGTTATAGTATATGGGGCAAAATTTATTTTCTGAATTCATGAATGCTCATGCTTTTGGGAGCTCAACAAAGCTTTTCTCTTTCAGAAAAGCCTATTTTCTGTCATAAAAGATCCTTTGTTTAAGGGCCATCATTCTAACTTGAAATTCAGAGCTGGCTGGTAACTCCTTATTTTGTGGCCATGTTGCCACAGGGAAACCTATGAGGATTAAATAGTAAACGCATGGTAGTGGCTGATAGCAGGAGTGTTATATATAAATAAATATAACATAAATAAATAATAAATAAACACAAAAATAAATACATATTTATTTATTTTATTTATTTTAGAGAGAGAGTGCGAGTGGAGGAGGGAGAAGAGGGAGAAAGAGAGAGGATCTTAAGCAGGCTCCACACTCAGCACGGAGCCCAATATGGGGTCTGATCCCATGATCCTAGGATCATGACCTGAGCTGAAATCAAGAGTGGGATGCTCACCTGACTGCACTACCCAGCAGGAGTGTTCTTGAGAAATATTTAGCAATCCTTGGGCACATACATCCACCCATTATCACAGCCACAACCTGTCAGCAATGTTGCACCTGTACTAGTGACTCTTAGTTCAGTGTCAACTCCAGGGAAATGGAAACTCACAGAGAAGACTGGTCATGTCTGAAAGATGGCATCTATTATGCCTGTGGCCTTTGGATCTCAGGAACAGAAAAAACATATGAAATTGGCTTAAATATTGAGGCATTTTATTGTTGGGCTGGTTGCTCCAGTGAACACGCTCTTTCCATTTCTGGCTCTGCCATCCTTACTGTTTCATGCTCTCTCATAGCCACAAAATGACCTCGATAGTTCCAGGTATCATACCCCAATGTAAGCTCCTCTACTGGTATAGGACCACACATTACCAAAATTATTTTTTAGGAGCTCAGACTTTGTTTTCTTTTTCCTGTGATCTTGGTCTTCACAGGACCTATTCACTAGCCCATTCCTTAAAAAAATCATACTTAGGAGAACAGGGTCTGATGATTGGAATATATAAACTGGAATAGACCCTTGGAGTTGCAGGACAGAGCTAACTTTTCCTGAGTCTTGTGGGGAAAAGGTGGATACTTGTGCAAAACTGGGGTCCTGTTACTAAGGGAGAAGGCAACCAACAGATGCTGGTCTGACTGTCTCAAGGATCTGCTCCAGTCCTGTGAGTTCTACCCTCATTATAGGGTAGAATACATACTTAGCCTTTTATAGTTCATGCCTCGACATGGATTAAAAAGTGTGGGAGAAAGAATTAGCACCTACTACCTACTGGGGAAAGAGAAAAAAGGCCATTATTAGATATGGGACTGGTATACTGATGGAGGCTAGAAAAGTGGGGAAGCCCCGATACCTCTATCATCCTATTTTGAGGCCACCAAAGTTGCACTAACTTGATACATGGGTTAGGTAACACACTCTGTATTGTATTGTATTGTATTGTATTATTTAAAAATTTTTACTTTTTAAGTAATCTCTACACCCAACACAGGGCTTGAACTTATAACCCTGAGATCAATTTCACATGCTTCAGTGACTGAGCCAGCCAGGTGCCCTTTTTTCTTTTCTTTTCTTTTCCTTTCTTTTCTTTTCTTTTCTTTTCTTTTCTTTTCTTTTTTCTTTTCTTTCTTTCTTTCTTGTTCTTTCTTTCTTTCTTTCTTTCTTTCTTTCTTTCTTTCTTTCTTTTTTGAAAAATTAAAAATCCCTTAACTTTTTTATTCCTGGTACCACTACAACAAAGCACAGGGCAATATACCTGATGTAATGAAAAGAAAAAGAAAAAGACAACATTACAACAGACAAAAGACCTCAAGAATGTACATCTAATTGACACTACATTGTGTTAATCAATACATTGCACTTCTTGCAAACAAGAAGGGTTTCCTGTTTAAGCTGCAGTAACCTTTCTGACTATGGATCATTGCTCCTTGTGTGACAGATTTCTATAGTTCCTCTAATGCATCTGAGATGACTGTCTCAAAGTAACCTGAAGCTTTCCTGACAACTCCCAGCTCCCTTTCCTGCTAAGAACTATAGCCCTTCTCTTCTGAAAAATTTTAAAACCTTCTGCTACCATATCCATCACTTCCACCACCAGATCCATAACCACCACCACAGGGACTGCCCAAGCTTCTTCCACCAAAACTCACCCTCTTCATGGCTCCATGATTTTTGTTGTACACTATAGTTTCCAAAAGCATTATAGTTCCCACCACCACTATGGTTACCATCTCCAAAATTTCCTCCTTCATTGTAACCATCATATCCTTCAACATCACCACCATAACCACCTCTTTGGTTTCCATATCCTGGTCTACCACCACCATAGCCTCCTCTACTACTATAACCCTCCATAGTTGCCACCATTACCTCCAAATACATTATATCCACCATCACCTCCTCCATAACTACCTCTGCTGTCATCACCTCCACCACCATAGCCTCTTCTTCCACCAAAGTTTCCTCTATCACCCATAAAGTTGCCAGAGCCACCTCCACAACCTCTTTGTGATCCAGCAGACTGCATTTCCTGTTTAGAAAGGGCCTTTTTCACTTCACAATTAGGCCCATTAGTTGTGTGGTATTTCTGAACAACAATTTTATCAACTGTATCATGATCATTAAATCCTCTCTTTTTTCCACTCTGCCTGTCCTCCATAACTTTTATGGTTTCAGTCTTGCCACACTTTTCAAAGTAGACTCTCAAGTTATTTTCTTCTATATCTTCTTTAATACCACCAATGAAAATTTTCTTCACAGTTAGATGGGCACCAGGCTTTGCAGAATCCTCTCTAAATCAGCTGTCTTTGGTTCCACTACACATCCATCAACCTTGTGTGTTTGAACACACATTGCTGCATTCGCTTCTTCCACACAAGAGTAAGTCATAAAACCAAAACCCCTAGAAAGTTTTGTTTGGGGGCCTGTCATCACCACACAGTCTGTAAGCGTATTCCATTTTTCAAAATGTTGTTTTAAACTATCACCTATAATTTCAAAGCTCAAACCACTAATAAACAGTTTTCTCAACTGCTCTGGTTCCTTTGGATCATGGTCCTCCTCCCTCTGAGGGCTGGAGTTGAGCTGGGTCCCAATGGGTGGTGATTTTACTTCCATTTTGAGACCAGACTCACCTTTTACAACTCAAGTTCAATATGGGCTCTTTTTTTCTTTTTAAATTACAAAGTTATATATGCTTGTTGGGAAAAAAAAACAATTAATAAAGAAATGTACAAAATAACAGCATTCTCAATTAACATGCAAAATAAATATCCTCTGTGTTATTTTACTTCATGTTTGTAGTTTCAAATATAGTTCTTCCCGATTTGTCTACACATGTACTAGTAAGTGCATGTTTATATTAAAAAAAAAATAAGTAGTACCAAATATACTTTCAGCTATTTACCTAGTGTCTGATAGAATAATAATTCCATCTCTCATGGATCATTGTTCCTTCTGTTGCAGATTTCTACAGTTCTTCTAATGCATCTAATTTTTTTTAAAGTTTTTAAAAATTTTATTTATTTTGAGAGAGAGAGAGAAAGTGCAAGTTGGGGAGGGGCAGAAACAGAAAGAGATAGAATCCAAAGCAGACTCCACACTATCAGCACAGAGACTGATGTGGGACTTAAATTCATGAAACATGAGATCATGACCTGAGCCGATGCACCTCTGGATCTAACTTTTTAATGTTCTCAACCAAGAGAAGTTCCAGGCAGCCCTTCCAAGTAATCAGACCATGGCTAACAAATAAAACTGTGTGGTTGATGCACATGTCCTATTTTGTGCTCTCCTGACATGTGTTTATTGAGTCCTCAAAATGCCACTAGTGCAGCTAGAAGTGACCTGATAATTTTAATTAATTTAAAGTTGAATCAACCAATACCACAGGAATACAATTATGAGAGAATATTATGAAAACCTATATGTAACAAATTGCACCACCTAGAAAAAATAAATGAATTCCTAGAACATATAGACTATCAAAACTGAAATAAGAAGAAATAGAAAATTTTGTACAGACCCATAACTAGCAAAGAAATTGAATCAGTAGTCAAAACACTCCCAAGAGGCACCTGGGTGGCTCAGTTGCTTAAGCATCTGACTCTTGACTTTGGCCCAGGTCTTGATCTCGTGGTTTGTGACATCCAGCCATGTGCTGGGCTCTGTGCTGACAGCATGGAGCCTGTGTGGGATTCTCCCTCTTCTTCTCTCTCTATGACACTCCCCTGCTCATGCTCTCTCTCAAAAATAAAGAGTTCCTGAAGATGGTGGCATAGCAGGATGCTGGGCTCACCGCGTCCTGCTGATCACTTAGATTCCATCACATCTGCCTAATTTATCCTGATAACCACCAGAAGACTAACGAAACAGACTGTCCAGAGCCAAGAGTAGATGAGAGTCCCACAGAAGAGGGTAGGAAGGGCAGAGAGGTGGTGCACGCTACACGGACTGACGGGAGGGAGCCAGGGCAGTTGGAGGGGCAGCCAGCCCACCCAGCAAGGCAGAGCCCCCGAGTCTGGCTTGCAAAAATGGAGAGACCGGACAGAGTGTGTTCTGACAGCCAGCAGGACTTAACATCTGGAATGTTGTAAGTCAACAGTCTGCTCAGAGAGTGGGAGGGAGAGTTGTTGAGCCCTGGAGGACAGAGGTCAGCTTGGCGGGAAACAAAGATGCTGGGAAGCATCTACTCCCTCGCCCATCCCTCAGCCAAAATTCCAAAGGGAACCAGTTCCAGTCACAGAACTTGCTTGCACAGTGCAAACACCTAATGCTGTGCTTCTGCAGATCCATCCCTCTGACGGGTCTGCCTCCCACCCGGTGCCACAGGTCCCCTCCCAAAGCAGACCACCCAAGGCAAAGAGAGTTGAGCCTGCCCTCCCCGGCACTGTGCACCTTGTGGATCCACCCCAGCTAATATGCCAGATCCCACTGAAGCAGTACCACAAGACTGACAGTGTGCAAGTAGCCCAGACAGAGGCCACACCACTCCACAGTGAGTTCTGCCCCTGGGAGAGGGGAAAATAAGGTACACACCAGTTGGACTGTGGCCCCAGGGGTGGGCTGGGGGCAGACATCAGGTCTGACTGCAGCCCCGCCCACCAATGAAAGTTACTCCAGACAGCATAGAGGAAGAGCCCTGCAGTACCCTGCCACTCCAGGGACTATCCAAAATGACAAAACAGAGGAATTCTCCTCAAAAGAAACTCCAGGAAGTAGTGACAGCTAACGAACTGATCAAAAATGATTTAAGCAACATAGCAGAAAACGAATTTAAAATAATAGTCATAAAATTAATCGCTGGGCTTGAAAAAAGTATAGAGGACAGCAAAGAATCTATTACTACAGAGATCAAGGGACTAAGGAACAGTAAGGAGGAGCTAAAAAATGTATAAATGAGGGGCGCCTGGGTGGCGCAGTCGGTTAAGCATCCGACTTCAGCCAGGTCACGATCTCGCGGTCCGTGAGTTCGAGCCCCGCGTCGGGCTCTGGGCTGATGGCTCGGAGCCTGGAGCCTGTTTCCGATTCTGTGTCTCCCTCTCTCTCTGCCCCTCCCCCGTTCATGCTCTGTCTCTCTCTGTCCCAGAAATAAATAAACGTTGAAAAAAAAATTAAAAAAAAATGTATAAATGAGCTGCGAAATAAAATGGAGGTGACCACAGCTCGGATTGAAGAGGCAGAGGAGAGAATAGGTGAATTAGAAGATAAAATTATGGAAAAAGAAGAAGCTGAGAAAAAGATAAAAAAAATCCAGGAGTATGAGGGGAGACATAGAGAAATAAGTGACATAATTAAACAAAATAATATATGCATAATTGGGATTTAAGAGGAGGAAGAGACAGGGAAAGGTGCTGAAGGTGTACTTGAAGAAATAAGGTGAGAACTTCCCTGAACTGGGGAAGGAAAAAGGCATTGAAATCCAAGAGGTTCCCAGAGAACTCCTTTCAGACATGAATTG
This sequence comes from Puma concolor, assembly GCF_028749965.1. NCBI lineage: Eukaryota > Metazoa > Chordata > Mammalia > Carnivora > Felidae > Puma > Puma concolor. Next base: position 153,947,714 of record NC_141667.1, read on the forward strand.
ATCAGCATGACATATCATAGTAAAACTGGCAAAATACAAGGATAAAGAGAGAATTCTGAAAGCAGCTAGGGATAAACATGCTCTAACATATGAAGGGAGACTGATAACACTCGTGACGGAGCTGTCTACTGAAACGTGGCAGGCCAGAAAAGAAATGGCAGGAAATGTTCAATGTGATGAACAGAAAAATATATGCAGCCAAGAATCCTTTATCCAGCAAGGCTGTCATTCAGAATAGAAGGACAGATAAAGGTCTTCCCAAACAAACAAAAACTGAAGGAATTCATCACCACTAAACCAGCCCTACAAGAGATCTTAAGGGGGATCCTGTGAGACAAAGTACCAGAGACATTACTGCAAGCATGAAACCTGCAGACATCACAATGACTCTAAACCCATATCTTTCAACAATAACACTGAATGTAAATGGACTAAATGCGCCAACCAAAAGACATAGGGTATCAGAATGGATAAAAAAAACAAGACCCATCTATTCGCTGTCTACAAGAGACTCATTTTAGACCTGAGGACACCTTCAGATTCAAAGTGAGGGGATGGAGAACTATCTATCATGCTACTGGAAGTCAAAAGAAAGCTGGAGTAGCCATACTTATATCAGAAAAACTAGACTTTAAATTAAAGGCTGTAACAAGAGGAGAGAGAGGGAAGATGGCGGCGTAGGAGGACGCTGGGCTCACCGCGCGTCCTGCCGATCACTTAGATTCCACCTACACCTGCCTAAATAACCCAGAAAACCACCAGAGGATTAGCAGAACGGAGTCGCCGGAGCCAAGCGCAGACCAGAGGCCCACGGAAGAGGGTAGGAAGGGCGGCGAGGCGGTGCGCGCTCCACGGACTGGCGGGAGGGAGCCGGGGCGGAGGGGTGGCTCGCCGGCCAAGCAGAGCCCCCGAGTCTGGCTTGCAAAAAGCGGAGGGGCCTGACGGACTGTGTTCCGACAGCAAGCGCGACTTAGCGTCTGGGAGGTCATAAGTTAACAGCTCTGCTCAGAAAGCGGGAAGGCTGGAGGACAAAGGGAAGGAGAGCTGCTGAGCCCCTGGACGACAGAGCTCAGTTTGGTGGGGAACAAAGGCGCTCGCCAGCGCCATCTCCCCCGCCCATCCCCCAGCCAAAATCCCAAAGAGAACCAGTTCCTGCCAGGGAACTTGCTCGCTCCGTGCGCAAACACCCAACTCTGCGCTTCTGCGGAGCCAAACCTCCGGCAGCGGATCTGACTCCCTCCTGCTGCCACAGGGCCCCTCCTGAAGAGGATCACCTAAGGAGAAGCAAGCTAAGCCTGCCCCTCCTGCCCCTGTGCACCTTGCCTACCCACCCCAGCTAAGACGCCAGATCCCCAGCATCACAAGCCTGGCAGTGTGCAAGTAGCCCAGACAGGCACCCCACCCCACAGTGAGTCCCGCCCCTAGGAGAGGGGAAGAAAAGGCACGCACCAGTCTGACTGTGGACACAGCGGTGGGCTGGGGGCAGACATCAGGTCTGACTGCGGCTCCGCCCACCAACTCCAGTTATACACCACAGCACAGGGGAAGTGCCCTGCAGGTCCTCACCACGCCAGGGACTATCCAAAATGACCAAGCGGAAGAATTCCCCTCAGAAGAATCTCCAGGAAATAACAACAGCTAATGAGCTGATCAAAAAGGATTTAAATAATATAACAGAAAGTGAATTTAGAATAATAGTCATAAAATTAATCGCTGGGCTTGAAAACAGTATAGCGGACAGCAGAGAATCTCTTGCTACAGAGATCAAGGGACTAAGGAACAGTCACGAGGCGCTGAAAAACGCTTTAAACGAAATGAATAACAAAATGGAAACCACCACAGCTCGGATTGAAGAGGCAGAGGAGAGAATAGGTGAACTAGAAGATAAAGTTATGGAAAAAGAGGAAGCTGAGAAAAAGAGAGATAAAAAAATCCAGGAGTATGAGGGGAAAATTAGAGAACTAAGTGATACACTAAAAAGAAATAATATACGCATTATTGGTATCCCAGAGGAGGAAGAGAGAGGGAAAGGTGCTGAAGGGGTACTTGAAGAAATAATAGCTGAGAACTTCCCTGAAGTGGGGAAGGAAAAAGGCATTGAAATCCAAGAGGCACAGAGAACTCCCTTCAGACGTAACTTGAATCGATCTTCTGCACGACATATCATAGTGAAACTGGCAAAATACAAGGATAAAGAGAAAATTCTGAAAGCAGCAAGGGGTAAACGTGCCCTCACATATAAAGGGAGACCTATAAGACTCGTGACTGATCTCTCTTTTGAAACTTGGCAGGCCAGAAAGAATTGGCATGAGATTTTCAGTGTGCTAGACAGAAAAAATATACAGCCGAGAATCCTTTATCCAGCAAGTCTGTCATTTAGAATCGAAGGAGAGAAAAAGGTCTTCCCAAACAAACAAAAACTGAAGGAATTTGTCACCACTAAACCAGCCCTACAAGAGATCCTAAGGGGGACCCTGTGAGACAAAGTACCAGAGACATCACTACAAGCATAAAACATACAGACATCACAATGACTCTAAACCCATACCTTTCTATAATAACACTGAATGTAAATGGATTAAATGCGCCAACCAAAAGACTTAGGGTATCAGAATGGATAAAAAAACAAGACCCATCTATTTGCTGTCTACAAGAGACTCATTTTAGACCTGAGGACACCTTTAGATTGAGAGTGAGGGGATGGAGATCTATTTATCATGCTACTGGAAGCCAAAAGAAAGCTGGAGTAGCCATCCTTATATCAGACAAACTAGACTTTAAATTAAAGGCTGTAACAAGAGATGAAGAAGGACATTATATAATAGTGACAGGGTCTATCCATCAGGAAGAGCTAACAATTATAAATGTCTATGCACCGAATACCGGAGCGCCCAAATATATAAAACAATTACTCATAAACATAAGCAACCTTATTGATAAGAATGTGGTAATTGCAGGGGACTTTAACACCCCACTTACAGAAATGGATAGATCAACTAGACACACGGTCAATAAAGAAACAAGGGCCCTGAATGAGACATTGGATCAGATGGACTTGACAGATATATTTAGAACTCTGCATCCCAAAGCAACAGAATATACTTTCTTCTCGAGTGCACATGGAACATTCTCCAGGATAGATCACATACTGGGTCACAAAACAGCCCTTCATAAGCATACAAGAATTGAGATCATACCATGCATACTTTCAGACCACAATGCTATGAAGCTTGAAATCAACCACAGGAAAAAGTCTGGAAAACCTCCAAAAGCATGGAGGTTAAAGAACACCCTACTAACGAATGAGTGGGTCAACCAGGCAATTAGAGAAGAAATTAAAAAATATATGGAAACAAACGAAAATGAAAATACAACAATCCAAACGCTTTGGGACGCAGCGAAGGCAGTCCTGAGAGGAAAATACATTGCAATCCAGGCCTATCTCAAGAAACAAGAAAAATCCCAAATACAAAATCTAACAGCACACCTAAAGGAAATAGAAGCAGAACAGCAAAGGCAGCCTAAACCCAGCAGAAGAAGAGAAAAAATAAAGATCAGAGCAGAAATAAACAATATAGAATCTAAAAAAACTGTAGAGCAGATCAACGAAACCAAGAGTTGGTTTTTTGAAAAAATAAACAAAATTGACAAACCTCTAGCCAGGCTTCTCAAAAAGAAAAGGGAGATGACCCAAATAAATAAAATCATGAATGAAAATGGAATTATTACAACCAATCCCTCAGAGATACAAACAATTATCAGGGAATACTATGAAAAATTATATGCCAACAAATTGGACAACCTGGAAGAAATGGACAAATTCCTGAACACCCACACTCTTCCAAAACTCAACCAGGAGGAAGTAGAAAGCTTGAACAGACCCATCACCAGCGAAGAAATTGAATCGGTTATCAAAAATCTCCCAACAAATAAGAGTCCAGGACCAGATGGCTTCCCAGGGGAGTTCTACCAGACGTTTAAAGCAGAGATAATACCTATCCTTCTCAAGCTATTCCAAGAAATAGAAAGGGGAGGAAAACTTCCAGACTCATTCTATGAAGCCAGTATTACTTTGATTCCTAAACCAGACAGAGACCCAGTAAAAAAAGAGAACTACAGGCCAATATCCCTGATGAATATGGATGCAAAAATTCTCAATAAGATACTAGCAAATCGAATTCAACGGCATATAAAAAGAATTATTCACCATGATCAAGTGGGATTCATTCCTGGGATGCAGGGCTGGTTCAACATTCGCAAATCAATCAACGTGATACATCACATTAACAAAAAAAAGGAGAAAAACCATATGATCCTGTCAATCGATGCAGAAAAGGCCTTCGACAAAATCCAGCACCCTTTCTTAATAAAAACTTTTGAGAAAGTCGGGATAGAAGGAACATACTTAAAGATCATAAAAGCCATTTATGAAAAGCCCACAGCTAACATAATCCTCAACGGGGAAAAACTGAGAGCTTTTTCCCTGAGATCAGGAACACGACAGGGATGCCCACTCTCACCGCTGTTATTTAACATAGTGCTGGAAGTTCTAGCAACAGCAATCAGACAACAAAAGGAAATCAAAGGCGTCAAAATTGGCAAAGATGAAGTCAAGCTTTCGCTCTTTGCAGATGACATGATATTATACATGGAAAATCCGATAGACTCCACCAAAAGTCTGCTAGAACTGATACATGAATTCAGCAAAGTTGCAGGATACAAAATCAATGTACAGAAATCAGTTGCATTCTTATACACTAACAATGAAGCAACAGAAAGACAAATAAAGAAACTGATCCCATTCACAATTGCACCAAGAAGCATAAAATACCTAGGAATAAATCTAACCAAAGATGTAAAGGATCTGTATGCTGAAAACTATAGAAAGCTTATGAAGGTAATTGAAGAAGATTTAAAGAAATGGAAAGACATTCCCTGCTCATGGATTGGAAGAATAAATATTATCAAAATGTCAATACTACCCAAAGCTATCTACACATTCAATGCAATCCCAATCAAAATTGCACCAGCATTCTTCTCGAAACTAGAACAAGCAATCCTAAAATTCATATGGAACCACAAAAGGCCCCGAATAGCCAAAGTAATTTTGAAGAAGAAGACCAAAGCAGGAGGCATCACAATCCCAGACTTTAGCCTCTACTACAAAGCTGTCATCATCAAGACAGCATGGTATTGGCACAAAAACAGACACATAGACCAATGGAATAGAATAGAAACCCCAGAACTAGACCCACAAACGTATGGCCAACTCATCTTTGACAAAGCAGGAAAGAACATCCAATGGAAAAAAGACAGTCTCTTTAACAAATGGTGCTGGGAGAACTGGACAGCAACATGCAGAAGGTTGAAACTAGACCACTTTCTCACACCATTCACAAAAATAAACTCAAAATGGATAAAGGACCTGAATGTGAGACAGGAAACCATCAAAACCTTAGAGGAGAAAGCAGGAAAAGACCTCTCTGACCTCAGCCGTAGCAATCTCTTACTCGACACATCCCCAAAGGCAAGGGAATTAAAAGCAAAAGTGAATTCCTGGGACCTTTTGAAGATAAAAAGCTTCTGCACAGCAAAGGAAACAACCAACAAAACTAACAGGCAACCAACGGAATGGGAAAAGATATTTGCAAATGACATATCGGACAAAGGGCTAGTATCCAAAATCTATAAAGAGCTCACCAAACTCCACACCCGAAAAGCAAATAACCCAGTGAAGAAATGGGCAGAAAACATGAATAGACACTTCTCTAAAGAAGACATCCGGATGGCCAACAGGCACATGAAAAGATGTTCAGCGTCGCTCCTTATCAGGGAAATACAAATCAAAACCACACTCAGATATCACCTCACGCCAGTCAGAGTGGCCAAAATGAACAAATCAGGAGACTATAGATGCTGGAGAGGATGTGGAGAAACGGGAACCCTCTTGCACTGTTGGTGGGAATGCAAATTGGTGCAGCCGCTCTGGAAAGCAGTGTGGAGGTTCCTCAGAAAATTAAAAATAGACCTACCCTCTGACCCAGCAATAGCACTGCTAGGAATTTATCCAAGGGACACAGGAGTACTGATGCATAGGGGCACTTGTACCCCAATGTTCATAGCAGCACTCTCAACAATAGCCAAATTATGGAAAGAGCCTAAATGTCCATCAACTGATGAATGGATAAAGAAATTGTGGTTTATATACACAATGGAGTACTACGTGGCAATGAGAAAAAATGAAATATGGCCTTTTGTAGCAACGTGGATGGAACTGGAGAGTGTGATGCTAAGTGAAATAAGCCATACAGAGAAAGACAGATACCATATGGTTTCACTCTTATGTGGATCCTGAGAAACTTAAGAGAAACCCATGGGGGAGGGGAACAAAAAAAAAAAAAAAAAAAAGAGGTTAGAGTGGGAGAGAGCCAAAGCATAAGAGACTGTTGAGTACTGAGAACAAACTAAGGGTTGATGGGGGGTGGGAGGGAGGAGAGGGTGGGTGATGGGTACTGAGGAGGGCACCTTTTGGGATGAGCACTGGGTGTTGTATGGAAACCAATTTGACAATAAATTTCATATAAAAAAAAAATAAAGGCTGTAACAAGAGATGAAGAAGGGCATTATAGAATAATTACAGGGCCTATCCATCAGGAAGACCTAACAATTATAAATGTCTATGCACCGAACGTGGAAGCCCCCAAATATATAAAACAATCACAAACATAAGCAACCTTATTGATAAGAATGTGGTAATTGCAGGCAACTTTAATACTCCACTTACAACATTGTATAGATCATCTAGAAACAGGATCGATAAAGAAACAAGGACCCTGAATGATACATTGGATCAGATGGACATGACAGATATATTTAGAACTCTGCATCCCAAAGCAACAGAGTATATTTTCTTCTTGAGTGCACATGGAACCTTCTCCAGGATAGATCACATACTGGGTCACAAAACAGCCCTTCATAAGTATACAAGATTTGAGATCATACCATGCATACTTTCAGACCACAATGTGATGGAGCTTGAAATCAACCACAGGAAAAAGTCTGGAAAACCTCCAAAAGCATGGAGGTTAAAGAACATCCTACTAAAGAATGAATGCGTCAACCAGGCAATTAGAGAAGAAATTAAGAAATATATGGAAACAAATAAAAATGAAAATACAACAATCCAAACGCTTTGGGATGCAGCGAGACAGCCCTGAGAGGAAACTACACTGCAATCCAGGCCTATCTCAAGAAACAAGAAAAATCCCAAATACAAAGTCTAACAGCACACCTAAAAGAAATAGAAGCAGAACAACAAAGACACACCAAATCCAGGAGAAGAAGAGAAATAATAAAGATCAGACCAGAAACAAACAATATAGAATCTTAAAACACTGTAGAGCAGATCAACGAAACCAAGAATTGGTTTTTTGAAAAAATAAACAAAATTGATAAACTTCTAGCCAGGCTTCTCAGAAAGAAAAGGGAGATGACCCAAATAGATAAAATCATGAATGAAAGGAAATTATTACAACCAATCCCTCAGAAATACAAGCAATTATCAGAGAATACTATGAAAAATTATATGCCAACAAACTGGACAACCTGGAAGAAATGGACAAATTCCTAAACACCTACACGCTTCCAAAACTCAATCAGGAGGAAATACAAAGCTTGAACAGACCCATAACCAGCGAAGAAATTGAATCAGTTGTCAAAAATGTCCCAACAAATAAGAGTACAGGACCAGAAGGCTTCCCAGGGGAATTCTACCAGACATTTAAAGCAGACATAATACCTATCCTTTTCAAGCTATTCCAAAAAATGGAAAGGGAAGGAAAACTTCCAGACTCATTCTATGAAGCCAGTATTACTTTGATTCCTAAACCAGACAGAGACCCAGTAAAAAAAGAGAACTACAGGCCAATATCCCTGATGAATATGGATGCAAAAATTCTCAATAAGATACTAGCAAATCGAATTCAACAGCATATAAAAAGAATTATACACCATGATCAAGTGGGATTCCTTACTGGGCTGCAGGGCTGGTTCAACATTCGCAAATCAATCAACGTGATACATCACATTAATAACAGAAAAGATAAGAACCATATGATCCTGTCAATCGATGCAGAAAAGGCCTTTGAGAAAATTCAGCAACCTTTCTTAATAAAAACCTTTGAGGGGCGCCTGGGTGGCGCAGTCGGTTAAGCGTCCGACTTCAGCCAGGTCACGATCTCGCGGTCCGTGAGTTCGAGCCCCGCGTCAGGCTCTGGGCTGATGGCTCAGAGCCTGGAGCCTGTTTCCGATTCTGTGTCTCCCTCTCTCTCTGCCCCTCCCCCGTTCATGCTCTGTCTCTTTCTGTCCCAAAAATAAATAAACATTGAAAAAAAATTAAAAAAAAAAAAACCTTTGAGAAAGTTGGGATAGAAGGAACATACTTAAATATCATAAAAGCCATTTATGAAAAGCCCACAGCTAACATCATCCTCCATGGGGAAAAACTGAGAGCTTTCTCCCTGAGATCAGGAACACGACAGGGATGTTCACTCTCACCGCTGTTGTTTAACATAGTGTTGGAAGTTCTAGCATCAGCAATCAGACAACAAAAGGAAATCAAAGGCCTCAAACTTGGCAAAGATGAAGTTAAGCTTTCACTTTTTGCAGATGACAAAATATTATACATGGAAAATCCGATAAACTCCACCAAAAGTCTGCTAGAACTGATACATGAATTTAGCAAAGTTGCAGGATACAAAATTAATGAACAGAAATCAGTTGCACTGTGATACACTAATAATGAAGCAACAGAAAGACAAATAAAGAAACTGATCCCATTCACATTTGCACCAAGAAGCATAAAATACCTAGGAATAAGCTTAACCAAAGATGTAAAAGATCTGTATGCTGAAAACTATAGAAAGCTTCTGAAGGAAATTGAAGAAGATATAAAAGAAATGGAAAAACATTCCATGCTCATGCATTGGAAGAATAAATAATGTCAAAATGTCAATACTACCGAAAGCTATCTACACATCAATGCAATCCCAAACAAAATTGCACCAGCATTCTTCTCGAAACTAGAATAAGCAATCCTAAAATTCATATGGAACCACAAAAGGCCCCGAATAGCCAAAGTAATTTTGAAGAAGAAGATCAAAGCAGGAGGCATCACAATCCCATACTTTAGCCTCTACTACAAAGCTGTCATCATCAAGACAGTATGGTATTGGCACAAAAACAGACACATAGACCAATGGAATAGAATAGAAACCCCAGAACTAGACCCACACAAGTATGGCCAACTAATCTTTGACAAAGCAGGAAAGAATATCCAAGGGAAAAAAGACAGTCTCTTCAACAAATGGTGCTGGGAGAAGTGGACAGCAACATGTAGAAGGATGAAACTAGACCACTTTCTTACAACATTCACAAAAATAAACTCAAAATGGATGAAGGACCTGAATGTGAGACAGGAAACCATCAAAACCCTAGAGGAGAAAGCATGGAAAAACTTCTCTGACCTCAGCCGCAGCAAGTTCTTACTTTACACACCCCTAAAGGCAAGGGAATTAAAAGCAAAAATGAACTATTGGGACCTCATGAAGATAAAATGCTTCTGCACTGCAAAGGAAACAATCAACAAAATTAAAAGGCAACCAATGGAATGGGAAAAGATATTTGCAAATGACATATGGGACAAAGGGCTGGTATCCAAAATCTATAAAGAGCTCACCAAACTCCACACCAGAAAAACAAATAATCCAGTGAAGAAATGGGCAGAAGACATGAATAGACACTTCTCTGAAGAAGACATCCAGATGGCCAATAGGCACACGAAAAGATGCTCAATGTCGCTCCTCATCAGGGAAATACAAACCAAAACTACACTCACATACCACCTCATGCCAGTCAGAGTGGTTAAAATGAACAAAACAGGAGACTATAGATGCTGGTGAGGATGTGGAGAATTGGGAACCCTCTTGCACTGTTGGTGGGAATGAAAACTGGTGCAGCTGCTCTGGAAAACAGTGTGGAGGTTCCTCAAAAAATTAAAAATAAACCTACCCTATGACCCAGCAATAGCACTGCTAGGAAATTACCCAAGGGATACAGGATTACTACTGCATAGGGGCACTTGTACTCCAATGTTTATAGTAGCACTTTCAACAATAGCTGAATTATGGAAAGAGCCTAAATGTCCATCAACTGATGAATGGATAAAGAAATTGTGGTTTATATACATAATGGAATACTACGTGGCAATGAGAAAAAATGAAATATGGACTTCTGTAGCAACATGGATGGAACTGGAGAGTGTTATGCTAAGTGAAATAAGTCATACAGAGAAAGACAGATTCCGTATGTTTTCACTCCTATGTGGATCCTGAGAAACTTAACAGAAGACCATCAGGGAGGGAGGGGAAGGAAAAAAAAAGTTAGAGAGGCAGGGAGCCAAAACATGAGTCTCCTAAAAACGGAGAACAAACTGAGGGTTTGTGGGGGGTGGGAGGAAGGGGTGGGTGGGTGATGGGTATTGAGGGCACCTGTTGGGATGAGCACTGGGTGTTGTATGGAAACCAATTTGACAATAAATTCATAAATAAATAAATAAATAAATAAATAAATAAATACATAAATAAAACAAAAACACTCCCAAGAAAGAAAAGTCCAGAACCACATGGCTTCACAGGGTACGTTACCAAACATTTAAAGAAGAGTTTATACCTATTCTCAAACTTTTCCAAAAAATGGAAATGGAAGGAGAACTTCCAAATTCATTCTATTATGCCAGCATTACCTTGATACCAAACCGAGACAAAAATTCCACTAAAAAAGACAATTATTGGCCAATATCCTTGATAGACATGGTATTTCTCAACAAAACACTTGCAAGTCTAATCCAATAGTATATTAGAAGAATCATTCACCATGATAAAGTTAGATTTATTCTCGGTCTATAGGGCTGGTTCAGTATTTTCAAATCAATCAACTTGAAACACCATATTAATAAAGGAAAAGATATATTCCATATGATTCTTTCAATAGATGCAGAAAAAGCATTTGATGAAATACAACATCCATTCATGATAAAAATCCTCAACAAAGTAGGGTTAGTGGGAACATACCTCAATATATAAAAGCTGTATATGAAAGACCCACTGCTACTATCATTCTTAATAGGGAAAAACTGAGAGCTTTCCCCATAAGTTCAAGAACAAGACAGGGATATCCACTGTCTCCATTGTCATTACCAGAGTATTGGAAGTCCTAGCCTCATCAATCAGACACAACAACAACAAATGAAAGGCATCCAAATCGGCAATGAAGAAGTTAAAGTTCCATTATTTGCAGATGCCATAGTACTCTCTGTAGAAAATCCAAGAGACTACACCCCAAAACTGCTAGAATTAATACCTGAATTCAGTAAAGTTGCAGGATACAAAATCAATGCACAGAAACCTGGTGCATTTCTATACACCAATAATGAACCAGCAGAAAGAGAAATTATGAAATCAATCTCATTTACAAAATCACACTAAAAATAATAAGATACTTAGTAATAAACAAAACCCTGAAAACTGTAAAACACTGATGAAAGAAATTAAAGACGACACAAAGGAATGGAAAGACATTCCATGCTCGTGGTTTAGAAGAAAAAAAACATTGTTAAAATGCCTGTACTACCCAAAGCAATCTACACAATGCAATCCCTATCAAAATACCAACAGCACTTTTCACAGAGCTAGAACAAACAATTCTAAACCTTGTAGGAACCACAAAAGACCCTGAATAGTCAAAGAAATCTTGAAAATGAAAAGCAAAGCTGGAGGCATCAAAATTCCAGACATCAAGCTATAAATCTTCAGTATGATCAAGATAGTATGGTACTGACACAAAAACAGACAAATAGATCAATGGAACAGAATAGAAATCCAGAAAGAAGCCCATAATGATATGATCAATTAATCTTTGACAGGAAAGAATATCTGATGGGAAAAAGTCTTATCAACAAGTGTTGTTGGGAAAACTGGACAGCAATATGCAAAAGAAAGAAAGGTGATCACTTTCCTACAGCATACACAAAAGTAAATTCAAAATGGATTAAAGACCTAAATGTGAGACAGGAAACCATCAAAACCCTACAGGAGAAAACAGGTAGCAACCTCTCTGACCTTGGTCATAGCAAATTCTTACTTGACATATCTTCAGAGGTAGGGGGAGTAAAAGCAAACATGAACTATTGGGACCTCATCAAGATCAAAAGCTTCTGCATGGAGAAGGATACATCAACAAAACTAAAAGGCAACTGATGGAATGGGAAAAGATACTTGCAAATGACATATCAGACAAAGGGTTAGTATCCAAAATCTACAAAGAACGTATCAAACTCAACACCCCAAAAAACAAATAATCCAGTGAAGAAATGTGCAAAAGACTTGAATAGACACTTTTCTAAAGAAGACATCCAGATGGTGAACAGACACATGAAAAGATGCTAAACATCACTCATCAGGGACATGCAAATCGACACCACAATGAGATACCACCTCACACCTGTCAGAATGTTACCAACTAAGGAAACAACAGATGTTGGTGAGGATGCAGAGAAAGGGGAACCCTCTTGCACTGCTGGTGGGAATGCAAACTGGTGCAGTCAATCTGGAAAATAGTATGGAGGTTTCTCAAAAAATTAAAAATCAAACTATCCTGTGATCCAGCAATTGCACTATTAGGCATTTCTCCAAAAGATACAAAAATGCTGATTTGAAGTGGCTATTACACAGTGTTAATAGCAGCTCTATCAACAATAGCCAAATTGTGGAAAGAGCCCAAATGACCATCAACTGATGAATGGATAAAGAAGATGTGGGGTGTGTGTGTGTGTGTGTGTGTGTGTGTGTGTGTGTATGACTACTACTCAGGGATGAAAAAGAATGAAACCTTGCCATTTGCAACAATGTGGATGGAACTCGAGGGTATTATGCTAAGCAAAATCAGTCAGAGAAAGATACGTGATTGCACTCATATGAGCAATTTGAGAAACTCTACAGATGAATATAGGGGAAGGGGGGGAAAAATAAGATAAAAGCAGAGAGGCTAACTATAAGAGACTCTTATTTTTTTTTTTTTAATTTTTTTTTCAACGTTTTTTATTTATTTTTAGGACAGAGAGAGACAGAGCATGAACGGGGGAGGGGCAGAGAGAGAGGGAGACACAGAATCGGAAACAGGCTCCAGGCTCTGAGCCATCAGCCCAGAGCCCGACGCGGGGCTCGAACTCACGGACCGCGAGATCGTGACCTGGCTGAAGTCGGACGCTTAACCGACTGTGCCACCCAGGCGCCCCTATAAGAGACTCTTAAATACAAAAAAGAAACTGATGGCTGCTGGAAGGGAAGTGAGTGGGGGGATAGGCTAAATGGGCAATGGCAGTAAGAAGGGCACTTGTTGGGATGAGCACTGGATGTTATATGGAAGTCATGATTCACTGGAATCTACTACTGAAGCCAAGGCTACGCTGTACGTTAGCTAACTTGAGAATAAAAAAAGAAAAGAAAAGAAAAAGAAAAGAAAAGAAAAGAAAAAGTGCTCAACATCACTCATCATTAGGGAAATACAAGTCAAAACTACAATGAGATACCACCTCACACCTGTCAGAATGGCAAAAATTAACAACAGAGGAGACAATAGGTGTTGGCAAGGGTGTGGAGAAAGGGGAACCTGTTGCACTGTTGATGGGAATGCAAACTGTTGCAGCCACTCTGGGAAACAGTATGGAGGTTCCTCAAAAAGTTAAAAATAAAACTACCCTATGACCTAGCAATAGCACTACTAGGTATTTACCCAAAGGATACAAAGATGCTGATTTGAAGGGGCACCCCGATATTTATAGTAATGCTATCAACAATAGCCAAATTATGGAAACAGCCCAAATATTTATCAACTGATGAATGGATAAAAAAAGGTGGTATGTATATACAGTGGAATATCATTCAGTCATAAAAAAGAATAAAATCTTGCAATTTGCAAAGACGTGGATGGAGGTAGAGTATTATGCTCAGCGAAATAAGTTAGAGAAAAATACCATATGATTTCACTCCTTTGTGGAATTTAAGAATAAAACAAACTAGCAAAGGAAAAAAATGAGAGACAGAGAGACCAAGAAACAGACTCTTAACTGTAGAGAACACACTGATGGTCACCAGAGGGGAGGTGGGTGGGGGATGGGGTAACTAGGTGATGGGTTAAGGAGTGCACTTGTAATGAGCACCGGGTGTTGTATGTAGGTGTTGAATCACTGTATTGTACACCTGAAAGTAATAGAACATAGTACATTAACTAACTGTAAATAAAACTTAAAAAAAAACATGCTCAGGAAAGTAGGGAAACCTTTTGAATTTCAGTAGACACAGGTGGCTAGTGGCCACTAGAATGATCAGTGGAGAGCTGACAAATGAAAAGTAGCACAGTCGCTGCAGACTAAGACAATATCTCTTCCAGGAAAGCAAAGTGCTCTCTCATCATCCATGTAGAAGTGAAACTGGGGATGAGAATTTTTTTCAGAATGCAGAATAATGCTCAGAGCACAGTGATATTTTTCTTGTCTAGTTTTAATTTATGATTAAAGTATCCTTCCAAAATTCTGGAATAATAGTTGAACAATGTACTTTGCATTTCTCTTTCAGGTGTTGTGTTTTTGAGCCTCACAGCAAAGAGCGTGGGCCAGCTCAGAGGTACAGCATGAACTGAACGTCAGAGTGGTGAAGTCTAGAAATCATATCTGTTCTTCTTGAGCTTCTTGGTGACTAATGTCCTTAAATCATTGTAAGTGGTTCAACGGCATGGATTTTCAAAATACCTCTTTGTTAATTTCCTTAGTGCATTACACACCTGTTACAATGGCTTAAAGAAGTAAAATGCAACTGATTCTGGCAAGTGCTGGGAGGGAGGCAAAGGAACTGGAACCCTCATGGATTGCTAGTGGCATAACCTCTTTGCAAGACAATTTTGAAATTTCTCATGAGGTTGGACACAGTCTTGTCACACAATCCAGCCATTCCACTCCTAGATACTCACTCAAAAGAAATGAAAACATACACAAAAACCTGTATGTGAATGTTTTAGTGGTTTTATTAACAATTGCCCAAACTGGAAACGACCCACATGTGCTTTGTGTGGGAAAAGAACAAACACAGGGTGGTTTGTGCACAGCATGGAATACATCCCCTCAGTAAAAGGGAAAGAGGACACAGCAACAGAAGCGAATCTCACATGTGTTCCAGTGCGTGGAAGGACCTGGATACAGAAGGCTGCGTGCCCTGGGGTTCTGTTTATGTGACGCTGTCGAAAAGGCTCAGCTTTAGCTATAGAAAGCAGGCCAGGGGATGCCAGGGTCTGTGGGTGGGGACACAGGTTGATTAAGAAATGGCACAAGAAGGATGGCAGATGTTGGAAGTGTTCTGAGTGACCGCTATGGTGGTGGTGATGGGACCACACGTGCCTGTCAGCCCTCACAGCCTTTTACAAGAAGAAAGCATGCGTTTTTACCATATGTAAATTAACCTGATTCACTCACTCAATTTATGTGAATAAAACAAAGGAAAAAATCCTCAGTCAACAGATCTAAAGAATAAACTACAATTCAATATAGCCTAACCATTTGTTATGTCAGAAAAAAAATCTTTATATATCTATATCTTTATGTATATATCTTTATATATATATATATTTATACACACACCTACATATATACATATACAGATACATAAAACACTGATAGGAAAGCATGAAAAGTACATAATTATTCAAGGAGGGAAATATTCACAATTAGCTGTTTTCATCACCCTAAAATGAAAAATGTTTTTTTTTCTTTCTGAGTTATTTTTAAATTTTATTTATTTACTTATTTAATTAATTTATTTTTAAATTTACATACAAGTTAGTTAGCATATAGTGCAATGATGATTTCAGGAGTAGAATCCAGTGATTCAAAACAAAAAAAAAATGTTCTTGTCCTAGAAGTCAGAAATCTCAAGTTCAGTATCAATCCCACCTTGGCTGTATCTTTAAAAATGCCTAAATCCACCGTTACTATTCCTTTATCTGTAAAACTATATTTAACTTGTCTGCCTCTTTCACAGGCAGGTTCTGATAATCATTTAAATGTGAAGGTTTCCTGGGGCTTCTGGGTGGCTCAGTCCATTAAGCATCTGACTCTTGATATTGACTCAGGTTGTGATTTCATGGTGGTGGGATTGAGCCCATAGTCCAATCCCACATTGAGCCTTGGGTCAAACCCCTGCACTGGGCACAGAGCATGCTTGGGATGCTCTCTCTCCCTCTGCCCCTCTCCCCTGCTGACGCTTTCTCCCTCTCTCTCTCTCTTTCAAAATAAATAAGTAAATAAACATTAAAATAATAAATGTGAAGGCTTCTTTTAGGTGTATTATGAAGAAGTAGTATTTAGCTTATTTATTTCTTACTCATGAGTAATGTTTATGGCAACAAAATAAAATTCAAATAGTACAGAAAGAATTAAAGGAAAAAGGAGGGGCACCTGGGTGGCTCAGTTGGTTATGCATCTAAGACTCAGGACATGATCTCGTAGTTCATGAGTTCAAGCCCCACATTGGGCTCTGTGCTGACAGCTCAAAGCCTGCAGCCTGCTTCAGATTCTGTGTCTCCTCTCTGCTCCTCCTCCACTCATGCTGTCTCTCAAAAAATAAATAAATGTTAAAAAAAATTAAAAAAAATGAAAAGCTCATTCATACACACACACACACACACACACACACACACACACACACACACACACACACACTCCTGTTCCTGGTTCAGCCTTATCTGTTTGAGCATGATTGATCTGTGTAGCCTGAGTGTCTGAAGCCCTTGATGCCCCTAATGACAGGCAGAGCTTGAGGCTTAGGTCTGCCATTCTTCCCTTGCAGGATATAGTAATATATACCACTCTTTCCTCTCTCAGAGCATTCTGCACATAATTATAACAACGGTAGTAACAGGTGTTAACCACTGACACCAGCTTCTCCAAATCAGGTTCTGTTCAAGAGGCCTCACATTTATTCATTTGTTCAATCCTTACAATCGGTGCCATTGTTTCCCTCATTTTACAGGTGAAGAAACTGAGGCACAGAGAGACAAAGTCATTGGCCAGTGGCTCTCCTCTGGATTTGGACTCTTGTCCTTCTTGCACCAGGGTCCCTGAACTTGCCTGGGGTGCTGAGCACCTCTCATTCTTCACGCTCCGTTAAACCCATGTCATTGTCACTGGTTCTGCAGCCACTGCAAGTACTGGAGAAGGTGGTCTGGGTGTTTATCCTCCAAGGTCCTCTTGGGTAAGGCAAGGTGCTTTTCAACTTTGTGTTATTGCCTGGTATGCACCAGGTGCTCCATAAGTGTTAGGAGAACAAGTGCGTAACTGAGTCAGGGAGTAGAGTGCCTATCCAGAGGAATTGAAACCAGGATCTCGAAGAGATGCTTGCACTCACACGCCCATGGCAGCATCACCCATGATAGTTGAGATATGGAAACACCCTAAGTGACCATAAATGGAAGAATGGATAAAGATATACTCTATCTAGCTGGGTGAGGGGTATTGAGGAGGACACCTGTTGGGATGGGCATTGGGTGTTGTATGGAAACCAATTTGATAATAGATTTCATATTTAAATAAATAAATAAATAAATAAATAATGAGAAAAAAAGATATACTCTGTCTATCTATCAATCTATCATCTATCATCTATCCATCATCATCTGTTATCTATTATCTATTTATCATCTATCTATCATCATTTATTATGTATTATCTAGCTATCATCATCATCTATTATCTATCATCTATTATCTATCGTCATCTATTATCTATCATCTATTATCTATCGTCATCTATTATCTATCATCTATTATCTTTCATTATCTGTTATCTGTCTATGTATCTATCATCTATCTATCTATCTATCTATCTATCTATCTATCTATCTATATCACATGATGGATATTATTCAGCCACACGAAAATAGGAAATCCTGGGGGCACCTGGGTGGCTCAGTCAGTTAAACATCTGACTCTTGATTTCAGCTCAGGTCATGATCTCACGGCTTGTGAGATTGAGCCCTGCATCAGGCTCTGTGCTGAAGTTGTGGAAACTGCTTGGGATTCTCTCTTTCTCTTCCTCTCTCAAAATAAATAAACATTAGAAAAATAATGGAAATCCTGCCATTCATAACATGGTTGGACCTCAAAGACATTATGCAAGGTGACGTAAGTCAGACAGAGCAAGACAAATACTGTATGACATCACTCATATGTGGAATCTAGAATAGTCAAAATCATAGAAACAGAGAGTGGAATGGTAGTTGCCAGGGGCTGGGGAGAAGGAAAGTGGAGAGAGGTATTAGTCAAGGGTGTAAAATTTCTGTTATGCAGGATGACTAAGTCCTGGAGATCTGCTGTACAGCACAGTGCCTACAGTTAATCATTCTGTGTTGTGTTTATTAAAATATTTATTAAATATTTATTTACCAATTATTATTTATTTATTTAAATATTTATTTAAAGGGTAGATTTTGTATGAAGTCTTCTTCCTATAGACACAAAATATTAACAATAAAATAACAACAACAGCAGCAGCAACAAGAACAATAATAAAGGAGTGGGAGGGAAGTTTGGGGAGTGATAAACAGGTGGATTTGATGGCAGTGACAGTTTCACAGGTGTGTTTTTTTTTTCTTTTAAAATTTTTATTCAAATTCTAGTTAGTTAATATACAGGGCAACATTGGTTTCAGTCCTTTTTTTAAAGTTTATTTTTGAGGGAGAGAGAGAGAATGAGTGGAAGAGGGGCAGAGAAAGAAGGACAGAGGATCTGAAGTGGGCTCTGTTCTGACAGCAGAGAGCCCAATGCAGGGCTCGAACTCAGAACCATGAGATCATGAACTGAGCTGAAGTCGGACACTCAACCGACTGAGGCACCCAGGCGCCCCTTCACAGGTGTATTCTTACTTCAAGAAAGTGGTTAAAACAGACCAGCTGGTGATGAGCAGACCCTACGCTGCCTGCCGACTGCCTCCATGTGGTGGCTTGAGAGAGCAAGGATCTATAGTGTGATGGGCCAGTCCTCCTGATTCTCCACTTGCCAGCTCTGGTGGATCCTCCATTCTACCCTCCTATTTGTCATCACAACACTCAAACAGCAGCTGTGAGAGCCAGAGGGAACATCCACTGAGCACCAGCTTAGTTTCCCCCAACTCCCCTCCCCAGTGGGACACTCAGAAGAGTGCAGACATCTCTGGCAGCAACCAGAGATAAGAACACCACTCGTTTGGTTTGGAAAATCCAGCAATATGAGTAAACATTAGTCTCTAACTTTGTCTGTGATGCAAGCTTGTTCACTCCATGCTAGGCCACATCCTTCCTGCCCATGCTGGGCTGTGGCCACTATAAATTCATCAAGTTTCCTCTTGGGCTGTTTCTGAGGCCTGCATCTGGGTGAGTCCAGCTCTGTGACACTGTGTGGATGCAAGGGACTGGGGAGAAATGGGGAGGGAATGTCAAGGGCCAGATTTCTCTTGGTTAATGCACTAGGGATTCTTAGACCAGCTTGAAAGTTTGTCCTTCAATGAGGATTTGGAATGTACTCTGATGTTTCTCATTATTGGGCTTTATGTGTTTGTGCAAGTGTGTGCCTAGGGGCAGGGGTGAGGGCCAGGACAGCAGACACAGCTTAGACCCACGACTCTGGGGGATTTGCCGAGCAGTCCCCCAGAGGCTGGATGGAGAGGATGTGTATGAGGAAATGAACATCCTAGACAGCAGGGACATAGGAGATAAAGGTTAGGATAGGGTGCACTAGGGTTAGGGAAAGGGGGGCACCGAGGACAGGTACAGACAGTCTGGGTGTGGATGAGAAGATTGGTGGAGGGGGACCAGGGATGGATCCATCTGGAGGCGGCCCACCACCCCTCAAATGCATAAGGAATAGACTTGGCAGGTGCGTGGAGCCAGGAGTGAGATACAGAGAGAGGTGAGCTTGTCTCTGTGTTTTGCACACTAATCTGTGGTCATTCTAAATTCTAATTTAAAGTGTTCCATAGCTCCACAGGCTCTCTCCCTCCCATCAGCATCATTTATGCCTTTAGGTTGATGCTGTGCTTTTCCAAATTCGTTGTGAAGGGACCAATCCCAAACACAATGAGCGCGTTCATCTATCCAAAATCTGGGAAAGGTGGAAGAGAAAAAGTTGTAGCAGCTGACCTCTGCTCTTTGTGGAACCCTAAATTTACATAGGGAAACTGAGCTCAGTGAGCTCTGTAATACACGGCTGTGTGTGGCAAATGCTGGGAAAATGTTTTTTTGCTTTTTAACCATCTATTTTACAGTCTTTGATCTTTTTTTGTTTTGGATCTGACTGACAAACCTAGTTAAGTGATGGAAGAGATAGTTACACACCTTTCCACTCTGTGAACAGTGCAGTGTTAGGGATGTGAGAAATCAGTGACCCTGATCTAAATCCTGGCTTTGAACCATTTTTTTTTTCTTTCTGTGAAACCTTGGACAAACCCCTTAGTTTCAAAGACTGAGTTCCTAAAAAAAAAAAAAAAAAAAAAAAAAAAAAAAGACTAAGTTCCTCTTCCACAAAACGGGCTTAGAAATATACTCATGTCATACAGCTTTGTGAACGTTAGATAAGAAAAAGGATTAGTGCAGGGCCTTAGCCCACAAGAGACTCTCAATAAATGTCAGTTCTAACAATTATAATTGTGAATTTTGCAAGGAGACCTTAAAGAGATGTTATGTGTTTATTCCACCCACCCCACCCCTGCGGTACCTAAGTTTCATTTCATTTGTTTCTATCAATCAGTGGATCAATAGACGTGCACTAGAAGACCATCCCCTTCTCTGTGCTCTTTCTCTGTCCAGCCATGTGCTGCTCTGTTACCATCATAGTTACTCATTTCCTGGGTCAAAGCAAAAACGGGGAACCAGAGCCTTTCAATTAGAAGGAACTTAAGAGCCATATTTTCCACTCTGTCATTTTATAGATGAGGAAAGTGAAGGTGAGGAGTAATGAAGAGTTTATCGTAGGCCATAGCCCAGTAATTGGTGAGAACAAAATTCTCTCGGTGACATTTGGAAGTAACATCACAGAGCAGTTGGTTTGTGCATATATAAGGCTGTTAATGCAGTTGCGTTTGTGGGTTTAATTACTGTTTCTGTCCACAGGGACACCTTTCTTCCATGGCTCAGGACACACTCCTGAGTCAAGCTAACAGGAGAACATTCTGGTAGGTATTTGGTTCACTTTTTTTTTTCCTTTTTGATGTTTATTTATTTATTTTGAGAGAGAAAGAGAATGCGAATGAGCAGGGGAGGGGCAGAGACAGGGAGAGAGAGAAACCCAAGCAAGCTCCAGGCTCAGCATGGAGCCCGATGTGGGGCTCAGTCCCATGACCCCTAGATCATGACCTGAGCTGAAATCCAAAGTTGGGCACTTAACTGACTGAGCCACCCAGGTGCCCCTGGTTCACTTCTTAAAATTAAAGATGACAACTCACAGTTGGGTTATAGTTTTTGTTTTGTATTCTGGATTTTTCATAGTTTAATTCTCTCTAAAGAGGGCAGAATTTAAAAATGACTCTCCTTACCTGTCTGTTTCCACTGTTCCAGCTTCCCAGTGTGGACCTATGCCCAAAGACCCTGACCAGAGCCACGGATGAACATGGCAAGTGTCCGCTGCAAGTTGGCCCGTTACCTGGAGGATTTGGGGGACACAGACTTTAAGAAATTCAAGATGCACTTAGAAGACTACCCTTCTCAAAAGGGGTTCAGCCCACTCCCTCGGAGTCAGACAGAGAAGGCAGACCACATGGATCTAGCTACTTTGATGATTGACTTCAATGGTGAGGAGAAGGCATGGGCCATGGCAGTGTGGATTTTTGCTGCAATCAACAGGAGAGACCTTTATGAAAAAGCTAAGAGGGATGAGCCACAGTGGGGTGAGTGGAGGGAAGACAACATTTTTAAAAATTGTGATAAAATACACATAACATAAAATTTACCCTCTTACCATTTCTAAACATATGGTTCAGTAGTGTTAAGCAGAGTCATGTTGTGCAATCAATCTCCAGAACTTTTTTTCATCTTACAAAACTCTGTACCCATTAAATAACAATTCTCCATTCCCTTCCCCTCAGCCTCTTGAGCCACCACTTTCTGTCTCTATGAATCTGACTACTCTTGGTACCTCTTATAAATTGAATCATAAAGTATTTGTTTGTATGTGGCTTATTTTATTTAAGATAAAGTCCTTGAGCTTCATCCATGTTGTCACATATGACATGATTTCATTCCTTTTTAAGGTGTAATAATATCCCCTGGTATATGTATACCACATTTTGTTCACCTATTCATCCATCAATGGACATTCAGATTGCTTCTAGCTTTTGATTCTTGTGACTAATGCTGGTAGGAACATGTGGGTACAAGTTTCTTTGAGACCCTGCTTTCAATTCCTTTGGGTGTATGTTCAGAAGTGGAATTATTGGATGATATGGTAATTCTAGGTCCAATTCTTTGAGGAACTCCCATAATGTTTTCCACAGTGGCTGCACCATTTTGCACTCACATCAACAGTGTACAAGGGTTCTAATTTTTCCTCATCCCCAACACTTATTTTATTTTTGTTTTGATAGTAGCTATTCTAATGGCTGTGAGATGATATCTTATTGCAGTTTTGAGTTGCATTTCCTGATTGGCTACTGATACTGAATGACTTTTCATGTGGTTTTTAGCCATTTGTTTATCTTTGGAGAAATGTCTATTCAACTCCTTTTTCCCATATTTTAATTGGGGTATTTGTTGTTGCTGTTGTTGACTTGTGAGGACTCTTTTTATGTCCTGGATATTAACTATTTATCAAATATATGATTTGCAAATATTTTCTTCCATCCATGGATTGCCTTTTCACTCTGTTGATGGTATCTTTTGATGAAATAAAGTTAACCTTTGTTTTTTAATAATTCCATTTATCATCTTGGCTTTATCCTCTTTCTTCCTCTCATGATACTGCCATGAGACATTGGAGGAAAGCAGTTTGGTTTCCTTCTAGCTCCTTTAAAAATCCAACTCATGGCTCATCTATCCCCTAGGAACTGTGGACATGTTGGGGGTAGGGTTTTTCTTTCTGGCTTGATGTTTTGAACAAGGGAAGGGTACAAGAAAGGGCTCAAAGGAACCTAGAAGATCACAGGATGATGATGTTGAGCTAGTAGAAAGGAGGAATAAAAATGAATCAGCAGATCAGGAGAAGTATGGCGAATGGGTCAGTGATATGGACATAATGAGGGACAGAAACATGATAATGGGGGCATGAGGTGGGGATGCACAGCAGTGGGATGTTATAAAAAATGCATATAATAATATAATTAAAATTGTGTCCTTACTTATATACTAATTAACCAAATTAAGGTGTAATAATCATAGTGGCAGAAGTGGTTCACTTAAGCAGTTTTTATGGATTTTGGTAATTCCTTGTAAGAACTCCATGAGGCTGGCATTTTTAAAAAATTTTATTTGTAGGCTCTACACCCAACATAGGTCTTGAACTCACAACCCCTAGATCAAGAGTTGCATGCTCTACCAACTGAGCCAGCCAGGCGCCATGAGGCTGGCACTTTCAAATGAACTTTCAGTTTCATTACTAAATAAGACACTCCAGACACAAAAAGACAAACACAGTATGATTCCATTTATAAGAGCTACTACAGTGGTTAAATTTATAGAGACAGAAAGTGGTTGCTAGGAGCTGCAGGCAGTGGGGAATGGGGAATTGTTTAATGGTTAGAGTTTCAGTTTTGCAAATAGAAGATCATTCTGGAGGTTGGCCAACAACTTGAAGTGAGTCTGAAAGAGATTCTGGTTGCCTGAGACTCTGTTTCAGTCAGATCCAAGACCTGGATTCAGTGCCAGATGTGCCTTGGGCTGGATCCTGGCTCTTAACTACTATGCTATCTTGGCTTCTGTAACTGGGCTCTGAGATGGAAGAATTATAACTAGGATTAGAAGTCTGTTTTTGTTTTTGTTGTTGTTGAGGGGGAGAAGATTGTAGGGTTAGGTTTTAGATGAAGAATTAAGTCATGGTTTTGGTTTGAGTTAATGTTTAGATTTTGTTTTGTGACCGAGTTATCGGTCTGAATGCATTTGGATTCAGAATAAGTAGACACCTACGTAGAATCTTTAAAAAAATTTTTTTAATGGTTATTTATTTTTGAGAGAGACAGAGTGCAGCATGGGAGGGGCAGAGAGACAGGGAGACACAGAATCAGAAGCAGGCTATAAGCTCTGGGCTGTCAGCACAGAGCCCAACGTGAGGCTTGAATTCATGAACCGTGAGATTATGACCTGAGCTGAAGTTGGACAGTAAACCAGCTGAGCCACCCAGATGCCCCTTTACCAGGAATCTTTTATGTTGCTCTTGGGTTCCTGCTCATCTAAAATTATCTCTCAAATATTTCCCCTGGTTGCTGAGCACTTGTTCTATTGTACTTTAATTTCTCTGGTGAAATGCTTCTTTGGGATGTGTAATTTAGTGACTGTTTAGATCTATGATTCTCAACTGTAGATGCATGTTGGAGCTTTCAAAATATATTGGGTGCTACAAACAGAAGAATGAAACTGGACCATTTTCTTACACCATTCACAAAAATAAACTCAAAATAAATGAAAGACCTAAGTGTGAGACAGGAAAGCATCAAAACCCTAGAGGAGAAATCAGGCAACAACCTCTTTGACCTCAGCCACAGCAATTTCTTGCTCAACACATCTCCAAAAGCAAGGGAATTAAAAACAAAAATGAGCTATTGGGACTTCATCAAGATAAAAAGCTTCTGCACTGCAAAGGAAACAATCAAGAAAACTAAAAGGCAATTGACAGAATAGGAGAAGATATTTGCAAATAACATATCAGATAAAGGGTTTTTATCCAAACTATATAAAGAACTTACCAAACTCAACACCCAAAAAACAAATAATCCAGTGAAGAAATGGGCATAAGACTTGAGTAGACACTTTTCCGAAGAAGACATCCAGATGGCTAACAAACACATGAAAAGACGCTCATCACTCATCATCAGGGAAATACAAATTGAAATCACACTGAGATATCACCCCACACTTGTCACAGTGGCTAAAATTAACA